>NW_025110215.1:0-667005 GCF_011392965.1 Frieseomelitta varia | reverse complement strand
TTTTTTTTACTGACAAAACCGACCATATGCCGGGATATTAAATAAATAGAATTTTACCAGTAAGTACGACAGAGAACGGCCGGCACGACAAACACGCCCGGTATCGAACGAAGTTATTAAATTAATTGACTTCGTTATGAATTCAACGGTCAGCGGTGGTAAACTTGATCGATCAATCAGCCATTATTGATAACGCGTCGGAAGAGTGCCCGATGGATAAATAATGCTTTTGTCCCGAAAGATAATTATTATACGCTGCATTTAACGCGTTCGGTCGCGTACACGGCGTCGTTGCTCATTCGTTGACAAAAACGATTCTCTAATTCGTATCCGCGACACTATCTGTCGCGTTGTTTCCCGTACAGAGATTATCGGAAATGGCAAGTGCTTCTTAAAAGATTAATTGGACAGAAAATCCCGTAGGATTTATTGGACATTAGGTACGGACGGGCGCATGCAAATCCATAAACCAGCATATCCGATTCCTTTAGATACGTGTATCAATACACGGTTTGAAACATAAACGCGTATTACGGAACAGGTGCCGATGTAAACACACGGACGGAGCCTTGTATTTGCAGATCAATTCGGAGACCAATGAATATCCGATGGCGTACCATTCCATCGACCGGGGCGAACCGGTTAGAACCGGTGTACCGAAGTCAACCAGGCGCGAAGGTACGGAATCGAGCACACGTTCCCCTCCTGTCTTCTATCTTCAATCTTTTAAGTCTCGTCTTCTGATCTCTCGGTTTCTAATTTATTCGAGAGAGAACGAATTTTTTCTTCTTCTCGTTCTCTTTCTTGCGAGCGTAACGCAGTCGCCGCCTCGTTTCTGAAATACGTCTCCGTCGAACTACGCAATCCGTCCATTTTCCTAGTTCCATTTTCGTTTCTTTGCGAACAGCTGCATCAAGACCTGTCGTCATGACCGTAGTCCAATTTCAAAGCGCGAGGCTTTGAATACGAAATTCTCGCTCGCGAGAAGAAATCAATAGACCGAAGTTGAAACCAGAGTCGGCCGCAATCTGCACCTACGATACCAATTCACAATCAAGCTGCGCTGAATCCAGCCCGAACCAATGGCTAACCACATGTAACTTTATATCATAGCCAACTTAATCAACGTCCAGCACATCTGCAACCTACGTCTATTCCGCCTTTAATCCGAAACTCAGCCTCGAACCGCATTCGACCGCATCGGAAGCTCTATTTCCAGGCATTCGCCATTCGATTCGAGGGCTCGCGGCGGCTGCGAGACTTTTTTTCCTTTTTTTTTTTTTGTTCGCGTCCCCTATGATTCGTTTAAATATAAACGAACTGTTTCCGATCCAATTGCCGTGGAATGTCCAACTCTCATTGAATATTCGTTTAACAAAGTTTAACGAACCGCTCTCCGGGCGTGTCAGCCGACACTGAAAAATATATATGCGAAAAAGCGATTAAAAAGGGTCACGTAGGAACTCCTACGGGGAAAAAAAAGAAGAAGAAGAAGAAGAAAAAACATACGTTCTTGCTTTTATTTCACTGGAATGAAATCTCAGTCGTCAGAGAAATCTCCAAGTGAATCGGAAAACCGAATTGCGCGCGTTTGCAACGTTCGGAAAGTTCTGTGAAACGTGGCCGATATATATCCCGGTGCAAAGGTCAGCCGGTTCATTTACCGATGGAGAAGTGTCGATTTTATTGGATTGTCGACGTTTCCGGCGATTTATCCCGCAAAGGCAGCCTCTGCCGGTATTGGTGCCAGTATAGGTGAGAGCGAATCTTCATGGAGCAAATCGATCGTGGCTGTTAGTTGACCGAGCGTACGGACGAAACCGCAAACGCGGTCCCCTTGATATGCCCGGTGATACGACTATGGAAGCCGGATAGCCTGGTCTCAAAGCTACCGAAAGCCGCTGGAACTGCAGCAAATATGCCAGTGATCCGGGGGGTTCTAGTTGGCTATTAGTCCGACTGCGGACTCGCCCTCTGAATCCCATTACATTTCGTAAAGGTCCGGCCTTGTTGAGAGGCCGCTTTATTAACGCGTGATTATTTAATGAGCCATCATCGGCCGGGGAATCTTCGACCAATCCACCCGTCCGTTACAGTGTCTGTTACGCGTTTCATTGTGTAACGAAATTTTCGCGAAGGTCACAATATTCGCGATCCATCCGAAATTTCAGAATACTCGATACCTCATTAACTGGAATCAAACGAAGCTGGCCGGCTGTTCCGACCTGGCTGCCGCGATTGACGCAACAATTTGCCCGTTTTCGTTTCCAGTGGGCATTAACGCTTGCATTCAGTCGCTTGCATCGACTTTCGTCCATTGATTTACGCACGCTGCCCCGATAATATCGTAAAATTCACGAGCAGCAGGTGCTTTCGATGCCTCTGTCGTTGTTGCTTTGTTAACGATCGCTGGACGGGTCAGATTGCAGATCGCAGCATCATCAAGATTCGAGAGTCTTCAACAGCAACGATTCAATAAAATACGAATGAAACAAAGTACAGGAGGAGGGGGGAGGGGGGGACGAATTATGGTGTCTATTAGAGCGCAAGGATCGGTAAATATTTGCTCTACGTGACGGTGAATGTAGCGAGTTCGTGTGTATATATATATACTATACCAACCAACAAAGTTCTCTACGTGAAATGCATGAATCTTCTAATATTAATACTAATTTTCTTGCCGACGGACACGTGTGTTGTTGTGTGCTACGTATGCTACAGCCAAAATGTCGCAGCAAACGATCACCATACGTGCGAAATATTAAATCGAGTACGAGGTGCAGCAAACCGCAGCAAAAGTATACGTCCAAACTTTCCACCGTTTCGTTGCACGTAATTCCATAATATACGTACAGAGTTATGAGTTTGCACAGGATACGTACAACTACGCAAAGACAACGTTGTACACGGTAGTTTAAAGTTGCAAAGTTTGCGTCCGCGAGGCCGTTTTCAAATTGCATCAACGAAACTGAAAACGGACGAGCGGCGAATTCGGGGGGCGCGGAAGCCCGTTTTCTTTTCACGTGAGACGCGTTCCCGCGCGTATTTCGATGTAACCACCTGTTGCAGATGACAAAGCATTAGGTATGTATATCAGCAAGTGTCTAATAATGCTAATTCATTGCTCGGCCAAATGCCACAAACGCGGCGTTAACGCGAGCAATCGTGCAACGGCAGCGAAAAGGCAATTCGAGCGAAATTGCAAGCACCGCCAAGGACCTTCAGCCAGTTTAAAATCCACCGTAATCTCTATTAGATTCGCGATTCCGGTAATTTACGCGGTGATGCGACTCCTACGTCTGCGAGAATTGGTGACGAGGTGCACGATACCTTCTGGCGAAACTCTGCACCCGACCGAATTAGTTTTAGACGTTGTTCCATTGTAGGCGATAGATAATAGTTCCAGTCCAGCGAATGTCGTGAAACTACACGCGACGGGAATCGTTATTATCTATCGATTTGCGCGCGAGATAAAATGGAAATCATTCTCGCTGCTCGAGGAGTTCAAATTTTTTTTTTTTTTTGTTTTTATTTCATTCCATTCACATTGTATCTTTGGGCTATAAATGTAATTCATACCAGATAATTAAAATTTGTTTTCGAA
Source organism: Frieseomelitta varia (assembly GCF_011392965.1). Taxonomy (NCBI): domain Eukaryota; kingdom Metazoa; phylum Arthropoda; class Insecta; order Hymenoptera; family Apidae; genus Frieseomelitta; species Frieseomelitta varia. The sequence goes on along the minus strand of NW_025110215.1, from coordinate 663,401 downwards.
ATCGAGATCGAATTAAAATTTCGAAAATCATTGTCGTGACACCCAACGTCCGATGATGTTAATTGAAAATTAGATGGAGTCTCAGAATTGTTCACTTTTAAATAACTCGCGCGAGGCAAGCACCTTAATTATCAGAATCTTCAGCCGATGGCACAGTTTAATTATTGTATAATCAAGCGTGAACTAAACTATCAGTTTTAACAATGAAAGTATATCTATCAACACGAGTCATTTTTAATTAAATTAGGCAATTAAAAAGCTTTTTAATTTAATTGATTACAATGTACAATGCTCGTACAATTTTATTGTTTTTGCTGTTCGACGTCGGTGACGTTTTTTCGTTTCATTTACCAATACTCAGCAAATACCAATAAAATCTATTCTCGAGCATTTTCCCTGTTCGTGCGTAATTTCGAGCGTAAGAAAAAATCGATGCCCGTTTTATTCCTCAAGTTTGGACAAACTCGTCGCGAAACGTCACTGTGTCCATTTATACGCGCGTTTTTTTTTTTTTTTTTATCAATCGGGCGTTAACCACTTGCGCTGGCAACCGATTGCGGACCATAACGAGTGACCGAACCGTATACAATAATTCGTCGCTTTCTACTTCTTTTGAACTCGCCGGCATGATATCACTGGATAGAAATTATTAAGAAGTAATAAACTTACCATTTGTTTTGCCTGGGTTACATTTAAATATACTTGAAACTGAGAAAATGTTGCAATTTGGGAACAAAAAATTCTCGGCGTGCGTGGCACGTCATTCTGCGATTCACTCTTAATACTGTGCTGAAATTATCAATACACCCAACAACGGGCTCGAACGCATTGTGAAACATAATTTCTCGTTCACATTATCCCCGTGCTTTTTTCCTGCCTCTTTCGGTCTCCGTTATGTATACATAATTAAGGTGGTATTTCCAACGTAATTAAGATAGAACGTTAATACATACGTTCCAGCGTAATTACGGTAGAAAATTAACACGATACGCATAAATTTTTAATCCTTCCCCCCCGGCTCCGGTTGTAACAGGAACTTTTTCGCTCTCGTCGAACCCGTACATTGTCCCTCCGTGACGCGGATAACGTTTCAATGAATTTTAAAACAGAATTTAACGAAATTTCCCACTCCACTTTCCCAATGATGTTTTTAATAGTTAAGAACTTCCCACGATCAGTCACGCGACACAAGTTTGACAGATCCGTCGCTTTGGTGTCGTAAATTTCACATTTAATATCGTTTCATTCTCTTCCAAGTCCCGTCCCGTCGCGGAATTAATGGCAGAAGTAATTATTGTAAAAGGCACAACGTAGACAAGCGGTGAACAACTGCTTTTAAAACTCTTTAATTGAAATCTGCCTTGCTCGGGCAGATCGTTCGGATCGCCGGCGAAAGACGATGAAGAAATTATCCGCTGCCGCTTTGCGTGAAACTCTCGAGAAATCGCAGGGATATATTCGCCGGAGAGTTACGTCTCGACGAGGCTGAGTTAGGAGCGTTCGACGCGGGGCAATTAGAAATCGAGCCAGACAACGATATTAACTTCTTCGATGAGCATGCGATGCGAGAGAATACGGGGGTTAGTCTAATGCAGATTGACACGCTACACCGGCATTACTGGTTAAATCCGGTTGTTAATGCCGATTGCGTTCGGTCGTGGGCTCTTAATTTACGGAGGCAACCGACGCGCGCGCGAAATGTAATTAACAACAATGATCGGTATATCGCCGTGAGTAATTAGTTCGAGAACGTTTCGTTGCTGAGGGTATCGGCGATTCCTTCGATTAATTTTCCAAACGATCGAATTCCTGCCACGAAACTCCCGCTTCGAATATTTTCGATCGTGGCGCGAGTAAAATTAGGATCGCGATCGTACGCGAGAGACATGTACACACACTTTCAGTATTACGAAATTTGTAATGTAATTAGGTAGAGTAATACATGTTAAGTAGAGTATTATCTTTTCTACTTTTGTCTAATTATAATTTTGTTAATTTTGTCACGAATATAGTACACTTCGATTAACTATTAACCCCTTGTGTTACGACATCGAGTCACACTCGAAACAGAAAAAACAAATTTCAATTCGAATTTGACTGAAACCGTTTGGAAATGAATGTTAATGAATACGAATTAAACGTTTCAATAATTTGAATCTGATAGCCAATGCTTGCCTAAGAGCATTGAAAAGAGAATCGTAAGGAAAATCGAATTACGTTCGCTTGAACGACAGATTTCGAATTAACGAGAGAAATTTCCACGATGTTGTCTCGTACAAAAAAAAAAAAAAAAAAAAAAGAAGAAAAAAGAATCGCAGGAATTTTGCTGTTCGTGCAAGATGAGAGAACCAAAGTGTCGGTTCGAATGGGAAAAAATGATGGCGCGCACCGCGAACACGATCGAAAGCTGCTAGAAATTAGAAGCAGTCAGGCTAGGATCGTGTTACCGGATTCCAACTTTTGGATTGCCCGTTCGATTCGTTCGCCGGTGTATTTATCGCGCCGGTTCACGCACGTACCGATGATTCGTGCAGCGAGCGATTAAGTGGTCGTACGATAGCAAGTGTAAAGCGATTCCGCGCTTTCGATGGATGCTACTAGTTGTTCACTATTATTACAGTTCTACGGTTACCTCAGCGGTTAAGAGTGACTTGTTTTCTCTTTCTTTTTTTCCTTTTTCTTTTTCTCTCTTTTTTTTTGTTCTTTGTTTGTTTAAGCTTTTTTCATAAAAATACAAGCTACGCGAGAATACCTAGCGAAAATGTATGATACTCGTTCTTCTCAAATTTAAAAAGTACGTGTAAATTTTAAAATCGCTCGCGCATCTCTAAATTTCTCCATCGTAACGTTATTTCATTTTAAATGCAAATGTGATCCAAATTAAGAACGATTCAACGATGCACTTTGTCCTTCGCTTAACTCGCTGAAGATGCTTAGTTACAAGGGAAACTTTGATACGCTCTAGAAATTACGATTAGCATTAAGATTAGAACAATTTCAAACTCATTAGAACTCGCTAACCAAAGCAATTAGAACTACGTAGAGTTGTCGTACGTTGTCAAGCTCTTGAAATGTCGTAACTTGAACCTTACTAGAATTTTGCCTTTGGTATCACATACCTGGTCCTAATTTTACCTGTATTTACCCCCTTCTCTCACCACCCTCACGTCTCGAAGTTCAGGTCAAATACATCATGAAGATGTAGATTGTAGATAGAATGTAGGTAGACTGTAGGTTCCTATAAATTTGCGAGGAATTTTAGAGCGCAGAGCCACACGGATCGCGAAACACGAAGAAATATATAAAATATATAAAATATATCACGTTTTCATTATCACTGAGTGTGCAAAACAATTTCCTGTTGTGTGAAAAACACACTTTTCTTCTTTCATTTTTTAGTTATTCTTATTAAATTCTTATTGCTCCCGCTAAATAGACTTTTTTAAATTATTCTTAATTAATTTCCATTATTTGATTATTCTTGTTGTCAATGTTTGAATAAAATCTGTATAAAAATCCACTGTGCGAACATTATGGTAGAAGACAAATTTGAGACGTCGTTTTTACTTTTATCTGTCCGCTAAATCTCTTGTCGCGAATTAACGTTTACGTTTCTTCCTTGGTCGGTGTTCTAACGGAACGAGGGACACCAGGCGGACACTTCCGCCAGTCGTCAAATTCAGCCAGTAACAACCTAGCGAACTTGTAATCCCTTGCCATCTGCATGATTTGAACAAGACGACCGGAAGCTTTCCCCGTCGAATTTCCACGTTTAAGCTCCACCTGGGGGGGAAGGGGGGGGAGGTGAAAGTTTAAATTGTCATGGACTTTGGGTCCTCGTTCAACTTTTTACACCGGAGATTCCTCGCCGATTTTAAAACGCGGGAGACAAAACCAAGTGACTTCCCATGTTTTTCGCATTGAATATTCAAGAATCCAGGGGGAGTCGAGGAGGTTAAACTCGCGTTTATGAAGATTCCTCGGCGACGACGGCGCGCCCGAATGGAGATAAAACGCGTAATTCACGCGCGTAGCGCACGGTAGATGGGCGAGTTGAAAAATTTGCGGCGGGACGATATGAAAGTATCTCGAGAAATATCGACGTGATGGACGGAACATCCTTGCTTGCTGTTTCTTTCTTCTCTTTCTGAATTTCCCAAATAGGAGAATTGTATTTTTGATTAAACGACTTTTATATGAACTACGAAAATTACCAGTTCTAGGCTAATTTGTCAATCGATGCGTCAACGAGCTCCAATAAAAATTGAGACACTGGCGAAAAAATCGTAGTCTAGCTAAGTTCACCGCGTTTAACCTTTTCGCTACGATAGTCCGCGAAACTACCACGACAAACGACGTACTGATAGAATCATTTTCCGAGTCCGTCAATCCGTTCTGAAGTAGAATCTTTTGTGAATTTCCTAGTAACATTATGGCGTAGCAACGAGGGCCTAGAATGTTTCTTTCGAACAATTAACGGTCTTTTCCGAATTGCGATAGATTAAGAAAGACTTTTTTGTCACAGTAATTTCTTATCGTACAAATATTCCACTTCGAATCTTTTCTGAACTTCCTGGCAATATTTTGACAAGCGCCTAAAATGGTTTCTTTTTCAAACAAACTTTAACTTTTCATATAAAAGTCTAACCTTAAATCTCAAAGAGATCGACAGTTACACTTATAGTTGGTCTTTCCCAAATTGCAATAGATTAAAAAAAGGCTTTCTATTAGAATGAAAAATTCTTATCGTACAAATATTCCACTTCGAATTTTTTCTGAACTTCCTGGCAATATTTTGACAAGCGCCTAAAATGGTTTCTTTTTCAAACAAACTTTAACTTTTCATACAAAAGTGTAACTTCAAATCTCAAAGAGATCGACAGTTGGTCTTTCCCAAATTGCAATAGATTAAGAAAGATTTTCCATTACAATGAAAAATTCTTATCGTACAAACACTAAATATTACAAAAAATAGAAGACGTTCGTTTCGGCTAAAGTGTATTACATATTATTAATCTGATTACTCCAAAATGCGTCAATGGGTGCCGTATATATCCGGCGCTCGTAATGAAAGATTGTAAATGAACAAACGGTTTGTCGATCGAGGGAAAAAGAGAAGCGAAGGTAAACGACAGAGTCACGATTCCTATATATACTTTCAGCAACATTTGCTGGATGCATTCTGAAAATCATGGCTGCTACGAATCGCCTGGGGGAGAAACGGTGCCGTGTGATTGATGAAAATTCCCAAATCGAAAATTCCGATCGTTTCGCGGTATTCTTTCGATATATACATATACATATACATATACATATACATATACGCGTATAGAGGCATATACGCGTATATTTCAAGGGAATTCGTTTCAGAGTGTTTCAGGGCGTTCCTCGCGGAAAATAAAAGCGTTCCGGTGTCATCAGGAAGAGTTTCGCGCGTAGCTCCGCTCGCGTGTAAACTTTTCCCCGTATATGTTTCCGGCTGCATCAATCTTCCATGTCTGCCCGACGCGGCACGGTTCATTCCCCTTTGCTCCGCGTCTCGGTGTCGCGCTCGCCACTTCCGCTGCAACCCTGAATATTTAACTAAATCCCGCCTGTATCTATCGGCGATTCCTTTCGGAATTCTGGAACAGGAATAGAGTGCAGAGAGGGATAAGGATGGTATAGCTCGCGAGGCGAGGCGCCGGAGCCGAGAGGTTGAATCAAAGAGAGGAAACTGATTCCCGGACGAGTAGACCGCGGCTGACGTGAGACGTGAAGCACCAAGAGGTCTTTCATCCACGGTTGATTTGAGCTCGAATATCGTCGACCTTGCACCTCTGGTCTGGTTGATGTAGCGTTACCTCTCGCACGATTTTTGACAAACGGAAAGCACGATCGCGTTGACGTCGATTAATGATGAAGGATGGCTGCGGACGAAGGGAGAACGAAGCGTGACGATACCTGCTTCGAGGATCTATTCTTTATCGTGTTTATACACTTTGAAGTACGTTCAATGTAGAATGTGGAAGAGAAACTGGAAATTTTATACTGTTTATTTCACGTACGAAAGGTGTACCTATATATTTTATAGTTTTATGTTCGCTTCTTGGAACTTCCGTTGATTTCCTCAGTCGCGTTTAATTGACGAAATTGAACTATATTTTAATAAAAGTATTTCGATGTATGCCACACCGAAAGCTGGACTCTTAAGGTAAAAGCGTAGTCATGTTCCCGTTCATTGCTTTCTCCGCATAGCGAAAGCCTATTGCCCAAAATCGGAATTCCATCAATGAAACTGCCGACGCTTTGTGCAATTTGCGTGATTTTAACTCGCAATGTTCGCGAATGTCCGTCAGCTCGGGGACGTCGATAAAAAAAGAACCGAAGATGGAGGAGAAAAGCTCCAGTTAGGCGAGATTTCGCTGTTTACGGTGAAACGAGCTTTGTTAGACGGCGAAGCGAAAATGACAGAGCGCGCTCGAAAGCATTTCTCTTTTTCTTTCCAATTACGCGAAAGAGTCGTCGGCTCTGTTAAAGAAATCTGTATAATCGACGAAGCCGTGTCTTTGATCAAACTAACAAAGAAACAATATTTCCATTACGCGCGCGATCGCTTTGTGCAACAAAGATTCGTTTCTCGCTTTCGCAGTTATATTCCTGCGAGCTTGTCAAAGTCACGTTCGAACAAAGAGCCGGCTCTCTCGCTCGTGGACGAACTTTGCCCTGCAGTTTCTATCTAATTTTCAACCGGGGAAGATTATCTCTCGTCTTATCCTCTTGTTAATATTCCATTTCGATCGTGCTCCGGTAGTTTTTTTTTTCTTTTTTTTCCTTTTGAAAGTAAATCAGTCGATCGTTTGTAACGCATGAAACGAGAAGCGAGGATTGAAACTGTCGAAGGTCAATCCTCGTCGTTTTATTTTCTACCGCGGGGCCACGGACAATTGTATTAAGAGGAATCGCGAATGGAAGGAATATACAGCTCGTTAAGACGAGAGGGGACGAGTAAAATTACTTTTTGCCCCGGAGCAACGAAAGGTCAAGAGGTCATGGCTTTTCACCGCGGTTCGCGTCTTTTACCGCTCGAACAAAACGAACACACCGCCGCGGTAGGAAACGTATCGCCCATTTATCCCGTGCTCGATAATAAGAGGCGGTCCACGGAACATTTGTTCGACTGGGAGATAAATAAAATCAACTAGGACGAGAGACGTTCGTCCCTGGATCTCGTTCGTTTAAATGTCAAACAATTCGAGATAATACGATTGGACAAATACGTCATTTACGATCAATCAATCGAGGGAGACTCTATAAAAAGTCGAGTGAATTTCTTGGAGTTCTTTACGAGTAATAATGTCGCGTCGATTGAAAAGAAGGCCCGATTGTCAGAGCCAGTTCTGTTGTGTAATTGAAACGAGAGAAATTTTCAAAAATGAAAATACGGATAAAATTTCCAAAAAAACTTGTAATTTATAAACAGCTGTATAAAATACTAATCTGTGGAAAATCTAATTCGCCGAAATTAACAGCATTTCGCAATGTAACAATCCAGCTAAATTATTTCGCTTTTCGTTCGCATTGTTCTGCGTTATACATTTAATTTTCATAAGTCGCGCACGGGAAATTCGTTGTCTCTCATTGATTAAGACGATCGACAATTCGAGAAGAAGAAAATTAATTTTAACACTCGTTTCGAAACACCCTGCTTGATATTTTAAAGCAAAAGGAATTACTGGTAACAAAATCCCTGATTAAAATTGTAAAAGTTCATTTATCACTTCGTTGTAATTTCAACGTATTTCTCTGCTACTTTATGAATGAACACGGCTTTCTACGCTTCTACGAGTTAGTGTGTCAAGTGGACACTTTCTTCGTCGGATCTTGTCACACGGTCGTACAACGTAGCGTTTAATTTTTAACGCCCCGATATTGAGGCCTCGAGTGCCGCGAATGCGAGAGAACAACGGAATGGTGATAAAAGTTTAACAAACGCTTGTACCCGAACGAGGAGAGAGAAGCGAGCTGATCTCTCCCCTTTATCCGCCGCTCCGTTTGAATATGTACACGCGAAATCTCGTACTCGCCTGAACCGGAACGAATGAAAAGAACCAGGTCACGCCGTGCGAACGTCTTCCTGATGCATCGGGAAAGAAGTTGGCTCTTGGGCTAGCTGACTTTTCCCCTCGACGGGCAAGTCTAAAAGGAACAGAGGGAAAAGAGGCGAAAAGAAAACAAGGAAACCGGGGGAAAAAGGGGCCGCCCGAGCTTTGCGTGGCTTCATCCCGTTTCACCTGCAGTTTCGAGCATTTTCTGCGCGTGGGTGCGGCCGAAAAATCGAGCCGCAAAAATTACAAAGCCGGCCGAACGTGAGAGGAAAGCTCGGAACCGCGTACGTGCGGATTTAGTGCGGATTATCGTTCGACCGTAGAATCTGTTTCGAGGCCCACTCGTTACTAAACAATATCATTTTTCTTCATTCCTTTTTTCATATCGTTTCGTCATTTCATTGTTGAATTGTCAATTACTGCCAACGTAAGGGAATGTGACACGTTTGTTCCGTGTTAAGCGAAAAACTCGCCGTGCGCCCGACCGTTCGCAGTTTATTCCACTTAGAAACACTGTTCTTGGAACTCTGTTTCCACTCGTTGCTAAACGATATTATTTTTCTTTGTCTCTGCTAATTTAATTGTTAAATTGCTGCCAACGTTAAACCGATTAGAAAACACGTGTGCTTTGAGTTAAGCGAGAAACTCGCCGTGTATGTCTGACAATTCGTAGTTTGTTCCGCTGAAAAATACAATTCTTGGGAAATACTTGTAGGTGAGAAATTGTGGCGTACTATTTTGAATAAATTCAACTGATACGCTGCTAATGTTAACGCGATTAGAAAGGGAAACGTCGAACTTTTCCGCGTGTCTGACCGTTCGTAGTATATTCTACTCAAGCACACAGTTCTTGGGAAATGCTCATAAGCAAGAAGTTTTGGTATATTTTATTCGCGAAGTAATATACAAACAAATAAATTTAATCGATCCAACACATTTACTCGTCGTATAGATTTATAAAATTGATAAACGCAGCATCAACATCGGTTTATCCGATATCGATAAACAGCTCAATGACTCAAGTGTCGTAATTGACTGAAATGTCCCCCCTTGATTGAAATCTTTCCCCTCCGTTAGGAATGCTGCGACGTCGTTCATCGTTTCAACTTCTCGATTCCCGTAAACTCTCGACAATACGCTTCCTTCAGCTCGATACTTTATGTAACTAGCTACCTCTCGTATCTCCGATGGCGAGCCACCCGGTCGGTAGCATATCATAGGCACACACCTCTATTCTGTTTCCCCCCGGAAAATCAATATTGGTGGTCGGCAGCGCCTCTCGGGGGGTGGCACTCGCCGGAGACAAATCTCAGTGTCTGGAAAATCCGTGGCTGGCGCCAACCGAACCGTCGCGAGATTCCGCCGATAAGTGGACCAACCGGTCGTTCGTTTCTCTCGTTCCGGGCTGGGTTTCGTGATCACGGTGACGGTGAATATTCTGGATTCTGGTTTCTGTAAACGGGAAGAGAGCGCGAGACACGGTAGGTTCAGTGACGAAGGTCGACGTTGCGGAGAGGCTTCGACTGGTCTGGTCTACGAGGGAAGGACCTAACCTCTCGTGGTAACCTCGTGCAAGCGAGTTCCGTCTGTGCGTTTGACAGAGGAGAAAGAGAGAGAGAGAGAGAGAGAGAGCGAGTGAGAGAGAGCGAGTGAGAGTGCGGACGAGCGAGAGAGTGGGGTAGTGAAAGATAGAACGAGAGCGAGACAGAGTTTCGGTCGCCATATTGAGCGACACCGGCGCCGCCACGCTGATCGTCGCGCTGTTTTTTCGGTTCGGACGAAACGAACGAAAGTTTTGTCGCTTTTTCTCCCCTCTTCTCTGCTTTCGAAAGAGAGCGGATCACCCGGTAATTGCCCGTAAAAAAAAAAAAGAAGAGATTACCGCGGTTAGGGGGGAGAAGGTGAAGAGAGGAGACGAGAGTCGAGAAGCAAGCTAGAATATGAAAGTTCCAACGCGAAAGTAGCGAGACCACGGCGGAATTTATGCGACAGGGAAACACGGCTAATCGCGTTAACCCTGCGCGCCGGCTTAAACCACTCGCCACTACCGTCCGCTGTTGTATCCGACTTCACGGCTGTGCCGAGTTCATGTTGCATCGTCGCCTTTTTTCTTTTTTCTTTTTTTTTTTTTTTTTTTTTGTTAGTCTGGAAAGGTTCGCCGTTCGCGGATTACACGGTTGTTTTCATTGTTTCACCGGGGCATGGGAAGGGGGAAATTGCGGGGGTATAATATCAGAGCAGGGCGGGATACAAATGCGAGGGCGTTCCGCCGCGTGCACGGGACACGTGTCTGTTTTCTGTAATCCGCGAAACCGAACCGCAACACGCGCGCACGCCTGGCAATGCTAACGTGTATCCTCTACGCGTGTTTCGATAACCTTAAACCGCGCTCGTTTAATATACACGCCGTCGTATAGTCGTATATTACACGTATCATTATAATCGTTACATGTACACGATATATTTACAATCGGTAGAAACCGGTTCGAGACAGCAGCACTGATTCTCTCCTTTGTGCACGCGGCGTGTTTAATTAATCGATCATCCAGCCTTTAATTACGATACAAAGCCACCAGCCTAATATTGACTTTGTTAATTGGGTGTGATCATCGCGGGGGCAATAAAATATTGACGATAAATCGCGTTTTCGGGGCCATGATGCCCGGTCGAGTGCCAGCTTCTTGAGTACCCACGGCCCCTCTGATGTAACCGCCATCGCCGCGTCTCTTTGATGTTCCAAAGGATTTCCCATCTTCTTTGCCTGACCTCGTCTTTATCTGTATTTAGATTACGGGAACACAGGGGTACACGCAGCCGAGCCTCCCTGCTCCGTGCTTTTCGTTTTTCGCCGTTACTCTGTTGGTCAAAGCAGAGGGCCGCCTCTTTTCTCCCTCGTCCCGGCAGCTTTGAAATTTTTCAACCGCCGAAACGCGTTAAAATCGAAGCTTAATCCTCTCCCCTTTTCACGCGTGTACGCGCGTATATATGCGAGTTTCTATCGTGGACTCGCGAGATTCATCGAAACGTTATTGGACCGGGGAATAGGATAACAAAGAGGACGGTGGAACTTCTGAAGGAATTAACGAAATCGCAATGATTTGATGTATCCCTCATATTTTACTCTCATTTCTCCTGTGGATATCGTTGGAATGTCACGTGTCTCGCGAAATCGGAAAGATTTTCACGTTTCTGTTTCCAATGTGTTGATGACCCTATAATTGATTTAAAATCTTTCATCGCCCACGACACGCCTACGATTTCTAGTCGGCACTGAAATTGATACTAAAACTACCGATAAACAAAGCATAAAATGTCCCCCAGAGACATTAAAGTAAAAGAAACAGAAAATATTTATAAAAAAAAGCTTTCATTTGTGTATTTTACGGAGAATCATTTAAATCTCTAAAAGTACACGTAAGTCTCTAAAAGATTTATGTTTATAAAATATCTGATAAAAATTATCAATTGGTCATTTTGACAATTTTGCTAGTTTGCCAGTGTTAACGCGATTCAATCTCCCATAGAAACAAGAGTCTAATCTATGGATATCGTTGAGATACGTGCCCGGCAAAATCGAAAAGGAAAGATTTTCACGCTTGTTTCCGACATTGTTCCAAGATGTTGATGCCCCTGTAATTGATTTTGAAAATTCGCCCATCGCACGACACACGACACGCCTACGGTTTCTAGCCGGCGACGAAATTAACGCGATTCAATCTCCCGTGGAACAAGAATTTAATTATCGCACGCGCGCGACAAGAAGCGGTAGCCATCGCGCCGAAGCAGCTTAATTCCCCGCTAGGTAATTTCGAAATAAACGCCTGTGTCGTGAATTTCCCGCGCGCTCGTCGAAAATAACACGCGCCGGCCGCAAATTTTGGACAGAGCCGCCGAGTTACGCCCGAGAGACGCATCAGGCGGATAAAAAAGGGAACGGAGACTTCGTTTCGTGGCGCAGGATAATTGGGATGCGAGGCGTCCCGTCTCGCAACGTGTTGTTTCAATCGGACGTGCACGAGCATCGGGGATTTTCATTCGAAGCCCGATACATCTTTAATTTATTCTGTCGTAAATCTGCTCTCCACGCTGGGCTGATGTTTCTTTTCGTTTCGCGTTTCAGCGCGCGCGAGCGATTTTTCGTCTGTACCAGTGTACAGGGTGTCCTTAAAGTCTCTTTACAATTTCAAATATTTATCACGAAGGCAAATGAAAAGACAGGTAAGTGGAAATTATTACAAAGTGAGATGCATATATTTTAGTTTTTCCCTGCCTCATTTGATACACCTATATATGGACATCATTAGTTGCACGAAGCACATCAAGATGGTACTCGATTTCTTACACGATCGATGTTTTCCTCGGATGTTCTTGGTCGTCCACTCCTGTCTCCATAAATTTCTCGTGCCATGCACGAATTGATGGACGTGACGGTGGATCTTTTCCAGACATAATTCTGAAGTTTCGCCGAGTCTACAGATCCGATTTAATTTCAATAAACCATGATACGCACTGTGCCTTCTCTTGAGCAGTAGAGTATTTTATAAGGAATTCATTTAACAGTATCTTATTCATCAACAGAGTACCTGAAATGCAACGTGATAAAAACCACTGAGTACATAGAACAAATCTGACGAAGATATCTCATCAATTGCTTTTGTAATAAATTTTTGAAATTGTAAAGAGACCTTATGGACACCCACATGGAGTTCTGTCAAAGATATCGTGTATTTTATCTAACATGGCAAGAAATCAAGTCTTGATGTGCTTCGTGTAATTAATGGGGCCCATATAGAGGTATATTAAAAACTTAAATATATACATCTCATTATGTAATAATTTCCATTTACCCGTCTTTTCACTTGCCCCTTGTGATCAATTTTTGAAATTGTAAAGAGACTTTCTGGACACCCTGTATAATTCAAATTTGGCCGCGGCGATCGGCGCGACGCTAAACGCCTCGCCGTTTGTTGAGACATCGGGAAGGGTGGTTGGCGGGTAACGATTTATACAAATAAGAGAATTCGTACAAATCTCGTTAATGGATCCCCGATGGAAATCATTCGACATTGTTTTATGACGACGGCATTGTCATTTTCCAGCGGCGCCAGCGAAATCCAATTAGGGAGCCCCGGGAAATGTCGGGGGCACCCGCGCGCGGTCGGCGAGCCCGCCCAAATAAATGAGCTTGAAATGAGCGAGAATTATAAATGAGATGCGCCCGAATGCCGGGCAAACGTTCAAACATCCATTCAAACGTTAATAATTAATCACGGGGATGTTTGACTACGCGTAATCGCTTTCTTTTCGTTACGCCGGCGAAAAAAAGCGGAAAAGAGGAAAAAACGAGAGCACGACGTTCCCGTCGAAACGGATCGTCGGAAGGGCGAAGGATTACGTTTATAAAAATGCCACGATGAAACGTACATATTGCTCTCTTCGGTGGAAATATTTTCCGCTGTAAATACTTATTTCGTTAAGATTATTCGATCCCCATCCGAAATACGTAGCTGAAATAGGTTCAAAATATACGTAGGGAAAAATTGCGACGTCGACATTGTCATAGTTATTATTTACTTGTTTGTTCATTTCACACGCAATGAACAGATCACTTTAACACATGATCGAATCGTAATTTGTCGCTTTTTTTTTTTTTTTTTTTTATTTTGAACTCGTCGGAACGATATCACCAACAAGAAGTAAGAAATTTATTATTTGTTTCGTCTGGGTTATATTTAAATATACCTCAAACTGAGAAAATGTTGCAACTCTGGGACAGAGAAACTCTCGACGTGCAAGAGGTTAGAACACTGAGGATCGTCTCGGATTACTGCAACGTCGTACGAGTTCCAAAATTTCTCAGTTGAAGCATGCGATTAAAACTCTCTCGACGTCTCTCGTAACGTCACCTTTGCTGCGAAAGGTGTCGCGTCTTCCCCTTGACTCGAGAACGAGCAACACGCGTTACAAAATTCGAGTCAAAGGCCCGTAATCCTCGATCCTATAATCCTTCTCTCCTCGGTTCGTATCCTCCTCGAGGAGGAGGATTTTTCTGGGAGTAAATGAAACGTCGAACCACGACAGAGACAGTGTTTAAGCAACGCGAGTCGAAAGTACGAGAAAGCGTGAAGCCAGGCGGGGAGGGGAGAGTTTAACTCGGTGAAACGCTTTCGTTTCAGAAACAATTTCCAAGCGAGCCGGTACCCGGGGAAGACAGTCAGTCGGGAGCTGGTTGCTTGCCGGCTCGCACGTGCGAACGGTCAAAGCTTTGAACAGCTCGTCAGCGAGCTCGCGGCAGGGAACCTCTCAGCCAAATACGTGAGATTTCTAATGAGTCGGCCGAACGTGAACGTGAACGAACTTTCAGCGAGCTCGCGGGTACCCGGTTCGCCCGGAGGGGCTTGCCCTTTCGAGGCTGTTGCGAATAATTCGCGCGTTTTCTTGCATAAACTCCGCGTGCGCCGGCAGAAGAGGCACCGCAAGATACGCTCGCTCGAATCACCGGCTTAAAGCGCGGAGAAACTCTTCCGCGGCCGCGGATCGCACGGAATTGCTGGTTTTCGAGACACGGTTTGCTCGAGATTGCCATTATTTTCAGTTACAAAAACTCTTTTGAGTACGATCCTTTGTCACACGTTACTTTTACTTCGGGATTCTGGTACACGCTTCGTTTTTTTCTAACTTCAATGATTAGATTGCGGATATTTGTATATTTTTAAAAAATTAAATTACAATGAACATACCGCTCCTGATTATCGATGAAACAACGCGTGCCTCATCTTCGATATTTCATGCATTTTTTCCCCTATTATTCCTGAAAATTATCTCTCCTTTGCACAAGACACAATCAAATTCTAAGCTTATGTATTCCTGTAACAAAAACGAATGACAATCTCTCCTCTCTCTGTCGGACAGAGTCACGTTACTCCGTGTAACGTAATTCCGTTGCTCTGCGCTGAAACTTCAACTTCGCTCTTCTCTTCCCCTCGTCGCGAATCTTATGTTCCCCGATAGAGCGAAATCAGTGTTATTTGCAATAAAATCAGGCTGGTTCGCCGGGCCGGGTAAAATCACAGCGATACGGCCGGCATAAAGAAGCCTGAAGCAAAGTGTGTGATTGAGACAGTGCACGGTGGCGGAAGTGAAGGCAAGATTGCGCGGCGCTCAATACAATAAATCGGGCAGGATGCACTCCCGGGGTGGTTTGCTCGGCGGTGGTGAGCCTCTGCAGCATTTCGAAGTGAAAGGGAGAGAGAGAGAGGGGGAGGAGAGGAAAAGCAAGAAGCCGAGCGAGTCGCTGCCTGGCTGGTGGCTCGGATAAGCCATAAATAAACGAGCACACCCGGTATAAGCGGGAAACGTTTATGGCGGCCGCATACACGGCGTATAGAGCTCTCTCGCCAGTCGTCCTAGACACGAACTACTTTAAAATTGCACGTTCCGAGATCTAACGTGGTTCGCCGCATCCTCCGCTAGGTTCACGCGTTTCTTTTTCTTCTTTCTTTCTTCTCTTCTCTCTTTCCGCGAAAACGAAACTCTCCGACGAATTAAAAGCGATGGAGATTAAACACCACTTTCGACGAATTAAAATCACTACATTTGATACCGTCGGTCTAAGTTGAAAAGAAGTCGCAAAATTTTGGATGGAGAGATCTGGCATAACTTCGTAAAAAAAAGATCACACGACGGTCCACTTGAAGCACGGAGCTTCCACTTTGACAACGTGGGTTCGTCCGTTTGAAAAATGATTTTACATCATGTAGCGGGTGAGAATGCGAGGATTCTTCTTTCTTGAAACATTCAAAAGTTAAAAAATTGTTTTTATGACTAATTTTACTGTAATTTCAAAGATTTGAAACTTTCTCTTTATTTTTATTATTTATTTTTGTTTTATTTTTATTTAATCCTTGCATACTAGGCTTAGGATGACTTCCAGTTTACATTTTTGTCTTTTCGCTGTATGGTAGGCTACATTTACATCTATTTTCTTACCCTATTAATCTATTAGTATTCTGGTAACTTTCTCTTTATAAGCCCTGAAGGATTTATTAAACTTGGAAAATAGGGTTAGATGACGAAGTACTGCGATTTCTTATCTTAACCTGACATTCAACGTTTAATGAAACGAAAAGAAACGAAAAAAAAAATCATGCAGCAAGTTTTAAAGGGAGAAACTTTAGTCTTTAGAACGATGATAGAATCTAGTTATGAAAAAAATTTTTTAATGTTCTACACGCGCTGAAATTTTTACTACTTTCGTGAGAAAAGTATCCAAACTTTTCCACGTTCAGTCTGCGTGACGTCAGAATCATCTTTGAAAAAAAGTCACAAGCGTCGAAGTAAAAGTTTCTCGCTTTGAAACGAGATCAAGTGGATCGTTCTATGGTCTTTTTTTCCCCCGCGAAATTGTCTCAGTTTGAATTATCGACAATTTGTCACTTGACACAGTTACGCTCTTTCCTGTATGTTGGACTTCCGACTTTACTGCAACTATGTTTCACTTGTTAATTGGAAAACGATATTTTTCCCGGAACGGCAGAGATCGTAGTTTTGTTATAATTGAGGGAAGTTCTGACGAAGATTCGTAGAACGAACGAATAGATCACATTGAACTTTAGACAGCGATACTCCAAAATTAAGGTAACGTCCATTATGAAGTCTAACTGCAACAGAAGCTCCTCATAGAGTTGATTCGGAAGTTTAATTGAGAATAAAGTTGGCTCGAATTGAAGTTTACCCTCATTGGATACGATGCTTCAAACGGATCCACAAAATATTTGGCGGGAAGTAATAACAACGCCATTTTAGATTTAACTTTAGTTAGGATTGATTCGAAATGTAATATCGAAGTGGACGATATATTTTGTCGATGAGAAAATTTGTAGCAATACTATCAGTTATATTGTGTAATAATATGTAATGATAATAATACTATGAATATCGCCGATCAAGAGTGAAAGCTTAACCCATTTACATCATTAGCGTATATATAGCAATTTTCACGATCGTAATCACCAGCATCACCAGATATATAATTACAATTTTCGTGATCGTCATCAGAATATTTACATTTTCTGGTCCGAGCAGTTACATTATTTCCAAGACTATTCAAAAACTTCAGAAACAGAGCATTTCGAGTCTGACAAAATCAGCGACAAAATTAAAACAAAAGTTAGCTGTAGAAATTATTGAAGATGATATAAAATAAATGTCAAAAAAAAAAAAAAAGAACACGAAAAGTTACGCAATGACCATTATTGTCATCAAGGATTTACTGGACAAAATACTTTTGAAAATTTTCTACTTAAACGTAATGAAAGAAAAATTGGCGATAAGTGCATCATTATTCATTCATCTTTACGATCCGAATGGGATAATTAGTCGAAACTGATCACTGTTCTATCGTCGAGGAATTAACGTGCCGATTTTTACGCAAAGGGAAAAAGAAAACGATGCGCGAGTGGCGGTCAACGGGGACAGAGGCAGAATAAGCAGAGCGGCTAATTTCTCGCTTCCGCGCATTTCATATTCTACAGCGGCGATTTGAAGCCCGGTTGCGGCAATATCGTTTCCGTTATTATTGAACACGGATACGAACGAGGGATAAAGCCCCCGAATGAAATTTCTGCGGGACGAACGCTCGTTGAACGAGCGGCTCGTTTCGCTTTTATCCCGCCCGCAACGCTCCACGACAGACAACGTTTCCATTCATACCCGATAATAACAATTTCTTGCGGCGCGATTGTAATTGAATTTTTAATAACGCTTCTCGCGATCCTCTCCGCGCGTCTTCTCTTTCTTCTTTTTTCTCTTCTCTTCCAGCCAAAGAGACCGCGCCCCTTGTTTCAGCGCGGTCGTTGGTTCGCGTTATTTCTGTTATTATCTTTATTAGAACCCGCCTCGACGAAGATCAGCTCTAATCGCGGTGGGCAGAGAAAGAAGAAAAAAGAGAGAGAGAGAGAGAGATATTCGTCCAGAGAATAATTCGAAACGACGGCATGGATGCGGGATGAAACGAAAACTTTCATCGTTTACATTCACTCGGCCAGCTTTATCGCGAGTACATCCGCGCGTGGATATCCAGCGCGGCGCGGTTTCGCCAGGCTTTTATGAATTTTCACTTCGTTTTCCGCGGATTTCTTTCCGCCGAGTTTTGCTCTCACCTTTTAACTCGTTCCGGCACGAGGGGGAGGGGGGAGGGGGGAGGGGGTGGTTGCACGCGACACGAACCGTAAAAGTCGTCGCATAATTTCTCGTAATCGGGCGCGGCTCGATGAAAGTTTCTTCGTTCGGGGAGAACGAACAACAGAGCTACCCGTTCTCCACCGCCACCCGCCCATTTCTTTTTACCTTGTTACCGTCCGCGACGATTGTGAATTCAGGGGCAAGGAAGAGGGTAGGAGAGGGATGAAATTAAACGGGCGAGGAGGGAAAGTTTCCCTGGCTTGATTTTTAAATCGCCTATAGAAACGCTTGAAAATATATCGCGTTTCGCAGACGAGTAAACAGTTTCGCAGAAACCTAAACAGCGTCCAGCGATTTTCAAGCGTGCTTCCCTAATTGGTAAATCAAGCGTTACGCTCGCGACGCCGATTGTTCCCCTCTTGACTCCGAGGAGCGGATTACTTCGCTACTCCATCGAGTAACCGATGCCACGTGTTCAAGCCACGGAGGTTCGAAACGATTTCCTCCTCCTAGGAGAAGAGAAGTAATATTTAGATGTACCCTCGATGCT
This sequence comes from Frieseomelitta varia, assembly GCF_011392965.1. Taxonomy (NCBI): domain Eukaryota; kingdom Metazoa; phylum Arthropoda; class Insecta; order Hymenoptera; family Apidae; genus Frieseomelitta; species Frieseomelitta varia. Next base: position 644,582 of record NW_025110215.1, on the reverse strand, counting down.
CAGCGTGAAATTCGCCTTCGTCGTAAAAGTAATTCTCAATTAATCCCCCCGGCGTCCTTTAATTCCGGAACAACGTTAATTAAAAAAAGTTGGCAGAATTTAAACGCAGCAACGCCATGGAGCGTCTGGCGAAGTCCAGAGCCTCCCGACGGAGTCATCAATTCGTCTGCGTCGGTTCACAGTTGAACTCGCGATGCAGTTCGCGCGGTTCGGTCAGTGGCGTCGCTTTATTACAGAAGACGCCAACGGGTATGCTCGTCGAGCTGTTGCACGAAAGTGAATTAAAAGAAAGTAATCGGGACTCGCGATCGTGGCTGTGTGCCACTGAATTGTGGCCGCAAAGCTTCAACATCACCGTGTAACGTGATCAGTTTTAATTACTCCCGAGAAGTGGCGGCGGACGATGATTTTCTCCTCTGGCAGCTGGTTGTAAAAACTCACGAGCGGATTATCGGATTTAAGGGAGCGGCACGCACTACGGCGAAGATTTCTACCACCGGTGGCGGTGCGATTTCATTCATCGTTCGTGAAGAAGAAGAAAAAGAGAGAGAGAGAGAGAGAGAGAGAGAGAGGAAAAAAGAAACAGGGGAAATGAAACGCAGAATGGCGAACGAGCTGTGTCGGTGGTTAAGGAGAAATGCAAAAATAATCATCACCCTGGTTTCTTTGTACGAGCGGCGATCGAGGGTTTCCTAGGCGCACGGATCGCTTAAAATTAAGCAGACTCACGCGACCCCTTTCCCCAGTCACGATATTACGCGCCTTCGGGATCGTGTTATCGAATTAAAGCGGCAACCGTACGAAAACCACCTTCCTGGTCGCCCGGCCAGCGGGAAAAATCACGGGAAATCGCGTGACGGGAGTAACGACCGGCGTGTTAATTGTAATCCGACTCGAGTCTATTGCTCTTTCTCCTCGCTGTGATTTCTTTTGATTTATCGACGGACTGGCCGGTGATCGATGGAGAGACCTTGTTCATTTCGTGGCGAATTACTCGCTGAAACTTTCAAGTTGGAATTTTTCCGTTTTTTTTTCTTCTCTTTCTCTCCCCCCCCCCCCTCTCTCTCTCTGTTTCGCGCAGGTAATGATTGGGAAAAGTAATCGATCGAGCGATACTCGAAAAGGAGAAAAGAGAAACTCGAACTCTAACGGCGGGGGTAAATTTGTTCGTGGAAATGGAGTTGCGTGGCCGCGATAGGATTCTGGTACAAAATAGCAGGCCGAATCGCAGGATCAGCCGAGTCGAAATCACGTGAGGGTGTAAACTGCGCGGTTGTATCGTCGTCGATGGTAATGGCGAACGATTAATGCGATATTAATCCAACGTTACGTGACTCGTTGAAGTAACCCGCGTGTGTACGGTGGCTCGTATCGATCGACACTTGTCTTTGCACTGGTACCCTGGGCGCATTCGCGCGTGTAAGAAATTCAGCAGCCATTATCGACGGTGGCTGCGGCGCGGCCCGTGTGCACGTGTGCACGTGTGCACGATACAATATCGACGAAGGGATTAACGAAACGGTACGTCGAGGCGGAACACTTGATGGAGAAACGGCAATTCATTCCGAATACGTTACGTGTAGCCGATGCAATTGCATGTGCAACAACTTCTGTCGGTCGTGTTCTTGCAGGTATTTGTTACTTCGCGTTTGTTCACTGTGGTTTACGTGGAACGGTGCTATAGATCGGCTGGAACGTTGAATCATTGAATGAACTTTTTGCGTACGTGTCGTATACAAAGAGTATACTCCGAATCTTTCCCAGATTTCCCATGTTTTCGTAGAATTCGAAAGCTTGAACCTGGAGGTGCTCAAAGTGTACAGTTGTGAATTTTATCACACGTGTGCTGTAACGTTAGAATTTTGGACGTGTCAACTCGGACGAAAGGTTTCATCAGAGATGAAACACGTGACGCGTAAATACTTTAAATCGTTGAAACAACGCGATGCACGACAATGAGCAATGACGAACGGCTAGGCATTTTGTGTTCCGGAGGAGCTGAAACGATATGCACGATAAATATTGGCACGCGGCAAACACACGGCAAAAATATACAGTTTGTATCTTCGAATAAATCACGCTAAATGTACTTTGGCATTTCAGAGAAGGGAACCTCTCGCCGGTTACCTCTGTGCATTATCATAATACGCAAACGGGCTGGAAATTAATTGTTCAAATTGATTGCCCGTTAATGCAAAGAACCGTCTGGCGCCGCGGTCGGTGCCGTTCAGCGAGTTACCGAAGAAATTAATTGCACGTGTTATTAATGAATTAAATACTTACGGAATGTTTCAATCTCGCGGCAAAAACAATATCGGTATCATGCCGTTAATTAACAAGGACGTGCTAAAGCGTGTAACGTATAAACGAATCGGGCTACGGTTCGTTCGACGGCGGGGAAAACCCGGCGAGGAAATAACCGCGGCAATTTCATACAAAGAGCCCGCGAATCGGTCCTGTCACGTGATAAACAGACTCGATTAGATCGGTTTTGTTCGACGTTAATTGGCAGGATGGCTGAAATCGTTATTCGCTCTATGCGCTCTCCGCTACGAAGAACATTACTATTTAATAATTAATATGTATATGATATATATATAATATAATAATGAACATTAATAATAGCAATGAGACGCGTAAAGTTATTTCGCCCGTCGGGAAAGACACGCACGTAGAAATCTAACCACTTTGATATCTGCTATCGTTCTGTTTGGAAACAGTTTCCTTTTCACTCGCGTGAAAAAATTTTACGTGTCTTCTCCCCCGACCAATTTCCCTCGTGCAACAAATCTTCGCACGCGGAGGACTTTATCCCGCAATTTCGACTTATTTCTCGGAGAAAAATTCGTGACGCGATTACATTAGGGGGGAGGGGTGGGCGTCCCGCGTGATAACGACGCCGTACATCCGGCGACCGGTATCTCCACGGTTCCGAGGAGCATTTCACAAAAGGCGCAAAGAAACAGGCGCCTAGGAGAGCGTGAAAACGTGTTCTCCCCGGTGAGAAACAGAAAGAAACTGTTGGGATTACTTTGTCGTCGTTAAAACGTGTCGCGACGCCCTGATGAAGAACGTGTAAACGCTCGCCTTTGGCCGTGTTGATGCGGCTGGTCCGCGGTGGAAATAAATTAAACGAAACGCAGCCACGTATTTTCAGTCGTTATCGTCACGGTGTATGGGGCCGCATACGCGTGCACACGTCCCGATTGCATCGAAATTTATCTCCAACGGCCGTGATTAATACCACTGGCCTCACGGCCGCTATATATCACGCGTAATGATGTAATAACCGGTCTGCACTTTCGAGCGCCGGGCTCTTTCTCTCCCCCTTCTTATTCCCTTCGCCCTTATCTTTGTCGGTTGTTAATAACAGCGAAAGAAACCGTGCCCCGTATGATAGATGAGAATCACGAGTACCCGCTTGGCTCGGCCGTATTAAATAAACATCGGCGTCGAGCGGTCCTCGAGTCGAAAAGTTAACGATTCGCCATTTGCATGAACCAGTCTCGTTCTCTTTTTGTTTCTCTCTCTTTCGAAGTCACCCGGTGCGTGAACGATGCTACAACGAGATACAACGTAACAACGATGGTTGAGATCGAAGATCTCGTCGATAGTAGTGATTCTCGATCACACGAAAAATCAAACATAACTCTTTGCCCTCGAAAACATTTTCTTGTATCATCTACTATAGCAATATATATATTTACGAAATAGATGAGTAAATGAAACGACGTAGCATTAGGAATAATTGTCCTGTTTAAATGGTATTTATCATGAAACTTTTGTTGATTACATTTCATTAATATGTGACTTTGTTTAAATGCAATCGTCAGGTATAGTATGTAGAAGTTCGCGATACATAATTTCAATCTCTCGAAAAATTTCCTTCACCATTTTATAAACTCTAAAAAGCAATACGAAGTTTAGTTTGTGTGAATTATCCCGAATTATTCGAATAACAATTCGATGGTGACGAGTGTCAACAAGAATTTCTTTCTTTTTTTCGAAATTTTATTATTCCTCTCACGTCGTTATGTTATATTATATCATATTACATCTCAACACCATACCTACGTTCGTTGTAATTATCAGTAATTATAAAAAACTTAATAATTTCAGCTGTCAGCTAAAGTTTAAGTACGACGTCCCCTTACAGGAGACAGTCGAATGCAAAGAGTTAAAGAAAATGCGTGAAAATGACGCGCAAAGCTCGAAATTTCTACCCGTTCATCCCCCGCACGAGAGTAACGAAGCCACTCTCGACATCCCGAACGAGATTTCCACCAAGTCAATAACATTTATGGATGATCCCGAGACGTTCCCATTGAATGTAACGAGATAATTACCGGTCCGTGACCCGGTCGGGATCCATTCATTACCGAAGGTCGAACGATTCTTTTGTGCGGCCCTCGAATCGACCGGAAACAATGGAGTTTTAAAATGCGAGCTCAGTCCTTACGCTACGGCGGTCCGCCAGTTGTAATTACTTCGCTCGATAAATGTTTTCAGAAGCGGCAACGAGGATTGGAAAAGTGACGGTACATTTTTCTGTTGAATCCTCGTTTCCCCTTTCGCCGATAGGATACGTACATCGTGTGCAACTGTGTGTATGTATATGCGTTATTTTTAAAATCGTCATCCTACAATCCCTTCGGCCACCTTTCTTTTCTTTCGTCCGTTCGTTTCTTCCTTCTGCTCTTCTTCGTTCTGCCCTCTTTTTCTTTTTTCCTGTAGCTACACCGAGCACTTTTTCTAACGACACGACCACGGCCATACACTACTTTCTTGAATAATAATACATCCGGTTTGACTTAACCGGTTCGTATAATTTCCCATCGTCAAATTGCTCGCGCGCATAAACTTTATTGCTTTTTCAGCGCAAGCGTATCTTTCCCGCGGCTCGATGTTTCATTGCCCGTGGTCTGTACACAGCTGCGTCGCAATGAACGCCCAGTTTGTTTTGCGCAAAAGACACGATAATTATTACGAGGGCAAAGGAAAGGCGGCGGAATTATTGCTCGAAAATTGCGAGCAGGTGCGACGATCCGTACCGGCGGCGTTCGTAATTACGTTGACAATTGTAATCCCGTTGAATCCGCTACTTCCCTCTCGGACGAATCATCGAGCGCTTCCTCTCGGTAGCACGATTTATCTACCGCTGTTGCTACCCTCCTTCTTTCCATCTCTTCTTCTCCTTCTTAATTCTACTTTATTGTTTTGTGCATTGCTCGATGAAAAGGAACGCAGCTCCCTTTTCGTTTCGCTTTGCCGACGCTTTTTACCCGTTCTACTTTTCGCAGACATCGTTCGATCTTGTTACTCGAAAAGTTGCGCGGAATTAAAAGGAAGTAGTCGCTCGTCGTACGCAGTCAGACTCTGTGCTCTTTGTCCGCGAAGTAACTCGTCCTTTTTTCTCTCGAGCGCGACTCGGGCGTGCCTTCTGTTGCACCCTTGTTAGCGGTACACAGTCCCGTGAACAGCACGCGTTCGTTCAATTCGCGCAATTCAAGAATCTATTTCACTTATCGCGCTCTGTTTCGCATTTGAACGTTCAACTTCTGGCAACTAACTTTAATCAACAGACCTCATCTTCCGCCCCTCTGTGTGTAACGTGGATGCAAGTTCTCCTCATTTCATTAAAAAAAGAAAAAAAAGAAGAAAGAAAGAAACAATAACTTTATTCCATTTGAGGGAAACTTTCAGTTAAAATTTCTACGTCGCATTTAAGATTCCGAGAATAAAAATGAGAAATAAACACGTTTTCCCTTTCAATTTATTCATTTTGAAGCGCGACCTTCAACGAGACAAAGAGGAAGGGACACACAAAGAGACAGAGATCGAAAAGGGAAATCGTGCAAACGTTCTGGTCGAAATAAAAGAAAAGAAAAGAAGCTGCCTCGTCTCAGCAGATTTGGCCGTCAATGGCGAAAACGGAAACTCGGAATGCAGTTGAAGACGTCTCTTCTTATTTTTCCGAGAATCTCCTCCCTTTATCCTTCTGTCGTTGTTTTGTTTTATTTCTGGCAACGAGCGCTAACTGCACGCTTGAAAAATCCACCATCTCTCGCTGGCCTCTGCTATTTTCTCACGTCCACGGAGCAGACGAATCACTGTCTGACGGAACAAACGAGCCGTGCATTATTTTCACAAGATGGCCACGTATTTCCCCAAAGATGTCAGGCGACCATTATCCTCGTCATTTCTTTTCTCTCCCTTTCACCCTCCCATAGTTTCTTCCCTCCGCGTCGCGAGTTTACACCGTGACTTTCCGCGCGTCCACATTCAACGTTGTAACGACCAACTACTTCCCGGGAGTAACTTTTATCAAGGGTTGGCAAGAATTTACAATCGTAGCAACGACACCGACATCCTTCATCCTCTGAGTATTCCCCAAACGGGGAAAAGTTAGTTGAATTACAGTGTTTCTTTCTTTTAAATTCAATTATATACAATTGGTCTTTCGTGATTTTCCATGGATATTCAGTGTTAAGGATATGTATCACGGATGTGCTCCAACCGGACGTGGCAAATCAGGAATTTGACCACTTGGAAAACTCCGAACCCAGGTACCCCATAATTTACATCAGCGCATAACTCGAACCCAGTGTTGCTCAATTTTGTAATTAACTTGAACATTCAACTCGATTCCCCTGCTCTAGTATCTCTATTCGCCTCTGCGAGTTTTATAGTAACCCATCGTCCAACTCGAGAGTCGAAGAGTGAACCTGCGAGTGGTCGTTTTCAAGAAAGCAACATCGCGTCCGCTCGCACATTCCGCGAGTACTCGCGTTGAAGTTGCTTTTTTTTTCAATTCGAGGGATTGCAGGGATTCCTCGTTTGTTTCGCGAATACTTCGGCGGTGGTATAACTTCGCAGTGAGATAGGCGGATGAATGTTTTCGAGGTGACGTGGGGAAATGCGCGCGCGAAATCGCGCACGAACCGTTTCGCCCCGGGGACGAGCGACATGAGGCGGCGTCGAATTTTGTAAATTTTCGAAATACTTCGAATTTCACGCGGCAAGGAATGCCGCAAATTAAAACCTTGCGCTCATCGAAATCGCGAGGGGAGGGGGGGTCGCGTTAGAAAACGAAATAGCTGCGGCAGTGGCGCGGAATGTCGCGAATTTCTGAAATTCTCCCATCATTTCCCCGGGACAATGTCACGAATTAAAAGTTTCCGGGACAATGTCACGAATTAAAAGTTACGCGGAAACGTCCCGGCTTGTGTCGTTATACCTCGTATTGGAAAAGTAAAGGTAACCGCGACGATGGCACGCAATTTCGCCGATCCTTTGAGCAAGCCAAACTCTCAAGCAGTTACGGTCGATACTCTCGACTGACGCTTTCTTTTGTAGGACCTCCTCTCGTAAGCCGGGCTTCGAAACACTACCAACTTTCCGTGCACTTTTTCTTTCTTTAGCAAACTCTCATTTTTCACTTTGGGAACTTCAGGCGGAATATAACAGTAATTACACAAGATTCTCGCAAGTCGAATTGATGGCTCAATTACACGTTTTATAAATATGTACCACGTTGAACAGAAAATATGAGATGGAAGAATTCAATTGCTATTGGAACTCCGGATGAAGCTGTAGTACATAGACATTGAAGCTTGAAATTTCTCTAACGGAATGCATCTTGCGTGGAATTCCATTCGAATCTTCTTTGACAATTTCATCAACGAAACCACATAAAAATCTTCAACTTTTCTCGAGGAACGCCGCGAAAGTCAATTTCGACTCGAAGTAACACGAAATGTCGTTTAATATAAATGTCTCTTGATATTCGGACCATTCTCCTTCAAAATCCACTTCCGTTTCACGAACGTCTGAAAAAAAAAAAAAAAAAAAAGAAAAGAAAAAGCGGTCCATATGCCCCAGAATAACAGAGATCAGATCTCGCGATCAGATCGATCGCGGGGTGTCGGCGAAATATTAATCGGTCCGCGAAAATCCACCGGGAGTGCGAGATCCCGGAAGAGATAGGGGCTACGCGAAGCCAGTTGGAGATCGGAATCTCGGCGGTGTTTCGCTGGTCGAAAAATCGCACGGATGGCTGGTGCTGTCGTGTCTGAATCAGATAACGGTGTAATTGGCCTTTATCGGGGTTGGACGCGCATCAGCGAGTCCCTCGTTCGTCCTGTCGTGTTGCCTGCCGTCCGAGCCCGAGCTGCGTTCCCCTTCCTCCTCCCTCGGTTTACCCTCTTTAACCCTTTCGCTCTCTTACGCAACCGGTTGCCACCGGTTCAGCCGGGTCGTGGTGCGCGTTACGTTAATTAGCATAGATAATGGAGCGGCCTGGCCGCGGAGTGCACGCGTGCACTGCCCCTATGGCACGCTTTCGGACAAAAGCGGGCGAGAGAGGGCCGGATAAGTGGAACGAGTCGGTACGCGGCCAGCCAGCCAGCCAGATAAGTGGATCGGGAACTCCACCATCGCGCGGACGGTCATTCAGAACCGGTTGCCAGTTTCTCTCTGTGTGTTCCCAAGGTTACAGCCACCGGAAGAACCTTCCAGCTTACAATTACCCTCTGAGTAATGGATATTATTCTATAGTTCGCGATTGTTTCGCCGGGGAATGGAACTTTGATACAACGCAACGTGACCGGGCAAGTTTTTGCGCTGGTTTACCCGTTTGTTAATAACGCGGAATGCTTCCGTAGAGGGATTTACGACTAGATTAAACTCCGAACGTAACGAAAGAAACAGTATCTGTGCTAGGTGATTTGTTTCATCCGCTTAACGTTTCGTACGTATTCGTTCGTACCTTGAAACTTTTGCAACAAACGCACGGATATTTCATACCGATACAATGATATTTGCAATATCGATTTTCATGGATGTATTATGTCATTGCACCGTCGTTATCCTTCAATCTGATTCACGAATAAATCTACACTTCTCTAGTTTCAGTCTAATTGGGAATGGAAATAATTATCCTTGCGTTATTCACAGCTTTGAAATAAAAATGCGTTGCATGAATTTAAAAACTACGAGATTCTTTAATGGCTAGATCCTCCTCCCTCTGCCTCTCCCTTTGCTGCATCCAATTATATTTGTTATGCATAGTCACGGATTATTTCTGTTTTCAATTATCCAGGAGGATGTCAAAGCTTACGAGGGAAACAACGGGGATCGTATCGTCGAGCTAGAGGGCAAAGCTTCCGGGAAACTGCTTTTAATTTGTCCTTCTAGTGCATTTTGGTTATTATAAAAGTTTCATTTCATTGGGAAAAATCTTGTTTTCTATCTTTTATTTCTTCAAGGCCATTAACCTTAATGAAACTCTTTGCACATTTTCTCACTCGCTTGCTCGTATTAGCTCGATGCATCCCCATTAAATAATTCATATACGTTTACGCTTGGTAAATCCTCCCATTCCTAAAAATCAAAATTCGACGATTCGTGCTCGCGATGATCGTTGATTTGCCGAGTACGTTCAATTCGACAGTTTTTCGTAACTCTATTATTAACAGGGGGGCGATCGCACGATCTGAAATTCCCCGCGTGTCTATTCACCTGGCTAGCGACTCGCGTCAAATCTCGTTACAACGTACGAACCATAGACTGGATAATATTCAATCCAGTGCCGCGCTATTATGGGACGGTATTAAACCCATTACTGGTTCCGCATGGTTACATTTAATTATATTTGTTGCGCCAGCTGGAACGCAATTACAATATTGCAAATTATAGGAACGTACTAGTAATTAATTTTCACGCAGGTACGAAATGTTTTACGATATTACAAATTTACCGCGTTATTTGCCGTCCTCGCACGTCGTTCACACACCGCGCGAACACAATAATCCACGCCATAATCCGCGTGTGTAGAGATCGTAATCGACTGTGAAAACGCGGCTCGAATGATTATGACGCAAAATCCTGCCAACTTTCGGCAAACCGTTCGCCATCGCTCGGTTATTGTGTCTTGTTTCCACCGTTCTTTACGACCTAATAGCTCGCCGGGTGCCGATAAATTTCCGGGCAGCGATTACTCCGAGAGGCATTAAACTGACCTCGACATTAGGAAATTCCCAGAATCGGACAGTTCGAAATGTTAAACGGCGTAAATAGCCAAACACACTCGATAGGAACAAAAACCGCGTTGCTGTTGCATTATTACGATTATTGACAGTCCCGCGGCGACGAGGTAATTTATCGCGCGACAACGACACGACGCGATTTCGAGAACCTCAGTTATACATACACGATATACTGGCCGATATTTTATATTCGCGTGTTTCATGTGGGACGCTTGGTCGGATAAGTGACGCAAAAATTTCTGAGAGCTTGAAACAATGTTTTGCAAAACTATTCACCGAATGTCGAAGCTTTTTGAACAATCGAAATGAGAAACTCGAAATATATTTTTAATTCCTATCTAATTACTATGATCTTGATGACATTTTTTGAATATCAACAAATGATTTCCTTAAAATATTTTCGCATGCAAAATGTTTTAGTATAGTTTTTGTATTTTATATTTTAGTACATTACTTGTAGGAAACAACGTATCCATCGTTTGCTTTTTCCAACCAGAAAATCAGAATTAACGCACAAGTCAGAATTTATATACAACGAAATATTAAACGTAGACAGGAGGTTCAAATATACTAAGAGTGTACGCAAACTGCACATACGCAAAATTTTTTCAATATTTTTATGAACCTTTGAATAACCTTCGCTATTATTGTAGGATTCAACAGTTTGAAATATCGACAAGTTCTCATCGAGTGTCTGAATATTTTTACAATAAGTGCATCTGTCAAATAGGTATGCAAAGTTTCGAACGAATTTTTCCGACGAATTTCATAATTCCCGCTGCAATACATTAGAGAGACACGGCGTTGCCGTTGCTGGAAATTCAGGTTACTGTTCCCTTTGCTTTTGAACCGGCCACAGATAAGTAGAACGAGGACAGTAGCGGTCAGCCAAGCAGATAAGCGACCGGGACAGTTGAGAATCGATTGTACATCTAAACTTAACCAAGCGTGACCCTTTTGTTGTTTCAACGGGACACGAGGAACGTCGAAAGAGGTGAATAATTACGTTCGTGAAAATCGCGCGAGTTATTGGCCTGTCGTCGCGATAAATTAAGTGAAATATAGGAAGATAAATCTGATTAATGCGCGCGGAGGGATAATTTCATTAATCACCGGGCATGGAAGAAAATGGGGAAATGAGGTTAATATTTAATAAAATTTGGAAAAAGGATTAATCTCTCTCTCTCTCTCTCTCTCTCTCTCTCTCTCTTTCAGTATGTGTGTTACGCGTAATGTAATACGGTATAATGTAAAATTCCGTATCGCGGAATTAAATTATTATTCCTAATGGAAGGATACGCGCGCGCGGGCCCGTTATTCGAACGAAATTATGGGCTGTACACGCTTAATATTAATAATGAGGCTGGCTGGTTGGCAAAGGTAAATGGAACGAATGGAGTTTTTCAACCGGATGGAACTGACTATTCGAATGATGCGCAAACAACTTTGAATTACCGTTTCGCGCAGTAGCACAGCTAATAGTCGCGGCCAGCCGATACACACGCGCACCACACATACACGCAGGATTGCGAATAATTACTTTTCGCGATAATTTGCTTTGTTACGTTTTAATCGAAACAATAATCGTTCTATCGTTAATGCGTCAGCACGGGCCTGGATCATTCTGCATGTTTACGCTTTAAGTTAATCCCGTCGATTAATTACACGACAGCGAAAGAAAGAAATTACATTTTCGAAATTGAGGCACGGGGATATTATCGTGTCGGCAAATTCGGGAAATTCATTGCACTGTAGATCCGAGAAAGCCGATTTAAACAGACAGAGATGAAACTCGAAACGACGGGGGTCTTTGTTCTCGAATCCCCTGCGAAAGTAAGAATCGAAAAATAATTCACTCTCCGAATAATTGTAAATCTTCGTCGTCGCGGAGTACGAGGGAAGATCTTCAATCCACGTCGCTCTACGGTGAAAAGCTCGGTGGAAAATACCACGCGACCTAGAGCCGACAGCGTTTGCCCACGGGCCGAATCCTCCTCGCTCGATCGCACTCCTCGTGCGTTGTTCACGCGAAGGCCAGCTGAAATTCCACGCGGAATGCCGCGATCTGGAACAGCGCCTCGTTCGTCAGAGGCCCGCGCGGTCAACTTCTTACGCGCGTTGCATTGTGCTCGTATTTTCGAACGCCCCGGACCCGAACGTGCTGGGAAATGCAATGAGAGTACAATACTCCGGATTGGCTCGCGCTGGAACCTCATCTCAAAGTTATGTTGGAAACAGATTCTCCGGGGATGCCTTAGCGCCGTTTCTATTATTGCATCGCGATAGAATTACCAGGCATCTGGGATTCGAGCCGCGAGAACAAAAACTTTTAATGCCGCACGGAGGATGTTACTCGCTGGGCGAGACGTACGTACGTGTAAGAATGCCTCGTGATCGTCTGATCGGATAGTTTCTGACACGATGTGCACGGTATTCTTGAATTTAACGAAAAAAAGAAAGAAAAACACGATTAGGTTCAATTTATCCGATTCGAAACACGTTACACACGCGCGCGCGCGAAAGAATAAAAACGACGAAATGAGTTTTCTTTTCTCGCTAGTGAATCATTGTTACAAGTTCGGAAAGTAATTGCGCGATCTCGTGACGCTTTATTGACATCGTGAAATAAATCCTCTTTCTCTCTCTCTCTCGTTTGTCTTAACAGTCGAACGAGCCCGACAGGGCTGAGATTATCGTTGGCGTTTGAAAAGCCAAGCGATGTCACGACGATGCGACGGATAGAGAGAAATGGAGAGAGAGAGAGAAAGAGAGAAAAAAAAGAGAGATGGAAGAAAGGAGAGATTTTCGTGGAAAAACGAGGAAAAGTCGCTGATGTTACAAGAGTCTCGTAATTAAGCCTCGCGATAATTGGCCTTTTAATACGTCTTCCTCCGGCTTCTCGGTCTTTCTTTTTCTCTCTTTCTTTCTATTTTTTCTTTCTTTCTTTCTACCTTGGCGACGACGATCGGATCCACCGAACGGAGTTGCACAGAGCACGACGGGAACAAGCTCCATTGTTCCCGCTGAATGGGGCGAGAATTGATTAGCGATTTGATCCGTTAATGATACCGTGACAAAAGTGAACGAGAGTCTTCGATCGGTGCTCGTAAAAATGTTCGACACGCCTGTCGTGTTTGTAACCAATAAAACTGTAATTGGAACTTGTAAAAAAAAGAAAAAAAAGAATGAACGTAGAGCGACGTGTTTTTTTTTCCTTTTTTAGGACAGGAAAGAGTGCGGTTTGGAATATTGATAAAATAACGCAGAATTGGATCGGAATATAATATAGTACGCGTAAAATAAAGAAAATCCGATTACCAGAGAGTAATTCTAAACGGGATTAAAATTGCGAAACGTTTTAAAAGGAATTATAACGGTGCTGCATATGAATATGCATCCTATATTGTGATATCGGATATTTAAACATTGAAACGTTGCGTCGAATAGAAAGGCAAACGAATTTATGACGATGACGTTGAGTAGTGTAAAATGAATTTTTCACTGCATTAATAACATTTCTTTTTTTGGAGTGGGGAGGGTGGAGATGGGAGGGATGGTTGGATATTCACATTCCGGAACTGAAGCGCATTTAAAAGTCATAACACATTCAACAAACTCAAACGCGTTCTTTTCATAAACGCCGATGTAAAATATTTTTACCCGTAACAAATTCAAATACCAATTTTTAATTCCAGACGGTATCCATCATCCAATCGGGCGTTTATATCTCGTACACTCCAACTACCATTTCCACCTCGACAGGATCCTGTTACGTTTTTAATCGGTGCTCCGTTCCCGATTTCAGTTACATACGCGGCTCAAAATTATAGGAAAATTATACGTTTCCGGTCTCTCTGGTGGGCGTCTTCGGAGGCCATGGGCGTACATGGTGGCCCATTTTCGTAGAACGGGCGTAACACGGAAGACACGGACTCGATGGGGAAACGCGTTCACATAATTTCGCAGGCAGGCCTTATCGGGGAACGCGGGCGTAGCACGTCATCCTCTCGATCCTTTCACACAACGGAGCTCAATCCCAAATTCAATCTGATGCCTTTACTACCGACGCGCTTTGACCGAACAGCCCATATCCGCTTACGACCATAGAAACGTCCGTCTGACAGGCGAAACTCGCTCGTTAATCACGACAGTCGGTTTCTCCCTCCTCCTTCGATCTCGTTTATACGGACCCGATCCTCTACAACGTGTACGGATGTATCTGGTACACGTGGCTCTCCTCTCGGCTCTCCACCGAAGAATAATTTGTTTTCCCGCCGCGTTTCTTGAACATGCGTTTAAACGCCCCGGTGGGATTTATGGCGAGGAACATAGCCCGCGTGATTAACGACACGCATCGGCTCGGGATTGATTAACGAGGCCCGATTTCGAATGAAAGGAACGCTCCTTTTCTTTCGGTGATCGGACACCTCCTGACGACGTTCACGCGCGAATAATCGCCATCCAGTTCCCGAAATTGACGCGTCCTGAAGTCATGGACATGGATTGTCGCGAGATTTATCTTCCTACGAGGTTGTCATTTGGTACTTTGATTTATAAAATGATATTGAAAGAATATCGCGATGAATATACACCGCTGGTTAAAATTTTGCCTACACGTGTATGAAATACAAACAGATTTTTTAATGAGATTATCTCGCGTATCATTGTAATATAGAGGATGAACATATCTGTCGTTGCACAGTGTGAACAAATGAACACGTGAAATTCAATATTAAATTAAGGATGAAATGAAAATGTAGTCTAAACGTTTGATCGATACTATAAAATAACTGATTCATATTGGTAAAATCAAAAGCTCTCTCTCTCTATATATATATAAGGAAATATATTATCTTTTCAGGAAATATATTATTATCCATCTCGCTTTTCACTGTTTGCTATTTGCCGTTGAAACGCGGCGAAGCAGAATTCCCGGAGCGTTGTCTTCTGATTCAGCGTTTCCTTAAGTCCGCTCGGCTGCCCAATCGCTAAACGAGGTGGTAAATAAATGGGAACGAATAAAACTAGCTCGGTCGAAATCCGCCGAAAGCCAGTCACAAGTAACCAATAAAAAGGCGGCTGCCATAAGTGGCGGCCATTAAAGTGAATTAATGGGCTCTTGTACATTACGATGGTCAGATTATTGAATAAGAGTGGGCGAAAGAAGGGGCAAATTCTTATCTCGGCAACGACCCTCGTCATCATTCTCTCTCTCTTTCTCTCTTTCTCCTCCTCTTTTTCTCTCTCTCGTTTCAGTCCACTTCTGCGTTTGTCGGTCGAACAATATCCGGGCTGCTCTCAAAGTTTGCCTAACGAGGCTCATTTGACACAATCCGACTGTACTGGCCACACACACGCGCGCGCGCGCGCGCGCACACACACACACACACACACACATACACACAGAACAATCCTTCGATTCCATTATTCGCTCCTCTTGATCCTCCCCCTTCGTCTTCCTGGCCGTTATCTGCCGAAATGTTCTGCCATCCCTCTACACCGGCATCGTACATTCCGATAATGATCCACTAATTGGCAATCATCGGTACGTAAGCTGGCACTTCGATCGTCGATCACTTCGTCATCGTCTTTAGACGTTTACTTTGGAACGCGATGCTTCCTCTACTTGAAGAACATCAGGCAATAAACAGAGAGTAACAGAGAGAGAGAGAGAGAGAGAGTAATCGACGAATGCAACATGTTTCTATAGAGAAAAATGCAACAAACTAAATTTACTTTAGTTATCAAACGGCAAGTCGTTTGATACAATCGTTCGTAATTTTTCTGATATTGTAGATGGACAGGTGGAAGGTCGTGTGAAAGTCAACTTGGTCTTTTAAAATGGAGTTATATAATTTTTAAAGCATTTAGTAAATACATCTCAGCGTTCTCTGTGAAAAGTATTAATATCTTTATATTAAGAAACCATTAGATAATTAAATTTTAACTTTTTCAAATTTGTCGTACGACTGGTGTTCTTGTGTTCATCTTGTCCTTGTATTTCGTACGATAGATTCGGCCAAATTTGAACTTTTATTCTTTAAGAAATTGTGGAAATAGTCTCCAAACTTTCTTCAATGAAACGTGTTTCTTTGTATTTTGTATAAACTTTCTTTTAAATTTTCGTCCCGATGCTCCGTGCTTCTAAATTATTTCCAGGAAAATATGTGGAAAAATGTCTCGAATGCTCCGAAAATGAGATGACGGTGACATTTATCGTCTCGAAATTTAAAAAAAAAAGGTCTCTCAACGCTTGTTTGAGTCCAAAATTTTATAATTTTTAAACCAATGAACGTAACTTTATGAAATTTTCCCTATGAACCAGAGGATAATCCACGCGCATATGCATGTATAATATATCAGGCGGATTCGTACAATTTATTTTTCAGATAAATTCGCGGAAATTTCCCACGCAGAATTTTTAAATAATGAATTTTTTCAACAACCGTATAAACCGTGAATAGCTGCGACTACAGGCAGGAAAATTAATGGCGGAATAATATCGTCGTTGCTTGTGTTATCGGACTTCTTTCAAAGAGAGAAACGATTATTCTTAATTTGCTAAAAGTTTGAAAGGAGGCAAATAGAATCGACGCGAATATTTAATTATCGAGATACTTGTATCAATTGCTTGTTATAATATCGGGGCAACAATGTCGGAAGATTCTCCTTTTAATTATCGTCATTAATTACCAATGAATATACGAGCGATGTGATACGAGCCATAAATACAGTTATAAATATTTTTCTGTTTTCTCTGAAAATTTTAATGGTTTTACGCTGATTATTTTAATATTATTCCCATTTTCATTTAACAAAATTTATATTCCCCTCCCCCAAAGGAGTCTAGAATAAATGAGATGAAATAACGAAAGAATTTAATTACATTAAATTCTCCGATATTTTATCAAAAGATTTCCAGCGACGTTCCAAATAACATCCCGTAAAAAAATACTTGAACGTCGTTTAACAAAATTCAAAACGAACGCTGAGAACACGAATGTTATAAATACAGATGCGTCGTTTTCACTCGTCGTTTCATTCCAATTATCTGAATTTTATTATCGGCGGACAATCATTTTACATAACTAAAATTTATTTAATAATTATTTAGTAACTCGTCAATTGTTCTCACTATCTGTTACTTTTTGCATAATAAGAACTAACGTAAGAAAGTAAGCTCAAGCAGCAAATATTCATTTGATTTACGAGCATTAAACGAAAGAATGAAACGAACGAACAAAGTTCTACCGAAGCGGTTATTGAATTTTCAGTTGCGCGTGTTCGAAGCGGAACAGTCGTATGTCGTTGAAAGATATCGCAAAAATACGCAAATATCGTGAAAACTGCGGCCGAGTACGCAATTAAAGTCGAGTCACGGAGCGAGCATATTGACAGGTAAACACGGAAGAAAACGAGAAAGTTGAACGCTTGGCCATCGACGTTTTTGACAGACGTACCAACGACCTGTGCATCGATGTATACGGGAGTAATGCGGTGCTTGCTGATAATAAATTATCCGTAAGCGGCGGGCGGCAAGCTGCGACGGTCAGGTGCTCCAGCAAAAACCGACAAAATGGATTATTAATTACTGTATCACGTCGCCGCCTATGGCCGGGCTGGGCCAAACGAAACGAGAGGGAGAAACTTTCGCGAGGTTTTTCCACGCTCGAAATTCAATCCGCAGAATCAATATATATTTAAGATGGATATTTCCACGTAGATTGCAAAGCAGAAACAACGTTTATAAATTCGAGTGGCTGTGTATGTTCTGTTGAATTCATTTGCTCGCTTTCCCATGAATATTATCCATCGAGAGGTTTGGTAATTGATTAATAATACGTTAGAAGTACAGTTCATGTATTCCGATACTAAATATTTAAAACTGTTTCGTAAAACGAAATCCTACAATAAACCTAGAATTTGAGGGTTTGAAATCACTATAATGTGGATAAAATGGTAAAAAACGTAAAGATTGTGTCATCAAACTGTAGGTAATCATTGCGAAGGCAAAGCTTTAAACATTCACAATTTTGAAATCCATTGTAGATTCAATTGTGAAAAAAATTTTTTTTTTTTGTTTTTCACGTTTCTTTTGAGAAAACAAATGTCTCCATTTTCCCGTCTGCTAGGTGGTGTCAAAGTATCTTAAAATAGGAATGAACGGTGTATTTCTAAACTTTGAAATGAACCCAGATTTATTGCTGTATTGTTTTACGAAATTGTGACAGTTTAAATACTTAGATATTGAAGTGATTGACGTGAGGTACTGTAGATATTACATAATTCAGAAGAATAAATATAAAATAGATTCCAAGAAGTAAAAATAACAAAATTCGATTTGCGAGTTTTCTAGATTCCAAGTATTTTAAATATTCAGATTTCCTAAATTTGTATATTCTGTAAATCCAAGTTCAAATTTTTAAAGTCTCGGAATATCTAAGTTTTCTAGAACTTGTACAAAATTAATGCACATCGCGCTTCGCTATAATTACAGTTTTTCAAGTTCCATACGCTCAATTTTCCATACAATCATCGTTCGTACAAAATTGATTGGCAAAGCTCGATTAAACTGTTTAACTTTATTTCATATACAAATGACTAATATCCAATGTTATTTCCACACAGGATGTTGATCTTTCACCTGTTAAATGAACGAATACTGCGAATTAAACGTCGAATCCGCATGGTTTAAAAAAAAAAAGGATGGAAATTTAAATATTGATCGAACGTTTTTTGTGTGTCAACAGTAAAAAAAAAAAAACCTGCAGACCTTTTCATTCGAGTATTTGTTTCTGTACATTCGTAGTTTCGAAGGAACAAACTCGTCCGACATTTTTTTTTCGAAAAGGAGTCACACATTATCTTTATTGTCCAGCTGTTGTATATATTTGCGGAGAACGATAAATTATTCGACACTGTGTACGATTCATTCCATCGGCTGAATAATTAAGTTTCAAAATAGTATGAAAAGTTGGCTCGCAGCTCAGACGCAGAAGTAATAAACGCTTCGTGGAAATTTTTAACTTCAAGTTAATTTAACTTTCAAATTGATCCTATCAAAATTTGTTGCCGGCCGTCGAGAAGTGAACAGAGCAGGAACTTCTTCCATGCTTATTTAAAGATGTTCCCCGTACAAATAGTACCCTGCAGCAAGTGTTTTCATTAGTTTGCTCGTATGAAACATTCGCAGAGACGGTCAGGCCAAGGTATTTAACCGATAAGCAAATCGCAAGGTTAAATTCAAACGAGATACTGAACGTACGTATACACGGGAGCTACAAAATTCAAGTAAACAAACTTAAATAGAAGCAATAATTCTTATACAAGATACTGAACGCACGTATACACGGGAGTTACAAAATTCAAGTAAACAAACTTAAATAGAAGCTGTAATATTTGTATCACAGAACTAAAAAATGAAATATCTTCTCGATCGATCACGTTATGTTAGTAATAGAAAAGGGAAAGAGGAACAAGAAGTAAAAGTGAAGTAACCTAAGCGAATCTAACCGCCAGCCGAAAATTTCCTAGATGGTGTAAGATTCACTCGGAAGACTTTGAAACTGATTAGAACGTCCGAAAGGTCAGGCTCTCGTCATCCCGATTTTATTAGGTTCTGGCCCGTGTTACATTAGGAAAATGCGTTCCATTAGGAAGATTGCACGGACGGAAAGGGACAAAATCGAAACGGCACCGTCCTCACCGGCGTCGGATAACCGATCGCTAATTGCTTTTGTCATACCGATAATTAATAATGCATCGATCGTTATCGGCGCGGCGATGAGTGGCCGGCGAATTAAATGCGTTAACGACGATAATCGGGTTGCGGTGAATGGTAAATCGAAAATACACCGGGACGGGAGTTATTGAATGCAAACGAGGCTGCGATCCATCATCCGGCTGAACTACTAGCTTTCCACGGCGGCGCCAGCGTTCAACGCCACTACTGCCGCGGCCGTCGCTGGACCTAGTGTCAACGACTCGTCATCCAATCTGTGTGTTTCACTCGGTTTCGAGCGTGTACGATGTCAAAATGATTTCTTTTAACGATCATTTCGAGTTTTTTTTTTTTTTTTACTTTTAATTGATATCTTTTTTGGAGTCAGTGTTTAAGACGACACTGGTTGATAACTTGCACTGATATATATATATATATATATATATATATATATATATACACTTCACATAGAAACACGTGGTACAGTACAGAAAGAAAATAAAACGAATAATGGCTTAATATAACTTGTAACTATAGAACGAACAGCACACGTGATAATCTAATTTTCCTTTTTTTACTTTTACTCTTGAATGACTCTTCTATACTTCTATACTTCTATTCTGTTCTATACTAATCTGCTGTACAGTGCTATACAGTTCTGATTAGTTGTAATCTGTTCTGGTCTGTTCTGATCTGGCGACAGACTACGGCTGCCATTTATAGACGTCTTGCTTTGCTTTCTTTCTTTTTCTAACTCGACATTTCTAACAATTTCTTCTGATTTTGAATGATTTCTTTCTGATCATTCTAAATATCAACGACAGAATTTCAATTCTTTTCTTTCTGATACTTCTCATAATTTTCAAGTGAGTGATTTTGATTACTGCGATTCATTCGACGATATATTAGTATCCTAATATTTTTTTTAAATAAGGTATACACGACGAGAAAATGGCTGGTTGAGGGAGATTGCGCTCAATATGGCGACACGAGGAATGCAACAATTGTCGATCAGACAATTGTTGGCAGTCTAGTTTTATGCTTCTTCTGCACGAATCGTTTCAAAATTTGAATTTTCTTTTGCAAAGATATTCTGCCGAAAATGCTGAAAGAGGGACACTGGACTCGCGAATCGTGTTAATGGTTCTGCAGACCTTGCGAAGAATTTTCAAGAATGTCGAAGAAAGTCGAGGATCCTCGCAAACTCGTCCACTGTCCCTCGTTTTCCAAAAAAAAAAAAAAAAAGAAAGAAAAAAGAAAAGAAAGAAACGAGGAGAATGATGTCTAACGAAACGCATGGCAATGTAACAGCGACAAGAGATGAATGGTGGTCGGTTTGATTTGCAGAGGAGGCACCGGAAGAGGTGACGAACAATGCTAGGGAAAACTGTGTTGATACTGTGCGGCGTGTTGACGATATCGCAGTGCTGCTACGTTTTTCCAAAAGGTACTTCAACGCAAATAACGAGCGGAACGACGACGCCTTGCGGCCTCTTCACGCTCTCCTCTCCGGTCAAAGAGACCGGATTCGTGCCCGGATTCGCGTCTGGTGCTCTGTAACGAAGATCGGGAAGAATGACGAACGCGGACGCTCACAAACTTGAGAGTATCCCGCGAAATGGAATATTCAAGAGTAATTTCGCGAGTCGATTCCTCATTCGCGACCAGGGACGGGACAAAACAGATTGTAAAATAATTGAAGGGGAGATTTTGCAAATTCGAGCGAGAGCATTCCCTTGTTACATGACAAACAAGGGAAGACGGATGAAGAAACATCCTTCTCTTTCTAAATTTATTCCTCTTCGTTTGTCTTACTTCTGCGTTATCCATTTTCATCGGGATAGTTTCTCTCGCGGATCTTCTTTCTGCGATCGTGCAACCAATACCAATTTCATACAAAAAGTAGAGCGAACGATTCCGATATCGAACAGATCAGATTCATTAAATGTAAGAACATATTATTCGTAGATGTAATAATGTAATAATGTACAAGGCGTCGTGTTTCAATCTTCCAGCAAAGTATCTCGAAAGATGCAAAGTAAATGGAAAAAATGTTTCGAACGAATGTTGTAATTGCACGTATCACTAGCGCGATCCCATATAACACTCGTATTTTTTCATCTATTTTGCATTTGTAATTTTGTTTTTTCTTTTTTTTTATAATACGAAAATCTATTTCTAGGAACCAAACGTACCGCCCTTTTGAAACATAGCTATCTTTCACATCCACGTCACGGAGTGTATCACTTTCGCGTACGCTCCAGCGAAAACAAGCTAGACTCCTATCTTCTTCTCTGTTTCCGTACTCCGTGTCTCGTGTCGTATATTCAGAAAGAGGGTCGCGATATCATTGGCACAGAGAGCGAAAAGAATGTTTTAATTGGGTTTACGGCTCTCCGTTCCGTGGATGGTTCCATTAAAAATTTTCACCGGCTTAGCCGCGGCTGAATATTCGCGGACGGCTTTTATCTGTTCAAATCCCGGGAAGAAAGGAGAAGCCGAGGGCCGACGCGCGCACGGTCACGGTTCGTACGCTGTGTTTTATCGCGCCGCAGCCAAATCCCTCCACCTCCCGGTAGACGATACTTTATTCATCGTGAATCGCGCGGATTTAATTTCACGCCGCTTTACGACGCGCGCCCGTGTTTACGGTTTGTAATTACGTTTGATACCGGCACCACTACGTCGCCGATGAAAAAATTATTGATTAAACCTTTCCTATCCCTTGGAAGAGAGAATTCCAACTCCCACGATTCGAATTCCACTTGCGACACTTTCGAACGGACGTAAGTACTTTCGAAGAAACGTCGTATTATTTACGGATCTTAGAACACCTGTTTCTAGAATCTCGCACGAAATGAACGCGAAACGTTTTCATCTTCGAGCGAGAGCAACGAAAGAAAAACTGAAGTGTCGAGGCTCTCGAAAATTTGAAATTTTCCTTTGCCGCGGAATATCGTAATAAACGATAAATTTGATAAGCCGATTTGATAAGTCCGAGAGTCCGACGGTTTCTCTTCGATCGACTTACGATTCGGAACGATCGTTAGTTTAAACGACGCGACGAAATTTTTGTGTTGCAGAAATCCCGGACCCGTGCGCGAAGCAGAATTGCACCCAGGGCGCGCAATGTGTGCGAAGCAGAGACGGCAAGGAAGCCACCTGCGAGTGCCTGGAATCCTGTCCGAATTTAGGGGATCACGAGGGATCGAGCCCTGTCTGCGGCACAGATGGGACCGACTATCCGTCTCTCTGCGAGCTGAACAGGGCAGCCTGTGCGAAGGGTGCTAATATCACCGTGGCATTTCAAGGGAAATGCGGTGAGTATTTCTCTTTCCGTTGCAACGCCAAACATTTATCTTTCGCTTCCCCCGTGAAGTTAGAGAGCCAACGGGAGCACGTCGTATACCTGATAAGTAGACTGTGGAATTTTATACGTCTGAAAAACGTGGAACGTAAAAATACACTATTAATAATATTTAGTGAACTCTCTGATCAAGTTCTATTTTTTTTTTTTCAATAGAAATTTGTATGAATATTAACAGTCTACTAATAAATGTAATAAATTCGGAGAGAAAGAGATTCTTTGCATTCTAGGTTAGAAGACAGAAATATGTCGTATACCTATTAGTAGACTGCGGAATTTTGTATGTCAGAAAAACGTAGAATGTAAAAATACACTATTAATAATATTTAGTGAACTTTTTGACCAAGTTCTATTTCTTTCTTCCAATAGAAATTTGTATGAATATTAACAGTCTACTAATAAATGTAATAAATTCGGGGAGAAAGATATTCTTTGCCATTCTAGGTTAGAAGACAGAAATATGTCGTATACCTAATTTAGTAGACTGCGGATTTTTCTACGCTCGAAAATCGTGGAATATAAAAATACATGAAATATTTAATGCGCTCACCAATAATATTTAATCCACTCACAATCTCCTCAATTGTGCACTCTTAACAATATTTAATGCGCTTACTAATAATATTATAAATCCACTCACAATCTTCTCAATTGTGCAAAGTTCAATCGACAGTGAAACATATTATTGTCCAGTGCAGAAAATACGTCTCGAATAGACATCAACTAAAAGTAGGTACTTTCCCGACTGACAACCTAAAATTAATACACTTTCTAAGACCTTTAATAAATAATAAATACTGACCTTATGATAAATTGTAAGATTTAGTTCCAAGTCGGTAATAATTCACACAAGTGGTTGATGCGACTATAAATAATGAAAATGAAAAAAATATATATTTAATGAACTTCTTGAACAAGTTCTATTTCTTTTCAATATAAGTTTGTATGAATATCCACAGTCTACAAGTAAGTGTAATAAATTCGCTCGAGAGCGGTACTCTTTATCGTTGTATTTAATTTCCACCTTTCGTGTTTCGAATTCGAATTTCTCCTCTCGCGGAACAATCGTAGACGGCTAAATGTCGCGGAAGCAAAAACTATTGATCGACGAGAGGAGCGAACGGTTGAGAGATGCATGCCTAAGAAACTCGCGTTTCCTCGCCGACGTTATTTATCGAGAGGGAAAGCGTGCTCGGACTGCGAGAGAATCCAGCAACGGGACTAGTAGCGGAAAACAAATATTTGCCGAATCGAAGTCGAGCGGGGCTTAAATATCGAGGTTTTGTCAGTACGTATTTACCCGCGTCTTTATGCACGCGATCGAGATTACTTCCGGGCAGACTCGCTCGCGTTTACATTCGGAAAAATTTTACCTGCATATCTATGTATGTATTTTACGATATCCTAAGCGGTTCCTTATCCGCGAAATCCGTCACCGTGAAATTAGTGTGTGTGTCTCGCTTCGAGCAAAAACCAATCTCGTTCGTTTATTTATATTTTGCTTCTCCAGTACGGAAGATGGAAGAAGATTTTATATACACGAGGTTCAAGAGTGTTGAATCGAGGTAGTTCTAATAATAGAAAGTTTGAAGAACACGGTCTGGTATGATCAATCAGACAGATTGAACGCCGACTCCATTTTCGTTTGTCCTCCTGTGTCTTCCGTCGCTAAACTTTCTATCGTTTCAAGCACAATACGCGCCTTCTCTTCTCGTTCAACAAACGGTGATCCTCGACAATCGCTGATTAAACGCAACAGATTAAAGGCACGATGTCATTCAGCCGCGGGAATAAAAGCCTTAAGTCCTGAAAACAATCCTTAATTTTCCCCGGGCGAGCACGTGTACTCGGGCCCAGTGAAATTAATCACGGCGGCCCCTTTTGTGCGACGCTCGATAACGGCGCATCGAGAAACAGCGACGAATTGAACGGACGGTTTCCGGCAAACGGCTGGAAAACCTGAACTGATCGCGAAAGAAGTCGAGGACGCGACGTGAAATTGCCGTGAAAATCCGCAACGTCCTCTCGTGAGCGACGAGGAGAGGACAGTGATAAATTGAGGAGCGCGCGAACAGCATAGACAACCCGGCGTGCCTAACTCGCCCAAGGTAGATCGTTTCACAGACATTTCTCGACGAGAAAGAGAAAGCGTAGATCGGGGAAGTAAATTCGAAAGTTATCGATAGCCAGCCAGATGAAACGCGATCGATTAAATCGAGCCTTTTCCAGCTTTCTCGAGGATAAGAATCGAGTTCTTCGTCTTTCAACCTCGTTTCGAAGCTCGCTTCGGATTAAAAGCGACTAACCAGGAAGGAAAGGGGAGAAGATACTTCATAC
Organism: Frieseomelitta varia; assembly: GCF_011392965.1. Lineage (NCBI taxonomy): Eukaryota > Metazoa > Arthropoda > Insecta > Hymenoptera > Apidae > Frieseomelitta > Frieseomelitta varia. The sequence continues at coordinate 619,111 of NW_025110215.1, read as the reverse complement.
CGCGAACGTGCTCCTCCTTTTCTTTTGTCGGTGCTCGTTTTCAATTGTCAGTGTTCATCTTCTTGTACTCATCGGTTTCGTTTCCCCGTCTAATTTTCCCTCTGTTCCTGTATCCTTTGCACGTCGTGTTATTCCTCTCTTTGATACGGCCAGCGAGACTTTCCTCCTGCAGCTCCGTCTCGTGCTTTTTCACTTCGAACACGCGCTTCGTTTATAACTTTCTTCGAGCACGACGCGATCTTCTTCGCGGAGCCTTCCTATTTGTACGCAGCTCTCTGCTCGATCGAGCAATTTCTGGCTCCTCCTATCCTCGACCGAGTCTTCCCCAGAGAAAATTATATCACGCTTTTATTCTTTTATTTGTAAAACGAGGTAATTTGTAACGATGTATGGTCACAGGTACATTGAAAAAAATTCACGGATTGCAAAGCTGACCCCTCGGGCCTTTCCGTTTCGTTCGCCTGCACTCATTTCAATTTCCGGCATTTCAAATCATCTTCGATCTCTCCGTTCCATCCGTCTGTCTCTCTCTTTTCTCTCTTTGAGCCTCTCTCTGATCTTATATTGACCAACTCTCTCCTTCTCCATCCTCTGTTCATCCAGTCGCTCGCCTTTCACCTTTGCCAATCATCTCGCCCCTTTTTATCTTCTCCACGTATCTCACAAGTCGCAGTTGCGCCCCCCCCCCGCACCCCCTGCCAGAATCCGCCCGTCGGATTTCTTACTCGGCTGTTTATCCCCGATCCAAGCCCGGTCGCCTCGTGTCCTCTCGACCGAAGGCTTGAACGCGGTATAAACTCTGGCGGGCGTTTAATCAGCCGAGTAGTAAAGACAAATGTTTGATCAGACAGGTAGTTGCGAGGAAAGGTGGCGGCGTTTACTTAGGATTAGGCGAGTCCATCCGTCGATACTTCGTCTGCATCCATCTCCCCGTTGCTCCTTAATTCTTCGCGCGAGACGCGTAATTGGTAATCGATTGGCCAGCTATCAACGAATGTCGACGCGTTTTTTATTTTTCCACGCGAATCCTTCGTGGAGATCGAAGAATACAGAGTGAAGATTATTGAATAATTCTAGGCGAATTGAACAGTTTCGCAGGAGAATTGAACAGTTTGATACGAAACGATTGAACGTTTGATTGCTCTAACGCAAGTTTAGGCCTGTTGCGACTGTTTGGCGACTGATTCGAGCTTCGTGTTAGCTTTCATATTTAGAAAATTGAAATTAATATCTAGAAAATTCTTTCAAGTCCAGAAGAATGTTTTCCTCGACAGTCGTTTCTGTTGAAATCGATTGAAATGAAAAATGGCCTGTTGAACAGAGAATGAAGGTTATTAAAAAATATTACGTGATTACAGCTTGATACGAAAGAATTCACATTCAATTGCTGCAATGCAAGTTTAGACGATGTATGGTTAGCGACTAATTCGCGTCATGCGTTCACTCTCGTATTCAGAAAGTTTCTTTCCAAGTCCAAGCTAACGTAAACCACCGAAATGAGTGTTAGAACGAAGCAAAACGCTGTTGTTCGGACAATGGGTACGTTATTTCATACGAATCAGTTCAGACAGGCAAAGGCGAAACATAGTGAGCGCAGTAACGTGAAGGAAAATTGGACGTGCAAAGCACGTCAAAGGATCCTGTTGTTATTTCGTCAGGTGTAATAACCGAGAACAACGAGACATAACGACGAGGGACAGAGACCAGTCGCAAAGATTGGAGCAGAACCGTCGGGGTCAAAGGAGGACTCCCGGTTCGATTCTCATCGAGGTGAAAGTCACGATGGAGGATGAAATCGAAGAAAAAGGAGTGAGAGAGAGAGAGAGAGAGAGAGAGAGTCAAGGGTGTCCTTTATCAATCGCATTCAGTCGGTGAGGCCGATGGTGAGACGGTGGAATCAATAATAAATTCCGTCAGTAGGGTGGGCCGCCGATCGTGGCCGCTCGTTTCTAGCTAACCCCAGCCCCCATTCCTGACCCCTCCTAATTTTCTTCGGCAACGAGGACGCCAAGTCAGAGGGTGGAACGAGCCGGGTCGCGAATCTCAAGTAGCTGCGACGATAAATCAAATTAGCTCGAAACTTTCGAGACTTTTCGATCGTCACCCTCTCCTCGCTTCCCGCGTCCCGCGCCGTCGTCGTGCCTCTCTCGTTCTCCTCTGTCAGAGACGATTGGCCCGAGGGTAAATTGAAAAAAAAAGGAGGAGGGAGGGCGAGTGGGGGGAAATGAGTTTTCGAGACAGACGAACTTTTTCAATGATTGAAAGTAGCAGAGCAGAGGCAAAGCAAAAAAAAAGGGGGGCCGCGAAACGCGATAAAGCATGGAAGCTGGGTCTCGCGATTAAAAGTATGCCAATTTCTCTCTCTTTCTCTGTCTCTCTCTTTCTCACTCGGTGTTAATGTTATTGAGGCAGATCCTGGAAGGGACAGTGGAGGGAGCTGTTATTGGTTATAGAGTGTATGGGAATTCCGAGGAAAACTTCGCAAAAGCATCATGCAGTTGAAAAGGATTAATCTTTTCCGACTGTATGAGAAAGAGAGAGAGAGAGAGAGAGAGAGAGAAACTCACGATTGGAAGCTCGTGAATAAAGGAGAAGTCGTTTCTTCCCGAGCGACAAATAACACTTGTTTAGAATTTCACAGAAAATTGGTTATTAGATCGCGGATTTTTACGCGTTTGTGGAAAATTTTTAATACTAAAATTATACACACTAGAAATTGATCAAAATGATCATAGGTCAAATGATCCATAGAAATTTTATATATTCGTAACATGTGTGTTTTTGAATGACTTTTAGTGAAATATATAAATAGAAATTTGCGTTCTTTGTTGTATCACAAATTTTTCTCCGTCCTTTGGCACTTTAATTTCTTTGCGTCGAATTCTATTTTACAATCGCCGATAGTTCCACTGTTAAATGTAAAATTCACATATAGAATGTAACACTTGTCACAACAGTTGTCACAATTCTTTCAAGTTTCTACTATTTCTTTTTCATTCACAAAGATACCAGTCCGTTGTACATAAAATTCCACGATCTCTTAATTAGATCTCGCAGAGAACGAACAGAAAGAAAGGAAATTTAAAAGTAAGAACTGATCTTAGTTGAACAGAATTACTGCCAATTACACGCCGATCGTTCGCCCAGCAGAGACAGATCCCGCGATTCGTCCTGTTTAATTTCACAATTATCCAGTCACCGTGCACGGAACGATCGTTAAGTAACCTTTTCCCGTAGAAGTCTTTGAGAGATAAGCGGCGGTTTCTTTTCACCCCTTCTTTTTCCCTCCGTGTATCCCGTCCCGCCGTCTCCAGCTGAGAGAAATTTGCTTTAGCTCGTTTCCCGTGAATATCCAGATCAGAATGGAGGCGGGCGTGCCGTTTTCTTCACGCTCCAGTGTGCCGAAATAAGGGTCTTCCACGGGGGATGAGGGAAAGGGGCAGATCTCCGAAACGTTAGCTCCGAGGATTCTGGCTCCTTGGAAATGGGCTCGACTAAATTCTCGCGCCAGTCGATCCGAGGGATTCCGAGCGCTGCCGCTACGTATCGAACAGGCTCGAGACGCGAGAGCATTCGCACACCTACACACACACATACACACACCGAACCAGTCGCGTCTCTTCGATTCGATCGAACCTGAGGGTCTGCGACCGGTTGGTTAAATCGCTCGTCCGCCTCTTTCGAAACGAATTCGGGACGAATATTTCACGCAGATCACAGATTAGAGATTACATAGATATAGTACGCTGAATGTTACCTGCATTTTTCAATATTAAAACCCACGGATCCACGAGTTCCGTGCGCGCGAAACTGGATTTTCGTCGGAGGATGAAACAACACCGGCGAGACATCCCTAAACTCGTACCTCCGATGCAATTTTCCTCCAATCTATTTTTCAATTTTTCTCTGACAAAATCCGAAGCCGTACTCTGTGACGACACAGAGTGACGTTGCAGCGGCGAAACAGCGGCGAGTGTACATCAGCGAGAGTGCATCGAAATGATCGAAAGAGGGCGCCTGGCCGTAAATTATCATCGAACGGTTACACCGTAATTGCATCGCGATGAAATCAAACCACGAAACCACGGCTTGCGCGCGGAGACGACCCGGCGCCGAATGCATCTGCATTCATCCGTGTAATCACTTATAATTCACCAATGACACGCGCCACGACGCGGAGCGTGTCTCTTCGGAGCGATTTACTAGCCAAACGTTCTCGGCGTCTCGTCGCAAAGTAGCCCGTTTACGGTGCAACGATGCACCAACGGTGGGAGGGGAGCTCTCCCCCAGGAAGCATCCCCGTATCCTCGTAAATTATCATCGCCGTATCCAGCCGGATGCTCTTACACGCTCGTGTTTACACGCCTCGAGCCAAAGTGACTACCACCTGTCTAGTTTGCCCCTGTTCGTCGCGCGAGTTCCCAGCACGCTTCGGGGGGATGCCGCAGATCGAACGAAAGTGACTTACCGCCGAGACGCTGTCAACATAAACTCAGCCATTGCTCCTCGGGCATAACTCGACTTTCAACGACGCCTCCAACTTTCTTCCTCGTGTTCCCCGCGACGTCCGCGGCTCTGCAACTATCGAAACTCGTGATATTCGTTGACGAGGAAAAGGGGAAGACGGACCTGACGGTCTGTCGAACGGTTCGGGGCTCGATAGTTTCGTGCAATTTGTTTTGGTGGATTTCACGCTCGTTGGGAATTTAATCAGCTTGGATCGATAGACGAGGTCGATAGAGTCGCTCTGTTTAATTGGCACAGCGTGGACGCGTGATTTGTAATTGCAAATTATACATACGTGTCGATTGGTGGATTTATATATTTGCAGATGGTATCGGCACAAGCGTCGATCAAGTATCGAGATTAAGTATTTGTTACTCCTAGTGACTCGTTCGTGTGATTGTTACGTGCGTGCGTTGACCATTACGTCTAAATTTAGCGAATCAATACATTCGAAATCGAGGAATTTATTTCGTGTTAACTGGAGCAACATAGGATCGATTATGTTAATTTACTCTGTAGCTTTCATTCGTTTTACTTCTAACGAACGTTTCCCGAAAACATGCTTTCTATAAAAATGGAAGAATAAATATTGAACTAATACATTTTGGCACTAGAAAAATTGCTGATAGCGCGCAAACAGTTCAAAAAAAAGCACGTTGCTTGTTACGATTAGGCTACTGCTAATATCAATGATCCGAGATCGATCCAATTTATCATACATAAACGCAAGGAGAACGTCAGTCGTGGAAAAACTCTCGAAGAATGGATTATAATGAGATTTCGTTTCACGACGAATTGTTTCACCTTTTAACGCTATCTCAGGCTTCAGTGGAAACAGCAACGCTGCCTTCGCTAAATTTCCCATAAACCTCAGTCGTACATGAAGCTGCGAAATTTTCGAAATCGCGCGAGCCCGCGTAAAACTGTCGCAATTAACGAACATGAAACCGAAGCTATGCAAAACTGCCATTCCATTGAACGGCGACGTGCAAAGCTGCGCGAAACTTCCGTGGATCCGTGGAGCTTTCTCAAGCACGCTACACGTTCGCCGGAAATTTGCGGGACAGAAAGAAACTTCCTACACGCTTTGACAACGAAAGGAATTCTTTCGTCTCGAGATTATTCGCCATTAGCCTACGCGAGTTGCGATCCTACCTTCTTCCATTCCGTGTTCGAACACGTTCGAGTTTCCGCGCGAGAAACAAAATGTTTGAACTCGTCGTTTTCGAACGCCGCGGTTGCGTCGGACTGAGGAGAGAAGCTGAAAAGGGATAAACCGTCCGGAACAATAACGAAGCGCGGAATAAGAATGCAGACGGTGAAACGCGACTAGCGAGGGAGAAGTGGCGAGAGAAGTTAGCGATCTTTCAATTCGTTGACCAAACTCAATTCAATTCCCTTTATCCGCCACTTACCCTCTCCTCGCGGGCAACTTCTTTCTTATTCCGCCCCGTCGCTTATTATTCCTTTCTGAAAGTTATTCCGCGAGAATGCAAAATACGCGCGCGCGCGCGCGCTGCGACCGTGGGGTCACGGTTCTGGCTCGAGGAACTAACGGGGAAGGATCGTCGTGGAAAGTCCCAAGACTGGGAGGGGGAGCTAAAAGGCGTGGAAAAAAAAGTAGCTGTGGAGATCCGCGTAGAAAGTTTCGCGTAACTCGGAAGATTAGACAAGGCCGTTGGAGACAGCCGTTCGGTGAGGTTGCGAGGAAGGCGAGGGAGGAAGGTCGTCGGCCACCAAGGGAACGTGAGGGGGTGGGGGCGAGGTAGCGCGGCTCTTAGCGACGGACTTAAAAACAATTCGCCTCGCGGCGACGCGGGAATTTTAAACACACTTTTATCGACGGTCCGGGTGGCTTTTGTTCGGCAAAATCGCCCGAGGGGGTGAGAAACGTGGCGAGAACCGAGGACTCGACGCACTCTGTCCACGATCGAAGGGCTTTAAGGCAATTTACGAGGGGTTTTACGGTTTCAAGTGACGCCGGTCTGTCCTGATCTTTTTTCCATTCTCCCGTCCTTTTCACTCGCCAGTACCACCCTTCCCCACCCCCCCCCCATTCTCCCGTCTCTCGTCTTTCACGCGACCGCTTTATATTCAATGTTGTTTCAATGCCACCCTGTTCCGTGTCTTTCTCTTTTTTTTTTTTTCTTTCCGCCACCCTCCTCAGGGCGGCAAAATTACCACCGACAGGAAATATTTGTCTCGAAGCTTCCGTTCCCCGCGAAAATTAATTCTTAAGGGTGGCTCGAGGAAAGTGTCCGATTAAAAACCCGGGTCGGACGGGTGAATTGGAGCTCTCTCGTTTCTTTGTTTCTTCCGTTTGTTAAAGTGGCCTAACTGCCGGAAGTGCGCGTCGTGCAGCCGACATCGTTACGCGCACTCGCTGCCACGCGTAGCTTTTCCGGATAACGACGAACAGACGTCGATACACACAGGGAGTGAGATCCCCGGAGATGCCGCGGCGATAACACAAAAGAAATTCGCATCAGGGTAATGTCGCGGAAAGTTGGAGCGCCAGCTTAGGAAGCCCGTGTGGTTCGCTGTCTTTGAGAAGAAGTCGTGGCTGGAATTTGAAGAAAACCGGAGATCCCGGGTTTACTCGAGGAGCTCGACGAACGCTCTCAACCGTTGTTATACTCGCCGAGTGGCCCGGTTTAATCCGAAATTGCCGTCACTGGCGATAAGATAACCGCGAGCGAGTTAAACCGGCTAAATTGAGATACATCGCGCTTTCGCTGGGAAGTTGGCGAAGTTGGACGCGTTGATCATTGTAATTTTCCATCGAGGGGAAGGGACAGCGCGCGGGTTCGAGAGCAACGGTCTCAAAGTGATAGATAAACTCGGAAAACTTCTAGTGTTGGTCCAGCTTCAACGTCGTACAAGTTTAAACACACACATATATATATATATTTATTTAAGTTTCAGCTTTTAGGATTGCGTTGTTCCAGTAAATTCAATTTTCCACCATTATCTCGATTGCTTTCCTGAACGTACGTACGCGTGTCTACGTATACGTTTATATATGTGTGTGTGTGTGTGAAAAGCGGTACGTCAATTTCGACAAATTGCCAAAGTAAAGCAAAAGCGTGAATGAAAATATTTGACCGTTGGGAGAGACACGAAGAAAGTCTGCCCCGGTAGCGATCCGGACGGGTGAACGAAGGAAGGGTATCGTAGCTTGCACTTAGCGGCTCGTAAATTATCGTTTACGACCTGGGCACGCGGGAATTCGGCGCGAGAGCGTAACTGTCACGAGCTGCACCGGGAATATTTGCGTGGCGAAAAAGAGAACGGGATAGGGGATTTCGATTGCAACTCTTGTGGACGAGCGACTAAACTGGCGAGGAAGAAACGAAGGTGGTTGCGGAAGGTTAGCCGCTTCACTGGGCTGTAACTCGAACTAACCTCGAGAAACACCACCACCTCGGCAACTTGCCGCGTCAGCCTCGCTGCAAGATCGAAACCTACCTAGCCTACGGACAGGAAACGGATTCCAACTTCCTTCCTCGGGGGTGAAGATTAATCTCGGTGCAGCTATGCTTCTACCTGTGCCTCGGCTGGCCACCACTCTCTCCCCTTCTTTACCACCCACCTCTTGTTCTTCTCCTCGCTCGCTCGCGGAACCGCGTACACTTTCTCATTGGGTTCTTTCCGTCATCCGGTTTTATCAATCTGACTCCAACTAACCCGTCCTAACCGCACGGTCACGTGAATTTCCCTGGAGCGTCTCTTTTTCAGCTCGTTCCGTAATCCGCCAACTGTGAAGTGGCTGTTGGCTCGCGTTGGACAATGAAGCTCCATTTTTCTTTGGCGACGAAACGTTGATTCCGGTGTCTTGCGGTAAACGAGATTAATATTTCATCTCCCTGAAGTGATTGTCTCTTGCCCGGTCGTTTCTTTTTTCCTCAATTACCGTGAAAGAGGAGATCTTTGTAATCTCGAATATCGTCGAAAAACGATGCAATTAGGTTAAACAGGAGAAATAGATGACGATTTATTGCGAAACAAGAAGAACGTACCTCGGACGCGAAAGAATTTACGATCGTGTCGGACGTTTGACTAGCAGCACGTCTTCATTGCACGAAGTGTTGAACGTGACTCTTCAACTAGCACGTACCGCAATTTAATTTTCCAGATCCGTGCGGCAACGTGGAGTGCGTAGAGCCGGAAATCTGTCAGCTGGACGACTCGAGGCAACCTGGCTGCCGTTGCGGTGAGCAGTGCGGCCTTGAGTTCGCACCAGTTTGCGGAAGCGATGGTAAAACATACTCGAACGAATGCAGCCTCAGGCAGGAAGCCTGCAGATCGAGATTATCGCTGAGGAAGGTCTACAATGGCGCATGCAGCTCGGGTAATTTCAAATTCACCATTCAACTCGTCCAAGTTCCTAAGAGACGTCTGTACCATTACGCCGGAACGTGACGTGACAGTCTCTCCTTTCTCGAATAAAGTAGAATCATTTTGCAACTCTTCGCTATTGGACGTTGTTATTTTCAATTTTATTCAAGCTCACAACGACGAAATAAATTCCGCGTTAGACATTAACATTGTAGAGTAATAAGTAAAATCATCAGTGCACGCTAGATCGAATCTTATAAAACTGTTTTATTTTTAATATATAATTTCGAATATTTTCGTCCTTCTTCAATTCCAACAGAAAACAATCAACGTTTTCGCGATAGGCAAATACGCTTTTGATTGGCCAAGTATTAATCTAAATAAATGAACATATCATTTGAGATAATGAAGGCATACGGTCGTTACGTTATAAGATTTGTATAACGAAGAAAATTTTACAAACCCAACTCGTAAATTCCTTTCTCAATACTGAATACTGTCTACCTCTTGAATTCGAAAAATTATACATCCCAGAGGAGAATCTGAAAGTCGAGCAGCAACGATCCTTCGTCGTTCGTCTTCGTTTCCGTCTGTCCATTCACCACCAGCACACCCGTCCTGATTTAGAATTAAAGTGTGAACGTCTGACGTAAACTGAGCTGAACCATTTTTTTTATTTTTTTTATTTATTATTGAAGAACGGGATGTTTTTTTGTTTTCAATCTCGGGTGATTGTTGCAGGGATCAATCCGTGCGACGAGGCGAAGTGCGGCCCGTACGAACAGTGCGTGATCAACCGACAAGGGATCGCGAGCTGCGAGTGCGGCCCGGAATGCGAGCCGGTGATGAGGCCGGTATGCGCGCGAGGCGGCAAAACGTACACGTCGTTGTGCGAGCTGAAGAGACAGGCCTGTTTAACGAAGACCAACATCGAGGTCGCCTACACGGGGACCTGTGGCTCCAGGGGGCCCTGCTCCGAGAAGGTCAGTCGAGCCTCTCTGCTCCAGGTGTCAGACAGGCGGAACGTAACGTAAAGGAACAATGGCAAATATTTGAACGTGCAAACAAACACGCGCGCGACGTGACGAAAATCGAGGCACGGTCGCGCGAGGTGTGACAGACTCTTCGCTAAGTCGAGTTTTACTTTAATCTATTGCGCTGGAACGACGTGCCACGCACGTCGAGAATGTTTTATGCCCGAAAATTGCAATATTTCCTCAGTTTCAAGTAGGCAAAGCAAACAACAAACTTATTACTTCTCAATAATTTCTACGAGTTCAAAACGATAGCGACGAGTCATTTTATACGGTTATGGTCACTCGTTATGGTCCGCGCAATCAGTTGCCAGCGCAAGTGGTTAAGAAGAATGGAGGAGAGTCATATGGCTACGGGAGAAATTTTGCGTTGGCGCAAACGTTGTAGAAACGTTGATTTGAAAATTGCAAATGAGAGACGCAAGCGCGAAAAGAATGTAACAGAAATTTGTGTACGTACATTGAAATGTATAAGATCGAACGAACAGAAACGAAAGTCCGAATCTGCGTAAACTGAATACGCGCAGTCTATTTATCATGCTTCCTGTTAATCGCGATCTCTATGCACTCGCCGTTCTCCGTTCGTTCCAAAAAAGAAAAAAAAAGAAAAAAAGAAGAACGAGGGAACCAACGGAGGAGAAGTCAGCGACGGCCGCGACAAAGCGCTACGACGATTTACGTTAAATCCCGCGAATTAAAGTAGCGCGTAAATTTCGCGTTGCGATAAAATATCACGAGCGATAAATTATCGGCTTTGCGCCAAGCGACTATCCGAGAAAACCTACGACAAAGGGGCTGCTGTCGCCGAGAGGTGTGCCGTGAAAAAAGCAAACGATGATCCGCCGCGATTAATCTCGCGTTTTTCTCTCGGTTGAAACCCAGAGAAAAGGAGAGAGACGGAGAGAGAGAGAGAGAGAGGGGGAGAGAAGAAATGAAATGAATCGCCGCGTTTGGAATCGGAAACGTCCAGGAGAAAAAGTCAAGCTGATAGGAAATTCTTTTGCAGATCTGTCAGTGGGGCGCGATTTGCGCTGAAACCGGTGGCACAGCGATTTGCGAATGTCCAACCTGTCCGGCGGAATTTCAACCGGTTTGCGGCGACGATGGCATCAGCTACGGAAACGAGTGTAAGCTTCGCCTGGAGGGCTGTAAACATCGACGAGAGATCCGCGTGCTTTACCAGGGACTTTGCAGTGAGTACCAATCCCCGGCAAACGGGGGAATCTCTTTAATTCTCTGGAACCTTCATTCCCGATTCGTCGGGATCCACCTTTTTTCCTCTCTGGTTACGATCTCCTTTTCATTTTCGCTCGGGTGGACGCCTGATCGATCGTTTTGCACGTCCGGCAAATTCTGAATAAAGAAAACGTTGCATTTCTTTTACGATTGATAATTAATTGTTGACTTGAAACCAACTCGAATAGAACGGAATATTTTAAGTCTCTTCCAATTCGCAAATATGATTCTCCGATCTTTCACCTTTTCATCTATTCTATTTTCCACGGAAGTTCTGTATATCCGAGAGGACGATGCGAGAAACACGAATAACCACGAGCCGTTCATGGAACTGTAAGGTACACAGCGATCTTGATATAACTTCGATGTTAATTTCTCGATGAAGCTATCAAACCTAAATTGATTTGTCAGTAACACGCGTGAAAATTTGTAACGGAACGATGGAAATGGATCAGAAATTACGTGCAAATGAATTTAACGTGATAGTGTTATTGACGTATATTAGAATATCTAATTGTAGACATATTATTTGTAGATTGGGAAATAAATTATCGATAGGTTTGTTTAAAATGACGAGCCGTTGCAAATAACCGTCCACGAAGCAATTTATAGTCGTTCCTCCGCTCTTGCCGAAATAGTAGCTGATTAAGATCTTTCTGGGCGAAATTCGTTGATTGAATATTGATCGACCAGGAAAGCGGAACAATTAGTACGACGGCACTGGGTAAATAATTAAGGAAACTTTATTATGAAGCGAGTCGGCCGGCGAAGGAAAAATCGAACGACGGTCGATTCCGACTAACTGAGCTCGTTATATCGAACTCGTTATATCGGGAATTCGGTGTAATTAGATTCGGTCCACGGTTCTTCCTTCTTTTTTTTTTCTTTTTTTTTTTTGTCCAGCGAAATTAACTCGGAAGTTTAAGGATTTTTGTAGATATTCGATTTACCGCAGGATGATTTGCATACGATGCATGGGAAACCTTTTGATCCACCCTCTTCGCCAATACCATAATCCTGTTTGCATGTTGATCAACGAGGAAACTTAAGAATTTTTTCGTTAACGGTGTTTGCATGTTTATGAAAAAAATCCATTTATGGAAATAAATTTGCAAACCAGGGGCGAAATCTAGTTTAAACTTTCTATCGTTGGACCTTTGGCAAAATAAAGTATCATAAACGGGGGGGAAAAAAAAAAGGGGGGGGAAACTTCGGCGTTGAATATCGAAACAAACATCCTAAAACGCCGGATTCTTTTCTGGGATCTTCGCTGTTTATAAAAATACATCGAGCTAAACTTTCTTCGATCTAAACGACCGTTTCGATCGTATTCGGCGAAGGAAATCTCGGTGAGAGATTCACGCTGTTCACCCCGGACCGCACGATAATTTGCATGGTTTAAAATCGCGTGAAACTTCTGAAACGTACTGCCGGGATTTGGCTCGGTGCATATCGCGGCGCAGGTGACTTCAGCCCCTCGGCTGAAATTGTATGAGTTGTTACCCCACGGCATGCACGTTGCATATGCATGCAGGCTGCCTACTCGAGCCGCCTCGTCGTTGCCGCCTCTCGGCTTTCTCGTATTTCTATCCCCGGCCCCGACTTCGATTTCGCTGTCTACGTCGATCCTCCGAGATCCTCCACCGTAATACGAACCGTAGAAATTCAGAAGTCCTCCCCATTCCAAGCTGTGGGTTACGGTTCTCCGAAGGCTTGTTATCTTCGCAGACCGTAGCAGCGTCATCGACACATCGTCGAACGGGGGAGGGGGGGGGGGGATGAAACGGTAACCCTTTTCTCTCAATGAATTCTAAAGATAACTTCTTCGCTGCAAATCCAGCCTCAATGGTAACTGTACCTCCGTTTCCATCCCGCGGGGGAGAGAGTGCGCTCGTTTCCCTCGCCGTTCCTTCTCTCGTAGAGCGAATCCCCGCACGCGCGTGCACAACGACACAGGGGCCAGATAATCCCTTTCTACCCCCCCTTCTCCCCGAAGCGGATGCAGTTATGCAAATACCAGCGGCGAGAATCTTTATTAATGCCGGCTTGAACATCGGCCAGAAGGTGGCACGAACGGTACTGCGGAAGGCGAAGTGGCGGGGGCGTGCTGCCTCATAGCGCGTCGATGCGCCCGGAATATCACGGAAACGGAAGGAGAGGCTCGCGCGCCTCCTTAAACAATTCAGCCGGTTCTGGTAGGCCTGGTGAATTGGCGGCTCGTGCGAGATATCACGCGGGATCTCGGATTTCCCGGCAAACAGCCATCGTACGATTCCGCGGTGACGAATGGTCTGTCCTACCAAGGCGAGCTTTTTGCTCGTGGCCAATTACCAGGTCGGAGATGGATCGCGTCTGCCGATTGCTCACCGCGTGGTGGGGTGTTGCGAACCAGCCGGTTTCACTTGTTAATTGGCACCGTTTCGTTGTTTGTTCCCAGACGGATGCGAGAATAAGAAGTGCGACTTTTACGCGGAGTGCGAGAGCGACAGCGCCGGCGAGGCCAAGTGCGTCTGTCCCATCAAGTGCGAGACCACGGTAAGTTGACTACTATCAGAATGTATTTGCGTATTTCAATGAAATTTCCTTCTCTTTTGTTTTTTTATTTCTTTTTTTTTTTTACTACATTTCGTTTTTGGAATATCAAATTTTTTTCAGTCGTACGAAGTTTAATATACTTGGTCCTAACGTGCAATAATGAATATATATACAACTGTGTGAAGACACCTTTTGTGATTACTTTTCTTTCCTAACGTATTGTATAATTATCGTTCAATTATCGTGAAATGATTGAACGGCTCGGTTTGATTTCGCGCGAGCAATTAAACAGATTTTCCCGTAGAGATTGCGATTTGGTGGGAAGTAACCGCTGTCCGGTTAAATTTTCGCAAGTTATTCCCGTGGATCACTTTAATTGGAACGTTTGTGTTGGACGATAATGTCAGAGCCGAGCGAAAACACTCGCCGAGACACAAAGGAATCGAATTAAAGCGTAATACTTCGAAGAGAATCCCGCCGGTGCGGCGGATCTGCTGAACTTTCCGCGCTGAAACGCGAGTACACCGCAGCAAATTAATCCGTAAATCGTATTGAAATAATTGAGTTAATCCTTATCAAAGTGAATCGGACCGCATCGTCGGTAGCTCGATAGTTCAGTTAGCCGATTTCAATTTTCGCGACGCGCAAATCTGTCGGCGAAATGATAATTTTTATCCCCCATTTACCCCGGTCGCCATTTTCGTTCCTCCTGGAAATGAAATAGTGACGAAGCCAAGCACGAGACGCTTGGCGAAGGAAATAAAACCGTTGAAATTTCTGCTCGGAGGCTGGAGGAACGATCTCTGCAATAATTCCGCGCGAAAGGGCGTTGCACAGTTTACGCTGGCATTGGTACACGTCGAATCTGAAATCTCTTTGCTCAAAGTTTCGCGGAGGAATCTTTCCGACACCTGGAAGAAAAAAAACATGCGGAATCACGTTACTCTCTCTGGAGAGAGAGAGAGAGAGAGAGAGAGAGAGAAAGGTACGAGTAAACGCGAAGTTGAAAAATACGACTGTTCACGCTGCAACGTTGAAAGGAGTTATCTCAGAAAACAGTACTTATTTACCACTTTATTCCCTTACCGGTCCGAAGATCTCAGTTTCCAGACTATAAACTATTTCCAGAAGAGCTACGGTATTTATTTACGAGATTCGGTATTTATCAAGTGAGATGAAAAATTTCTCTCGACGTCGGGTCTACAGACCGAAATTCAGAAAAATAATTGCACAGGGGAAAGGAAATTCTGTTGATCGCACAGTGAGGGAATGATGGTCGTTGATCGTAATAAACCATTTGAACGGTGTCGATCTACCTATCGGCTTTCATGTGTTTACCACTATTCGTAGTGTTAAGTCTGGCTCGTTAGCACGGTAGCTAAGTAAAATATTCATATCATGATGGATGTGGCGTAGACATATATATAGTATATGTATATTACAGAGGCGGAATACGCCCGGCCTCAGTGCACGATATTTCGCGTTTCCGCTACGCTACTCGATGTTACGCGATCGTGTAATGAACCGTTCGTTTCACCGATACCGGCCGACCTTTTCAGATCGGCCAACATGCGCACGCCATTTTCATTAAAGCCTTTCTATCAATTTTCCTCTCCCCTCACGCTCTGTGATTTCATTGCTTTTTCGTTTCTAATTTCACTGGCCTAGCTCTTCAAAGCGCAAGGTCCCTATGGCCGATTCATTAACGCCGTACAATTTTGTTCGTTCAAACGGTAATTTGGCAAATTAATCGACGCCTCCTTGTACGTTGCGAACGATAATTTCGAAAGAATGGAATTCACCAAGGCTTTATTTGATTCTAACATTCTATCAGGTCTCTTAATATACAGTCATACGTATGTTTACAGTGATGGATAAAAGAAAGTTCAGAACAGACATTCTATACGTAAATAATACGTAATGTATTGTTTATGTTATATGTATCATAATATTTATTTTAATAACACGGCGTTTCTGTATAAATAATAAAATAAATAATAAAATTTGTGTTCAACATTTCATCTGTTTGAAACACTCTATTGTGGAATATGATACAATTATATTCATTTCAATTATTCAGTTTCACAAAATTACAGTGCTTTTACTCGTGAAATTTTCTTTAAGCTTTGTATCACATGTATGTCCTTTTTTACCAATTTTTTCCGCCGCTCGCGTAACTCTGACGTTCGTGAACATATACGCTCGGTTACACGTATCCGCGTATATACATTCCGCCATCCTAATCCCTCCATCATTTATCCCTTGAAAATTTACCGACACCTCGCCGTAATACCACATTGTGGCAAATTCGTCGCCTCCCTTGATCGTTCCCATACGAAACGTTTCCCATATCCGGCTCGTAACGATCAATCTTTCGAGGGACCAAGCGCGCCAAGTGTTGATTCTCCGCGAAATCTCGAGCTCGAGCAGCTGGGAAATGAATACGTATACCAAGAAGACAAAAGAAAAAAGAAAAAGAAAGGGGGAAAAAGGAATGCAGCTTTATCGCGAGTAATTCGCGACGGTTTCACCGAAAACCTCGACCCCCCTGGGCAATATTACCCGAGGGGGCAGAAATATTCGTTGAGAATGGAAAGCACGTCACGGTTCCACGAGATAGCGTTCGCCTCCTTCGATCCGGCACACGGATCGGAAATTCACGAATTCGTGAAACGTCCTGCTGACAAAACCACGAACAATTCCAACTTCTTCTTCTCTCTCTCTCTTTCTCTCTTTCTCTTTCTTTCTCTTCCGCGTGTACGACACCACCGTTCTTGATCGTTCGGATAACTGCTGCGGGCACGCGATTCTTTTTCAAAAAAGGGGAGGGAGGTGGTCGAACGCGGTACAAGGACTGGCCATTCCTAGCTGGCCCCTGAAGCTACACGGAAATCGACGACGCCCGCGTTGTAACACGTTCGTGGCTGATCAGCCATCAACTAGAACGACCTAACTATTATCGTCTCGTAAAACTTCCACAGAGACATCCTCGTTTAACGGCCTTATCCTTCCAGTGTTTCACGAAGTGGATCTATTTGAAATCGACGTGCAGGATGGGCTCACTGGAAACGTTGTTTAAGAGTTGATGGACTAGTCGAGGACAATAGAATTGGCGAGGTTCTCTGCCGATAGATTTCTGAGGATGTTTGTAGGAGACTGGTATCTAACCCCCTCGGGTGATTTGGCTTTGCCCGTACAACGTTACTTGCTCAGAAAGAAGATTGACGTAGAAATTTTACAAGCAAAAGAGAGACAGAGAAATTATAACGCAATTCGATTTTCAAACCAAAACTTCTGATAGAAGATATTTAGTTTGAAATTTTCATCAAATATGAATTATTTGGTATTTATATTCTATTACTTTGATCCAATTTACTTTCTCTTAAATATTTACTTCTTACGAAACAAGAAGAAGACGCAGAAAAATATCTGCCAACTCAATTTCGATCGGAGATCCAACTTTCGGGAACTTTCATTTTGTTTCTTTGAAAAGAAGATGAGAGAAATGGATACGTAAATGGATACGGATTGATTCGGACGCATCAGCATAATTTTTAGTACACGATCGATGGCCGTACCTTTCTCCCGCGTTCTTTCGTTTTAAACGAGAAATCACATCTTTCTCGCATGGACGCACAATGCTCCCACAGAATTTGACGCGTCAGCGTTTCACGAGAATGGGAACGAGAGGACTTTCGTGGAGAGACGCGGGATGAAAAGGACTGAATCAGTGGCACGGGTGAAAGAGATGAGGGTTAGGGGCATTGTTTAAACTGCAAACGAGGAATATCGGCGCGCCCCAGCCACCCTTAGAGCCTCGTGAATCCCGCCGTAATTGTCTTGTAAATTACAATAAGAAGGAGAGTGGGGAGGCGTGGTGCGTATCAACTTGTCGCGGAAAACTAATTAAAACGTATCGACCGAGGGCTACGAATATTTTCCAGAGAAGGGAGGGGTCTGGTCGTTGTGCCCCGCGTCCTTTATCATGCAAATAAAACTGTGATATTTATTAATCCGCCGAGTGAATTAAACCGAGAGAAAAGAACGCAACGGTGGAAAAAGGATTCGAGGATGAAAGCCTTCGTTCATCGCTTTGTAATTGCTTTTTCAAATCGATTATCCTGTTTACCACGGATAAGTTTCTTTGAAATTTAATATTGAAAATGTAATAACGCAAGGTAAATTGTTCCGACATAACACGAGAATTATGCGGCTCTCTGTCCGTAATTGTCTGTAATTCGATTAAACGATCGCTTAAACCACCGTTATCGCAGAAAAATTCTTTCTTCCAATTCCATTGCCAATATCAATTCCCGCGCGCTCGTTTTATTTATCGACTCGTCGATGACTCACCGAACAGAAAATGTCCCGCCGTGTGTTAAAAAATTTAGTGCCAAATATTGCGACGCAAGCGTCAGTATCGTGACTTTCTTCTGCTCTTGACGAAATTTTTTAATCGGAAAAGATATTTCGTTCCACCTATGTACAAATAATACAAAAAAATAAATGACGCATGGGAAAACACGTAGGAGTAACGCAGGAAAATTGGCAGAGGGCAAGTCACGTTGGCCGACAACGCGTGTAATAAGCAAACAACAACGAGGATACTGCGGCCCGGCTAATTAAGTTTCGCTCTTTCGCGTATTATTTCTCATCCCTGTGCGCGACTCTTCCCCCGACGCGCGGCGTCGCGACGCCAGCGTATGTCAGAACACCGGCCCGACTGCGCCTTGGTCGCGTGCAACAAGTGCGAAACGCGTTTTTTCGCTGTTTTCCTTCACGAACCTATCCACCTATGTGAACACCGGGGAAAGTACTGTACGCGTAACGAGATAGGCTTGGCGAGTCGGCAGAAAATCTCTCGGAAAGAAAACACTATATTTGGTATGTCGAAACTGATGATAATTACCTGATAATTACTGAAACGCTTGAACCATCTTTTTAGGAGGAGTCTATATATGTATATATTTATACAATTTATATTTTGTACAATTATACAATCCGATGTTTATACAAAAACGCTGCAGTTCGCCCGACTAAATAGTTCGAATGGAATCCAATTGATTCGTTTGTACTTCCGAGGGTCATTTACAGTCTACAGGTAGCGTCCTTATTCCAACTAGGGATCTCGTAGATCTTTTGTTGAGGGTCATCATAAAGCCTAATTTATAATTAACCTTTAACGCGCGTTTTAGTGTACCATCGACTTTCTTTACAAACGTTTGAACTATCCTTTCAGAAGAACCATCCATCTTTTACAACAGGAAGGAACTGAACAAATAACGATGAAAATTTGTCGATATTACTAGCTCGTAAAAGAAAAATAGTATGATTTACTTGGTCCCCTTTCACAGCGTAAAGCTTTCTACTTTGTCTGTTACTAAGTTTTTACTGTGGAATGAGGAAACTTGAGTCGAAACACTCATCGTCTGCTGAGTGTCATTTGCAATTGCAATAATGAAAGCTAGGCATGCGAATGTTTGGCCATCCAGGTCTAGGATTTGAAATATTAAGGTATGGTTTTGTTTGTGCGCGGGTGTATGTGTGTATGTGTGTGTACGAGTAACGAAGGTTTCGAGCAGGCAGATCGTAAAGGAATTAATCAGAAGATATCGAGACGTTTCAAAATGAAGACGCAGACAGTAGCGAGAGACTACGCATCGATAGAGAGTGTAGGGGACACGACCCAGGCAGTACCATAAATAATATAATAAATATGTCGCCTTTAACGTGAACTCTGGAGGCAGTACCATTAAGGCACTGAGGTAATTGCCAAAAGAAAAACCCTCATGGCCCTGACCGTTCAGTTCCCAATTAAACAGTAAACATTCAGACCCTTCGACCTGAAAAGCACACAAAGAGTCGGGGGTATATAAGGCCCGACTCCAACGCACAGAATATCACTAGTTCTTCGTCACCGAGATCGACACTAGAGAGTAATGAGACTGTAGAGAGTGCGGACGGTAGACAGACTTGTGAGAGTGTATAAATTTAACGAGAGCTTTAATATTTTTGTCATCGGGTCAGTCAGTTTAAAAGACAAAAAGTTCCAGTGCGGCGGTGACAAATATACATATATAATATAAAAATTTTCATATATAAGAATGTGCATATATACCAATATTCGTATATTGTTGGCCAAGTTCTGAATCGGGACGAGTGAACAAGTGTACAATCCAGATTTTTGAATCAAGTATCCTAAATTTTTTTGGAGTGTCGGCATTCCTGTTCTAACATTGATAGGACAGGAAACTGTTTGTTTGGCCAAATAAATCAGATCCCATAAAAATGGGTCATCCCATGGACAATAACAAAATGGACATCATTTCTAATCTTCCGCTCGAAATTTCTCAAATGATTCTACGTTATTTGGATCCGGAATCTTTGATAATAGCAACGCTAGTATCACGTAGATGGCATGAAATTTACAAATCTGATACATATCTTAAACGAAAAGTCAATGATTATTTGGAATTTTTGGAACGAATATTGTTTGAAAAGGAAGAGTGTGATGAGGAACGTAAGCGAGAACTCTGCGAATGGATTGCAACGAGTTGGATTCATGGTTAAATATACGTAAATGGTAAGAAATAATATTTTTATCATCGCTGCATTGGGCTATTCTTTTATTCTGTTAATCCATATTTTAATGAACTTCATTTAAAACCACGTAGGTAAAATATCCTTATATTAATTTCTACAAAATTGGCGGCTCTTCCTAGATTGAACCGACAGAATCCTACACTAACAATAAGTTCGTTTTCTTATTGTGTAAAATGTTTTCGTGTGAGAAAGCAAGGCTTTAAAGGCGTTCAAAGTTCAATAAAATGATTAAAAAAAATCGTATAGCAAGTTTTAAAGCGTCGTTGCAGAACGAAAATCTCAATCTTCAAGAGCATGGTAAATTTAGCTAGAAATGAAATTTTGCAGCGTTTTTACATACGTGTGAATTTTTACAATTCTTTTTTCAAAGAAAAGAACATTTTCCCACTTGCTACGTGATGTTAAAATATCTCGGCGGAAAAACGAATTTAGAGCAGTATATAGCAAAATAAGATCAAGTAGAATGTTATGTGATTCTTTCTTTACGAAGTTGTAACAGTTGTAAAAATGTCGACAATTTTTCGTTTAAATTAATCGCGGAGTGAAACTGACTTTGTAAAAATAGTTCGTATCTGACAGAAAGATGGTCGTGAAACTTTCTTTGGAAAAATAAAACACTAGACTTTGACAAAGCACTAGATGCATTTCGCTTTTTTTTTTTTGTATTCTACGTGAAAATGTCCGATAAAATATTCATTTTGAAATTCCATATGTGTGTTCAATTTTGCTCGTTTACTGTACAGTATTATATTATTAGTAGACTGCGCTAGATTTTTATGTACAAAAATACATATTTAACGTATATAAAAAATCTCCAAATAAGTTCAATTTATTAATGTTCGTGTTCAGAAAAACTTGCACAAAGGCCTGCAATCGAATTATTAGCGACAATTGGTGCATTCTGTTGCGTAGTAATCGTTCATTTTGTATGTCAATTTCAGGCAAAAGAACCTGAGCAGGAGAAAGTTTGCGGCTCAAACGGCGTGACATATCCCAACGAATGCTCTTTGAAGGCTGCCTCCTGCACTTCTCAAACTCAAATCACCGTTAGTTACATAGGTGACTGTGGTAAGTTCTTTGTCTAATTTACTGTCGTGCTCTCTGTGTACTTCGTACGTTCAGGCAATGTGCAAAATTTAATGACGCGAAAGGAAGATGAATTCGCTGAGTAAAGGATTCAAGGAAGATTCTATCGGGAACACATGAGGAGAATGTGAATGTTTTCAGAGCTTTGCGCGAGAATAGACTGCGATCATGGGGCTCATTGCATGGCTGGCGTCTGCGTGTGTCCGGACGAGTGTCCTGAGAGCACTGGGGAACCGGTGTGCGGCAGCGATACCAAGACGTACCCATCGGAGTGCGAATTGCAGAAGGCAGCTTGCGGAAGGGATCCTAAATTGCCGGTCTTGCACGTGATATTCTATGGCGATTGCGGTGAACGATACGCTGTTGCAGCACTCAGTAAGTCGCCCCATCTCTCTCTCCATGATCTAACCGCACTTTTTTCTCTCTCTTTTTTTTGTAAATGAAATAATTGTAAAAAGAAATCGTTAAAAATTATTCACCTCACGTTGAAACTACCTATAGCGTTATTTACGAAGTTAAAATAAAAATTACAAATTACTCCGAAAAGATGATTGATACTCGATCAATTGGAATACAAGATCTCAAGTGTAAAATGTAAAATGTAGAAAAAAAAAATGTTTCGATCGACCAGTGAAACTTGCGCGACTAACACGATAAACGCAACTGCTTGTTGTATTATTCGCTGTCAGCCAGCCCTCGGATATTAACCGCTAACGAAACTAACTATCTAACGACGTCTTCTGTAATGGCTTTAACTACTCTAACCGTCCCTTAACCGCTTCTAATAGCCACGATGTCGACGCCTGCGGTGGTTCGATTGGCCACCACCGCGGTTGACGTGACCAGCACCCAGGTACGCGAGGCTTGCAAGAACATTAACTGCGACTTCGAGGCGACCTGCGAGCTAGGGCCGGACGACTATCCGAGGTGTAGCTGCAAGTTCGACTGCGCCTCCATTTCTCAGGAAAATATGCGGCCGGTTTGCGGCAGCGATCTGAGAACCTATTCGTCCCTCTGCGCAATGAAAATGGAGGCCTGCCAGAGGCAGCAAGAGCTAAGACCTAGGCCCCTCGAGCTTTGCCAAGGTTCGCAGCAGCAGCAGCAGCAGCAGCTTGCGCAACTCGAGTCGATTCGCTGTATAATCACCTCGATCACCTCCGTTCCACTAGCTATTCCAGTAGCTCGTTCACTCTCCTTTGCTCTCTAACTCATGGGTTACCAAGTTATATACTCATAAGCGGCGTAGCTTAGTTTGCTTTCGGAATATTTTCACAGCTTTTGCTTCTTTCTATCGCATTTTATCTCCCGCAAGTTTATTTTCTTCCCCCTACGTTTTTGTGTAATTGTAAAGTCGCTTTCTTCGTTTTCTCAATTTTTTTTAGCTACCTTTGCGCTGAAATGGCGTGCCACGCACGTCGAGAACTTTTTGTCCCAAAATTACAATATTTTAGTTTTAAATACATTTTAGTTTTAAATATATTTTAGTTTTAAATATGAGTGTAACTAAATACATAGGCAAAATAAATAATAAACAATAATTCCTATCCAATCATATCGACGAGTTCAAAAAGAAATCGACGAACTATTGCATACGGTTCGGTCACTCGTTATGGTCCGCAATCAGTTGTCAGCGCAAATGGTTAGACGTCTCTCGTTAATTACATAAATTTGAATTGTAATTCGGACGAAACTCCTGGTCCAGGTATGGAAGTGAAACCGTGCAACGGTGATCCTCCGTTGGTGGATGCCGACGGCAAGGAATACGACTGTGGCAACGGGCCAGAACGACGAGACTGCCCGAGCAACAGCTATTGCCATCAGACGACGCGATTGGCTCGATGCTGCAGGAAAGGTCAGTTGCTCCGATGTCCCCGCTTCTAATAAAAATCCCTCGGAACGCGTTTCATTTCGTTCGGCGATTAACAGTAAACAATTTGCGAGATAGAGTATCGTACGGGTTAAACGTAAATTATTGATTGTCCAGCGCAAGGGACGCAAGTGGTGAAGTGTTCGGACTCGTGGCACGGCTGCTGCCCGGACGGCAAAACGGCGGCACGCGGACCTAATGGCGCAGGTTGCCCGAGTTTGTGCAACTGCAACAGGTTAGGCAGTGTTTCTGACACCTGCAACCCGGAGACCGGACAATGCGAGTGCAAACCTGGCGTGGGTGGTCTGAAATGCGACAGATGCATGCCTGGCTACTGGGGCTTGCCGAAAATCAGCGAGGGACATCCAGGATGCATACGTAAGAACGATCGACACCATTCGTGTTTGACGGGTTTACGTCACGAGATCGCGATTATTTTTCTCTATATTCTCGGAAGTTTCGTCGAATTCGTGGAATTCAGTTTATCGACAGAACGTTCGTTCGATTTCAATCGATTCGTCATTTATCCGAATGTTCCAGCGTGCGGCTGCTCGCTCTTCGGCTCCGTCAGAGAGGACTGCGAACAGATGACTGGTCGCTGCGTCTGCAAGAACAACATCCGCGGCCAGAAATGTGTGATTTGCACCGATCACAACCAGATATTGACACCGAGCGGGTGTTACTCAGGTACCACGCGGAAGAAAAGTAGTTCACCCCATTTAGTGTATTTCGAGGTCCATTCTCGAAAGTCGATTTCCCCGAAATCGTATTCATATTCAATGTCGAATACGAACCACAATCGATCTGACCATAATAACCGAATAAAATCCCTTCGACCGAAAGTGGCAAGCCACGCCAATTCCGTTCCAATCGAATAACTTCCCATCGATCGGCTTAACGCTTTTGTTCTCTCTCTGGTTGCAGCCGACACCATACCGCCGATACCGACGTCTTGCAACGAGCTGGAATGCTATTCCGGCGGCCAGTGTTCGGAGATCGGTGGTCCGCACTGTGTTTGTCCGTCGTCCTGTCCATCGGACATACCGTCCGTGCCGGTTTGCGGTAGCGACGGACAGACGTACGACAACGAGTGCGAGCTCAGGCTGTACGCTTGTCGTCATCAGGCGGACGTGGTCACGCAGGCCTTCGGCCACTGCAGAGGTGGGTTCACTGAACGTACGCCGTACAGGCCGCCTTATATTCTGCATTACTAAACTAAACTAACCATCGGGAGAGCACTTTTCGCACGTTGGATCGCCGGCTGCGCCTAACACAGGGGACAGGTTCCTGTCTGTGAGAACGCCTAACCTACACCGTAGAGATCGATCGGTCTTACCGATACTTACCTGGTCGATGACGTAGCGTAGGAGAGAATTCTGTCAATTTAGCTAACTTTCAGAAACATTCTGTTCGTACAGAGGCGAAGAACCGTAGGTGGAAGAGCGATAAGTCGTATCTTCTGTGAAGGATCAACAGGAACATGTATCTTGCCATGTTTCTTCGTCTGTACTTCGAAGCATAATTCACGAATAACGATAGAATGTGTCTGTTTGCAAGAGATTAAGTGACGAGCAGCGAATGCATATAATAATCAAGAAACGTTAGATAGACGAGAAGAGAAGGATTGTTTGGACGGTAACAATTTCGAGGGTTCACGAATTTTAACAGTAGTTTTAATTAAGGACAAGCAGATTATCTAAAAGTTGGAGCTTCAAATAGGGAATTTTAACGATGCAATTTAACCATCTCGCAGAGTCTTGATAGATACTAGGACTAACGTCTAGCCTGTTCCTTTGTATCCATTACGTGATAATAAACTTATCAAATTTCTACTAATATGTATACATATATGTTTATAACCCTTTTACACCCGAAGCGCTAGCACCTACGCTACTTTGCTTGCTTTCTTCTGTAACTAACTGTTGCTTCGTCATCTTTTCTTGAAAAATAAAGATAAAAACAAAGTAAGAAGAAAACTGAACGATCGATCAACGATTTAACGAGAAAGAAAGCAAAGTAAGTATAATTATTCACAACGAACGTGTCAATAACAAATTTGCTCGTTCGTTCTCTCTCGTCGATTTCTTTCTCCTCTCTTTCTTCTTCTCACTTCTCGATCGAGTTTGTTTAAACGAAAACAGGGAATTGAAAGGTAGGAAAGATCGTGCCGGCTACGTGAATTCCGCGGAATTCTCTTTATCCCAGGGGTACGGTATCTCACTCGTAGGTAAATTCCGGGAAAGTTGGTGACGTTAACTCGCGAAACTAAAGCGCCAAAGGTGGATTTAACTAAATCACCGTCGACTTCGAAGCGAAGTCTCGTCTTAAGTGGTCCCTGTGAGATATGCCCGGCCCGGAAACCTTAAGAAACGGTAACGAAACGTCTCCGGCCCGAGACCGTTAAGCGCAGCTCCGCCATCAAAATAAATTAGCCCGCGATAGATTTAAAGTCGTTCGAAACTTCCAACGAATGCAGTATCGACTGCTTTTTGATACCGTCGCCTTTCTGCCTTCTATAAATTCACCGTTCAGGGATTCGACCGTCACGATAAATCTAGCATTCTCTTTGCGTCCCCTCCCGACCTGTGCCTCTTCAAACCCTTTTGTCTTTTATTCCTTTGAACTTGCACGTTAACTCGCGCGAACGTGTCACTGATAGTTAGAAAACACGAGAAACGAAATTTACCGAGTACAAAGGAAGAGACAATATATCGATTTTATAGTATAAGAAGTCATTCGCAGAAGATCATTCGATTAATTCAATCAACATAAATCATCGTAGAATTCGAAAATATCGTCGGACCATCGTGCACGCGTAGTCGATAGGCAACGTGTCTCGGCGAAGAAGAAGAAGAAGAAGAAGAAGAAGAAGAAGAAGAAGAAGAAGAAGAAGAAGACGGAGAAAAGCACCCGCAGCTGTCGCCCCGAAGTATTCCACATTCACTGACAAAGTTCCCGGAAACGTCGGAATCTATTAAAGTCTCCTCCTGTAGGTTCCGTAACCTCTCACCCCTTATTTTCGATTGCTCAGCGCCCCCCCCCCCCGCATCCCCCCTCGAAGCTCCGCCTCCGTCAGCAACGTCGCCCAGACCCCTCTCTTCTCTTTGCTGAAAGTCAATCTCTTAAAAAGTTCTTTTTCCACGAAACTCGTCCTACAGAGTCAAACATAAATCAGATTACTTCGAGTACGCGAACCATCCCCTGACCCGCCTCAGCCTTCCTCGCCGCTGTGACCGTGTTTTATATCGAGAGCACGGGGCTTCGTTTTCACGGACTGCCGACGGAGTGCTACGCACCAGGATTTTGCAAACGAACGAACAAACAAACGAATCCACGGAACCGTGCACGGTCGACGCCACATTCAACTCCGTGAATATTGCATATCGCAATTTCTTCGATGTTGCTCGCGTGATCTCTTAGCAGCACCGGAAGAAGAACAGATATCCCCGTTTACGTGACGCGGAGGTTTGTTTAGGGTGCGTTTGATCGATGTAGCGGACAAAAAGGGTAAGACCGGGGCCGATTAATTATTTCGTTCGGGAGGAAAGGTTGGAGCGGTTTCAGGAAACTCCGAACGGTCGAAGAAATCATCTTGTGCGAATGTTTGTTCATACGTTTTCGTGATTCGTTTGCTTCGCACTTGAGTTAATTAACCTTCCCATCAATTTGTTCCAATTTTACGAAAATTCTACTTCGAGCAGCTCGTAGAGTCTTGTCTGACGCTTGTTTCATCGTCGTGGCACGTACATAGTGAATATAACGACGAGCGACGGAGAAGACGTTCAGAGTATTTAAATGAGCCGTGATCGACGAAGGGTTCGCGAGATACGCGATTATATAATGCGAGCTCGTTCACCTTTGAACTCGTTAGCGGCAATTGTTCGTTCGCGGGGATCGTTAACGATTCGAGAAAGAAATAAACGCGAAGCGCCGCTGGAAGTAGCTGCGCGACTCGTCCTGTTCCACCTGTTCCCACCACCCTCCGCCCGCCACCCACCCAACGCCAATTCGAATTCTCGACTTCATGAAAATTCCACGCTTTCAGCAGATAAATACGAGGCTAATACCACTCCGGGGATTCTTCGGTACTCTTTGTAAAATAAACAGGGAAGGGAATGAAATAATGGAAGAGCGCAAACGGTAACGTCGATAGAGCCGGCCCCCATTCGTCGATGAAAAGGCCAATCGTCGAAGCCGATCGGGAAAAAGAAACGATTCTCTTTCTCTCTCGATTCGTAAATGTCAACTCGTATTTCCGTCAGAGTATTTCTCCTCTCCGCCAATCGTCGGACTCTTAAATTGACTAAATCTACTCCCCTCGCCCTCCTCGCGCCGCGATTTTCCCGAAGCAGAAAATATTTCCATGAGGGGCAGGGGAAACGACGGAGAAGCGAGCTTCGTTGTCGGTTTGTCTCGCAGTCGATAAAAAAGTTGATTATATCGAGAGGAATACGATCGGCGCAGCTTTACGGAAGGGGTAAACGTTTTAAAAACCGAGAGTGGAAAAAAAAGGAAAGAGAAAGAGAAAGAGAGAGAGAGAGAGAGAGGGAGAGCGTACAGCGAAAGTCGTCAATGTGAAATAATAGGAAGCAACGCTGCAATTGGAAAGTAATTAAAATCCCATCAAGCTGTCTTCCGTTTCTGTTGTCCGCTCAGAGTTCCTTGTCTCGATGGAATTAACTATCCGCTTTTTATCATTTAGAAAATTCACAATGCAATTCTGCAGCGGGTATTCTCTGTATCCGCTCGCCACGTTGAAATCGTTCGCCGAGTTGTATTGCGTGCGTTGTACGAAACTATTGCGTTTCAATAGAACTAGTCGTTATCAATGCAAATTCGTTGCTCGTCCAAGACGCGTTTCTTCTCCGACTTATTGTTACGAACGAAAGCGAACAGCGAATGAAAGATTGGTGAAATTTTCAGACGATCCAATGGTGAACACGGACTTCCCCGTTAAAAGGTACACGGCGGTGCAGTACACGCAGCCAGCGGCCGCCATTTCCCCGTTATCGAAATCCACGAGGCATCTGTTGGTGCCGGAACCGGATCCACGCTACTATTACACCCACAGGGCGCATCAAGAAACCATCACGATCGACAGGGACAATTTAAAGCACGGTAAAAATCGGAGCCGAAATTCCATTCCACGCCGGCTCGCGGCGATATTTCATCCGATGTTACGTATCACGTAGCGGCCACCGCTGCTACGAAATCCAATCTCCATCGCGCCTTCTTACATTTCGTTTTAAGACGAACTTACGCGTTCCTCCTCTTGAATTTCATTCTTCCGAATCGCCGTAATCTACCTGCATCTACGAACGTGTCGATCCGATAACGAAATATTCGATATTCCCGGGGAATTGAAGTCAGTTTTAACGAAACGAATCTACACGCGCCATTTTTATCGGGAGAGTCGGGAATCGTTTCGAAGATTCGAAGCTTTTAGTGACCATTGTGCTTCGTAACTATCGTCGTCGCGACAGTAACGTTCGCAGCGTAATTAATAATTATAAATGGCGTCAAGATAAATGCTAAGAATTTACGTGTCTGCGCATTCGTCGTGCCTCTCTGTGTGTGCGTGTA
This sequence comes from Frieseomelitta varia, assembly GCF_011392965.1. Lineage (NCBI taxonomy): Eukaryota > Metazoa > Arthropoda > Insecta > Hymenoptera > Apidae > Frieseomelitta > Frieseomelitta varia. The sequence continues at coordinate 590,323 of NW_025110215.1, read as the reverse complement.
TATGTTTGCCTGTGTGTCGCTTCGATTCGTGCACTGCCAATCGTGTATCCTCGCGGCGATTAATTCTGGATCAGTTCAGCGTTCGACGATCGGATCGATGTCGCTCGGAACAACGTCCGCAGTAGAAGCGCTGTTTTCCTCCGATCAGATCCGATCGATCAGACGTCGATTTGATTTATTCGACCAATTTTGTTCCCTAGGTGTGGCGGCGGCGTACAGGCCAACCCCGGCGACGATTCGCGTGGTCACCGCGTTGCTCGGCGACCTCTGCACCGACGACAAGGATTGCACCATTCCCAACAGCGAGTGCTCGAACGGCGGCTGCATTTGCTCGGAAGGATACGCGGAAACCAGCGACAGGCAGGAATGTTTCGGTAATTGTTTCGACTTTGTCCATTCGACGCCCCGTTCTTGCAAAGTTCTCCCATTTGTTCGATCGATTTGATTTTTTCCTTTAACCCTTTCGTTACGAGCATCTATTGGCGAATATCACACGTTAGAAATACACTTTAGTCATCAAAACGAGAAACTTTTTCTATTTTCTTCCATTCGAACAGTGGAATAATTGCACGATGAGAAATTACTGTAATAAAAAAATCAGTCTTAATCCATTCTAATTCGGAAAGAATTCGCTCAAAACTTCAAGGTTAGATTTGTAGAAATCGCGACTTGAGACCCCAATTTGTAGTAATTTTGGTAAAAGATGGTTGTTTAATAAAGTTAAAAAATAAGAAATTTCGTTTAATGATGATTTTTTTTTTCACTGTTCTCTCTTAATTGCTATATTTACTCGCTAAACTCGCTCTCAACTCACTCTATTCTCTCTGAATGCTCGAAACTCACTTCTTCCTCATCTGCACAAAAATTCGCCATTCATACACACAAACGCATCCATACTTTTAATATCTTAAATTATTACCATAAACATTCCCAAGTCTCAGGCCTAACTTTCTCTACAGTGCATGGTACGCCACTTGGGACATCTGGCTACAATTGTTGGGCACTGGACAAAGTTTTTGGCCCTTTCGCAGAATTTGCCCATCCCACAGATTTTTGTTTGAAAAATTAAAGTTTATTTTTAAAAAAAGTATTATTCCAGGCCTTTGCCAAAATGTTATCAGGAAATCAAAAGAAGATTCTATTTCGTATGAATGGATTCGAAAAATGATTCGATCGAAGTGTATATAATTTGGTCGTGGGACCTCGTTCAGTGGCGACACTCCGCGAAAGGGTAAATACGTCATAAAGATATCGAGGTAGAAAAGTAAAGAAAATTATTTTAATCTTTCTGAAACAATAACTTAACCTTTGCGTAAAATATTCTGCATTCTTAGAAGAATGCGGAAGAAATTAAGAAATGGAGTGCGATTCGAGAGAAAGAAGAGGGTGGAGGAAATAAGCGGAGGGAAAGAACCGGTTTATTTTTTTGGCCTTTGCCGAGAACTCGCGCCGTTTGACGACCAGAAAGAGAAGAATCTAATTGACCTGTTTCCAGCTAATTACGTGCCTGTTACGCCGACCGAAGAATTCCGTGCTTGCCTGTCGTATCCGTGTCACCCGACGTCGACGTGCCTCGATCTGCCGAGTGCGACGTTCGCTTGCATCTGTCATTCAAATTACACCGGTCTATTATGCGACGAGGAGATCAACAAAAGGGATTACGAGGTGCCGTCGTTCGACGGCAAAAGCTACGTCAGGATGAACAGATTGAAGGCTTACCACAAGTTCAGCGTCGAGGTTGAGTTCAAGACGTACGCTGACAACGGGATTATACTTTACAACCAACAGAAGAGCGATGGCACCGGGGATTTCGTCTCGTTAGCCATCGTCGACGGGTCTGTACTTGTTATCTTCTGAATTAGTATCGTGCAGTTGCTTGTATTAATAATATTTTGATGGACATTATTCCTGAAATGATCGTTTTCCAATTTTATTACCGAGACAACAATGGATTGCTTTCAATTGAGGAATTACTTAGAGTTTCCTTTTTCTCTCTTTCTTTTTTTACAGACACGTGCAATTTCGATACAATTTAGGAAATGGTCCTGTCATCCTGTCCTCCCCTGAAAGAGTTACCATGAAAACATTTCATCGAGTCGCGGCGAAGAGATACCACAAAGACGGCGTTCTGATTTTCAACGACGGGGAGGACGTCGCCGGTCAAAGTCAAGGGATGTTGAAATCGCTCGATCTCAACCAAGACACGTTCGTCGGAAATATGCCAACGAATTACTCCAAGTGAGTGTTTCCCTCCAAAATGACTTACTCCAAACTGACGTTCTCCCATATTCTGAAATATAGAATTCGGTAGCAACCTCTGTTAAATTTTAAAATTTAACAACACCATCTATCCGTGCAGGGTTTACGACAATATCGGCACCAACCACGGTTTCCTGGGTTGCATACGAAAACTAAAGATCAATCGGAACTTCGTCGATCTCCACGTGGGCCGCAACAAGGAGATCTTGGAGACTTACCGAGTGAAAGAGTGTGGGGAGAACGCGTGCGCGAATCTGCCTTGTCAAAACGGTGCAACGTGTCAGCCGATCTTCGAGGAGGATCGGTGCAACGGCCGCGAGTGCAGAAGAATGCAGAAACGGGGAAAGGGCAAGAACGGGGTGAACATCGTGAGATGCGAGGGGACCCATTGCACCTCGATCGATCAACGCAGGTCGAAGAAAAACGCGAAGAAACGTTACGACGTCGATTACGAGGGCAGTTTCGAGCATGGTAACTACGCGGTGGAGCAATTCGAACCGCCTGATTACAGATGCATCTGTCCACCGCAGTTCACCGGTAGAAACTGCGAGGAGTCCTTGGATCCTTGTATAGGCGAACCTTGCCAGCACGGTGCCACCTGTGACATCCTGCCGCAAGGTGGTTACGTGTGCAAGTGTCCACCCGGCAGAACTGGAGAACATTGCGAGAACCGTGAGTAAAAAAATTAATTATACATTAATTATCGGTACGTTAACTCGTTGAGAATCAACTGGTCGTAATGTTACAAGTGACTTCGACTTTTTAAATTTTTCTATTTGAAAGATTAACCACTTGCGCTGGACAACTGATTGCGGACCATAACGAGTGACCAAACCGTAAACAATAATTCGTCGCTTTCTTTTTGAACTCGTCGGTATGATATCACTACTAGAGAAGTAATAAATTTATTATTTGAATATACTTAAAACTAAGGAAATATTGCAAAATCCTCGACGTGCAGTGGCACGTCATTCCAGCGCAAGAGGTTAAAAAATATAAAATTACAAAATATGTAAGAATCATGTGGTTTCAATCCCGGACGAGCCGCCAATATTGCGGGAATAAAATAATGCCAATAGGATATTACGAGGTTTTAAATAAAGTTTATTAAATAGAGATTAACAGAATAAAAGTCCTAATACGACAATGACAAAAATCATATTTCTTATCATCGACATATTCATTTACGTAAGTTCGGAATATAGATGATACAGCGTATTTCTACCTTATGACTTCTCGCAGTTTGTTTGTTAAGAGATATTTCTCAGATCTCCGAACTTTCCAGCCATTTACGTGATACTTTCCCTGCACATAATAAAGATCCAACAGAACAGCCATTTGCAGCTTGTACAAATCAGTATTCGAAACTCGTACTTGAGGGACTATAGTCCGTTACCTTAATATTTTAAATCCTAGATCTGGACAGCTGACACAAGCATTCGCAGACCTAGCTTTCGTTATAACAATTGCAAACGACACTCGGTAGGCGACAATTGCCTCGCTCTTGGACCGGAGAAATTTTACGACTTAGGTTCCCTCGAAAATTATGAATGGGAAATGGAAAGTATTGAGGAGAAAAATTTGGAATTTCCTTTCAGAGTTTCTAACACTGAAGAACAAAGAAGAACTGATTCTTAACGAGTTAAAAATTAGTAACGTTTCACCTCCGTCATGGGCAGAGTTTCCTTGTCGAATAATTGTTGTTGTTGAATGAATTACAGTCGACGCTGAATTAACGGAACTACTGATACCAGAAATGTCTGGCGACGGGTTTCTGGAACTGCCGTGCTTGGAGGGTGTAGCGAAAGCGTTCTCCATCGAGTTATGGTTCCTCACGCACGCCAGCGACGGTTTGCTACTTTACAATGGCCAATTGAACAACGGACGCGGTGATTTCATTAGTCTGAATTTAGTCCAAGGCAAACTGGAGTTTAGATTCAATCTTGGAAGTGGTATCGCCAATATTACTTCCCCGGACCCGGTTACTCTCGATACGTGGCATTGTGTCCGCATCAGCAGGCTTGGCAGAGAAGGCGTTCTCCAATTGGACGACGGAACAGTTGCCAGAGGACTATCCGGAAGTCCATTAACCGAGCTCAATCTGGAAATGCCTCTTTACGTCGGCGGTGTTAAGTGAGTTTCGAAACAGTTCCTCCTCCTTCGTTCGAATGAAAATGTATATTTTCAATGAGAGGCAGCGTATTATATTCCTTGAAATTATAGACACTGGCGAGAGGTTCATCGACTTGCCGGAGCTTGGACTGGATTGGTAGGTGCGGTGCAGAGGTTAATGGTAAATGGGAAAACTTACCAGAACCTAGCCGTCAACGTTACTCAACACAACACGGAAATCTACGATGGTTTACCGTGTCCCAGCAACGAGAATCCATGTCACAATGGCGGAGTTTGTCTGCCTCTGTTAAACAGCTATCTATGCAAATGTGCTACCGGTTACAATGGCCTTCATTGCGAATTTTGTAAGTATCGTTTGCTGCACATTGCGTGGATAAATGAGCCAGTACTAGTAGTAACAAGTGGACTGTGGATTTTTATGTATTTGTAAGAAACTTGGAAGTACAAACTTGCACAAATTGTATATAACAGGGTGAGTTACTCTAATATAGTAAACTTCTTTACGCATATTTCATCAATTTATGACAGTTTTAAATATTACGATTCTGTAAGAAATTTTATGCTCCTTTGACTGATAACAAAATTAAACGAGAAAGTAGTTATCGGTTGAAATTAATTCTTTTTTTAAACCAACACCGGTATTTTATTTTATAATCATCATACTAGAAAAATCATTCTCTGTATTTTTCAAAAATATTGTGTTAACCAATACAATAGAACAATAGAAATTAATGATTTGCACGATTATATAAACGATTGAGCATATTTGAAACATAATCGCAAAAATAAAGTCGATGCTTAGTTTTATGACATTAATTTAAAAATTCCTGTGCAAAAATTCTAATAATATAATTTGATCTAATAATACGATTTCTTATAATTTCTGCACACCCTTTTATATGCATTTCACATCAAGTACATATTTTACCTTACGCAAGGATATACGAAATATCTGAAGTGGAGTACTCGTTACATAAGAATTCGCAGTCTAGCAACAAGTAACTGATTTTGTATTCAAAGAATGTCTCTCTCTTTCTTGATACTTCTAGTCATGGGCTACGACGTATCCACGGAATTGTCGGAAAGACCAGTGCGCTTCAAGGGCGATAATTTCTTGCAGTTTAGGCACCGGAATGGAAGAAGGTAAACGAAATTGATTAACGCGATCGGGACGGGTGAAAAACGTTTTCTAAAAAGTTTCTATCGCATAATTCCTAAGTCACTGCATCTAACACCTCTCAAGGTACTATACCGAAATTAGGAGCACCAAGTTAGGTTGTTCAATAACGGTAGTAACGGTAGTAGACTAATTAGATCCTTCTTTCGATCAAAAGTATCACTAACCTTTTTTGATTGTGTAACACTGACTAGTACTAACTCGACTAATACTACCCTCGGCGAGTACTTTGAGGAGTCCTACTCCGACTACGACTTGGAGGAGGATGTCGACTACGATTACGACAGTTACGATTACACGGAGTAAGTTTCTAGGAAGAATAGCTGTGGTGTACTCGTTTGAGGGAGAGATCTCGTTCTCTGTGCCTGTGTACTGCCTGTATCTGCTACCTCATTCCAAACTAGAGACAATGTCAATATCATACCCTTCCGAACCAAATCGGAGAAACTTTCGGCGTTCATCGTTTCTCGAATCGATCGTTTCTCATTCGAGGAAGATGCCAACGATGGTTAACACAGTTTAACGAATGAAAGAGCATAAAAAATTTCAAAATTACGGGTCACAAGGTCACTAGGGTTGATATTGTACGATCTTTGTCCATTTTATAGCAATGCTTGTTTGTATGTATTATTACGTGTTTGTTCTGTGGCACTGTAGCTCGATGTTTAGTACCGAGCATAGTGAATTGTGAATTAACGGAAACGATTATTTTAGGCGGAAAGGTCAACAGTCGAATAAGTTCGAGCTGAGATTGAGAACGACGCATCCGGATGGTTTGATCGCCTGGGTCGGAAGAGGGAAGATCGAACACCTCATCTTGTCGTTACACGGCGGCCAAGTTTTTCTTACGTACAAAACCAAGAGCGAGCAGATATCTCTGAATAGCAGGGTTTGTACACATTTTTTCAACTCAACTCGTTTGTTATTAATTTAAACGTTAGTTACCATCGATCAATAAAATCGTCAGTTAATAGACTGTAAACTTTATATACGAGTTTTAAAATTTTTGAGAATGTACTTGCCAGAAACCTGGAGAGAAAGTTCTTTTGCTTACTGAATGTCGAATAAGAAGCGTTATAGCGCCAGATGGATGCTAGATATTTAACCCTTTGACAGGAACTTTTATGTCGAGTCACACTCGACGTATTTAAATTGCCAATTAAATTGCAAGAAGGAAAAAAGAAAAAAATGGAGTGCAAAGGATTAAATCATGGATATTCTGTGTAATTTTGCATTTTTAAATTTATTATGAACGTATAAGGAACTACAGTCTCTTCACTAATCGCTAAATTATTATTATTACTAGTAAATTAGTAAATTTATCTTATTATACTATTATCTAGTAAATTTATACTATTATACTATTATCTGGTAAATTACTATTATACTAGAAATATTATCGATATATTTCTTCGACGCAGGAGCGAGTGGACGACGGCGTGTTCCATTATATCAGAGCATCGAGAAGGCGGAGGGCGTCGATGATACAGATCGACGACTTCGCCCCGGTGAAAGTGTCGACAGAGAGCAGCCTTTTAACGACGAACGGCAAGCTGTTCGTCGGCGGGAAACCAGGCCATCGGGGCATCAAGGGCTGCGTGTCGGACTTCGTGGTGGACAAACGGCGTCTTCAGTTGAACAGGCGGAAGATCGAGTACTGTCACGACAACGATGTATGATAACGAATCCCGGAAACGACGATTGTCAACGTGACGTCGCCACTGGCCACGCTCGTCGATTGGACGACGCTTCTGTCCTCGACGAGTTAGCACCAGCCTAAAAACCGACGAAGATGAACGCGAAAGGAAATCGTTCGGTGGTGTTCGTTTCTGGGGGAAATGGGAGGGAACGGGAACACACGGGGTGGCCTGTGGACGCGATTCGTGAGGAGAAACGAGGCGAAATGGAAACGAGATGGCGGAAGGAAACTGAGCTCGAGCTCGATGAGGAGACACGTGATTCCTGCCAAAGCTGTGCGAGAGAATTGACGAGGAATGGTTCGCAAAGGATCGTTCCGAAGGAAGGATAAATCGCAGATGCGATAACATCGGCAAAGCTAACTTGTACATTCATTTTTCGTTCGGGATGTATAGTATAGTAGAGAAACAGAGGGCCGCGGCGCGAACGACGATAAGAGAGGAGTATCTCGCGTTGAATGTTGAACGTTCTCACATCTAAGGACAATAATATATTTTTAAGGTGACGAGATTAAGATATACATATGAATACATACATGTATGTATAAAATTTATCGCGTATACGTATAAACTTGGGGGAGGGGTAGAGGGTTGCTTGTAAAGCAATCTGGGGTTGAAGCTGAGAACAGGAACAGCGGGTCAAGGGGGGTTTCCGGAGTCAAAACAAGGATAGAAAGCGGGCGTGAAAGCGGGATGAAACTCATCGATATTCGTTTAGACGTTACTCTGTAAGTTAAATATATCGAAGCACCTATAAATGTTTTACGATGCCAAGACTGATTAATGCGGGGGGGAAAAAATAGAGAGAAGGAGAATCGGGTGAGTTAAGATAAATAAGTAAGGCAAAAAAAAAAAAAAAAATAGTTAAAAGAGAAAAAAAAACCCAGAAAAAACAAAGCGATAAATCGGTGTTATGTTTGAGTGTTCGGTAGAGAGATTTTAAATGATTGTGCATTATCAGAATATAGAAGAATGTATTTTAAAGGACTTGTTGATTTACGCCAGTAGAGAAAAACGATAAAAGAGAAAAAAAAAGAAAAAGAACATAAAGATGAACGAATAAAATAATATACATACAATATATACATGTACACACACGGAACACACGCATAAATAAGAATTATAAGAACAGATACGCCGTACAACGTTGTTTCTAGGCAAGCAAGGCTTTTTACAAATGCGCAAAGGAATAGATATATATATATTATATTATTATGATTATATTATATATATAAATATATATAAATATATATTATATATATGATACTATATACAGATTACATTCCATACAATGCGACACTCACGCGATGAAAATTTTACGTAGGTACCGTGGTGAATGTGTATCGTCGATCGGTATCACGATCATCGATGTATCATTTACATTTCAATCCGGTACTAAAGAGAAAGAAACAAACAAAAATGAAAAAAAAAAAAGGAAAAAAGAAATGCATCGAGCTTGCCTCGAAGACACTCCATTTCCGTTCGACAATCCGCAACACACTTGCACCGAAATAGTTTCGCTATCCGATTCTAAAATGCTTACGAGCGTGACCACAGGTTTCTTCTTCATATACAGGGTTCATGGGAAACGCGCGCGCGGTCTACTGCGTTCGATTCAATTGTAAATGGACTAGAATCGAGGAGAGTAGAAGAATCGATGCTGCGTATGCATTGAACAGCCGAGAACGAAGTCTCGAATCGTTTCCATCGTGTGAGCAGTTTCTTCGACCATTCGAAAGGGAAATTCGATGGGAAATCTATCCAAAGACGAATGTATCCTCGTGATTCTCAATTCCGATTGATTCTGCCGACTACGGGAAACGATTCGAGACTTCGCTCATGGGACGAAGGGAAAAGAATAATAATAATAATGATGATACTGATAATTACAATGATAATGATAATATTAATAATAATAATAATAATAATAATTATATGATAATGTACCGCTTGTGTGTAATCGAGTGAGAAGGAGTGTCTGAATGACGTATGGTTGAGGAAATAGAAGTGGATACCGTGCCGGGATATACTACTTGTAAATACAATTAACACGTGCTGATCTACGAGTTGATTATCTATCGTTTTACTATCATTGTACTAAAGCTCGCGTGATCGCGCGCCACCGTGCGTAAGTCGGACCTAAAAACGGAAATCGTCGGAACGACCTAATTACAAATCGCAATGATTCATCGAAGCAAGCCTTTCTCGACGAATTGTTTCATTTCTATTTTTTCAATTTCTTTCCCTCCGTCGCTCGTGAACCAAAAAAAAAAAAAAAAAAAAATGAAAAAACCAGAAAAAGAACAAATACCTGCGTCAACGTGTTCTTCCCCCCGCTCGTTAAATCCGCGTTAATTATCGCGACGAAACGTCGAACAGAGCCTAAATTCGAATAGTTAATGGCGACTGCTGATCCTCGGTCGCAGAAAGAGACGCTATCGAAGACTTTTCACGCGTGTGCTCGCCTCGTCGAATATTTCCAGCGTCAGCTGGACGTGTTCTGATCGTTTCATTTGATTTTCAACGAAAACGGAACAAACTTAATCATCACTTGAGCGTCGAGAAACGAAGGGACGTCGTAATTTTGAAGCTTGTTTCTATTTCCAATGCATCGATTACGTAAGTAGTTTCCAGATACATATCTTTGACGTGCATAAGTTACAACAGATATATTACAGATATATTACATTTGCCGGGCAATTATTGTTGTTATCGGCGTGTAAATAGCGGCCACGTCCATCTGGAAATAATCGACGTTGAGCACACGTTGTAATTAACGTGATTCTACAAAGAAAACGAGCGTCCATCGACCAAACATTTTGCTCAGTTGTTTGAAAGAATCGCGTTAACGACATTCTCGATACCGCCGCTCGGCGATTTTTTTCTTCTTTTTTTTAAACGTATCTTTTCTCAGCATTGCGTTCGTTCGGAAGGTACACGCTTATATACAGTTTTTATAACGAAACCGCTTTTTCCCCCCCATCCTCGTGGACTAATTAATAACGTTTGAAAGCAATCATATCTTTTTCATATCTGTCGATCTAATGCGATCGGTGGGCGAGGAAATTGTGTGCAAGAAGGGCAGCTGCCCGTTTTCACGAACAATCGAAAGCCTTCGACTATTAACGAAAATTGTTCCTCGTCAGCGAGAATTCGAATTGATCGCGAGCAATATAACGTCACATATCCTTCCTCTTGAAATGTGATTCTTTGTATTCTTCCAATGAATATCGCTGTTATAACATATCGAAACGAATAATTGTGGCCAGTAATGTAATTTTTCTCCCGAGAGACGAAGAAAGGAAGAATGTTTCATTGTAACGAGAGTTAAGAAAGAAAAAGAGAAATGAAGGAAAAATCTATTTCGAGTTTTAAAAAAATGTTGCTTTCACGAATGTAATGCGTTTTTTATATATTATACATACATATATATATATACATACTCACGAAGAAGAAAAGAGGAGAATTTAGATTCGAAACATGTTACAATTGTATTTCTATCGGATGATCTATTTGAATTTGTAAGTGAAGAAGGAAAGGTTCGTAGGTTTCGTTTATACGTAACTTAATTACTAACTGTAATTCCGTTTATACTGTAACTTAATTACTAAATTTCGACTTTTGTAACCATTCTTTGCTACATATCGAAGGCGTTGCATCGTTGCAAACGTATGTAAGAATAATAATGGGAAAGAGAGGGGAATATTCTAAAAATTTTTTATGTTAATATGTCGCGTGAACCGTCTTCTCATTGTCGATCGATATTACCGAACCGCGGTACTTCGTTTCTTTCCGGTAAATTGCCTGTTACGATCGTCGTTTACGTGTGTCATTGTGAAAATTGCAATATATGCGATGCGTGCAATCTACGGAACGGTACAAACTAATAAAACCAATGAAAGGCTCGACGAAATGAGGAGCTTCATGATGCTCGTATGACTCACGGGAACGGGAGCGCGTACAAACAAAGCAACGGAGCGAGGAAAAATTTCAATCCATGCCTGAAAATTACTGCCAACCTAGATAGAGATCACAGGATCGATGTTTTTCCCTCTAAAGCTTCCCTCGTCCCTAAGAAAAATTATAAACCGCGAGACGAAGGGAATCGGATTGCCCTTGCGAAACTCGGCGAGATGAAAATGATTTTTTTTCGGGGCTTTGCGGTTGCGCAACATCGCGTTCACTGTTCGTTTATTTCTAACGGAGAACACCTAATCGCAGGAGAGCGATCGTCTGGAATTAGTTTTTTTACTTTGATACCGTCTTTACTGCGACCATTCGCCGTTCGCTGACCTAAAGTATTTGTGAGCTACACTGTATTACAAAAAGTAAGCGTTGTAAAGTGACTGTATATACAAATATAAATTATGCGATTAACTGGCGCGTCCTTCTCTCATTTTTCCCGTAGAAAAGATTCGACGATCTCAAATTTTCTCTTAGACGATCACAGAAATTTGTTAAAATCTAGGGTCAATCGATTTTATGTTTAATTCGATTTCGCGATTAAGTAAAGTCTAAATTAAATCTAATAACATCAGACTGTTTCTAAATTGTTCTCGAACAATTTAGAAACAGTATCCGTTAATCAAGTTTACGCTGACAGTCAGACGAAATTATCCGAGGATTTAAGCAATTACTTGTCTCTATAGAACGCATTTCCGGTCACTAACGATATTTGGATTCCGCGGGATTCTTACACTCGGATTTTCCGATTCCGTGATTGACTTGTAACATGATGGCGAAACTCTGGAGATGTAGCCGGTGCGATCGATTTCGAGTTCATGAGCTTCACACTGCGTTAGAGTGTCTATTCTCCAGACACGTGTACACGGTAACGTCAGCCTCCAATCCGTAGAACTTGATGTTAACGATGTCAAACTAGTAGGACACGACAGCGGCGACTATAGATCCGTCAAATTTACATTGACGAAGATGAGAATTGACCCTTGAAGATCTGATGTTCAACGACGTCGTATCATACGATGGAGTTCACAATCACTGAAAACAGATATTTGCACAAGTTCGTTATTTTACGATCAGAACTAGAAACATGATATCTAAGTAGATACATAAACATCGTATTATATACTTCGTGAAATGTTTCCTGTCGCCAAGATGTCAAGACGATTAGTTAAATGAAAAGAATCATATTTATTTCTTACCATTGCTTAAATACTAAATATGGATCGTTCGGAAAACATTCTTTCAATGACTCTTCAATTGCCCCAATTCTCGCGGTTCTCCTCAGATGAGAGTCTGATTTGCAAACTTCCAGCCATGTACGTGATACTTGCGCCGCATTCAACAAAGATACTGGATCCAATTTACGTAAAATCAATTGAGATATTTCCAAAGGAAGTTCAGCAATGAAATCCACTTTGACAGGCTTCAACACTCCAAATTCACGAAGGTGATACTTGAGGAATTCCATTTTCCTCTCAGTGTCAGAACAGAAATGCTAGCAAAAATTTGAAACCTGACTTATATACCATAGTTTGTACTTTTGTACCTTTATACCTGGTTTATACCTGAATTGTACACTCGTCATTGGCTGTTCCGTTTCAAGACTTGGCCAATTATGTACGAGTATTGGTATATATGTACATTTTTGTACATTGTATAAAAACATTTTCATATTATATGATGTATATTATTAAACTATATATTTTATAATTTTATATTATATAATATATGTAATATTATACATTACTATTTATATTATATTATATTACACACACATATATATATATATATAATATATATAATATATATATATACATGTAATGTAATATATACATCCTTATATATTACATATGTTGTTGGGCATATTTCATCTTGCGGTTAGTCAAACCATCAAAAGTCCATAAAAAATTATGCCAACAGTTACAGCATACAGCCTGTATACTTAATTTGACCGTCATTACACAATTCAATCGAAGTTTTAAAGAAACATCGTGAACACATTAAATGTCCAAATGATCAAAGAGACTTTTCTTGAAATCTGCTTCCCCTCACACCCATGATCGATTTGAACATTTAGATGTTTCAATATTTGCAGAAGTCTGTATTTTATTATAGATCTGATTTAGCTCTTTTAGAAGAGCTCCTCGTGAATGACCGTGTGCGTACTCTAGTATTCGATGTTCTTTCTGATTCTTTCACATTTTCATCCATGTTACGCGTACGAGCCAGTCTGGTGGACGTTTCCTGCGATTCAGCAAAATTTTCTCTTCCTAAATTCATATCATCTTGTATTTCTCTGTATTCTCTTGCCGTGGTTCTTAAATGACAATCAGACTGGCAAATACTCATCCATTGATGCGAGACCTGCGCAGCACGCAGCAGCGATTCAGGATCGAGTTGTCGTAGTATCAGCTGCGACATCTCTAGTGGAAGCTTGGAGATGAGATCGAACTTTTGTTCCGGGGAGCAGGTGGTACTTGAACAAGCTGACTTGATAGGCTCCATATTATCGAGCACGACGGAGGAATCGATGAAAATGATGACACGTGCACTGTTTCACACCGGCGTATGTCGCTACTGACCGCGATCAACTCACTTTTTATTTAGTGAGTAACTGCTTTATTTTTGTTGAATGATAAACGTTATCGCGCCACAAGTATTATTTTGCTATTGCGTTTTTCTGTTTTTTTTTTTTTTTCTTTATTTATAGCGCAGAATGAAAGAGATAGTTCGTAAAATGTTTCGAAACCGCTTCGCTACGCGTATTTAAATTCTCAAGTTCGTTGTTCACTTTATTTTCAGAAATTACGCCGCGGACAAATATTTATTATTAAAAAGACACATATATTTTTCAAATTACGAAGCGAAAACGATCGTATTAATCGAATTCAAATACGTATAACTTGTAATTACACGTACTCTGGAACACTATTCGGACAAGTAAACGTCAGCAATAACTAACTCCAATCTCTGGCGAGGCATTTTATAGACGGCTTCAAGGCATTAATCATGCCGACCTTCCCGATGTCGTCCCTTCTAATTGTACTTTCTCCTGAATTGAAAAAGGGACTGGGATATGGAAAGCATTAGCATGAGCAAAACAAAAGAAAGAGTCTTTAGGAGGCACCGTTATTAGAGGCATGGAAGAACCCTGGCACTACCGAAGCATATACAAGCACAGGCACTCAGCAATCACACAATACACAGCATTAGTCACACAGTCGTCATTAAATCTTGTACATAGTTGTTAAATATAAGTGTTTAACATATATTCGCATTCCATTCAAACCCTCTCTCCGACGGAAGTAAGAAATCGAACGAGAGAATTATCGTCACTTCACAACGGACAACATACACACACCGTTGTGCCTAAACGACACGATCAATCGCCATTTCGTTGCTGCGTAAAGTTCTCGATCATTCTCTAAATAAATAACGAGATTACAGAAATTTCAATAGAATAACCAAGAATTGCGATTATCACGCGAAAATTGCGCCACGTTGTATTCCCTTCCGTCGAAAAATTCCATCAATAACAGATTTGTCGAAGTTACGCGTAATGTAAATTGAAAAAAGACCGTCGCTCGGGGAAATGACAAATTCGAACAGAGAATTCGCCGATTCCCGCTAGTACGTCATTTGTTGGACCGATTCGTCGTGACTTGGCCCCGATACTCCCGTAATCGGCACAGTGTTTTCGACAGCCGATCGTTCTGCCGCGACAGCATCTCGATCTTCTCGCGATTCGAGATCAGTTGCTGCGTCATGTCTGCCACAGGATCGTCCTCAGGCTTCAAAACGGTATCCTCTCGGTTCGTTTTCATCGTACCACCGTCGTTCGCGTTTCTCTCGTTCTCTCTCCCGATCGAGATCAGCGAATTGCGCAGAGACGCGATCTCCTGTTGAAGCCTCGCCACCGTTCCCTCGTAATCTTCCTTCAACTGAAACCGACATGACGTTTCACCGAAATGTAAAATCTCGCGTTTCATACGGAACGGATTAAAGACACACTTTGTTATATCTCGTTATATCGCGAGATGTTATTTTATGATTCGACTACGGAGCCTGACAGTCGGAACGTTTGTAACGTCGGTGCAGTTCCCGCTGCAGCGGTTTCTAAAGGCAAATCTGGTAAATTCGTTAATCCGAAATTAGAACAGAAATCTCTGATTCGTCAAACAAACAAGCTGAGAAACTTCGCGGCGAAGTTTATAGGCGGGCGAATCGAGGAAAAGTGCCGAAACTGGGGCCAAGCTTTTGTCGACGTGGCAATAAACTTTCGAGCTTCGAAAGCCACAGGGTAAATAAGGAAGTTTCCCGAGATAGGTGGTTTGCATATAGGATTTTCAGCATCGTTGTAAGCCTGTCCCTATTATTCACACCTTGTTCTAATGATCTTTGAAAACGTGTCTTGTGTTAAATTGCTTCTCGTTAGCTATTAGGTAACAGAAACAGCCGAAATTTAACGAATATAAAGTTTTGACGCTTTTACGTGAAATACAAACACATTATCACGATTAATTAACTTAAGACAAAAAAAGAAAGAAGAATGATATTCGTAGATGATAATATAATACGGCGAAATTAACAATCAACCGTAGTTGATCGTAAATCCCGCCAAACTCTCGTATACACGTTGATTTAAACGAGCAGTAAATTAATTCACGATAGCCTATACTAGGTATCGGTATAGCGTGCCGACATCGGCTTAAACAGCAAGCAATTTCTATCGTCTGTTGTATCATTAACGCATCATACACAGAGAGGCAGTTAACACCCTTAATTAATAACCGAACAGCTGGCGCAAATTGGTGAAACGGAGGTTCGATGAACTTTGTTCGAAAATTAAGCGGTCTACGACACTCGTAAAGACATACACTGTTAAATCTGACAAAATTACCAGGGAACAATCTCCGTCGTTTATCCTACTTGCACCAACGTAATTTTCAACGCCTGACTGAAAATATAGAAAACATGTATAGGAAATTTTCACGTTCGTAATTTTGAGAGAAATAGAGCCTCGTGCTTTATATATTTTCTTGTAAGTGGATAAAAATCGACAATGTTGATTGCATACAGTCGTATGAATGTAATCGGAATATAATTCCTATATATTTCATACGTATCCCCACATGCATATATAACACATATTCTGCATCTTTAAAATTTCTCATAAATGGCCGAAAATCCGCGAGCCAGTAACAACCAAATGACGTGCAATTTCGTGTCCCTCGCTCCCTCCCTCTTCCCCCTCACTTGCATTTTTCCGCAGACTGCGATATCTCACGTGTATAGAAGTGTAATCAACGAGCACCATCCGCCCGCTCTTCGATTTACTTCGAGCAAGATGAGATATCGTAATCAGACGGGCCAACCTCACCGATTCGTTCCGCTTGCACGATTCGTCTAGAAGTGCTCGGCAACGTCGTTCCGCCTCGAGATACGCATCACGGGTGTCGACGATTTCCTTTCGGAGTCCGATCACGGTCTTCTCCAGCTCCAATTTGCTCTCGACCAGCGTAACCGCCTGACTTTGCAAAATGTTATTTTCGCCGGCTGCAATGAACGTTCGAAAAATAAGACTATCTGCCGCCACGGAATTCGGATCCACTCTTTCTCTTTCTCTCTTTCTCTCTATCCGTTTCGTTCGTCGTACGAACACCGCTTGTCAAATTTCGTTTGGAAATCTCGTTCCTCCGACAAAACAAGGAACGAATTTCTCGCGTTCCGATGCACGACACGGCCCTTTCTCTCCTGCCTCCCCTGTATAGCACTTTTTTTTTATACTTATCAAGCATCGACATCTGTCTGCGAATATTCTCCAGGGTTTCTTTCAACGTCTCGTTCCGTTCCTTCAGTGCTCCACTCTCTTGTGCATCCCTTTCGCGCTCTTCTTTGGCTGAAAATCAATATTCGAGCAAACAGATCGCTCGGTCGAATCCTGACGTTAATTAATGTCGCGTGAGATTTATCGTAATTAGTAATGGCTATCGAAAGATGGTCAACTGGCGAAGTGAGAGATTTCTGTGTTACGTGACGATATTCATCGAATCGATACGCACAAATCGATTAGGATTAATCGACAGATACGTTATAGATCTCGCGGTAATTTCTTTTGAAATTAAAACTGGGATTACAAACATAATGGTTCTCTGACTTCGGTATCAATGTAAAAATGATAAAGAAGTTCAATTTTTCACTGCAGTACGCGCGACCACGCTACCTGCTTGCCAGATGTAATAATTAAAGGGAGGAAGATAATTCTCTGGCTAAATTCCCTTTGATTGCGATCTAATAAAATACACCTTGAATCATACGTTGATTTTGATATCAACTTTATTTACTATTTTACTGCCTGTTTGTTATTAGGTACAAACAACTACTTCGGATTCGTAATATTGATTTTCTCTCAACACATTTATTTTGACTTTGGTCAGCAAAAATATTGATATAAATAAACAAATGAAAATATCTAATCTAGAACAACCTAGAACTATCCAACGCTAAAACAACCGTGTTAAAATATTCTATGCATAAATCATTATAAATTAAATTACAATTATAACGAATAGATTTATGTTTCTGTCCAAACAGAAAATAATTTTAATTTTCGACGAGAACACCCGTATCTTTTAAGTACTTGTCAAGTTGACCATGTTAACGAACTCGATTGTTATAGTATTAAAATACAATACAATTATTCCTGCAACGTTAATTACGATAAATAATAAATATTCGTACAGGCAACAGTCGATTTCAAACATCTCTTCCCAGGGAAAGTGTTGAAAGAGAAGAAAATCGTGGTAGAACGATGAAATAACCGATGTATTCATTTCAACCGATTGATCATCGGGCTGTACGTTGAAACTTATTCCCCTACTTTCGTGGCTCGCGAACGAGAAACAGATCTGGCGTCCCTATTCACCGAACATACATAAATCGTTCTTGATCGATTACCAAACCGAATCCACCTGACGCCGGTGTGCGCGGCGCGGCAGAAAAATTTCTCGATCGAATTTCCCGCGGGCTGTTCGACCACGATCACTCCCATACGTATTACATACATACATTCGGTGCAAATCAGCGCGGGTCATCGATTTGCTTCGTTGTTAGCCGCGATGCCTGACACAGCCATTACAACGACCAAGTCTCAGAGCTATTTAGAATTTAATCGATGAAAGAGACATCCATCGATACAATCGCGCACAATTTCCAGTCGAAACCTGTTACAAAGCGAGGGACAGAGCCGTTCTACAGAAAAGAATCGAAGAAAAAGAAGGGGGGAGGGAAGAAAGAGACGAAAAGAATAGAGCATCGTTTGAAAAATGATGACAACTAGTAAAAGAAATATTTATTGTAGTTAGCTTTACCACTTGTATATATTATGGGATTAGTATACCTGAGTCGACACTTTCTCCTGTGTAATCCAAGAGAGGGATAATTGTCGCTTGTTAAGTGTCGTTTGCAATTGTCATAGCGAAAGCTAGGCCTGGGACTTAAAATATTAGGGTATGGGTTGTGTTCGAGAGTAAAGACGTAGAGCGTAACGAGTTGTGAGAGCGACAGTTATAATATTTTTGTCATCGTATTAGGACTTTTATTCTGTTAATCTCTATTTTAATAAACTTTATTAGGTAAAATATTCTTCTATTAATTTGTACAGAATTTCTTTTTCGAGAGTGAATCGATAGAACTCCACAATGCAGTATGCAAAAGCTAATGTCAAGTATGAATAGAATCGACTACAGTGAAATTAGCATAGGAATCAAAGTACCAATGGGAAAAGATATATAAGTACAGACAGAAATAGTTTAGTACTGCAGCAAGCACAAGCTATTATTATAATATCTTTATATCTATAAGCTTCGAAGTGGCTTCGAAGTCTTCTGTCGTTGAAATAAACAGTTCTAGTAAAACTGTAAAGTATAATTCTTAATTATACCCTTACCTATAACGCAACAACGGACAACATTAAATCGAACGGAGATCCACGACGTACGACTTCTACCACGAAATATACCTTTCAGCGGATTAACCAAAAAAAAAAAAAAAAAAAAAAAAGACAAAATTATGAACACTTAATCAAGAAGATTGACCCTACCTTCTGTAAAAATCTGTTACAGGTCAACACATTCTACGTGAATGCACAAACTTTGAGTGACAAAGAAGATTTTACAACTGCCTTAACTTCCCAAAATCATCTGAAGAGAACACTCCAATACTTGATGGACATAAATCAGAATAGAAGTACCTGTAATATGTAATAAACCTGCACAAAAAAAAGTATCTACCATTCTCTAGTTTTTTTTTTTTTTTTTATTATCTCCAAGAACCTTCACAGTTTGTCCAGCAAGGACATTCGGTGAATTATAGTATCGGGTGTGGTTTATTAGCATGTGGATGTTATCCCTGTGGAAAAACATCTGATGTCGTTCGGAAGGATCCTTTGGGTGCTTCCTATGCAGTCTAGTTACATATAATTTTTTTGCTAAGTCGTTTGGGTGATTGTCTTTTCTTTTTTTATATCTGTCGCAGCGACTGGTGATTTTGTCAATAACTGTTTTAATTTTGAGGTCCTTCCGGATTTCGTCATTTCGAACACGGAGCATTGGTTACTGTTCTAAGGATTATAGGTTGTAATGCTTTTGGCAACCATGTCCCACATTTCGATGCCATAGGTCCAGATAGGCTTTATAATTGCTTTGTATATTAAAAATTTATTGTCAAGACTTAGTTTCGATTTTTTGGACGTAAGCCATTTACCATTCTCTAGTAGATTCTTTAACTGCATATTCTCGGCGTGCAACGCGTCCGTTCGTTTCTCCTGCGTCGTCAAGCTGGCCCGTAGCTGCCGAATCGCGTGGTCGTGATCTCGTCTGGCGGCCTGTGCCCTCAAATTGCTCTCGTTCGCCATTCTTAGCGCCGTCTCCACGTCCGTTCCTATTCCTTTCGTCAGCCTGCTCATCACAGCCCACTGAGTCTTCTCGTAAATGTCGTTCTTGCATTCGTCTCTGAAACAGCCGCGCGATCCGTGTCAACGAGCGACGGGTGCACACACGTGTGTTTATATCCGAGGTCGCTGGTTTTAACAGTCGGTGTACCAGCGAAAAGGGGCTTTGCAGCAACCCCGGTACACGTTGCAACTTGTGCAACTAGATTATTTCTCGCGAGAGAGACAGAGAGGGGGGGATTTCTTCGCGTTCTCTGTCTCTGCGCGCCTCGCGCCTCGCATTTTCTAATAAAAGTGAAAATAGGTGCTGCTAAAGCGGGAGTAGCTCACTGTTGCAAACTGGCCGTGGGCGGTTTCCACTCTTCTTCCGAGAGTTACAGTGATATAAAGTGCATGCATAATGTAAAGTCGCGCGAAACGTGCAATACGCCCGTCTCGTTGAAGTTACGCTCCTTTTTCCTTTTTTTAAATCGTTTACTAACTACCGCCCGGCAGCGAACCCGGTACGTGTTAAATTTACGAAGAGCGAAGCGAATAGGAGAGTTACAAACGACGTTACGTGTTGCGTGATAATATTCAGAAACTCTTTGAGACGTGTAACGTGCTCGTCACAATGGAACGTAAGTGTTGAAGTATCATACAAATAAAATGCAATAGGACTTGAGACAAGCGCAATGTTTTATATCCATCTTCAAATTCGCGGAATCAATTACAAATATTTGTGTCTAGGCTGGCTAAAAAGTAACCGCGTTCTTTCGTGTGCAAATGAAAGAAAAATTTTTCGTGAGAAAAATTTTATTAGATAACGTACTGACCGTTTTGTTCGATTACCCTTTGACATTTCGCGCTGAAAAAAATTCATGTCTTCCTTCAACAAAGAATAGAATGATTTCCAAGAACGAATCGACTAAATTTAGCAAATTAATTCTAAAATTGCTCTCTTCACCATACATATTTTGCAGTAGAGCAAAAAATGACGAAAAATGTTTCTCTTCGGTCCTCCATTTTGAAATCGACTCCAAGCGAACAATTGTTAACGTAATCGTGTATTTTCTTTCTCTAAAACAAGCTTGAACCAGCTATCAGATAACACAATGAATTTGCTTGTTTAACCCTCAGAGTACTGTGCCGAAGTCATTTTTGACTCGCTGGATTCAGGCTACATACACAAAAATAGGCCTCTCACCATCGGTTAGTTCATTATAGCAAGTCTTATTCCTATTACAGCTGGTTACCAGATGTGACGGCCATCGACAGGTAATAAACTACTACGAAGAACGAGGATACACCGACATACCTTTTTTGAATATCTTTCTCCTTTTCAGCATTTTCAGTATAGTCATTTCTTTATTCTTTCTTTGTAATTGCTAAAATACAGTAATATTCATACTTTTTCTCTGGAAATACTTAACACGACAAATAGGAAAATATAGCCTCAAGTTTATATAGTTTCTACTCGCCAGTCTGCTTCGGACAGTATTCAAACACGCGGCAACAGTTATCATTGTTGTTTTCATTGTTTTTATTTGTTATTTGTTTATTTGTTTGATATGTCCATGCAACAAGCAAACGAACTGCTCTTTCTCTTGTGGAAAATTATCACAACGATGTTGAATAAATATTTTATAAACCACGATGCTGTTATATATTATATTTTTCTATATACATCTAAAATGCGAACATTACATACAATACGCACGTATATCGATGAATGTTCAACCCTCAGCGTATTGGTGTAATGTTCGTGAGGATCTTGAGTCTCGAGCGACCGTAAATGCGTCTGTATTAGTGGAATATCCGCGTGAGTCAGAAATGGCACAGGACTTCGGGCTTCAGTACACGGAGGGTTAAAGTAAAATTAATTACGTATGTACATTCACGTCTATATCTATTGAAATAGAAAAAGAAGAAACAAAATACACAATTACTTCTTGGCCAAGCCGTTAGTAAATGGAATGTTCTAGTTCGAGACGCAGGAAACATTCTAAGAATTTCAATTGACGTACACACGTTTCTCTGGTAAGAGCACTCTCGTCTGGCTTATGGTTGTGCTTACAGGATATGCAAATTACACTCACTTCTCAGTGACGGCGACAGAAATTAATTTATTCTCCAGGAAGACCTGCTCGATCGCATTTATCGCCTGAAGAATAGCTTCCCCAGCCAGCGTGCAGCTCTCGCAGTAATTCACGCTGCTGCCCGCTTGAGAACTCTGGGACACTTTGCTCGCTTCGAACGTCTTCCCTGTTTCGTTCCCGCTATTCTTCACCTGTTGACGTTGCTTCTGTTTTTCGGCTTCCCCCGATCGAATGAGGCAAATGAAGTTTTACAATCTCCGTCGTGTGCTCTCGATTCGAGCAACCCTTTCTATTTCTCACTCCACTCTCCCATTACGTTTATTCCCTTTATCTTTCGCTCCCTTTGTTACTCTTGTTCTTTATGATTTAATTGTTTCTTTTAAGGCTTTCTCTACCTATTGTCCGAGTTTTTGCCCCTCCCCCCGTTCTTCCGTTGCGCTCGCACGCGCCCAACAATTAAAATGTAAAAACTGTTCTCGCGCGAGGAAGTAAAAGGAAACAGAGGAAATACGAAGTACGAATTTCGCCTGCCCACCACGAGGAAAATTTCTTTTTCAAATATTTACTCGACTAACCATACGACGGGATATCGAGTCAGGCATTGTCTTCAATCGGTCCCAAACAAGTCGCAACAGACTGGCCAACGAAATTTGATTCGAACGACTGACGCAGCCCGCTTCACTGAAGAAGTCCTCGACGAACGGAAATTTGTCCATAAATTCCACGATCAAACGCAGAACGAAATGAATTCTGTAACAAAGTCTACTTCTTGGACAAAGTAACGTTTGTGTACGGCGATGGAAATGAAATAATTTTAGATAAATTTGCGATCGAAGTGACCGTGTTTGACTAACAAACGAACGCCGATTTTGATGAAATTTGGTATGCAGTTTTAAAAAAAATATTCGACCCGTATTTTTTTTTTTATTGGCAATGTTGAAGAGGTGAAATTTATCCTCAAAGTTTAGCGGTGCAAAACGTATTTTGTTAAACATCTTGGAAATTATTGAAGATATTGTTTTTATGTAAATTCATGAAATTTAGTATTTTCTAATGATATATTTAACGGTGTATACCGTTTTGCAAAAAAGCCTTTTGTTTAAACAATATATTAAAGATAAACAATATTTTTGATAAGGTACATCAAGTAAATGTTAACAAATTGTCTCGAATATTTGTCTATGAATATATTCAAACACAAATTACAGATGAAATGTGGGACCTTGATTTTTTCATTACAAAAAAATTCATTATTTTCGAATCTTTCTCGCTGGATGTGTATACTAGAATTGTTCTCTGTTCGTAAATACGTTTTAAAATGTTAAATGTTAAATATATTTTAGCTCCGATAAAGGTTGATTTTATTGTTCAGAATTTACTACTTGTAAGAATCGTTCCGACGAAAATTGATATCGTCGAGTCTCTCGATACGCATAAAATACAGGAACTATGAATACAATCGAGAAAAAGAAAAAAAAAAAAGAATAGATACACGGAGAACGTGAATCACCTCAGCCTCGAAATAGTCTCGGACGTAGAAACACGAGCAATAAGTTGTTGAATCGGAAATGGCCTCGCGAGGCAACCGAGTGCACCGAACGTTTCGTTGCGTTCCGTTCGAAAAGCAGTCTGTTCCCTTTGACGATACCACGGTCACGAAACATTTACACGCCTAATTGAGTCGCGTGAACCGCGTGCACGCCGCGATGAGAACTTCAGGCGCTCGTTCGCCTTTCATTGTGCGTGTTCTTCGCGCGTTCCGCAAAACAGGAAGATTTTCCCTGCCGGCCTCTCGTCGGCGTTATTTCGTTTTGCATCGTCGGTGAATTCGTGCAAATACAAAACGCGGCACGATCGAGGCAAGAAAGACGATGGAAATAGAGTGGACGGATGAGAAAGAGAGAAAGAAGAAAAAGAAAAAAAAAGAAATGAAAATGTGCCAAACAACCTGTCGTAGGCCAACTCCAGGAGAAGAATATAGAATTCCCCTGCGGTTCCGTCGTGCTCTTTCACAATTTCCATGGCATTTATGCCTTTCGCGGCTTTCGTCGGGAATTTCCATGACAGATGTTCGATATCGCCGAGCCACGAATATATCTCGTTCGAGACATGTACACACTCCCTGATATCCGCGATGATTGACGTTACCAGGAGCTTGTTCAGTTTCGGCATGATTCCGAAACATTGCGCAACAATGGCACGCAAAGGTTAAGGATCGTGGATCATCGTGAACGTTGTTCAAAGTCACGGGGCCGCGACCGGTTCGATTGATACCTCGTTCGATTGAGATTAATCGATCGCTTTGTGCACGTGCTGCCACCGCGTGCAGGAAGGAAGAGTAGCTAATCAACTTTTGGTTACAACGTTGCCGATCGTTTAGCAACATAGTCGGGAAGAGATTGGTAGTTTACTATTAACCTCTTGCGCTGGATTGACGTGCCACGTCGAGAATTCTTTGCTCCAGAATTGTAATATTTTCTCAGTTTTAAGTATATTTAAGTAAAACAAAATAAGCAAAACAAATAATAAATTTATTACTTTTCAATCATTTCTATCCAGTGATGTCATACCGGCGAGTTCAAGAAGAAAGCGACGAATTATTTTATACGGCGTTGGTCACTCGTTATGGTCCGCAATCAGTTGCCAGGCGCAAGTGGTTAATGTTAATTTCCTGTAATGTATATATCTCCCGCATTTGAGAACGACCAGAAACGTAAGAATTTTCTAAATCTGATTAACTTTTTCTTCGAAGGAGAAAGAGAGTGTCACGTTCGTTTGTAGGATTAAAATTAATAAACAGAGGTAAATAAAAATAAATAAGTAACAAAATGAAAAACAATTTTTATTACGAATCCGTCGACAGAGATTTTAGCGTACTCTCTCTCTCTCTCTCTCTCTCTCTCTCTCTCTCTCTCTCTCTGGGAGCATGAGCCATTATTATCTGAAATCGCCAGAACATTGAATTTACTTCGTACAGTTTGCTGATAATTTCATACAAAATACGCTTAAAATACGTTAATCTCGCGCGCTTTCCATACACGTCGCGTCTGCGTCAGTATTGTTCAATTTCGTTCAATTGCGATTTAATGAGCGGCATAAAATTCGTGATAGCAAACTGCGTTACGTGACGCGTGCAGCCCTCTGCAAGAAGTTGGACAATCTCGATTCGCAGATTCGTATCGGAGCGATACGCGAGGGAATACCTACTCGTGAAAACATTCGCGGACCGTCCTTATTCCGTGTCCTCGGATATAAAACTTTCAAAATTGCCTTTGTTATTACGCTCTCTGTCCCCGTGTTATTCTTATTATTATGCACATAAAATTTCATCACGTTTGCTCTCTCTCTCTCTCTCTCTCTCTCTCTCTCTCTCTCTCTCTGCTCTGCTAAAATTTATTTCCCAAAAGGATCGGACGTTCGACGAATGTGACGCTTACTTTCAATTTCATCGAAACTAGCAGCGATTCAGATTCGCCATTGTTGTTTCGCAAACTTGTGAGAGTAAAAGGTATTCCTTAGTTTCTATTCCCTTAGTCTTTGGTTCTCTTTGTTCATCTTTTTATTCGCCTCTTAAAAACTGAATATAATTAGACTGCACGCTTCCGCATGAATTTATGGGATGGTTGAAAAAATACACATGGTGTGCAGAAATATATACACTGTTATAATATTAGTTTAAGCGAAATAAATTTTTAATTCTTTCATGGATAACTATGGTGATTTACAGCGAAGAGCATAACTGAATCAATAACAGTGAAAATTTGTTAAAATTGTCGATAATTTAAACTGTCGTAACAGAATAATTCTGTTATGATAGAATATAAGTTACGGAACATCATAAAGAAATATTACGCAACAAACTTATTTTGAAGTTTAGGATCTTTACTTTCACAATTTTTAGTTTTTTTCCAAAGATGATTTATATCGCATTTTATATCGCATAGAAAAATAAAGGTACTTCTTGATTGTAAAAATTGTAAAAATTCAAGAATCTGTGAAACAAGAAAAACTTTTTTTTTTCATGATTGGATCTACCATGATCTTAAAGAGTTTCTCTTTACAACGACCTCTCGTAGACTTGCTGTAACTTTTTTATTATTTTGCTGAACTCTGAATATTAAATGCTGAATTGTTAAGACTTTTCAAATTTTTGTCATTTAATCTTTACGTCGAAATTCAATGAAATGCTTCAAGGAAAACTCATGTAGCAAATTTTAATAGTTCGTTGTAAAGGGAAAAGTTCATTCTTTCAAAATAATGACAGATCCAGTCACGAAAAAATTTTTTCAATGTCCTCTTTGAAAAAACATGAACTTACGGTTGTCAAAGTAGAGGTTCTGAGCTTTATAATAAAACCAAGTTGACTGTTGTATGATTTCTTTTTATAAAGTCAATAATCTTTCATCGTCATTGGTTCAATTGTGCTTATTTCTAAAATTTTTGATATTTAATTTCACTTCGTGTTATTCTCCCTGATCAAGAACTGAACGAAATTAAAAATTCCAAAATTGTGTCCATACGAAAGTATAAATATTCTCAGTCTAAATATTCCCACATCTTTAAAATATACTAAAATATCAGTATACCACGAACGAACTGTCGTCAAAGTAGGTATCGCGTTCCCATTTCTTTCATGGGGCCAAGTATGTTTATTGCGATGATTATCGCGGTCCGCTTGATGGCATGTCGAGTAGAAATCCACCTAATCCTCCACCGAGTATAATTTATTCGTCGAAAGGAAGTGGAATTCAATACGTTCTTTCCCAGGCGTCTTATCGAAATTGTAAATCAGCCTCGGCATCCGTAACTTCGTTCGGAAACGTGTAAGTATAATCGTCCCCGCGAGGGGCGAACTTGCGCCGGGCCATTTAATCGGGGAAACTTTGCCGGTGGATAATCCGCGGAGTTCTTCAAGCAGTTTCCGGTTCTTTGATGAAGTCGCGAGCACGCTAATCTATTCGCGATTCTCTAGATATAATCTTCGCCAATCCCAGAAGCAGACCGTCGGCACCGGTTCGAGCCGAGTGTCAATTCGCCTCGTTCGCTGATACGTTCATCGAGCGGCAGAAAGAGTTAGATAGCCCAATTGACGAGAGATCTCATTGAAACGCCTCTAATTCGTTCGACGAAACTTTAATTGAGTTCGCGAGATTCCCAGCGACGAGCGATTCCCGTCGAACGCGATTTTATTCGCGACACGTGAAAGGTGAACTCGAACTTGCTGTTAACTCATTAGGAATGGAGCGTAATATTATAAACGTAGTATCGTAGATTGTTATCATAGGTCGTTGTTAAGTTACAACCCGTGGTTGTTATATCTTTAGTTGCATTTAATTGTAACAGATGGCCCATAGTGCGATGAAATGCGTGAAAGAGAAAGAAAGTATGAACATTGGCGTTTTTCTTATTGAAAAAAGAAGAGAGTCGTTTTGAGTTGTGAGAAAGCGATTGAGTTATTAAGAAAGAGTTTATTTGAATTAATTTGTCCTTTACCTTGTCTAATTATCTACTGTTTAATGACTTGCATTGTTATAAAATAAATATCGATTACATTTAATTTCTACGTAAATACACCGTTTTAAATTTTGTGAAACTTGGGGCTGACTTTCTTTTAATGTTCAAGAACAGCAATAAAGCGTTGCTTCGGATAGAGCATTGTTACTTGACGATCTTGACCTTGTAAACGTGTTACGTTTACGTCCAGAAATTTTCAACGTTCGCGAACTGAGAGCAGAATCGAAGTAGGAAGTAAATTTCAGTTTTTTGTTTTTAATTGGAAGTCTCGTTCGACGACGATAGTAAGAAAAAAAAGCAGAAGAAATATCGAAAGACCCAAACAACGTGTGTCAAATTGCAACATTTTCTCAGTTTTAAGTATATTTAAATGTAACCCAGGCAAAACAAAATGATAAGCTTTGTTCTGGAGCAGAACAGAACCCTCCGAGTCAGCCAGGTCAATTCTTAAGGAGCTTCGACCCTGCCGAGAATTGCCAGATGTCCTGTCATACTCTTATCTAAGGACACTTAGGGTAGAAACAAAGCCCAGCTTAGGAAAAGGGATACTTGGCTGTGGTCATAAAATCGTAGGCCATTCTAGAAGATCGTAGATTGACGCAGCACACAGCGGTCAGTCAGAATCAATCTCTACGCATCAGTCACGAAGAGATCTAGCGTGCACTCTCCCAACTCATAACACACCCACATTCATTACAATCAATATTTGTATAATAGTGAAATATAAGTATTTATTCTACATCTTAACTTCATTCATAAAGTGGCACAACGAGAGAACGACCAGCGAAGCGGGTAGCAACTAACGTTTACCGTCGCGCTGCGCCGTAACAAGCTTATTACTTCTTAATAATTTCTGTCCAGTAGCCGACTTCTTAATAATTTCTATCATACCGGCGAGTTGAAAAGAAAAGAAAAGCGACGAATTATTGCGTACGCTTCGGTCACTCGTTATGGTCCGCGAACCAAAGTCGCCAGCGCAACGGATTTAAAATACAAATTCCACGGAAACCAGCGGATTTGCCACGCCCTCTGCCACGGAAACGCAAATCCCGGCAACAAATGTTAAAAACCAACGAATGCCGCGGTTTCTGGCCGCGGCTGTCGCGAATTTGTCATCGGCAGCTAGCTACGTGCCGGGCGGAAACTTGGAAACCGAGTAGTAGTTACGGAGTTTACGAAACCATCGGCGGAAGCCGGTTGAAGCCGACGCCGACAGTACATCGTTGTACTGTCGCCAATCTACGGGCGAATTTAGCCTGGGAATTATTGGTATTATTTCGACGTCGTCGCTTAACGTCGCGAACGTTAGGCGAACAGGATAGAGTAGGATGACTCTTGGTGGCTGTACACGGACCTAATTAGGATAAGCACTTTCCAGCAGAGACGTCATACTCGAAGCGGTTTAAGTTCGGCTCTCGTTGTCGGTAGCACACGGCCACCGCTGTCTTTCTCAAGCGGCGGAACATGTTTCGCTAACTAACAAATTGACAAACCCTGCGGCTCGATTCGCGCCGAGAGACATTCACCTGGTAAATGCCGGCGCAGTTAGTTAGCCTGATACTGCCTGGCAGACTCGATAGTTTTCGCTGGATGAAGCAAAGCCGGGCCACGAATGGGCTCCAGCTGCTGGAAACTTGGGTAAAACAGGAGGAGATAACTGCGAATTCATGTACGGGTTCTCCTCGGGTTTACCGGTATACGTGCTCGTCACTACGTTATTTTCGTCGGCGCGTTCATCCTTCGCGGTAATAATTAAATAAATATTCGGACGAGAAATAACCAGTTTCAGAAAATTAAACAGATAATTCGCAATTTCACTATTATTAGCACGGCTACGTTTCCACGTTACCGCGAGGGGGGATTTTTGAACGGACGATATTTGATCATTCTAGCAATAATCTGATTATATAATTTTGATAACCCGACCTGATAATTTGATTACTCTAATAATAATAGAAAAAAATCTACACACAGTCGTTTCTATATAAAAATTTTGAGCAACAGTTTCGTGGTAATATATTTATATTACTCAAATAAATATACAGCGACTACGTGATGTTAATTAGTATTGTGGGATGAGGAAACCTAGGTCGAAACTTTCGCCTGCGGCCCAAGAGCGAGGTAATTGTTGCCTGTTGACTGTCCTTTGAGATTGTTATAGACAAGGCTAGATCTTGGAATGTTTGTTTCAGTCGTGCAAGTTTAGGACTTAAAATATTAGGGTTATGGTTGTGTTTGCGTACGTAAGTTTGCGAATGACAAAGACTTTGACGAGATAAATTGTGAAGTAATTACATACAGAGTATCGAGATGTTCGAGAGTAAATGTGTGAGAGCGAGAGTTTTAATATTCTTATCATCGCTGTATTAAGACTTTTATTTCTGTTAATCCCTATTTTGATAAACTGTTATTTATACTAATATTATTATCAATAATATAGACATTTTATTGAAATGAAAATTGCATTTTAAACAATCGTATTTTAATTAATGCAATCTCTCCGTTCTAAATACTCGTGCTGAAATAAAATTCTCAAGTTTCTTCGTATGACATCGAAACAAAGAGAGAATGAAAATTACCGATTCAAGTAACAGCGAAACTAGAAGCCAAGTTTTCATCGTTTACCGCGAAAAGTTTAAATTAATCAGACTGATTTAATTTGCAATTTTCCAAGGATCATTGAATTCCAGCTCGATCAACAGCTTTGCGCTGAACTTGTGGGGAAGGCGGAGAATCTTAATTAGAGCGCGACGTCAGTTGGTAGAAATGCCCCACGCATGGCGGGATTCGAATGGGTTTACCGTCATTCCTTACATCCTTCGTCTTACCTCATTCCAAATAGATCTGTTTCATCACGTTCGTCCTTTGGTTACGGGGCTAAATCACAGATTACACAACCATAGATCAATCCAGCCTTGACTCTCCAAAGTCCAAAAGCTTTACAAATTGACCATCAATTCACTTCCTTTATTTTCCTCTATTTCTCCCAGTTTTTATTCGCGACAGTATAACGAACAATGGAAAATTTCGTTGTAAACATTTTTTAATTACAATTGCAGCAGTTGCTCATTTCAGATTGTATTTTATTTGCTTATTATTCCTTTCACATCTTTAGGAGTGACATAATTTCTGTTCACTCTAGATAATTACTCATATTTCTGTACTCCGTTTTCGCTATTGTACGCCAAAGGATTTATTGTCGTCCGTCCAGATAAATAAATAAATTACTCGCGTCAATTAGAATTTCAATTTACAAAATTTGTTCTGCCCTTTTGTCTCGTTTGTCTTTGAAACTTTCATTCATCAATGTCCGTGCAAATTACCATGAAATTGCAACAAATGGATTCTTGTCAGAGAGTGAGTCTTCAGAAAGAAAGTTCAAGATAAAGCACGTTTTCAAAAAGTAAACACCGTAGTCAACGCTGTCACTACTAGAAATATATATATAAAAGAAACAATAATAATATTTCGTAGAGTATCAATACTCTTATCGTAAACCATCTTTGTATACGTTCGCCACAATTCCTCTTAATTTATCCAATTATTTTGCCGAAGAAGAGAATTCATCTCGGAATTTACACACGTGCAAACAGTGGCCGACACACAAGAGGGCGAAACTTCGGAGATCGGTATCTATGTACGTGCGATGCCTAGCGTTGCCTAAAGTACATTAGTGGAAAACCACGGGAGATGTACGAGTGCACGCCTGAATATTGGGGGTCGAGTGAATTATGCACCGTTTGGAAACGGGGGCCTGCTGCAAGTAACGCCGGTTCATAATGGAACCGCGCCCGATATAATTTACTGGTATTTAGGTTCTCCTATAATACGTTTGCTCGTTAAGTTAATCACGCTCTTCGCTGTTGCACTTCATTAAACCGGACCTACGGAAACGGCGGGGTGGTTGCCGCTGAAAGCTCGGATGATGGATCTCTGTACCTAATGGGTACGGTTCGTACCGCGATCTGGGAACCGTGGTATTGAACACGTAGCCATTTCGTTTCCCGATCATATCGTAGTATCGTGCCCGATCCCGCCAAGATCTCATTTCCTTCCCGAAACGTACGGATAATTCCGCCGGCCATATTCCAATTGAATCGCATCGTTAATAATTACCATGCGAAATGAAATAATCCTGCCCGTGCCGTCTGCTTTAGCCAAGGATAACGCAATTACGAGTCAATTTCACCCAGATTAGTCGCCCAGAGTTTAGACGTATTGCTTCCGTGTACGTGCGATTGAAATGAAATTGTTTAGAGGTTGGTTAAGGAATCGACGATGGAATTGTGGCACTGTGGTACGAGACAGTTGGACAAATTCCGTAATTTTAGGAATGCTTATTTCTCGAACATGATACTTACGTTCAACGTAGAATTTCCACGTGGCTTTTCATCTGGAATTGTTTAGAAATGGGAGGAGCGAGAGAACGAATGGAACAACGGTGCACATTTCTGTAATCTCTTTTTTATGAAACAATAATATACAGATATCTATAGTAAATTCCATCTGTAATAATTCGTGTCCACATTATTTACAGAAATATATTTATATATTTATATATATATATATATATATATATATTTACTTCCTTATATGTATGTATGTATATAGATCGGTGAGCTCGTTTCCCTATGTGTTGCAGTTTTGGTCTCACGGATTATCGTGCTTTTACAATCGACATCGCGACATCGCTAAAACCTTAACCTTAATTCGAGTTTCGTCGGTTAATGCTAGGCTTGCACGACGACCGTCGTGTCGTTTTCACGCTTTGCACACATACACGTACATACACGCTCACACGCATCGGATAAACGTGACGTATATAACAGACAATTTCAAAGAAACGTGATCAACATTTAAAGCCTCGTTTTTCTGCCTCTCCTTCCTACCACCTTTTTTCCACCGTGAAACGAACTTACTCGCTTCCGCTTTTCATCGTTGTCGTCGAGACAGAGCCACGCCGGCGTCATCAAAATTTCTCGTTTCCTCTTTTTCTTTTCTTTTAATGTTCCGCTATATTACGTTCAGGTCCGGTGCAACGGACCTCGTTCGATTTCAATGGATCGATGCTCCATGCTGGTGCGTTCGCTGAAGCAACGTGTAACGCACGAGCTCGTTAAAACGTTGATCGTCCCGACAGCTGGGGAATCGCACCGGCGGGGAAACGAACCGGAAACGAGGGCGCGATTCCTTCTCTGGTCGACGCCACCCGTTTACGAGAAACACGGAACGACACTTTCCATCGCGGTGCTCCTTGGTGCATCTTAATTGATTAAGTTGGTTTTCTAATCGTGCGGAATCCGGATGAAACTTTGCGCTCCGCCCTCACACGCTTCACGACGCTGCGATCGTTCCAATCGCCTCGTCCCGCATTTCGTCAACAGCGATGCCTGTTTTGTCAACTGTTCCTGATCTTTAATTTAAGTCGTCGATCGATAATTCTGTCGTGTCTTGCACGTTGTCGTGCGAAAAAAAAAAAAAAAAAAAGAAACGACGAGCAGTGATAAATGAACGGGTTGTTGAAAAGTAATCTACGTACGGGAAGCTTGTCGTTCCGTCATAGAGGAATTACATCGCGTCAAAGCAGATGCGCGACGACTCTAATCAACGGAACTTTATAAAAATTGCCGAGCTTAAAGTATATCGCGTGCGATACGCGATTTGTAATATTTTCTGCTCCGTTTGGTTACTCGATACCAACGTCTTTTCAAATCGTTTACGCGTAAAAGACCCTGGTGGATTTATTACCTCGAGAATACAACGGTAAGCTCGAACGACGCAACGATGTCGTTTGCAAGCATATCGATTTCTCGGTTGATACACCTGCGACTTCGTTGTGCAACGATACACTGAAATTATCGCGCTAAATTCTAAATTTAATATCGGTTCTGCTGGCGCAACGTACGCAAATAAAGAGAAAGACACGTTATACAGTAATTAATTCGCAGCGAAACTCAAGTCGAAATTTCTTTCCTTTAGATAACATTCATCTTTCACCTTTGCGTTGAATCGAACCACCTGGATTGTTTGCTCCTACTATTATTTCTACTCGCCATCCTCCGTTTCTATCTCTCGAATGAATACCGACATCCGAGATCCGAGAATTTAATTACGTCTAATTGTGTTTCCTCGCGTCGATAGGCGATCCTAAATACAAATATCGCTGGAAATTAACTATCAAATAATCAATAGAGTCATCGATGGAAACGCGGTGGGCGCGTTCAACCGTTGCTTCAAAATTCCCCTCCCGGCACCGCCGGTTTGCCCAAGTGGGCAAATCTGAATCGGTGAGAGATAGAAAGATCGATGCCGGGCATTGTCTGTCCGCAGGACACAGGAAGTTAATTAACCCCGGACACGGAGCGTCGCTATGATTTCGCTTTCGTCGATTTCGGACGATGTCCAATCGAGAAACAATATTATACGCCGTCCTTTTCTCGTCGGTGGGCCCGCCTTAATTGCCCCGCCGCCATCGATATTCAACCGCGATTAATCCCCCGTTTATTAAAATCGATGATCTTTCACGCTTTATCGCCGACGAAAATGCAAATCGGCTCACCCTTTCAACGCAGAGATTAATTTTCGGATTTACCGTGGCGGTAAACGAAGAGGAAAACTCTTCGTCGCTTGGAAATAAAGGAATGGAAAAAAAAGAGAGAAAAGAGAGAGAGAGAGAGAGAGAGAGAGAGAAAAGGAAGAGGGATGACGAAGGGTTTAAAGATCGTAGGTCGTACAGTTCGTATCACCGTACGGCCTCGATTCAATCACGAGGAGCTCGCTCGGTATCGTCGTCTCGAAGTCTTCCAGCGTGTGGCGACCCCGCCCCGAGTTTTTCCTATCTCACGAAATTTACCGGGCCAGATTAATCTTCCAGTTAGGCCGGAAGAATCGATCTCCCGCCGATCTCGCCGTTCAACAGAAATTACTCGAATCGTCGAAACCACCCACCTGGTCCTTGTTATCGGCACGATATACGGCCACGTGTCACGAAGAAAGGGCGGTTCATCGCCGCGGGTCCTTAACCTCCCTCATCTCTCCAAACGAGCCGGAACACGTACGCGATAAATCGAAACATACGTCGAAATGTAAAAATATAAATCGGAGCAGCTATTTTCTTTATTGTTACAGTTAAGCCTCGTAGGGTTCAGGATTATTTCAAATGCGTTTTCAATGAATTTCTTTTTACTAAAAAAAGAAAGATACAAACAGCAGTCACTTTTTTCTCTCTTTTCGTTTTTATTGTTATGAAACTTCGAGCGCTAAAAGTTTCATGTATCCCGTGGAAGCGATCTGCCTAAGATCCCTTCAATACAGACGATCGTTTTACATAGATCGCGAAAATTGTTTGCGTCATATTTACGGCGCGTTCTCGAATAAGAGGTCGAACAATACGTTTATTACAGCGCTTTTATTAGCGCTGAGAACGGTTCTCCCCTGTCAAATCGATGACAAGACCGTAATAAACGTGGCGGCTATAAAACAGATCATAACGAACGACCCAGGCGATACCCGCCGAGTATCTGCATCCTGATCACGCGTTGTGTTTCAACGATCGTAGAAGGAACAAGCAAGAATATCCCTTTTCTTTACAAACAGTCGAATTTTCAGGCCGAAAGGAACGCTTTTGTAGCGTGTGTCCGTTACGAAAATCGCGCAACAAATTGCATGGATCTGCGCAGATCTGTCAAACAATTCTTTCGTTTGGATCATTCTTTTCTGTCCTTGGGACAAGGAAAAACGCAAATTGAAAAATTGCTTTTCCGCAATTCCATTTCAATTTTAGTTTTAAGTTTCTCTCAAGTTGTTGGTTCGTTTCAATTTGCGTTGAAAATCTCCGTAGCAAATTTACCAGTCAATTTCCCGCCGCAACGAGGCCCACTTATCTCTGGAACGTCAAATTTTGAAAAACGAAATTCCGAACGACAAATTTCCCGTAACAAATTTCGAACGGTTCGTTCTCTGTTCGACGAGTATCCGATAATGAATCTTTCTACAGTGCGACACAGTCGAAAATGGAGGATGAAGGGGTGCGACTCTGGTGAAAGGAACGTTTGAGAAGAAAAGAACATCTCGCCTCGGAGATGTCAATAGGGAAGCTGCGAGCCGGGGTTGTGCAAGCGAAACCTACCGATGAAAAGAGATGTATGAGACGAGGCATGAAAAGAAGTTTTCAGTTTTCCTAGTTCCGATCCAACAGCGAATACCGTACTTAAACCCCCTTCCCCGCCGCCTTTTCTTTTCTCACCGTAGCCTCGCGCCGCTGCAAATAGAAAATCAACGTAGGGATTTCCCTTCTGCTCCGATGGTTTATCCGATTTTTGATCGGCGCTCGAGATATCTGATACGTCGATAAGCAACGCAATGCTACGCGACGGAAACTAGTCGAGAGAGAGTGTTACTTTTCTATCGGATAACGAACGACGCTGAGCTTTTGAAAGATAGAGGATATTCGCCTGTGCAATTCCCTCGATAACGCGTGGTAACAGATGAGTTTCGTCAGTGAATTCAATCCGACAAAGATCGAAAGACTTTTAAGAATCCACCGGGAAACCGTTGTTCGCTGATTGCTTGATTCTCGAATTATTTTACACGAGAGCAAACACTCCACGTTTTCCCCGAGTCTCGTTGACTCGCGGCGGCGATTTACGCGTGTATCATGCTGATAGCTCTCCAGCTATTGCTCGTCGAAGTTGCCTAACTGTTCTAGCTTGTTGTTGGAGTTCGGTCGGCCCCTGTTTGAGGAAGGGAAACCCGCGGGCCCGCGTTTGTGTTTGGTGGATCGTTGAAAATTTATGTCGTGCTCCCGTGCTGATATTTAGCGGTGTTTCGCGTAATTCGCGAAAGTTTTCAAAAAGAATGCCTCTCTCTCTCTCTCTCTCTCTCTCTCTCGTTTTCGACGAACACCACGTCAGAGTCTACAAATTTCGACTCGCTTATTACGCTCGCATCTCGTAATTATTGCGGAAATTTGGTTTCTATTTCTAACTACGGTAAAAGTTTCTCTTTTTGTCAAAAATTTTACTCGAGTCTAACCTTTTTCGAAATAAAAACCGAAATTTTCTTTTACTACTCCAGTCTTTCGTGTCCATAATCTAACGATGATAATATTCATCGAAAATTCATGGATAGACAGAGAAGAAAAATCAGTCGGCCGATCTACACCGAGGCGCACAAGCACAGAGAATATTACTTTCTACCTTTGTATCTTTCAGCTTACGTACGCATTATGCTCTCGTATAATATTCCCTTTAAAAACGGCGGAAATGTAAGCCGGTATGGAATTATTAAACCATAGCTCATAGACTTGAAGCTTCTGTAACGTACTAGAGTTGAATTCGATAAAAGTACGGAATGCCGATGAAAATTTAAGGCGATACGATATCCATTTGCAATGGAAAGAAAGAGAGAAAAAGTATGACGTATTAAAAGTAAACAGTGTTACAACTGTAAAAGCTGTAAACAGAAAATAGTGAGAAAGAGAAAAAGAAAAAAAAGTCACAACGTCATCGGCAGACGTGTACGTTTTTTTACGTGCTTCAAGCTTGTACACACCTGCCGATCGTAAAATCGAAATATACCGACAGAGATATCACGGATTAACTCGGACGCTTCGACGGCTGCTACGGTGTTTATTCTAAACGCAGAAACACGGGAACAACGATTTTTAAGGGAACGTCGAGGAAAGCCAGCGAAACACGGAGGAGTTTACCCCTCTCCCTCTTGAAAGTTCAGTTCAGCAGGCTGAAACGGTCGTTTTTCAAACTTTGCAGTTAATGCTCGACGAATCTCCTTTTTTTTTTTCTTCTTCTTCCCTACTCCTATCCGCCGAAGCTTGAAGCTTCGTTGTTAACTTCGTGAAATCTTACTGAGAAGTTCGCGCGCCAAGTTTGTTTTGTCCT
Organism: Frieseomelitta varia; assembly: GCF_011392965.1. NCBI lineage: Eukaryota > Metazoa > Arthropoda > Insecta > Hymenoptera > Apidae > Frieseomelitta > Frieseomelitta varia. Next base: position 552,653 of record NW_025110215.1, on the reverse strand, counting down.
GAATGCCTGTCTATTGTTTCATCATTGTCCACTGGCGCGGCTGTGCATAAACCTTGGCGTTTGACGTTTGCATAGAATCTGCCGTACTTCTTCCAGCGGATTTAACTACGTTTCGCGATAACGACTTTGCGGGAACAACGGGCAAAATCGGCGTTTAAAGACTCTCACGAAGTACGAAAATTTCGTTGCGTCGCCCTTCGCGACAACAGCCAACGCGAACGTTTCCCTCGAATTTGCAACAGTCTTCAAACTCGCGACGATGATAATAATTTTCAATTAAACTGATTGGACATCGATAATAATAATGAACAGTAACGAGTAGTCTGCTACGATAATTTATTTGCGACAGTAATTTACCTCGTCAGGTTACCAGATGTCTCTGTATTCGCGAACATTCCGCAAGAAACGTTCGCGCGTTGTGTTTTTACCGCAATTGCCGGTGTTACTAATCGAAAATTGATTAGTTTCGTCAGCGATTCTTACTCGTTGTACTTGCGCCGTGTACGCGTGCAAAAACGATCGTGCAATCTCGATTTAACCGATGGCTTACGTTGACAAGGCGAATGAATACAAGTAGAACTGGCCCGAGTCGTGTCAGCCATCCAGGCTTTCTTGCGCAATTAATTTCCTGTAACGCGTTTCCATTTGCAAGTTGAGACGATCTGCACGCAATTTTTTTCTATTATTCGTCGTTGGTTCTGAAAAATGAAAATAAGAAAATTTAATCGCTTTCATTTTGTTTTTTAAAGTTCAAGTACAGAGAATGAAAACGAAAGACTGATAATTAACAAACGTTCCTTGCCGGCGAGTTTTGACTGTCTTTAGCAGCCAAAGAGCACGATGTACTTTTATACGTTTACATACTCATTTCTCATTTGTTCTACAATTTTTCTTCTGAAACCTCCTTCCACAATTACTTTCACACTCATGGAATGAGACTGTTTCGTTTGCAGTACCAACGTTGGTCCCAGTCAACTGGGATATCGGCTAATATTGTAGCGATCTTTTGCAATACACGCAAAATATGTGTCATTGTCAAGAAATATGTTGGTGAAATTTTTCTGAACACAATCGAAGAAACAGAGTCTCCTTTCCGTTGTTAAACTCTGTAAAAATTATTTCACTTTCGATATTTTGCGTATCCTTAAGTTCAATCTATCCATAAATTAGCACAGATCAGCGTAGAAATTGCATTTTTAAACGTAACGAAAAATTTATTCTGACAATTACCGCTCTAAAAAATTGATCCAACTTACGCTGTTAAGAGAACTCGCACGAAACAACGACAGTTACAGGTTTTATCGCGTCGGTACTCGCATCTTTTACGACGAATCAAACGAAACGAGCCTCGCCCCTGCGAAATGTCTTACCCTCTCGTATGATATCCGGAGAACGAATTTCGTTTGCTCCCTTTCGCAGCGAAAACAATTTATTATTAGATAAAGCTCTGTTTCTGCCTGTCGGCGATAACGATTTTGATACCGATTCTAATGGAGGCGTGGCAAAACGGTCGGATATATCCAAAATCGAAACGAAGTTGCCGAAACGAGTACGTGTTACCGAGGAATTCGTAGCTGAGCCGTCGAAAATAGAACGTCTCGATGAGCACGTGCGACGACGATATCAACTTCCGGCTTCGCTTTTATACGTTTTGATATTTTCGACGATTCACAACCGGCGAAATACGATGATCGTGGCAGTGGAAAATCTACGATTCAGCCTGCGTGCAATCTCGATGATGGCGTTGTTACGATACAGGTAAACGCAGAAACACGTTGTGTATCTCCAGTTGAGAGTTACGAATCGAACGTGAATGCGATAGGCTCGGTTGGAATTTAAAGTTGCAACAGAGCCTCGATACTCCCAACGACTGTACTATCTAAAAAATATTCTCTGTTACTATTTTTAATTCGTCGTTAGAACGACGAAGAAAATATCGGAGGAATTAAATTTTTAAATACCAATGAATCGATAGTCCAGTATAATGAATTCACATTATGCGTTTAGAAATATCCTAGACAGGAGGGACTGATTTATGAAAAAAAAAATTTGTAATTTTATAATCTCAGAAAAATCGAAAGGATAGATTATAGGGCCAGACAATCCAAGTTTTATTATAATGCAGACAATCGACATAAATTTCATAAATACGTATTTAAACGAGACACGTGTTTGAAATTTGCATTGAGAAATTGAAACGCGAGATTATCTGGTACATTTCAAATTTATCCGAACTAGTCTCCCTTTCCTCGTTTAAATTATTACAACTCATCCCGTGTGTTCGAATTTAATTTTACAGCTGGTGATAATGACACGTTATTCGTCGTACCAGAATCCGGACTACGTGTTAAAAACCTTCATTTCGATGGCTCAGTGCCCGAGGAATCTCCTTTTCAACGCGAATGGTAATCCAGGATTAAAGCGAATCTGATTTCGCGGAAGGTCGTTTGTGTCAGAACTGATCGATCGTGAATCTTTCGCCCTTAATCTTTCTGGTTCTCTGCATTTTTATCGCGAACACGACCGATCTAATCGCCGCTTTGATCGAACGTTCGATCCAAAAATAGAAAAAGGAAGGAAAGAAAAAGGAAAAGAGAAGAAAGAAAAAAAAAGGAAAATAGCAGAGAGAGAAAGAGGTCTCCGAATGTTTCCTTGAAACTCCATGCCAGACCAGAGATCGCTATTAAACTCGATATCACAGAGCGAATTATCATAAATTTGAATTAAACGCGGTTTTCTTGAGTGTCTCGGTCGTCGCTCATTTTCGAATCTCGAAATTTCCATTCGAATGCTAATGAAAGGGGGCCTGTTATAACTGCTCCGATATTATTTGCATTTCATTCGTTTGCGCGGCGAACTTGACCGTTCAAATATATATATATATACATACACACACGCACTCTGGCCGATTTATTTTCGAAGCTAAAACCCGTTTGAAAGTCGAAGGATAATTGAAACGGATCCTTCGACTTTCTACGCTTGGCGTGTGCTGGTGTAGAACAAATTCCGACAAATTCGAGCTAACGAACAGGGGAAACGAAACGTTTCGAAAAAATGATAGCGACGAAGTCGTCGATGAAACGGCTACTATTTTATCATACAAATTCACAGTCCACTCGCTCTCGTGCAAATTGCCCGCGCAATTGGATACGTTCAAGTACCGATAAAATAGAAACAACATTGAACGAAAGGGAAAAATAGAAACAGGGAGAATTCATTTCCCTGTCGAAATATTCTTCTCTTTGAATCTCTCTCTCTCTCTCTCTCTCTCTCTCGCTCTCTCTCTCATTCTTTTCATCTCCGTCGTTGCGGAATCAAAATCGAAGGAATAACATTTCCCTGAAACGGAGAATAACCGAATGAAACAACCGGTACGATCAGTTCCAATCGATCGATGTATTTCTTACATTTAAATAATTTGTTCAACGTCGAATGCGCTATCGAGCGGGATGTTCTAGCGCAACACGCGACTTGGAAAAGCACTCTGGGAACCAAGCACGATATAACGTAACGTGTGACAACAGCCTCGCATAACAATCACTTTCACAAATTTCCAGCAACTTCCCCAACACTTTGATTCGACGCGATCGGCGTCGGAATCGACGCGCTCGACGTCCCTTTAATCGAGCCGGGAGCCGAGTCTATCGGTTCTAGGGAACTCCTCGCGGATCTCGGATGAAGTATCCTCGTCACGTAGCACTTGTAAACCCCATTTAGATTCCGTGAAAGCTTTGAAAGTCGGCAAAGTTCACCGAGCTGCCGTGGGATAGTCATTATCGTCGCAAATTGTCCCTTGAACTGCTTTGGATCTCCTCGCCCTCGCGCGCTCGGGTGGCACTAAATTCTTTGCGAAATTAGGCAAGAACGGTCATTAACTGTTCGTTGAAGTGAGCGCAACCGCGAAAGAGAGAGAAAGAGAAAGAGAGAAAGAGAGAGAGAGAGAGAGAGAGACAGAGGGAAGGAGACTCTCTCGTACGTCTCTTCTACAAACGTCTCGAAACACATATTTTCGAACACACCTCCGTTTCACGACAAATTACCACTTCACGTTCTATCGTGTGTCCCCGTTTGCAAAACGCCCTATGCTTGACACGCCCGTAGTTTCGCTCTATAATTTTCCAGTCGATTGTTCGAGCGTTTCGGAGAGAGAGAGCGTCTCCGGGATCGCGTAGCATGCAAGATTATCTATTGACTCTTGACGCTGATTAACCGAGGCTGCTTGGATCCACGTGGATACACGTTTCTCGCGACGCTGTGCCTAAGGAAGTAGCAGGCTCCGGGGTTAATCTCGTTCACGAGGGCGCAACACCCAGATAAGAGACAGCCTCTCTCGCCGTACGTTAACCGTCCGTTTAATCTATATCCTGGATTTTCTGAACAGCTTCCATCGGAGAATAGGCGCGTTACACATCTCTCGATCGAGAGCTCGAGCTGATAAATTATTCACCCGTGTCCCCGTGCACGGAAATTCGAATATATGAGCCACACGGTGTCTGGCTCTCGTGCTCCCCCATTATTTCCCTCTCTGTCTCTTTCTCTCCTCGAAAGTCGCTCATCCTGCTGTTTAATACACAACGAGGTTCCCGCGGATCACTTCCATCGAGGGAGAGACTTGACAGACCTTTCGAACTTACCCCTCGTCCGGCTGATTCGATCGAGTTACCCGATTCGAAACCTGAACCAAAATTCTTTCTCAATGTGTCTCTTCGTCGTCTTCGTTCTCCGCTTTCTTCCGCTCCTCGAGTTAGTCTAGGAGTAAGAGAAAACGAGACTGAGAGATCATCGTTGCGTCACCTGTTGTCTCCTCCGTTCTGACGGATTAGCCGGAAGCTTAGCTCTCGGTGGGACAGGTCGAATGGTTTCAGGTCGGACGTAACTGAGAACCATTTACCAGAAGAGGCTCTAACGGGCATTAACTCGTTCCCTGGAGCGGCGGGCATGGTAGAACGGCAAGGAGAAGGGGCAGCAGAATACAGCAGGTCGGCAGCGAACGGAAGCCGACGGGTTCGAGAGACGCGGCGGATTTCGTGGGTGGATTTCTGGCCTGGTCATTCATCACGTCGCTGGATATCGCGGCGCTGTTCGGCTCCGCCGAGGGGCAGCTTATCGGGGCGCTCATTGTGTCGTTGCTGGACGAGGAATCTCGGGAGCAACGGCTCGCGTAGTGACCCAGACAGGAGGCGTATGAAATCGCATGAGGTATATAGCTCTGGTCGACGCTGCCGGAGAACAAGACACTGGCCAGAGGTCCGATGGCGAACACTGGCACGTCCTCGCCGCCGTGTGTCGCCCAGGCACGAGGCACCCCCGCCGTCTGCAATTCGAAATCAACGTTTCAACGCTCAGTCGAATCGATCAACGTCCACATTCACGCGTTAACTACCATTCAGGATACATTCAGATATTTGAGAATGCAGACACGTCAATTGAGAATGCGCAGATAAAATGTTTCAATCGAAATTTGAGAAGATTTGAAATGAAGTGTAATAAGTACATCGATCAGAGATGTACATACGTGTCTTTGGTATTAGGCGTGTTTTCTTTTTTTTTTTTTTTTTTTTCAGTATCTACAAATTGTTTGGTAGAATTACAATTCTACTTCGTTAATCTATTTCCATCGCGATTTTCATGCGTATTATAATTTATCAAATTTCGATTTAAATATTTACTACTATCTGTTAATAATGACTATGGAATATTAATAATGAAATGGTGAAATATTAGAATATTAAAATACGAGACAGACTGCTTATATTATATAGAGAATATATTATATATATTACATATATATTATATTATGTGGGATATTAATATTATATATATTATATTATATGGGAATATTACATGGAGAACTCGCAATCTGTGTTATTTTTGATTAAGAGCAATTTGTCTTCTTTCTTTTTTTTCTTTCTTTTCTTTTTGACGAAACCTTCAGTCAACAAAATAGTTTAATCATTATCATGTAGTCACTAATTATTTAACTTATAATAATCAAAATTATTAAAAATATTCAAATAACATTATCATTTAAATTATTAGTAACTAAACTGTTCCATCGGTTGACAGTTTTAACAACAGAAAGGTATTCACACTTCAATAAAAAGTTAACAAGCTTAATAAAAACTACGCTAATTGACTTCTATTGACGTCTTGCATATCAATAAATGTAAGGTATTTAATCGCTGCTCGCGAATTATTTCACGTTTTATAACTATCCCGCGAAATATTTCGCTTCGTGATGCAAATAGGTTAAGCAGGAATAGGAATGAGCAGAAAGAAATGTTTTTTTCCATTTAAATCTTCGCTTTTTGAGAAAATCGACTTCAAAAATTTATTAAATAAAAGTTATTCTATCTGCGAAAATATATCAAAAGTGTAGAACACAATTTGTTTTTCTCTCAATTTCTGAAAATTTAATTTTCAGCAGGTACATACCTGTCAAGCTAATTTTTAATTAATTTTCAGTTAACGTTCAATGTCTATTTCCTTCAAAACGAGGTTTGAAACGAAAAAAACTTTACTCCACACTTTTCGACTTATTTTTTCATCGAATCGCTCGCCCACGGCGGTTACACCACCGGACCGGAAACACTCGAAAACTGTATTTTGGTTTAGGAAATATCCCCGAATGTTACATTGATGCACGATTTTTATTTGTTGGCCTAACAACGCGCGTTCCCGCCATGCGTTCTCTACACGGAAAAAGAATTTTCAAACGAAATTTCCAGCTTGAAAATCGCGTATAGAGAAACGTATCGGCACGTTTAAACTTCTATGGGATATTCCGCTTTAAAGGTCGACGTTCCGTTGTGTTTCATCTTCACTTTTTTCATCGCGGTTGGAAAAATTTCACATTCAGTTGGGAACGAACAACGTTGCGCGCAACATTCGCGGCCTGTTCCTTACTGTTCACCCACAGTGAACCCCGTTTCGTAATCCGCGTCGAAAGGATAATCGTGGAATACAGCGGTGATAAATCAAGCCATAAATTTCCAGCCGGCACCAGCGATTTACCGGCGTTAACGAAATTCCAGCTGGCGGCCTCGTTACCGAGACCAAGGGACGCCGAGCCTGCAATTTCGACCTTGTATGTAATTATGATGCACGAGCAACTGATATCCGCCTCCTCTTTCACCGTCGTCGATGGAGAATGGCGGCGTGCATTGCGACGCTCGAGGCAATGCTTCTTTGAGAAACAAAGAAACAAAAAAAGAAGAAAAAAGAAAAAAGAAGAAGAAAGAAAGAAAGAAAGAGAAGAGAGGAAGAAAGGACGAAAGTGGTTGAAAGGGGAGAGAAAGTAAAAAATATGCCTCGCGCGAGGGCACTCTCGGTTGAAGCGGTCGACGAACCCCTTTGGCACGACTCAACCCCCGCGATTGGATGAAAGGGTGAGCATCCTGGAGAGCGCGGCGGCGCACGAGATCCGCTTGGAAATCTTCGCCTCTGCAGGAAACGGACCAAGTATGCCGCTCGACGAAACTTCCATCGTGTTGGAAAGGCCCGGCAGCGTTACGCTCCTCCGTAAGAAGGAGAATTGAAATCGACACAACGCGCCACTTCTCGCGGCCGAGCGGGAAGATGCACCGACACACGGCGCCCGCTCGATCGGCCATCGAGAGAGGGATCCGCGGGCGATCACGGAACGCTACTTACTTCGCCTTTTACCGAGTTGGAACTTTGCTCTCGAGTAGAGATATACAGAGTGAGTGGGCGTAAGAGTGGGCGATTTGGCCGTGGGGGTAACGCACAGGTCGGGATTAATGGTCCGTGTTCTTCCCCGTGTAAGCCGCGAGAGAATCGCCCGGCAAAGATGGATCGTATAAAGGCTGGTCTTGTCCGCTCGTAAAGATCGCACGATGATCGGCTTTTTCTTGGAAAATGGTCGCAAGCGGTTACCACGGTGTTTTTCAGAGAATTTCACGGCTCGTTTTCTATCGCTTACTTTCGTCGGCAACCGTGCAGCCGCGGAATGATTCCCTTCTATTCTCACGTGCAAACTTTTCGCGTTTGTTCCGGGTAATGTTTCGAGTCGTTCGTAAAGAATATATAGCGAAGTGCACAACTGTTGTCAATGACAGTGAAATGATCATGAAATGAATCACATTCACTTGATTTTTCGTTATTTTAAAGCGTCTCTACTTTGACATTCGTGAGTTTGTTTCTTTCGAAGACGATTTTTACATCGCGCAACGGATGGACGCATTTTCCTCGAAAATTGTAAAAGTTCCAGCGCGTGTGAGAATGTTCATTCTCTCACAAACGTGTGGGAGAATTTTTTTTTAATGAATAAATTGACCATGGTCTTGGAGATTGAAATCCTTTTTTTCTACAACGACCTCTTAAAACTCGCCGTATGATTTGCTTTCTTCGCCGCTTTATTGACCTTCGAACATTAGGTGACAAAATGTTACGATTTCTCGTTTTCAATATTCAATGAAAGAGTAAAGAAAAAATTGTACCACAAGTTTCAGGAAGTCACCGTGAAGAGAAAACTTTAATCTTCAAAATGATGGATTGAATTTTTTACAATTTTCGAGAAAAACGTGCCCCCACTTTGTAAAGCCAGCTTCAAAAAGAAACTAACTCACGACTATCAAAGCAGAAGCTTCGCTCTTTAAAATGAGACTTTAAAGTGAATCTTCTTTTACAAAGCTGTAGCAGTTTAAATTATCCACAATTTTCCACTGTCATTGGTACAGTCGTTGTCATGATGATCGGCTTTATCTTGCAAACTGTGCAACGATGTTTTTACATGCCACTTAGAAGTTGACGTTTCTCTGTCATTTACTTTTATTGGAAACTAATCAGAAAATAACAGAGCAATTATTCTCTTTTACGCTCAGGTCGAAACTTTTTCATTCGTTCCAATAATATCTCGTATTCTACAGAGTTGTTCAAGAGTGTTCGAACGTACTCGGAGTACGGAGTCATTCCACGTCCGCTTCTTTCTGCAGTTTTTTCGCTGTACTCGCGTAATTTATGATAGGTGACCGGTATGGATGACGTTACCCTCATTCAGTGTTCTCGTCTGAGAAGTTCGTAAGATTATTCCGAGGTTACCGCCCTGTCTGGCGACTCCAGGTACGATCGAACCGAAGGCAACTCGAATCCCTCGCCCTATTTCACTCCCGAGCGCTGCTGCTCACGAAATTTCTCGTGCAACAGCTTTGCTTTATTACCCGTGTCATTGGCTCCTGCTAGTCGCCTCGGCGCGATCAGCCAAGAATTACAAAACAGAACCGTGAAATGCGTTATCATCGAATGACGACACACTACGATCGAACAGACCGTCCCAAAAATCGCGACGATTATTTAAATGCATAAATGCCTCTTACACGGAAAGAAAGTAGAAAGTAAAAATCGACGAAAGAGTAATGTGCGTTAATGAGGTGAAAAAGTAAGGACAAGATTAAAGTACAGAAAGATAACGTGTAGTGTAGATGAGTGAGACGAATACAGACGAGTATAAATAGGTCAGACGGATTAATATAGATTAATACAAATTGTGGAAATGGATGTAGAAAGAGATTCAAGGTGAAGGAAAAAAGGACTGATTAAAAAAAAAAAACAGATACGATGCATAAGTGCGGCGCGTTGATAGTTTAATTAAATTAAATTATTTATTTTCTTCCTATTGTTTTTAAGTGGGACACTGTGAAAGGTACACATTTAAAAAACGAGCAATAAAGACTTGAGAATACGAAACAATGAATATAAACGAGGTCTAAAGTATAAATCAATACTTGTGCTTTGCAATGTTATTGGATTTTAATCAACTGAATTATTCTATTGAAATCGAAATTCATTGTACGATAAATTTAATTGTAAAAGGAAATGAAAAAGATCAATGTACGGAACAGTGAGGAAAATACTACAATACCGCGTTAAGAAACCAAATGTCGTATTCATGCACAACATTTTTTAAGAGACAAATTGAGACGGAGAAAGAGTTGACTTTATTCTGCAATCTGTTGCTCAGGTTATACATAAGCCGACGACTGTATTGGTATAGTCAAATTTGAAGGTGTATGACATGAGATAAAAGAAAAAAAAAAAAAAAAGAAAGACACCAAAAGAAGTAGGACTGGAAGTTAATTAAATTGAAAATGGGCTGAGAATTGTCGATAAATTCCGTTTATGATTTTGAATAGAAAGCTAGCTACGGTGATTTCTCGCCCATCTGTGAAACGCATGGAAATTATACGTGACGGCACGACGGCAATATAGCCTGGAATTATAGAATTAATTAAAATTAAAGTTACTTAATTGGTCTGATTATTTATTCAGAATCGATCATTTATAATGAACAGACGTGCAAACAAATAAATTCGACGTTGTTTAACGTTACGCGAGCTTGTTTCCCCGCTAAATCCTCGCGCCGGTCAAACACAACATTTAATTAAAAGTACGCCGCCGCCGTTGCCTGCGTACAGTATCCGGCAAAAATGCGACAGGTGCGTGTTATTCAAAGATTAACATCGCCGATATATTTTCCTGCCAGTGTGACAAACGTCGTATCTGTCGATATCGTTGCAACAACACGGAACACCAGTCGCTGATTGCCAAAGCGTTAAATCGACTGCAAGGGGATTGGAAAATCAAAACTTTCTAAATCTAAGCTCCGGTACGTTCGAGCGACATAGATAAACGCGTCGCGCCCCGATCCACGGGCAAAGTCGTCGCTGAATTATCACGTGAGCTGTGGGACAGGTGGAGAAGGTCGAAAAGACGTTGTAAGACCAAAAAACCGAAGTGAAGGGGCGGAGAGACGGTTCTCTCACCGATGGTGATCAAAATCCGCGCGACATCTCGTGGAATTACCGCCCGACCGGGACGAAGCGAGCTTAAACGACGCCGCAGCTGTGCAGTTGTCATCCATCGAACAACCGATCCCTCGATCATCGCCGATGAACGGAAATGATATTCCATCCGCGAGGTAAACAGAGCTATCACGGCGTGCAACAGCCGCTCGACCGAGTTAGCAAACCGGTTATCCGATCGGTTAAACGAGGTATTATCTGGCGGAGACGAGCGAAAGGTAAGTGCCAGCTACTCTGGATGGACGAATCGAGGTTGGAAGATCGTCACCGGGATCACCACCCCCTTCCCTCATCTGCATTATTTTACTTGAACGAAGGTGAAGGAACGCGAGCGGAGGACTGGAGCAAAATCGGCGATCTTATTTCAGTTGAGAAAGACGTAAAGGAAATGATCGAGTGATTGGATCTTAACCAGCAATTTCGTTCGCCGATCTCTGCGGTGACACACAAGTTCCGCGACGACTATCACCGTTATCTGTATGCAAGTAGGAATCGGGGCATAAGTGGAGACGCTGGGTCGTGGATTTTTCGCGTGGATGGTGAATGCGAATGGGAAGGAGATTCGAAGGAGAGGAGATAGCAAAATTCCCGCGAATATTTCATAACCCTCGGGACTTTTCGAGTCAAACGACCAACGAAATACGTGTAATTTTCCTGTAACTTTGCGTGTTTCCCCGTATATGTGTATTTGTGTGCGTACATATTTGGGCGAAGTGTGTAATCTTTGATGTTAAAATGTTGACATTTGAAACAATCGCGCGAAACGCTGATGAAATTCATCGTTGCGGAAGGCACATTTCGATTTAGCGATTCAGTGAAATAACAGTTAAATATCCGCGTAGAAGCGTGAAACAACACAGGGCAATATAACGCGATGTTTTTGAATAATTCGAAATAATTGGAGGGGATGTCTGACGGAATACCACGATGCTTTTATCGCATTGGATATTCATCCAGCGTAACGGCCCCGTTCTAAACCCGTCGTTGGCCAAAGCCAAGTTGGCCAAAGTTATTTGGCGAAACAATTTCCCAATCATTTTGCACAACGTGCATGCACGTCATAGATGCCTGAGGAACGAGTCTCGTAAAAATCGATTTCCCATCGGTGGCGCGAGGCCGCCGGAAGGAGGTTCGCGGTACGTGTTACAAATTCCGATACACGGTGGCTACGATTATTGCCTATCGCGTTCATGATCACTCGCACGCGAGAAAACGATATCGTCCCTTGCGACGTAACAATAAAGGCCGCTATACGTTAACAAAAAAAAAAAAAAAAAATCGCTCTCGCAATTAATTAAATATCTCCCGAGTAACGTCGGCGAGAAGCTTTGAGAAGAGATTGCATCGCAAAGGAGCAAGAACCGTAAAGAAAAGAGCAAGATCACGTAAAACTTTTTAACAATATATATATATGTTCAAAGCGGTCCTAAAGAGAAAGGAAAAAAAAAAACAAATACATTAAGAAACGAACGGTCACTACAACAAACGCGAAACTTCTATTGTTCTATTTATCTTCGCTCTGCTTCTCTCTGCCACGTACCCGCCACACTCGTTTCCCTCCATTTCTCTTCCTCCTCTTTTGCATAAGTCTTATGAAAACGCGCTTTATTTTCGCGAAACTGGGTTACCATTTATTTTATCAGAACTGTATCGCGTTTCTCTCTTTCTTGCGCAGCGGAGAAAGCAGAAAGCAACGCGGAAACCACGGCAATTTTTTCGTTTGGGGGAGCGGCACGTTTCCATACTAATTAACGCATAACCGCGCTCGCGACTCGGCGAGAAATTTTCTTTCCCCCGCGTTTGATCATCGATTCGACGCGTTCGAGGAGAGGCAGCCACTGTGGCAATACCGAGCGAGAAAAATATTTCAGCTGGCCGAGTGTGCAGAATGTTAACGAACGCTCCGAGATCGATCTCGTTCGCGCGATTTTCATATTTCCTCTCCTTTGTGCCGATCATTTCACCGCGACTGGCCGCGCGACGAAGAATCGATCGAACAATTTCGATCTACCTCGTAAACGTTCGACGTCGCGAAACGAAGGAAACTGGAAATCACTTTCGAAAATAGAATTGCTTCTTTGAATAAGACTTACTTGCGGTATGTCACAATCTTCACATTCTAACCGAATGTATTTTTTACGAATATCGCTCTACGACCGATAAAGGAAAAAACTTTCTTCTCGCGGCTGTCTCCAACTTGAAAGCCCTTTTTCCCTATCTTTAATTAAGATCTTCGACAAAAGTAAATCCTCTTTAGACGGCGAAAAGTTTCTCGGTTTGAATCGTTCTTCGACAACAGAAAACGCGAATGACACGTACCGACCGTATTTCAAGCATGTTTAAACAAAGAAGAGAGAGAAAGAGAGAAAGAAGGAAGCGACTCGCGGTTAGATGAAAAGTTATCAGGTCGGAAGACGTAGCGATCATCGGCGAGCGATTGAATCTCGAAAACGGAAATGTGAATGAGAATGACCGAGGTGGGAATGTGGTAGGGAACGAGGCCGGGGATATATATGAAGTTCGAAAGAGTTCCATCGAATATTTCGCGAATGAACCCCTCGACAAAAGCGTGATGGATTTTTAAACGTGCCCCCGATATTTCAGCTCGACCATTTTCCGATCCAATAAACACCGAGGCGATATCTTTGCTACGCTACTGCAATATGATCCGGCCGTTTTTTTCTTCTCTCTTCTTTCTTTTCCTTCTTTTTTTCTTTGTTTTCTTTTACCTGAATGGAATCCTTGCCAGCCTCTCGCAAAATATTCCTCGGGTGCGTGTATCCCGGTCCGTTGCTGTACAACAACGTTGTATACGGTTGTCCATCAAGATCCGACACCTTGCTGTCAGAACCTGAAGCAAAAAAGGGCACGCGAGCGGCTCATCAATCAGGAATAGGTGTATTAAAACTGGCGAGCGTCGTGCGAGCATCGAGCACCGGCCGATCAAAACGATTATTAAGTCGTTATTCCGCGGTCGAGCCAATGTTCGGTAGCAAAAAGCTAGCCGAGAACAAACAGATACCACGGATTTATATATATACACACACGCGGGAGAGAGTTCGATCATTTTTAATGGCGTTGTTTGCCCGATTTGATGGATAGGTGCAATTTAGTTTGGCGAGTGATGAATGCTGAAGGCGAAACTCGCAGCTCATCGACCATACGATGGGAAACGCGAGACCACTCGGACCAGGTAAACGAGCATCGACTTTGATAACTCTCCTCTCAGTTAGATCATGGAACACCGTTTCGTTTATACTCGTTATACTTCGATTGTCAGTGATTTTGATCAATATCACGAATAAACGCGCCGGTTTATTCGAAATCGACAACAATCTCGCAATCGGTTCGACACTCGCTAAAGTATATCAAACATTCGAAACGAAACATTTTCGGTCGTGATTTGACAAAGTGAGATTCTGCGAATATTTTAATATTCTAATCCTCTGGCGAGATTAACGCAACGACAAGTGCACGGTCAAGCAAAACGTGAGATCATCACACAGTAAAGCAGAAGGCAGAAAATTTTGTAAAAATTGTTACGAAGAAAATGCAAAATTTCTGAGGAGAAATTTTAGTAGAAAGTTGCAATATACTCTGGTAGGTGCACAGGAAAACCACATCTTTGCTTACTAAATTGTTTTAATAAAACCTATTAAAGTTATTGTTGCATTATTATTTATATAAATATCAATAAAAGCAATATTCAGCTATTATTTTTTCCTGTAATCTGAAAGTTTTTCAATTTTTAATGCATGTGCACTAAATTTGCTTCGTTGGCCAATGATCGACACATTGTTGACCGGCAATTTTACGCAGAAGACATCTCATGCTACCAGCCATTATTTCGTAATTGAGTATGAAAGTGAAATAATTTAAATAAACTTCGATATACTTTATTTATACAGAATGAATTTACTTTGTATATCCTATATATATATATAATATTTTATACATATAATATATTTTAGTAATTTTTTTTGTTACGATAAACTGCATAGCAATCATTTACATGTAACGGTATATAACAGGTTTTGCAAATTTACCGTTTCGGAGGTCTAATATCCGTTTCACAACTGCCTTCCGATAAATTATCAACTTCACTACAATATATTTCAAAATCACTCGGACAATCAGATAAAGCGTCCGCACATAATTCAATCAATTAATCGATTGAAATTTTTGCAACACCAAAAACCTAAATATCAATAAAAGTAATTATTTTATAATAAAGTGAACACGGTTGGACACAACGATGAAAGATTTCACAAAATCGTGAGCGTCAAAAATTAAAAATAGCCAATGCAAGTGCAAACACGAATTAACTCATGGTCAACAACGTTTTGAGCATGCAAACACCAGTTAACTCGTGGCCGGTCAACGTGTTAACGATTTGACAAAACTATATTAATTATCAACTATCCGTGAAAAGTTGCCCGCAACTTCTCTCTCACTGTTCGCAAAGACAGGTGCGCGCGAGAGAAGCTGGATATCTGAAAAAAACATATCTCTTGATAGAATCGTGGAACGAAACCGGGGAGCGGAATTCGGCTGGGGAAAGTCGCGGCACAGAGAGAGCGGCGAAGAGATCGAAGAACACGGACAGAATACCGGGGGCGGCGGAGTTTAGCCCGGGCGGCGCTCGAACATTCCGAACGTTCCGGACGTCGAATCCTCTTGAACCCAGCCGGCCGATCTCCGCATCAAACACTTTAATCATCCGCCGCCGTGAACCGCGGCAAGCGATGAAAAGAATTCCATCGTGAATTCCGCGGGCGCGATCGCGCGCGGTATTAAGGGCTATTTAAACTGTTATCCTCGCGAAACAGTCCTCCGCCCTCCTCCGACGAAAGACGACGCTATGCGAAACATTAATTGTCGGGAAGAGGCGTCTCGTCTCGCGAATAAGTGGCCGTGTACAGCACAGTCCGGACAAAAGGGGACGAAAAGAGGAAAATAGGAGAGGCCGGGGGTAGTCGGGGGAGGGGATCGAGAGAAAGACGTGTAGCGGACAGAAGAACCGGAAGAATAGAGTTTCAGGCCATAGCCGCCGGTGAATATGTTTTATTCAAAAGCGTTTCTTCCCCGTCCTCGCAGCCGCCGCGCAGGAATCTCGGAGAGGTGGAGAAAAAGAAGAAGAAGAAGAAGAAAAAAAAAGAAATAGACAACGCCACACCGTCGTTCCGCGCCATCCGTCGTTTAACAACGTATAATTTCATCGTTTATTCACCGTACAAATGTAGCGTTCGCATTAAACGCATCTACGCTTTAAGGATCTTGAGAACACAAGACTATCCAGAGCTCCGGTTGCGTTCAACGTTCTGTGCACCAAGGCGCATTATAACCCGTGGAATTATAAACGCCGGTTTAGCCCGCTGCCCGCTAAAGAGAACAAATTCCAAGTGTATTTATACAAATTTTATCATCTATTCTCGGAGTCGTTTGTTGCTCGCTTCCTGCTCGCGTTCTCGAGAAATCATCGTGAAATGTTCTCTGAGAGGGAAAAAATAAAAAGGCAGGAAACACCTCTCTTCCCACTGCCACTTGGAGAAATTAGTTTAACGTAGGAATCTTTTATGGAATAGGAGAAAAGAGCAGAATCACGAATAATTGCCTCGCCGTTTTAAGAGTCTCTCCTCGCTCTTTTTCTTTAAATTAATATTCCGCGCGTATACAGCAAGCGCTGTTAATTAAACAGTCAAGCACGAACTGGCTGATCGTTTCGAAACATTCGACGCGACTGAAACAGCGGCTCGCCGATCATTCATCGCGTTCGTCGTTTACGCGACTCGCGTAACGAAAAAACAATCCGTCAAACAGTAAACGTCGAACGCAGAATTATATTTGCCCGATACGATGGAAAGGATGATTAATTGAAAAGCAACGTGAAATTACGTATCGCGTATTTCACTCGTTCGATGTTATTTACGATTGTTCGAGGAGAGCACGTCACTGCTGGACAAAGCGTAGAACGTACGCTTTGAGGAAGTAGACACACTGCTGCGAAATTCTTTTCTCAGCCGACTAAACAGACCGCGGTTAGTTTCAACTTGCTCGTTATTTAATTACGCGCAATTAGTCCGCTCAGCTGCGTGGCACAGGCGCGCCCCGCTCGGTCGAAATAAAATCGAGTTTAAAACGCTTGAGGTGGTTCGCTTTGAACGTCGCGTTGCCTTCTTTTTACCGGGCGTGTAATCGCCTGTAAGTGGCGGAATCGTCTTCGAAGTTCCGCGCCATTCTCGGCTGCCACGTAGATGAGATGTCAGGAGAGGAGAGGCGCAGGCTCGCGGAAGTATCTTCTATCCACGTGGATTGCTCTGCGGATGATTGGACGTTCGACTCGGACGTTCTACCACGAATGAAAATATAATTGTAGAGCGGATGCCGCGGAGGATGTAACGAGAGGTCTGGAGCTAGATCCTCTTACGTGAAAATTAATCAAATCGATTGGCCACTGACGACGATTACCGACATTGATGAACTGTTTCGATCAATCGCGCTGGCTTTGGCTGGGCGAAGATAATCGAGAACGGATAATCGAATGCAACGTCTCGGGTCGTAAATGAAACTCGCGTATAAATTGCGAGGGCGTTCCAATACCCCTCGATACGGTAAACGTTAGCCAAGAGTTTGGCAAAGACCGAAGCACGCTCCCGAGTTTAACGTTTAAGTTATTCTCGAGAGCGAAGCTGAAATTAATTTTTACCTCGCTCGGAAACTTCCTCGCTTCGAGAGGGCCAGTCAGAGCGACTTTCACGTATTTTTCTACGTTATATTATACGAGAAATCCAGTTCGAGCGTTAAACTCGGTCAAATTTCGCGAACAATCAAAGAGCCTCTTTTGGAGTTTCGTCTCCTTTCGACGTACCAGCCCTGCAAACAGTCTTGCGTCTTTCTCGAGCGGCTGTCGAGTCCCACGAGGGTGCACCGTGTCAGCGGTGAGAAATTAATAGGTAAAAAGCCTCGGTAGTTGTCGATGGCTCCTCGGGCGAGCGTGCTTTTTCCGCATTAAAGAAAACGTCCGGCGTGGTTTTCGTTACACGCTCGAATATCAAGGCCTCAAGCCAGCCATCCCGTGGTCGACACCGCCGTAATGCCTCGTGCAACGTAGTTGAGCCGATTACGCGGCGGCATTCTGTCATTAAATATTAATTACTACGTCGAAACATCGTGCATTACGGCGTGAAACACGCTGGGGGAGGGAGAGGGGAGACGAAAAGCCAACGTGCGCTCGTGCAGCGATATGAAAAGAGATTACAGCGTAATATACAGATTACAGTCCGATGGACCAACAAAGATGCTGGTTGCATCTCGAAGGAAATATCAAATTCCACGAAAGAAGTATTCGTGGAATCGTCGTCATTATTTGTCGTATCAACGGCCGCCGGATTTAGAAATCGAAAAATAAATTCCAATTATTGGTGAATCGTGCTTGGATACAGAGACGTTTCGAGAAGCGATACCTTCTGTTGAAAACGGTCGTTGATGTATTAAAATTGGATTAACCTATCGAGTGAAATAATGGACGTCAATCACAATCACCGGCGGTATTAAATATTCCAAGAATGATTATTAATACTTTCGGACGGTAATATTTTGACGATGCCTGGAAACGAACCATTTTTATTATACCATTATTATTAATCACTAATGAATCATTCAAGGTAATTAAATGTCGTGGTCCGTATCTGGTGAAACTCGTATAAATCAACTCGTTAATCCTCACTACTATTTTTCAAACATTCCTCCATCCGATTTCCATCGGACCTGCGTCCCATAATTTCAATCGCCGATACGTGTACTCCAGAGGATGCTACTCGGATCAAAGCGCAGGCAAACTTTTTTCTTTCGAAAGAAACGAGGATGACTAGGAGTAAACAGGGGTGCAAGAAGAAGACGCCTGCGAATCGATAGATGGTGAATTTACAGGCGACGTTCATCAATTCAGCAGCGCCGGGACGGATAGAAGAGCAAAAGAGTTGGTATAAAACAGCTTCCCAAAGTAGGAAGCGAACACGCGGTTTTATGACTTTCCCTCGACTCCCGCGAATGACAGCTTCAAATAAATTACACCCTTTAGAAATCCTGGATCTGGCGGGCTTCGCCGGTGACTGGTGAAAGTCCCTCCCTCCCGGAGGGAGTGAGGAAAAAAAAAACTCGTGTCAAAGTAAGTACGCTGGAAACGCAGTTTTAACACCGTGCCGCGTGCAGGTTCACAGTTAATTAGATTAATAGCGAATAACACCCGGTCACCGGTTTCATTAACCTACATTTAAAATTGCTCTTAGGCGAGCTTTGATCATCGGCAATGAAAGCGTTCGAAGCGTTCAAACGAGCCTGAAGTGTTCGTTGCGCGTTGTGTCGATTCGGCCGATCGTTTGTTCGCGATCGTGCAACGCGTCGAACTTTTAAGAAATCGAAATTGCGTTGAAATACTACGTGCAACCGAGTGGAAGGTGTTTCTGAAATTTGTTCATTAAAGTCTTTGTTGTCGAGAAAATTGAATACACTTGAATTTAGTTTGTAGCGACCTCTACTTCGAAGAATTTAGATCGACGACATCTATGTTCCGTCGAGATGTGTATTTAATATAAACAATAGAATATTTAAAAATAGCTATTAATTTTATTATCACCATGGAAATGTTTTTACTGACACTTATATATATTGTAGCCATAGTAGAAATTCTTCATTCGTTATTTAATTTTTATTCGTAGAAATTATTCGTCATTTAACTTTTATTATGTGGTCTTCATTAAATTATTAGTAATTATATATTTTGTGATATTGATAATATTTTTATATAAACAATTAAAATTAATTACGGAGTTAGTATTGTGATATAAATATAAATTATCATAATCATTACAAGTTAATTCTATTTTACGCCATCTAAAAGTAAGTGAGAAGAGTGGAATAAAATTCTTTTGTTTAAGACGTTTTGAAGAAAATAAGCTTCGAATATGTTTGGTTGAATATACGTGTACTAGATGAGCCTTCAACCTTGATTTTCCCGAAAACAAACGCTCTTGCAAAAGAATTTCATTTTATATTTTTTTACGTATTAACACGTACGATAACCTTCTCTTGATTATTCTTTTCTGTCGGAATTATTCAGAATTAGCTTAGAGTTCAAATATATTTGATAAATTCTCAAGCACGATTTTCTCGAAAATAAAGTTTCTAATGAAACAAAAATTGTATTTTTTCGTTTTTCCTTCACGTAGAATAAGTTGTCGAGCATATTTCCAGACGGTCTCGAGCAACTTTTTTCCTCCGCCGTGTGCGAACAATTCCCCGGAATCCACGTGAAATCAGTTAGAAGAACCGGCAAGGATAACGATGGCCAGTTAATGGAAAGCAAAATTCCAGCCTGTAATACCAGCCACTTACGAATGAGCTCGGGGTCATGGGAACTTGAAATTCACGACTGTATAAACTAGTGAAATCTAGGTTATACGCTGCGCTGTATCCCGTATCCGCGGATTGCGGACTCCGGGAATATCGTCTCGAACTCGGGAGCCAGGATCCAAGACGGGAAACTGCGCATCTGGAGTCTTGGGCGCCCGAAATTCAGCCTGTTCTTTATATTCCGAGCTCGCGGATGAAGATTTTAGAATTTCAGGCTCTACGATTGCGCGTTGGTTTCTGCGGAGCTGCGATGGACGAAATTTATGGGCTCACGCCCCCGGTAAGTAATCCGGTAAGTAATTTAGAGCGCGTTTCACGATCACGTAGTTGTGGATTTCAAGATTGCGAGTAATAATGTAGAATTTAAACGTGGTTCGATAGCGTTCGTGAAAACGTTAAACGTCGTAAAGATGATTCGCAAAACTGGTCCCACAGTTTTGCAATTAAACGTAAGCGTAAACATCGTGGGTGGATTCTGCGTAAACGTTGAACGCAGTAAAAAAATAATACGATTTTCTTTTCTATTCTCCAAGCTTTCCAGCAATGAAATTTAGTTTTCGATAGTTTACATACTCTTCGAAAATTCAGAGCATGTTACATGATGTCAGAGGAAACAATAACTCTCTCAAATGAAATGGAAAAATTATTTCATTCAAATCAAAATATATTTATATACATATTTTCCATTTAAAGCATATATAGTATACGTATTTTTTGAAGCAAAAGAGTTATATATAATATTAGGAAACGACCGAAATTCAAGAAATTCTGACTTCTCATCAAAGACTTTCGTCGTTTCCGGATATATTCAAAGTTTAACAACTTGGCGAAATGAAATTGTACGGCAAGTTTTAGGAGATCATTGTAAAGGTAAAGTTTCAACTTTCAAATAGTGGTGGGTTCGAAAAATACTTTTCAATGTTTCGAGAAACGTTTGAATCTATAGCATTTTTTCCAGGAGAAATAGTTATACTTACACGATGTACAAACATTTGTTGAAAAATGAATCCAAGATTGCAAAATCGAAAATTAAAAGTTTTAAAATGAGTTCAAATTCGTTGCGTCACATGATTTCTCGTTACGAAATTAGAACAGTTCCAGTATCGTCAATTTTTCGAACATTGATGAGTGTATATACATATTAAAAAAAAAATTATTATTATATATATCAAATTTCTCAAAATAATAAAATTAAAAAAATAAATAACTATTTATTACATAAATTATACAAATTAAAATAAATTTAAAATATTAATTGACCAAATTCGTAATTTGCAATAATCCTAAAATACCTTCACATACTATAAATATTAAAAATATAAAAAAATAACCATAATCTATTTATAATTATGAATAAAATAAAAATTATGTAAAAATTCTATTACAATTAAAAATCTCAAGTAATAAAAACTTTTATCAAATAAATAATGTACATATAATGTATATACAAGTTGTGCGTAAATTTTTGTATCTGCCATACGTGTAGCATTTTCGACAATTCGTACGACACTCCACGACTCAAGTGCGAACGATTTATTGTTTCGTAAATTGGTAGATCGTTACTACGCGCGTTAGTGGAAGTTCAGCAGTAAGGTAGCCGCGAATCATCGTGGCCGAACGGAATGTGGCACCAGGTCGAAAGTCCATCGAGCAGAAGTTTCGAGAACGGACTAACTAGCCTGGCTAGCGGCAACGATCGCTCTCGCTTAAATCGATATAAATCAGTCGGTGGATACGCGGTTCTATCGCGAGCCGCTCAAAGACGGTTCGCCCTCGTCTTGTACCCTCGTTCGACTCGAGCCCATTATCAAGCGGCTATATATAAGATCACGAAAGCGCATCGCGCCACGCCGCGAAAGTTATGCGATGGCAGCCGCTCACGAAAGTGGATATCTATCCCCTCCCACTGAAGGGTCGCCACCTCTTTAGAAGTTAAATTAGAGAGGCAGCCCGCGAGAGCGAGAGAAAGAGAAGGCTGGCTGCTTTTATGCCGGGACACGGATTACTCGATATCATCTGCCCGCGTTCCACTTTTCCTCCCTATTTTCGCGGCGGTTGACAAGGCCGTAAGCGTTCGTGTAATTGAATCGTTGGAGGCCCCTTCCACGACGGAGAGGAAGCTTTGTCCCTCGTCTCGCTAATAGAAATCGGTCCCTTCAAATATAACGTAGTGAATCTTTCTCTTACGCCTTACTCCGAATTACATCTTGCAAATATAATTGACGCGTCTGCTAATTTGTTTCAAGAGAACATGACACCACAATAAAAAGGAAAAAAAAAAAGAGAAAAGTCTGATATTCATCTGCGTGCAGTTCACTTCGGAACGGTGCAAAAAACCATTCGTCGGATTAACTGAACCATAATCAGACGGATTCGCAGTTAGAATTTCACCGTGTGTCCCCCTTCTCCCCCACAACGTTCGTTCGTGCCCGCGGTGGAAAATCAATCTCGAGGACAAACAGGGCCGCGCGAGCCACCAACGGGGTTGAATCGCGGCCTTTTGGAACGGCTGCGTCAACGAGAGACGACACTCGTCCATTCGTTTCGATTCCGCGGCGCGGAATCAAAGCCCCGTCGAAACGACGGCGGGCCGGAGTTGTCCACGTTGTGAAGCTCGGACCCGGCTGGGATTCGATTCGAACCGAAACCTCGGCCGCCGTGTTTCGGGCCAAATGTCAAACAACCGAATCCCATGCGCCCATTCGTTCCGGCGAGACGTACGGCTCGTGAACCGTAGACGTGGGAGAGAATCAATGACTCTGGCTCTCGGCGCTCGTTTGAAAGTTTAATCGGACCGTCGTAGGAACGATGGGAGAGGTGTCGCTCGATATTGTCACCTATGGGAGGGGAGAGCGCGGCACAAAGGAAGCCTGATGTTTCCCGCTTGTCATAAAGCTGCCACGCAACGGTATGTTTATTACCGGCGACGTATATAACAACCGAGCGAACCGGCCGCCATTTACCAAGTTTTCAAATCGCGGTGAAACGCGGTTTCGGGAGGAATGTACCGGGTCGCCTCCCCCTAAGTCATTACACCGGTCTACCTAGATAAGAGGACGTTTTCAGGGATCGTCCGAGTTCCACTTCTCGTTTTTCCTATTCTCGGAGCGATTTCGTCCGATTTTGATAGCAGACCGACGCGAGGGAAATGAATACCTCGGAACCGAGCCCAGCTGGAATTTCGTTTCGAGCGCCATAACCCTGGCCATAGGTTGATAAATTCGAGATGAACAGCTTGTTAGATATGTATGAATCGTTGTTGGCGCGGCTTGATAAATTCGACATGGACAGCTCGTTGCATCAACGTGGCGTTTCAAGTTAATGTTAAACAGACCGCGAAGAACGTGGGAAATTTATTTCATCTGTGCGGAGACGGGACTAGGGGTTTGTCTTATACTCTGTTCTCGATATTTTATATATATCTTTTTGATACGTTGTTTTTCTTATATGTTATGTTGTATACATGCGTATGTCTCTTTAAGTAACGCACAAGTATCCCACACTATATTAATAAATGTAGTGGATTTTTGAAAATTCATCTATGATTATAAATCAAATTCACTTTGTGAGTGATTTAAAAGTAAAGTAATACTCTTTACTATTTCTACCGCCATGCTTTCCAATGATGAATCCCAATGAAGAAGTTTCTTCAAAAGTGAAATTCACTACAAGAAATATTTTGGCTGATCCTTCAAATCATGAACATTTAATGCATGTTATTAATCATTCTGTTCCAATTATTACTCCTACAGATTGTCATAATTATTATATAAATACAAACTACCCTTTGCAGCGGCAGGCAAACCATTATAAATGAACCTACATATGCGTATATAAATATTTAAGTGTTAATTTTATGTCATATATATTATTACATACATAATTTTATGTCATGTATATTATTACACACATGCAATAAAATTTTTATTTCGAAATAATAACTTTGCATCGGATTTCATTTTTATCAAAATGCCTTGAGAAAACAAATTTGTAGAGAAACTTCTGATTTCCAAGAGGGTGAATTTGATCTGCAAAAGGGTTCGTTTGTGAACGCAGATAATGCGAGCAACATTTCACCCATCTCGTCTGTTTTCTTGCGAATCAACCGCGGCTTTTCCTCCCGGTTATTAGTTCCCATTTCCATTTGCTCAGCTGGCACTGGATTCCTTTCGGCGGCTGTCGCTCAGAATTGTTTACAATCCATTCATGGGCGGTCGTGAACGACCTAGATCCAGTCGCCGCCCCCGTTCGAAAATATTGGCGAACTTTCGTCACGGTAGACCGCACTGGCACAGTCGTGGACCTCGTACACACAGCACGCGTCGACACGTATGCGGACATTTTGGAAAACGCGGAACAAATGACGGATGTTCCGGCAATAAGTGGCAAACATTCGAGCCGCAGTCGTCGTCAGTATGATACGAAACGCTTGTTTCGCCTCGTCTAAGTTTATAATCGCCTCAGCGCGCAGTTTCTCCTTCGCGTACTTTCGAACGAACTCGCGTTTATTTCCTTGCGCGCCCCCCTCCCCCCCTCCTGAAACTGCGCCCCTAACTTTCCGCATTTCCGTAATGTGTGTCCGCGTTCAGAAAGTGCGGTCCTAACTCATTCAGGGTACGCTCTCGAGATGCATCTCGACGCGGTGTGTGTTTTTGGCTCGCTCCCGCATCAAGTATCACACTGTTCGACACCGATAACCGTAATTTAATAGTCGGGATTTTATCCCGCCGCTCGGGCGTGCACTCTGAATATCTTTCACTCGAAACTCCCCGTAACGAAGCCACTGGATTAGCTTCTCTGGATCTGGAAGATATCTCAATGGAGCAACTTCGTTTCTCAGGAAGTCGTTTGTACACTCTGGCGGAGAATGGAATGGTAGCAGAATTACCAAAGTGGTTAAAAGTGGACCAGTCCGTCAGATCTGTCAGAGAAATTGTTGCAGATTTACCGTGAATTTTGAATGTTCGTGTCATTTCTCTTAAAATGTATAAACAAACATTTTTCTATCCTCTCTCTAATCTCTCTCCATTGCAAGTTCACGAATAAATCGCAAACTTTTGCAAAAAAAAAAAAAAAAAAGAAATGATTACAATATCACTTCACCAGGCGAAATCGCCCCGGGCGTGTTTGATTCTCGAAGAAAATCGAAACCGTACGCGTAACGATTCCAACGATTATGCGCATAATGTATCGCGCGTTTCACGGTCACCTACGTAGAAAGTAAAATTTCAATCAACGAACGTTCGATTAACCGGGATTCCGCGCTCCGGGGACAGGGCAGCGTTCAAATGACGGTGCGTTTAACGTTGGTTAATCGAGATAATACGTTCGCTGTAATACAGTTTTGCGTTAAATTTCGTAATCGAATTACATGGCCCGCGCGGCTACATGAAACCGCTGATTCATAACTTTGCAGTTCGTAATTTCATTGTGACAGGGCGAAACTTTCCTTTACGACGAAATTTCGTCGATTTCGTTGAAGCGGCGCGGAACGAACGGCGGTCGCCATTTAATTTTCTCGAGAAGGCTTTCAGAAATCGAACGAACGTTTGTCGTTCAAATTGACGGCGGTGGAAATAAACGAGAGATGTCATTCGACATTTGACGCGGCATTTTTAGCGACGTGTCAACGAGATTAGCCAGTTTTAGAAAATACTCGTTTGGATCCAGCCCTCGAACGATGAACCTAGATTTAACCAAGTAATAATTGATCTGGATTCAATTTCTTGAAGTTTCCATGAAATTACAGATTTTTCGTGGCCTTTTAGATCTTTTGGGCTTCAATTGGCCAACAAAAATTTATCGCACATAGTTTACATATTTTTTTATCAGTACATTATTTATGAGGATATTAAAACAACTTTTATAGCTAAACGATACATTGATTAGAAAAATAGATTTATGTTAATTAAAAAAGTATGAAATTTTTCAACGAGAACACTGAACTTGTTTTTTAGATAATGGTTCATCGATGTCTGGTTTGAAGATGCTCGTTTAAAAGTTTTGTATGCTTCATATGGAAAGAAGTCTGTTCGCAAATATAAGCACTCCTCGAAAGATACGTCATGAACATTCATGGTTAAAATTATTCAAATAATAAACTTCTAATTCAATTGTCCCAATTTTGGTTATATAGCATGGGCCGTGTGAACAGAATCTAAAGGCCGCTGTTAAAAAATTGATGGTTAAAAATATTAAACGAATTCTTGGAAATTACTACTTTCCCTATAAACATTGAAAGGAAAGGCAAAATAATTTCACTGAAGAATATCACAACTGAAATAATGAATTAACGTCGAGTTAATTGATTGCGGAAAGCAAGGAAAATAAAATTCTAACGCAGAATGTTCATAAAGTTGCTAAATTATACGCTTACCAAGATTTGAGTCGCAATGTTGCGTACGTTGTTGCTAACGCTGTTTTGTATCTTCCGAGAAAAGCGAATACGTCGAACGTTGAGCTCGAGTAACGCTTTCAAAGCGAAGAACTTGGAAGCTCGCATGAAAAGCAACTCGTATTCTATGTAAACTGTGTCAGCAGCAAAGGAGCATCCCTTCTGCCATGTTAGTAAAATAATTAAATTTGGCTGCTGCCTCCGGTATCGTTCCAACGTGAATCGAGTTTTTCCCCTCGAATTTAACCTATCGAGAGGATCGTAGCAGAGCATTAGATTTATTTAGGAATTCATTCAATTTTTGTATCGGGTATACGAATTCATCTCGATCCTTAATGAATCACCATCCATTTTATTTCAGTATTTATTCGTTCTACTTTCGTTAATTTCGAGATTCGGTGCAAAAATGATCGACAATATACACATATATATATTATTTAATAAATTAACGGAGAGTTGCTCATATATGAGTATATATATATATATTAGGCATGAGCATCATTTGAATGAAATATTTGAAAAGTGATTATTTAAATAATATACCTTGTTATTTTGACTCATTATTATCTCGAAGCAGCTTAGTTTATTTGAACAGGCAAATGATAAATTCACGCTCTGACCATCGAATAAAATAATATTTGATTTGTATTTTGCATTTGTATCTACAAACAAAATTTCTCATCTATTTCACCTCCGGCTGGGCTTATTCGCTATTCTATTTTCAGTGGATGAATTCAAATGCCGAACGCGATTATTTCAACATGATTCACTTGATTTGGATCCAAGATCTCTCAAGTGAAAATAATAAATTGGCAGAAGTGTTTCGTTATTCGAGATCGTCTTCGTCTCAAATAAAATTTGCCCAATTCTGATTTCAGGTGTGCAGAGTTCTATGCCAAAGAGTTCACGCGACGTGAGATCAACGACCCTATTTGTCCGCAAGTTCTTACGGCAATTTGTAAGCGGCAAACGTTTGAAACTTCGAGTCCGGAATGAAAGATGACCGTAATGTCGTGGAACATAATTTTGACAGCTTCGAGACCATAGAGCTTATTACAGATAACTTCGATAACCGTCGGATTTTATGCCATCAGTTTCAAACGGTTAAACTGCCTTGAAGGTACTTTGTTCCACCTATAAGAAAGTTTCGAATCATCCCTGTGTGTGTTCCAACATGGAACGACTCTTTAAAATTCTCACAGTCATTCAAAACTATCGATATCGTCGAACATCCGCGAATTTTCAACGGGTGGAATTTCTTTTAAACCCACGATCCTCTCGCTTCAGGAACCTGCCGAGATACGTCATTAGTATCTTAGTATCGAACTTTCCGCTTTCACGGCACACGATTTTTCTGTATTTCCCTCGAACTCTCACGCGGGGAGGACCCACAGGAAATTCAGTGGATCTTCTGGATTTTAGCGATCCGTAGGGTCTTCTGTTTCAACTTAAGTTCCGGCGAGCGTCACACAGACACTCGTAGAATTTTCCAGCCCTCGGAAAACTTTCCAGAGAGTTTTCAAAGCCACGTTCCTCCTTGTCCTTCGATCTATCATTCGCTAGAGCAATTGACAGCGAAGCGTGCACAGAAAAGAAAGAAGGACAATTCTCATATTTATTCGTGTCTATCTTCGTCCCGAATTTCCAATGTTTCAATGCGATTAAATAAAAACACAAAGAACCATCGCCGAGATTCATTAATTTCAAGAGAGTCTGCGCATACATCTACGGTCTACAGATTTATAATATTTGACGAAGCTTAAGCTTCTTACATCGTCCAAGCCCCTTTTGCGGATTGAAGATTCTTCTTTCTCTTTGCAATAAATTGCATTCGTGATCACGCGGATATTGTAGAACACGATGGAACAATAAGAACGATTGCGTAAGATTCGAGTACGTTTCTTGTTCTATCAGGCGCGCACGATGCTCCCACCTCTTTTTTCTATTTTTCTTCACGTAATCTCCGCGCCAACTGCTCTCATTATATCTCGGTGTTATTATATAATTTTCTTCTTTCACGGTGATCACGAGAAGCGAACGTCCATAACGATGACGCGTCCCGTCTCCGCGCGCGCCAATTATATAATTGGCAAGACGTTTTTATTTAATCACATGGCTCGCTACCAGAGCTGTATCTCCGCATCAAGGATCCATTTCGCTTAATTAAATCATTTAGCTGATAGCCAATAATAAAATAAAACGAAATCAAACGCTGCGTCCCCTTTTGTAACAAAGACCGTGTCGATAGATGCTAATTCGCGGCCGGATTCATTTCGAGATTACGAAATCCAAATGGAATCGAAAACAACGAGAAATAAATTTTCGAGCGGAAAGGAACCAGCAGGAACTCTCGAACTCTCTATACGCGTCGAAATAAATCCGACGGAGGCCATGATAACAGCGTCACTGTAAATAACGACAGCCCCCTCGTTCATTCGTCACTCGGTGAGAAGATTCGCCGCGCTATTTTTTTCTTCTTTCTCTCTTTTTTTTTTTTTTTTATCGAAGAAACATACATTGTACGAACTTCCTTCCGACAGATTTATTCACCGAGAAACCTTCTGCGAAATAAGATTCACATTTGACACTTATTGCGCCGCGCGTTTCTCCACGGACGAACTCCGTCCGTCCGCGACGTTTTTGACAAGCTCGTGATATATTCTCCCAAATTTCGGCCATTATCAGGGATTTTTATGCGACCACGGATTCTCAGATCGCGCCGAGAGCTCGAGCACTACCACTGGAAATTCCTCCGGCGCGGCAACGTCGAAAACTTGCTCGCACTTTCCCCGCGGGATGGATCTCCCTCCGAGAATAACCCAACGAAACTGTAACATCGGCGAAACAATTTTCGGCAAACAAATCAATTACCATTCGCGACAGACTGGAAAACATCGGTTTACATTCTATTACGACCAGTGACCGGTGCGGCCGTCGTATGTTTACCAAATACAGTGTGATCACTGAAAGACTAAATGATACAAAACGAAAATAACTTTTACAAACAACATGTTTCTTCAATTTGTTATTATTTTATTTGCAAATATAAGTAACAGAATAGTAATATATTATATTACAATTAATTTACAACCTACGAGGGAAGAAAATGAAAAAAGATTGAAAATGAACGAACTATGACTTTTTCAAATCTCTCAGTTTTTCAGTGGCCATCCTGTACAACTCGATGCGGAAATTCAGTTTGGCCGAACGTCGATTTTCACTGTTAATTATAACACAACGACGTATTGAATTACTTAAACAATATTATTGCATGCTGTGCGGTATCAGCCATTACGAACGGTTAGTAGTACCGATATTCGAACTTTCGGAATGCTAGCTGAAATACTACAACGTTGTAACCAGACTGCGGATATTCGTGCAATTTCGTATATCTCTCTGCGAACGTAACGTAAAGAAGTGGAATTCAAACGTCTAATTTATGCACAACGTCACGATGAGTATTTTAATTCGAACATTTTCTATATATTTATTTTCGCGGTTACGTTCACGTGCATATTGTTAATCTTTCGAAAACCCCCGAGTTTCACAAGATTAAACAAACAGATAGGAATCGAATTGTCCAGCATATCTTGCCATTTTAAAAATTAAACGAGACGTCTATTTTGTCAATTACATACATACAATTTCGCGTGCAACATGCATTTGGTTGATTTTTGGAAATTTAAATTGTGCAAACATGTAACATGAACGTCGAAATGTCCAACGCGTTTCATCTATTTTATTAATTATATTGCGTTATTACATTGCGCTATATGCATTTTATTAATCAGTGGAACTTTAAATTTCTCAAAATTAAACATTTATCTGGTGGGCAACAGCAAAATTAAAATATCGAGCTGTCTGGCAGATAAAAGCACAACTGAACCAATAAATGTGATGAAAAGCTGTCAATAATTCAAACTGTTATGACTTTGTAAAGAAAAATCATACAACAATCCACTTGGTCTCATTTCAAAACCCTTAACTTCATAGTTTTGAATTCCTTTCTTCCTTTTTTTTTTTTTTTTTTTTTTTATAAAAGAAAAGAAAAACAAAAATACTTTTTTCTTGAATCGTAATAATTCCAATTTCTGCAAAAGCAATAAAATTTCACTTCATAACTGAATCTATCGATGATTGAAGTCTTCTCTTAAAACTGTTTTTTTTTTTCGCCACTTTATTGAACATTGGAATTAAAGTAACGAAATACTAGGATTTCTCGAATTTTTCCTTGCCTAACCGTAATATTCATAGTTCAACAAAGTGCTGGAAAAAAAGTCTAAAGTCTTTATTTGTTGTAAAGTGGGGACTTTATTCTTCAAAACCAGTCACGAAGAAAAAAGGGAGACGATTGAATTTTCACACATTTGAAAAAAAAACAGTGTGTTCTCGCTCATTACACGATGTAATATCATCTCTGAGGAAAACGAATTTCGACGCCTGTCGAAAGTACAGATCTCAAGCTCTAAAATAAGAAATAACCAAGTAAGATATTTCTATGCGATTCAAGTTAAAAGAGCACGAATCGTCGACGATCGTTCATCGTTATCTGTCCAATTACGCTCCATCGCTGTGTGCCATTCACTTTACAAATTGCCGATAACGTTAGAGAAAACATCGGCGATAACGTGTGCTCGACAGGCAACTACACGACGAGCGGCGAGATCCAGGTCACGGGCGCACGTCGGTCACATTTCATTTCTAATCCTCTAATATCTGATCGGGATCGGATTCCCGTGCTCGGTCGATTCGACTTTTCTATCCAGATGTAATTCGGCTGTAAAGAGCATTCTTCTCTTTTGCGGGATTAAACCTAGCCTGAGCAACGAGCAGCCCGGGCAACGACAGGCCGAGTAATTCCGCCGGTAGAAGAAATTGCGAGCCATGGAAATGAATCAGACGTACAGAGTGTGTGCCGTGCAACGAATCGGATCGGATCAGCGGCGGATCCGATTGGACGCGGAGGGACCGGATGCGTGGATGCGAGGAGAAGGTCGGCTTCGGCTTGAAAAGTTGCAGGTGCTCCGAAAACAGACGAAAAATCGATTCAATTCAAGAGGGGAGAAGATAGAGAGAGAGAGAGAGAGAGAGAGAGAGAGGCAGTTGCCGTGAAACTTTTGAGCAGAGAAATAGCATTTGATGGACTGCTACATCAAACCGGAATACCGTTCTCGTGCTTTCTCGTTCACGGTCGTTCACGTGCTTCCGCGCGCGCGGAATTTCTAGAATCATTTTTTTTTTTTTTCGGAAAGCGAGCATTTCTTTCCTTAGCGAACGACTAATAACAATACAAAGGAGGAATGCCTGGATCGAGCTTATGTCTTTCGTTAGTATATCTCTGCCCTTTTATTTCACACTCGAGTTTTCGTACACATTCTCTGCTTTTGGATTTTTGCCTGCTCCTTATCCTTGTTTCCGCGACGAAAAATTTATTCGACGATTAGGGATACACGTTCCACTTCAATTTCCACGTCTCGCGGGGAATGAAAGAAAGAAGAAAGAAGGATCGTCGTTAAGAACGTTGACCGCAACGTTTCGGGCAACTTCGTTCGAAACAGTGTGATTTTAATGAACACTGACAGACTCGATGAAAAAAGTTGGCGCTTCCCGGTCGGCAATTATGCAATCACGTTGGACTAGTTTTTCTCGTCGACTTGTTCGAAGTACGAGGGAAATTCGGAGCGGGGAAGTTCCGAAGCCCCGAACACTCGAGCGATCGGCGAACTTTCGCGAGCGTTTAACTGATCAAACATAATGGACAAGTATGCGCTCCGATAGAACAAAAATCTACGATCGTCCGTGCGTAGTTGTTTAGCGATTCGACATGTTCGTTGTTCGCACTCGCTGAACGAAAATGAATTTAATTCGACAACGTTGGCTGCTTGGCTGGCGAAGCCAACGATCGAAGACAGTGAACACCTTCTGAGTTCGATGTTTTTCGTCGAACGTTTCTATCGTTAATTAGAAGAGCGCAGGAAAGTTGTTAGGGGAGAGGTACACGAGTGGAATTCGCCAAGAGGAAGTTTAGAACGGCGTCTGAGATAAATTTCTGCTGAAATTGTTCGTTTCGAAGTTCGCCCGACTCGGCGAAACAATAAGCAACCTTGCACTCGAAGCGACTGGAAGATACCATTACCAAAGGAACAAATCGAATCGACGATCAGGCGGTGATATTGTTTCCCTCGAAACAATGGGAGGGAGGGGAGGGGAGGCGGGAGAGAGGAGAATGATTTAGAAAACGGTATCGGGAAGAAGAAACGTCGTAGTTAAGAAGAAAGGATACTTAGAGATTGAAAGTATGGCCAGAATCAGCTACGAGTTGGAGGAAATCTCAAATTCGGATCGTTCGGAACTTTAATCCAATCGTATTTCTCGGATCATTTCACATCTTAGTTATCGTTCGTTTCGATCATTACGGGATCGCTCGGGCGGAGATGAAATCAGGGATGAGCGTTCGGATCAGAGGGTGCGGATTCTTCGATGGAAAAGAAATCATTGAGCGTGTAAATAAGTTTAAACGAGGGAAATAAACGAGCACGAGGCGTCGTCCTGTTGTACGGTCTCCGTTCCGTCCCGAGAGAGAAATATACACGCTTCTCTGAATTGACATTAATTGGATTAAAAATTATCCCGGAATAATTTGCCGGACAGTTTTCTGAACCGTTCATCTTCGACGTCCAATAGTTTATTTTTCATTTTCGACATTCTGTCTTCTTTCTTTCTTTTTCTTTTCTTTTTAATCTCAGTTTCGTTATCCTTTATATAAATTTCGAACGGATCGTCAAATGGAATTACAGAGCCAGTGGCGTAATATATCGTAAAATCGAATGGAGAACACGTCGAAAATTTTCATATTCGACGTTCCTTTGAGCAGAAATAATCAAATTGTGGTTAAGGTTGCTAAAACTTGTTCCGTATCATTAAACAGTATAACTCACAGAGAAAAAGAGAGAGAGAGAGAGATTTTCTTTTCCTGTTTTTCATCCGTACATACGCACGAAAGTCTAATATCAATTCGTTTGAGAGATCGATAATTAATCGACGAGCAGCAGCTTGGAAACGAAAGTTACTTCCCCGAAGACTCGTCGTGTCATCATCGTTCTGTCGCTCGATATGGGACCCATTTCGCAGAGGCAACGAATAGTTACTCGAAGATTTTAGCTTAGGTAAACGAGTCGGAGCTTAACCTTAATCCGATGGTACCATCGGCTGGCGAGCTTAGACTCGAGTTAGGGTTAAGAAGGCTATATAAACCCTCCATAAATCCACTGTTAGGGCATTTTAGAAGCGTGTATCCGGACAAAAAAAGAAGAAAGAGATACCAATCCCCTGATCTTCTGTTACTGTCGTGCTTTCCCGAGAGGTTAGCTGCTTAACTGTTTCCACTTACGAGTCGTCTGACCAATCGCCGACCTGTATCACTGGCGCTAAGACGTTTCCTTCGTCGTTCAGTGATTATTTGATGCAACTTTATACCACGACCGAATCGAATGTGGGTCACGAAACAAACGCAAAAAGGATCGAAACGCTCGCGGACTTTGCGAGTATTTCACACTCAGAGGCGCGTATAATTAATTGATTCTTACGAAACGCATTCGGCCGTGCCGAGAGATCAAATCCGTGACGGGGTTGCACAGCTGGCCAATCGGCACGGTTGTGCTCAATCGACTGACTATGTACGCTTAATCAGATCGTACCGACGCTGAAGAATCAGTTTCCCGTCGTGGAAATCCCGATTAAACCCTCCGACGATTAGCCGACGCGGACGATTTCGCGCAGCAGGCGTCGCTTTCCTCACCTTGACATTTTTCTCCGGCTTCAACTAACTGTACGTCGCTATACGTCCGTCTGTTACTAAATCAATTTGCAGCAAACAAATTAAGTGTGGTGCACAGGAAAATTCGGATTTAACGAACGGCCGTGTTTAATGGCAAAAATATTTCGATATCCCCTCGGAGTCTTTCATTTCAGTTCGAGCAGATCTGTCTAGAGCGTTTCGATTTCGTTATTCCGGTCTCGTGAATATCGATACTATTTCTTTCCTCGGGGAGCGACCTTTCCCCCCCCCCCTATTTCCCACCCTTCTTTGTTTCGCCCCGTCTTTCTAACTGTTGCCACCGCGTCGAATTTGTTTCGAGGGAAGCGACGAGAAGAGAAAAAAGAAGAGGGAAAAGAAAAACGTCAAGAGAATCGGACGGTACAATTACGAGCGGAAGGAAGACATCGTTAAGACGTTCGTGTGGCGGATTTAGCGGAAACACGGCGCAAAGTTCTCGAGCGAACGGCTCGTTCGAAAGTTTATTAAAGTTACAGTGAACTCGAACGGAGAAGGAACGGAGGGTGGGAGGGAGGAAGGGGGTGGAAGAGAAAGAAATCGCCTCTCCGTGCAGCCCGGTCGACACCGATGAGAAACAATATGCAGCCAGGAGCTGTTGTTACCCGACCGAACAACACGATTTCACGCCGAACCTTTGAATCTTATTAGCGGGCTTCGTAAAAAATGGTGCCCGCCTTGCCAACACCGTTCCAAATCCTTTGAAAATCCGCTTCTGGCTTCTGGGAAGGGAAGCGGATGTTGCTGATGGCGTACGCCCCCTCTCCTCCCTTCCTCCTTTGGACATTCTCGAGGAGGAGGTCGCGAAATAAACATAGGGCGTGCAGTAACGACGACAGAGACGACTATCGACCGATTCCTCTGGTCTGGAAAGCAAATTGACGTCTCTTTGCCCGGGATTTCGTTTTCCAGAGTTTATTTTGTCATCATCTCAGCATGTCATTTCGTTTTACTTGGCCAGCCATTACAGTTTCTTCTGTTGTGGCAGAATTTTCGCAGAGACAACAAATTTTGTGATTATTTTACAATATGATTATGCGTAATTATGAGCCTGTCAACGAGACGACGAAAACTCCAAAAGCTGTAAATTGTGGTGCGCAGACTATCGCCCGATCTAGTGGTCTGACGGTGCACGAGATTAATCTACTTATTACAAAGCGAAGGAGGGCCACATAATAGTTGCTCGAGAGTTTCCATACAGACCATGGTTTGGTTATGGCATCATCGTATTCCACACGCTAAAAAATCCTTTATTATACATATCTTATCGCAAATCCCCTTCTTCTACTTACTTTGCCATGCACGGTTCTATATTGCCTCGCTTGCAAGCATCATATTCTACGTGTTCTGCCATAAATCGACCTGTTCTACGCGCTCGCTGCCTTTGTTCCCATTTTGTCTGATTAAAGGGAATTCTCCTGTTTCTTCCTTGGAAGAATATATACTCGAAAAGTAACATTAAGGCGCCCAAAAAGTAACTAACGACGCTTCTTTTTAATTAGTGCTTCTCGACTCGATTATAATTGTTACGTTACTTACAAGCAGAGTTACAAGAATTTAACGATACTTTTCCCTTCAAATGTCAAATATCTGAAAATTCGAATTCCCATCTGAAGAATCTAGTTTGGAAAATTTTCGTTAATAAATGACGGAATCGCATGTTGTTTCCTATTTTTTTTTTTTATCGAATATTGGCAATCGTAACTTCTCGAAGAGGATCCCAAGACGTTGTTTTGCCCGACTGTTGTCAATTTATTGTACTGCCAGGGGAGATCAATTATGTGGAATCCCTGCTGACGAACTGCTTAACCCCGAGGCCATAAGGGTAGCACTGGCCATCTAATCCTTTTACGGAGTTTCAGATCCAGTCCCTTGAGGAACCTTTAAATCTTATAAAACATTGTTCCGGAGGAATGAGGATTTGCTTCACAAAGGACGGAAGGAATGTTTCACGGAAACGGTTAATTGGCCTGCGTTGCCGTGGAGCATTTATTTTATTAAAGAAACAAGATCAATCGGACAAACGAAAATTTCTCTCCTTTCTTCTTTCGTCTGATTTCTCGAAACTGCAACGAAAGATTGCAGAAAGTTCGGCTCGAAGGCGCGCCACGATCATAAGTAGTTTCTTCGGAAACAAGCGGAAGTTCAGCTGTTTGCTGACCAGATGATTGGCGGAAGAAACTAGTTTCAAGCTTTAAAGAGTTTCCAGGCGGCTCCCGCTTTCGCACGCTGTGCACGTTCTAACGATTGTTTTCATCGCAGACGCGAAATAATAAAATCGAAGGAACGCGCAACCGGCGCTGAAAGTAGATACCCTGAAACAATTTTTTAATAGCTTCCAGCGGCTATGGAAAAATTTATTTACAGCGAGACGTCGCGATTGAATTGCATGGGAATACATATTAGCGGCTGGCTAAGGTGTTCGTACCATTTGTGAATATATTCCTTGCGTGACTGTACGCTTGTTGAAATTTTATTAGCACTCTGGCAACCTTAAGCTACCACGATTACATCAGTGAAACGATTTCGAAGGGTTTTCAACGATTCTGAAAACGTATGCGGAAGTTATGAAATAAATTTAGCTCAACTGTGCATATTTTGCAGAGATCGTAAGAATCTTCGTCGCTAGACTTTTAAGCGGATTTTTACGCACTTGTGGGAAAGTTAAGTGTATAAAGTTGAGAATGGAGAAATATTTAAAATATTTAATGTTTGATATGTAAAACAATTCTCTACCTAGGTTTTAATTACAGTCCCAAAAATATGATTTGACATAGAAATCCGCACATTGACAAGTCCCAATTTTCAACACTTATCGTACATTCAAATATGTATCTTGTAACTTTTAACTTATCAAAATATGTTTCTGGTGTGCGCATAAAATACGCTTTTCTATGGACAATACTTTCGCGAGTCACGTCCATTATCTTGTGTTTCAAATCGTCACAGAAAATTCAAAACGGCGCCGCTTTCGCTGAATTCGCTGCGAATCAAAGTTTCGCATTGCACGATTCAATGGGAAATCCAATGGAAATTGAACGAACGAATAAACGTGTCCCGTTTATGCGGGTACGGGTATTAAGTGCCATTTAATTAAATTAATTTCGTCAAAGTGATTCAAGTCGATAATGTTCCACGCTGCCAGCGACCTGCCGCCATTTACTGCCGCGCTAGAATGGAAACAATTCGCAGAATTTTGAAACAAGGATTGGGTTAACCAGAGTCTCTTACGTATCCGTCGTATCATCTTTCTCCTACTGAATTTCAACCGATCGAATCGGACGTTTGGCGTTCAGCCCGAAACACCCGGGTTAAATTCCAATAAACGAACTTGTACGTGTTAGCACGCTGATACCAGCGAGATTTTGTTCGGGCCACGATCTCTTTTCACGAAACGTACTCGAACTCTCGCCAAAATAAATGTAATTATTTGGGAAATTTTGGGATCTCATCTCTCTCTCTCTCTCTCTCTTTCTCTGTGAAATTAAAATTGAAACAACACCTGGAAGTGAACGAGTATGGCTTTTAGAAATTTTTTCTAAAAAAAAAACGATATCATTTTTCCGTTTCGTTAGTCGATATTTCTACCAACGAAATATGTTTCTTCAAAAAAAAAAAAAAAGAATCACCCTTTCCTTTTCCTCGTCGTTCCGATCTTAATCAATTTCGCGAATAATTTCCTCTAGAAGCTTTAGCAGACCGTTCGTTCCAACGTTCCATTATCGGCAATCGACCTGCCTTGCCACGGTTGGCAATCGTTCCCCGCGAGGCGGATGTGCACGCGACGCGAGCAAAATTTTCGCTCGCCTCGTCTTTTATTTCCCCCCCCCTCTGTGTGTTTCATATTTTCTGACGTCGCTTCGTCGAACGTTAACGAGATTCCCCGCGCGTGTCCCTTTTAACGTCGTTTGCAGGCGTTGTGTGTCTCGCAAAATGGCGAGCCTCCATATTCATACAATCGTTATAGCGGCGCGGCCCTGTAGAGAGGTGAGCAAAGAGCGTCAGAGACCGAGAGGAAAAAAAAAAAAGAGAAGAAGAGGGTGCAAAGGGGGAAAAAAAGGCGTCTCGATCTATTCGATCTTTCGCTGTACCGATACCGCTCGCGTGATTTACATTACACGCACTATCGTCCATAAGTCACCGGACACTACGACAAATTGAGGCACGGTCAATTCCGATGAATTTTATACGTACAATATCTAGAATACATATGTCATACAGTTTATGTGTCAAAAATCTTATCAAAAAGTATATAATGTATCTTATATCTTTGTTTCGCCGTGATATATCCGTCTCGTGTACGTACGAGGGCCTGAACTAACCGTGGCATTCTTTCGATTAATTTTATCAATATTTCGGAATGAATTTCTTTCCACGCTTCTTCTAATTTCTTTTCCATAAATCTTTCTCCGATTTTAGATACGTTTCCCCGAAGTCTTCTGTCCAATTCATCTCACAATTCTTCGATTGGATTTTTTAAACATATATATTTTTTTGAAATATTTATTCAGACTACATGAAATATGTAAAATATCAGTTTTGTTCTCAAGTATCATTATAAAATAAGTACATATAACAAGATTGTACAATAAAATTAATCCAGAAATGTATATCTGTGCTCTAGTAACTATTCAGCTCAAAATGAGCAGTGTCCGGTAGTGGTGTAATTTAATTTATTGCCTTGCGAGAAGCAATATCCACCGCTGGACTTTTGTCACCGAAACGTCCGAACGCGTAATTCGAATTCGACCGAAGGATCTCCACGATGAAACGTCGTCGCGCGTTCGTTCGTCGCACGGTGCATCGACGTGACGTCCTGGCCGAAGAAACGAAATACGGCGACGACGACGACGAGTTCAGTTCGTAGCGTTGGGAGAAATGTAGCGAGCGTCGCGATACGGTACCCGGAATAAAGTGGCGGCTTAATGGATTCGCTAACGCGACCGCTGGCTCAGATGTAAATGGGATTCGCCGGGGTTTCTTTGACGAAGGCTTCCTCTCGCGACAAACGACGAAACGATGATCCTTTCTTGCCGCGGTGGTACTTAAAATCTACTTGTAGATTTCTGAACGAGCGACAGTTAGTGCAGAACTAACTTAGCAGAAAGAGAGAGAGAGAGAGTATTCGCGCGAACGCGAGAAATGTATTTCGTTAACAGCACGCGCATAAAGCGTTTCACGAGGCTGTATCTGAGGCCAGCGGGACTTTATCTGGAGAACTTCTCATTTTTAACTCGCCGAAACAAGTGAAATACACTGGAGCACCCTCCTCGAGCGCGCTCGTTTCAAACGTTTCCGATACTTTTGACGTTTAGACGTGTAAATAAAAAATTCGGTTGACGCTGGATCGACGTCGGGGTGGCGCCGAGGGGGTTAATAAAATAACAGTTCCCGGTGTTGAGTTTCATGCCGGTGAAATAACGTTTTGTAATCAAAAAAATGTCAATCTCGCGCAAGAAAGAAACAAAAAGGGAGGAACAATTTCATTCGCGATTCTAACCAATTTAACTTTCGGCCGACTGAAACTCGGTCAACGAACGTCGGAATCACTGTAGCGGCAATCAATAAAAATGGTGGATATTAGCGGTTTTTCGAACAGTCGAGGAAATATATACAGATTGAATCGGCACACTCGGTACAGCGAATAACAGGCGGATTTGCGAAGCTCGTTGAAAGTTCGCCGAGACGTTTGCGCTGGATCCGCGCGTGCACGGATTTGTTATGCCCGGCGATGAATGATCGACAAATGCAGAACCATGCAATTTTACAGACAGCCGAGGCACGGGTACGTGTTTGCGCAGCATTCATTTTTATAGCCCGTTATAAACAACGAGAAGGAAATTTCGTTCCTGCTGCTCTCGCCTTCCGTTTTTATATCAAGCTTCGTACGTACATATCTCCGCCGGAGGAACGTGGAAATATCTAATTAATCACATAAACGTTTATTGTCGTTTATTGACGTTCGATTTGCAACGACGCTTCTAACCACTCGAGCCTGCATCGGCGACAAACATCGAGCGCGACGGAGCGAAAACAGAATTTTTCCCTCTAGCACTAGCTTCGTATTCCATAAAACGTGTGACAAAAATATTTCCAAAAAATACGGACGTATTTCCACCCCGTCCAAAGTATACAAACGATTATATCAACAACCGTAAAGCGCGCACGCGTGAAGCTATGCACCCGGTAAGTATCTTCGTCGCAAATTCGCAAGGAAATATCGAACATCTTTTTCATCCCGTGTTGGTGTTGCACCCACGTTCTCGACGTTAACTGTCGCGCCGGAATTTTACGTTGGAGACCACGCATTTCGGGCATTTCTCGACCCACGACCAAGAATTCCCGGTTTCGTCTCTCCCGGTCGTTACTCCCAGCTCACGAAGGCGAAGAAACTGATCTCGATCGCCACTCACAGTCGACGACAACTACGTAGCGAATTGAGAGATATGAACCACGTAAAATAGGCGAAGCGTCGCGGTGTTTACATGAATTTATCCACCGGCGTGCCGCGAATTCCACGCTTTTATATTTAACCCAGCCGCGAATCGTGACTGCTAAATGCAAAATCCTGGGCCGGTTAGGTTTTATCAGCCATTCGTAGCACGTTTCGCGCGGCCTAGACAGCCTGAACTTTCATCGATTCTTGAGCCCCCCTCCTCTTCCGCCCCCGCCCACCCCCGTGAATACACGAGTTTCACGGGGTTTTTGATTTATCTCAGTCGCCGGCAACGTTCGAATCGTCGGCGACGCGTGACATTAATAATTAATAGGCCGCTTCGTTAACAGGCCACTGCCATGATTCATCTCCTCGTGAGAAAGAACAATATTTAACCAGAACACGATAAAAAGGAAAAGAGAAAAAGAAAAGAAACAGCTGGAATTATGAACGTAACGTACGTCGAATAGACACACGCTTGAGACACTTGTCATCACTCGACTGCGGGTTTTTTTTTTATGCGTTTTTAAGTTTTCGCGAACACTATCAAAGAAATGGAACCTGTCACTGGACTGCAGATTTTTATACGCATTGTTAAGTTTTCGCGAACGTTATTGAAGAAATGAAACCTTTTATGCATTTCCAAATTTTCCTGCATTTTTGAAAAAATGAAACCTTGATAAAAAATTGTTTTTTTCTTTTGTTTCACATATTATTACAATTGATACAGTTCCTCGGATATTTTATACATTTATTCGCATCACGTGCACCGCGTGCGTTGCATAAAAATTGCATAAAAATCCGCGGCCTGGTTATCACAGACAGCAATACTTTTTCGTTCGTATTTTACGTATCAGTGTATCCTTCTCTTGGAAAATTAATTAAGTTTTCTACATTTGAAGTAGGATGTAACGCTTGTCCCGAGAGATTTTCGAACAGATATGGGAACGAGGAGGTCGACGTGGATTCTACTTTTCATTGTTAAAAATAATAGCGAATATTTATTTCGGGGTGTCGACAGGAAGCGAATCGAGAAGCACGTGTAAAGATATGATACGCAGAGAACCAAGAGGGACATTTGTCTACGCGCGGCGAGAATGCACTTTGTGCCTGTGCCATTTTTACCCGCGCGATTGAGAAGCTGATGGCTAGGCTTCTAAATCATAAAAGAGTTGCGAGCGTAATTTACAATCGCACAATATTTGTACTATTATATACTACAGTACAATAATATGATTAATATATAATTTACGCTAGCGCAGAGTGAAGCTGAAGATTTTCTGGGAATCGAGTTGCATCAAGCGAGAATCGTCGCTTAAATATT
Organism: Frieseomelitta varia; assembly: GCF_011392965.1. Classification (NCBI taxonomy): domain Eukaryota; kingdom Metazoa; phylum Arthropoda; class Insecta; order Hymenoptera; family Apidae; genus Frieseomelitta; species Frieseomelitta varia. The sequence goes on along the minus strand of NW_025110215.1, from coordinate 510,434 downwards.
TGACATTATCGAGCTGAAATCTGTTTGCAATTCGACATTCCTGCACACGGGGGGATACACGAGACGGCTGTTCCAATACGTTCTCTTTTCTTTTTTTTTCTTTTTTCGTACGGAGCTGGAAAAGCTCCAGCATCCTGCTGGAATGTTTCCAGCGACTTTAATTCATTTGTCAATTACATGCACCGCCTTACGAGGGCCAATAAACTTCCTTAATGACTGCGCATTTCCCTGCGTTACCACTGCTAAATTTTTCGAAACTCCGTGACGCGGATTGATCGCTTTTTGTCGGCTAGATCGGTATTACGCGAGAGGAGAAACGCCACGACGAGATTGAATTTTACATTTTACGGACAAGTGGTGGAACGTGCCGCATCGTGCTCTTTATCGTGCACGCGATTAGTTTGCGGCAAGTTTCTGGCGGCGATAAGAAATTTAGACGGGGAACGTGTAACGGGAGAAATGTGTGTATCGTGCTGTGAACCACGCCAGTGTTATATGAGTGAAATCTTTGAAGAACTCGAAACTTGATGAGAAAACTCTTGGTGAGAAACATTCGCCTAACACTAGAATTTTCGCAGAAATTTTATTCTATCTGGATCTCTCAGCTCGTTGGATCGTTATTAGTCTTCCTCCTGCATGTTGGATGAATTTGATCTGTTTCGTTGGTTGATCAAGCAATTTTAAATGAAAAATTGGATCCACCGTTTCGTTTAAAATTCCACGTATCGCGAGGTAACGTCAGATGTACAAAGAATCGAGAACTCGGTGTGGTTACGAAGCGAATCTATCTCAATGAGACATCTTAATAAGAGATACCTCGTTAAGGTACCTTAACAAGATATATCTTATTACGGTACCTTAACGAGACACGTTCTAATAAGACATAGAACGAAACGTTCCCATCACGTATGTACGTGTGTGCTCGCCAAGTTTCTCACGAAACGACTAATCCGACGTCAGAATCCTACGAGTGAGAATATCAACGTAACACCAAAGGAAAGATCGCAATGTTTCTCCATACACTCCCCGGTCGTTTCAAAGGGGAACGAAACTGTTTCCTCGCAACTACCTACGAAATAACACTTTCGTAGACCCGTACGAAACTCGAATCTCCATACGATAAATTTCCGAAAAGGGTCAAAAACGTTCGATCGTTATTTAGAACAACAAGCTTCTCTTTTGTGTGTGGAACGACCCACGTGGACGTGTGTACAACGGATGAAAACGAATGAACGAACGGGAGGGGTGGCCCCGTAGAAAATGAGATCGAGGGATTCGAACGAAGCCCGACGATTCACGCACCGGCCGCAAAAAAACTATCCTTTGCATTTCTCGCCCGCGATTCCATTCAGACACGGACAAACGTTCCGATTTCGTTCGCACCGGCTTGTCCAAGAAGATTGGATCGCATTGAAGCCGGGGACCTTGGAATTGAAAGGACGTCCCGGCCCTTCCTGGCGCGATGAAGAACTGACTGCAGAGGGGTATATATACAGGGTGTTTCGTAACCTGTGGGAGTTGATTGTACGCCTAAAAAATAATGAAAAAAAGTCATATAAATACATGTTTTATCTGTCTTCGTTTATCAGATGTAACGAATTTTCTGTTTTAATTACTATTACAAAAGATGCTCGAGATCATCACCTTGCATTTGAAGACAAGCCTGCACGCGTTTTGTCATTCATCTGGTTACTCTCTCTATCATTCCTGGTGTTTCTCGAATTTGTCAGAAGCCTTGCTCTATTCTATTTCGCAGTATTTCAGCATGTTCAATCGATGTTGCGTATACAATAGATTTTAAATATCTCCACAAATGAAAATCTAATGGATTCAAATCCGGAGAACGAGCAGGCCATGCGACAGGACCTCTACGACCAATCCATTTATTTGCAAAGTGTTGATTTAAAAATTGCCTAGCTACTCGGCTAAAATGCGGCGGAGCTCCATCATGCATAAACCGCATACGAATAATCTAATATCGACTGGAACTTCCTCTAATATTTCGTGTAAATGAAAAATCAACGTACTTTGTGCCTGTTAGTTTCCCATCAAGAAAAAAAGGTCCAATTAAAAATTTATCAATTATTCCTGCCCATACGTTTAAACTAAACTGGTGTTGATGTCTTGAATGCACAGTAACATGTGGGTTTCCTTCATCCCAATTATGATTATTATGAAAATATTGAACATATACCATCCCTGGTAAAACTAGCTTACTAGAGTTTGCTCTGTTTATAAAATTCATTATATCACGTAAACGAAGACAGATAGGACATATATTTATACGACTTTTTTTTATTATTTTTAGGGGTACGATCAGCTGCCGAATTGGGTCTTTCCACCAGTTACGAAACACCCTGTATATAAAACGGTGTACCGAATCACTTACCTGGTATTGGATTGCCACCGCGGTCCCTTTCCGGTCATTCCGGCCGGGCAAACGCTACGAAAGACGAAGCCGGATAAATTATTGACCATCCACCCCCTCGAATCACTCCTCGTTTTCACGGCTTGAATACAGAACGCTGGAACGGTGGAATTTCATCGAGCCAACCAGCCGAAACAGGCCGTGTGTCGCTCACCCCGTTAAATATACTCCTTTCTCTCTCCTATCGCGATCAATCGAGAGTAGTAGAGATGGGATCGAGTACCTCGTAAGCAAGCACGAACTAGAGCTGTTGCTTATGAACAGAGTGCGGATTTTTATTGCACGTAAAATGTGCAACTAATGAAGTTACAATTTATATTGCAATACGGAAAATATGAATTATCGTTTTGTTTTGATTGAGTAAAGTAAACAAAAATTACCCGAGTGCGTGAGACAATTGAGACTACGTATCTTTTATTTTTAAGCATTTTACTCGGATGTCTATGCAATAAATAACAAAACAACATAAACGTTTTTGTATAAAGAAAATGTCTTTAATTTAATAAGTTTATATTATAAAGGTGTCTTTTGTATAAAAATTAATAAGTCTAATTAATTTTCCAGTAGTAGGGCTCGTGCAACTTAAAAATAAGGAAAATACTCTTCCTCAGCTAGATGTTAAACATAAATATCATTTAGCAAGTTTTTACTGATCTTTGCTATTTTCTTTCCCCGAATTCTCTACCATTCCAGTGGATATAAATTACAATTTCATTTTATTTGAACATGAATTACTCGAAACATCGGATAAAATTATATTCGATATTCGTCGGGTAATAATTCTGATCTCAATTATCTTTGAATATTCAGAGAGTGTTAGGAGAATATTAGGATTTCTTTTCGTGCTATCTATCATCGAAGTTACGAACCCTTTTTTTTCTATTTGTCCTGTATATTACAGGTATTCGTTGAAACACTTACTTTCGAAACGATAGTTACGTTAGACATTAAACTTAAATCGGACTCCTAAGTGTTATACATATTCGGATCCCTAATCGCATCCCTAAAGAGGGTCGTTCGAAATGGCAACGCTGTGAATCCCCCGCCACGTGTATAATAGATCCAACGGGGACGTTGATCGACGACGTCTGTTGTTTCGTGATTTTTGCTACTTGGCTCCGGGCGTCGCGTGAAAAAGTTCCGAATGATCAATAGCTGAAAAAAACGCGACGCAAACGATCAATGCGGCGGCGTGTGTACCGTCGACGGCCCCCGTCGAATATCATATTCCATTGACACTCTCCCGTCGTCGTTCTGTTTCGAGCCTTTCAATTCAGAGAGTCTCGCGAATCGAATTTGTAACGTTTCACTGTCGCGTTTCAATAACCGTATCTCTTCATCTTTCCTCTTGCCGCGATTTTTCGAATCTCTTTGTTGCAGGTACGAGGCTCCTCGTCGAGGAGTTAACCGGCTCGGATGGCGAACGGGGCGGATAAAGGACCAACGCGAGAGCAGACAGTGAAATAAAATCAGCTCGCGAGAGTCTGGCAGTCAGGTCGGGGAGAGAATCAACTCGTCAGCAGAGTATTAATTTCACTCAGGTCTGGTTCGATTTTCAATCATAAGTGAAAACGATGCTCGCCGTGTCGCGTAAAAATATATTCAACCCTCCGGATGCTTTGCGCTCTCCGATGAAATTGAATTTCACTCGGCTCGTTCTTCGTCCTAATTAACGAGCTTGTTTCTTTTTTTTTTTTTTTTTTTTCACGGTTTTACGAATCCTTCTGTTTCACGGATATCGTTGCAGACGAAAATCAATTAATTTCAACGATAATCGCTCGCTGCGCCATATTTTCGTCATCAACTCGAGAAATGTAGCCAAACATAAACATTATTTTGTTGCTCTCTAACTAAAATGTAAGACGACGAAACTAACGCGAAAAACATCAATTGCAGCGAGTTAATTTTTTAGTTAAAGGTACACGAGTCGAAACTGCGTTTTTGACCAGAATTTATTATTTTCGTCTCTCTTTCCCCCCACCCTTCCCTCTTTCCCTTGTGTGCTCTATCGCATCGGTGAAACGATGTCAGAGAAATAACAAGGTTAATAGTGGACAGAACGAAGTATCGAACGGGGGATAATGGCGGGGTTATTTGTGCTAGGCACGATCCGAACGGTTTCATCCAGGTTAGATTCCGAACGGTACCTGGGGGCCTACGAAATTGTTCGTGGAAATTGCGTTATACATCGAACGCGGGCGAATCCGCTTCCCTGTGCCTGAAAATCCGCATTATCTGCATGTGATCGGCCGGTGACATTTCTGCACGAAAGCTCGCGTTGCTCCGCGAATGTATAACGAAGCCCACTTTAGCCCGCGCTTCGCGTTCCCCGAAAGCTCCCTGTTGTTACGCCGCGAACAGAAATTAAATGTAACGGCCAGCTAAATTAAAAGATACAAGTTTTAATCGCGTTGATAAACCTTGAACGTTAACGAGCGTATTCCGTGCGTCTCGAGTGAACGAGCCGCTATTATACTTTGATCGTTCTCGGCGAAAACTTAACCAGTGTACAAATTTCCACGCGTCTGAAATTGCGTTGTCGAGATCTCTGTTTGAATGAGATTACAGGCGAGCTTTTGCTTATAAAAACTTGAACGTTAACGATTGTATAAATTACGGTAGAACGTCGATTATTCGAGCTAATTGCGAGACAAATCTGTTCGAATGAGCGATTTTTCGGATAGAAGAATCAAATAATAATAGAAGATAATAATAATAATAATAATAATAATAATAATAGAAGAATCAAATGATCATAGATCATGGAATAAAATCATAGATCAGAATACATAATCACGTGAAAGAATACATAATAAGTCTAATAATCAGCCGGTGCTATAAAATCTTTATTATGTCTTCGCAATTCAAGAGCTTTCTCCTGAATTCAAGATCCATTTGTACGTTGACAGTTCGATCCAACTATCACCTATTTTTAAGCTTCTACGCAGATGAAAATTTCTCTTATTGTCCGAGTTGTTTTGAATTTAGACTAATAACATTGATTTACTATTTTCAATGTATAAAATATAAACATAGCCCGATATATAGTTTAAATGCGCACGAATATTTCGACATAATCGACATTCTATACCGTGTCCAGATTTTCGAATTACCAAAGTTCTTGCCACTAAAATTTAAGACAGCGACGAGAGTTCACTGAATTAACCCGGCGAACAAAGACAGTTCGTTATTTGCGCGACGGACCAAATTTCTAGGAGATACAGTTCCTTTTGCGCGGAACAATCGGATCTCTGGCACGCGGCGAATCGTTTCGGCTGCCTTTGTGCGGACTGCGAGGCTATCGAACGTTGACTTGTCGCTTCACTTACCAAATATAGGGTTCCCACGGTGCGTTGCCAGACCACCGAGCGTGAGCACGTGCGAGTGATCCGCCGTCACGACGAGAAGCGTCTCTGACAAGTCCACTTCCTTCATCACCGCCCTCACCGCTTCCTCCAGCGCCAGCGTTTCGTCCAACGCTCGATAAGCATTGTTGTAGTGATGAGCGTGATCGATTCTGCCACCTGGGGACAAGCAAATAGACCTTTCGCGTTTGAGTCGGAGGTTCTGCGCGACGAATTCAGCGGAGCGAGCAATCACAACGCTAGAATTCAAGCGGATAATTGGGCAGCCTCAGTGTGATACGAGATCGACGAAATGAAGTCGTCGCCATTGAAGACGCGTCCAAAGCGAAATTTTCGTTCGATTCGCGAGTAAAAGTCGTTTGATGAATTTCGGCGTTCGATGGATTTTGTTAGTTTGTTTGCACAAGGTGCAGCTTGTTTCCCTGAACGTAAATATCAATTAACATGGCAATCTGATTGCATAGAAAGTTCCAGGTTGAAGGAACGTTCAACCGCACACCGTGAAACGGCCTTCGATAAAGCCTGGCCGGCCGAACAACTTCTCCGTTCTCGGTCGAGAGTCAATCGAGAATCAACTTTGCGTGTACTTTGAAAAAACCCTCGTAACTTTAAAACCAATATTGTCACGTCGCAGAAAGAAGCTACGCTGTAATCCTATCAACGACTTTAATATTTTTTAAGTATACCTTTCAACGAACTTCTTAACTTTCTATAAAGGCAACAGGGTATTGCGACGAGAGAGACCTGATGTTAAGCGTTTCGCGAGGTGAACGAGATTCGCAGATTTCACCAAAAAAAAAAAAAAAAAAGAAAAATAAAGGGAATGGAAGAATCGATCTTTTGGTCGTGCAATTGGAAAATATATTCCTTTGAAGAGATACACGTCCACTTTCGCGGTCAATTAGGTGACTGTACATGTAAGTACGTGTCGGAAAAGGAATTTTTCGAGAAAGTCGAGTTTGAAAATTTATCGAGTATACACGAATCTAGCTAATAAATGACAGACGGAAATAATTGACGATTGAGTTAGTCTACGTTTGAAAATAAATAAAAAAACGTAGAATAAAACTTTTCTGTTAAGATGCTTCGTTTTTTTTTTTTTTTTTTTTTTTTTTTTTTGGAGAGAATTGAGTTTGAATGTTTCATCGACTATATTTGAATTTATTTCATTCTAGACGCGACAGAAAAGAATAATTGACAGAAGGTTAATCTACGTTTGAAAATGACGAATAAAACTTTTCTGTAAGCTCTGTTTTAAAAGAAAATCGAGTTTAAAAATTATATGTGATATTTAAAATTATATATAAATTATATATTATCATTCATCACATTAATAATTTATCATATTTTAAAATAATTTTGAACGAAACACATTCAAATTTTCTTAAATGAAAAATTTTTTACTTATTTTTGCGCCATTATTCGCGCCTGTCCAGCACGAAATTAGCCAAATTCAGGCATAGTTGATAAAACGAAATTTCTTTAATAAAATTCAATTGTATTTTTTCTTTTCGACACGTTTTTACATTAGTCGCGAGACAATTTTTTGTACACGTACTACAAAAAATGTAATTCACTTATCTCCTGTTACGAAAATATTCTCCAATGTGACTAATAATTTGCAGTGTCTCAAATTTTCTTTCTATCAGCGTGAAAGAATGGGAAAAAGAACGAGAAAGACTACGGGGAGGTCGGGATGGAATTAGGGATCCGACCCGCGGTGAAATGAGAGTCATCAGCATTAACGTCGAACAATCGCATTTGCGAAAGCATCGTAGAGTTAACGCTAATTATTCAGAACGATCCGCAAGAATCCCGAATTCAATTATCGAGCGGGCAAACGGCGCCGCCCGCCTCTGGAACGGATTACCGAAAGTTCAACTTGAAGTTGCAGCGGTGCAGAAACAATCGAAAATGGCCGGGATCGATGTCTGCTGAAGATCGCGTGCGTGCGTGCGCAAAGCGTCAAGGAGAGGATCAATTCTCGAGAAATTGCATGGAATCGAGTTCGGCAGCAGTTATGGATCGAAGCGATCGAGGATGAAACGAGACATCCTGGCACGATGTTAGGGTGCCACGTTAAAAGGTCCGATGATACTACCGTAGGTATCGCTCGAGATTCGACCAGACGGCGCCGGCGGCTAACTGCGGCGATCCGATTTTACTGGCGAGCATTAACTCAGTCCCGACCGCGTCGCGCCGAACTTGTGAATGAACACGCTGCCCCGTATTTACGATAACGGATGAAGATCGAACGAGGTTAGGGTGAAAAATCGTGTGAATGACACCGGCGAGAATCAATCGGCCGTGTTGCGCTTCCTGTCAGGAATTTGCGTAAGCCGTGCCCAGTCGATCGATCGAAAGAACGGAAATATGATACGGGGATCAATTTTTTTTTTTTTGTATGTCGAGTACTCGTGGCTCGAGTTTCACTTGCTTGGTATACAGTAATGAGATTTAACTTTAACAGAAGTATAGAAGCCTTGTCTAATCGCGTTGTGATGAATTTCACTTGATTAACAGAGCTACTTTATTCGACGTCGGAGATTCTACTTTGTGTCTCGCTTGAAACTGGAATTCTGGAATTTTATTTTGTGACTCAGTTGAAACTGGAATTCTGGAATTTTATTTTGTGACACAGTTGAAACTAAAATTCTGAAATTCTATTTTGTAGCTTACTTGAAACTGGAATTCTGAAATTCTATTTTGTGACTCACTTGAAACCGAAATTCTGAGATTCTACTTTGTAATTCACTTGAAACTGGAATTCTGAAATTCTATTTTGTGACTCACTTGCAACTGGAGTTCTGAAATTCCATTTTATGACTCATTTGAAACTGAAATTTTGAAATTCTCCTTTGTGACTCACTTGAAATTGGAATTCTGAAATTTTATTTTGTGACTCACTTGAAACTGAGAAATTCTGAGATTCTATTTTATAGCTTACTTGAAATTCTGAGATTCCGCTTTGTGATTCACTTGAAACTGGAATTCTGAAATTTTATTTTGTGACTCACTTGAAACTGAAATTCTGAAATTCTATTTTGTGACTCACTTGAAACCAAAACTCTGAGATTCTACTTTGTGGCTCACTTGAAACTGGAATTTTATAATTCTATTTTGTAACTCACTTGAAACCGAAACTCTGAAATTTCATTTTGTGACTCACTTGATAAAAGAAAAAAACATTTCGAACGAACTTCGAATTAAAGGGCAATTCTATCTTTGTGTTTAAATTTTTGCTATTTATATACATATCTGCAGCCACGTCATGTCAGACGTATTCGCGTCAAATTTCATCGGGCACACTTCAGTAACTGTGACGTTATTACAGTTGCGCATTGTTATCGGAATTGTATCAAATTCGTCAATCGATGCGTTATAATAGAATCAGAGAATTTCAATATGATTATGCACCCTGCCTCGTTCCGTTGCGTTGTGTGCGCGAGTGTGACTCAGCTTCTCACCACGTTAATAGAAATGACTGCAGGATCAGAATTAATGACGAATATACATAATTACTCGACGTTCCAAATTATTCATTTAATAACTATCCATTACATCTTCGTACTTTTCTCTTCGTAGTCTATTTGTTGAAAGTTGAAACTCGACTTTGACTAAACTTTGCTGCGTTATATCAATGAATAATAATACTACCGATGTGACAAATAGAATGACATTACTCCATTGTGAAGTAGTTTTTCCCCTCTGTAGAGTACGCGGAACCTTGTTCCCATAAATCATCAGTCGCAATAAAAACACGAACACGGTCATGTCTGCGAGTAACGCAACGATATTTCTGTCCGGGCATTTTAACAAATATCTAATCGATCTCGGTGTTTCAACGTTTGCATGTGGCCCACTGTGCATCAAAGATCGCGCGACGCATCAACCGAATCGCCCCTTGAAAACTCTCGTTCGTCGACGAAAACGAGACGAGATTGTCCCTTGCGAGATGTCGCGCGCAAATAGTCTAACAAATTTCGCAAAGTTGTGGACTTTACTCTCGTTTCTGCTCCCGATGGGTACACGTATTCGAGAGCATGAAATTTATGCATTACAATGTGTGTGCCGCTAGCACGCACGTCGGCGGATGATGAATTTGTATAATGAACAGTATGTGGTCTGTGCGAACGTTCCTCGTCGCTGTCAACCAAAGGGCAGTTCAGTGCGAAACGCCCACACGGGCGACGGGATAAATTTGGTTTGAATCGGGAGAAAAAAAAAAAAAAAAAAAAAAGATTAATGGACTGATTCGGAGGAAACTGATTCCGAAAATATTAACGCGTTACGATCCTTCTGGAAGCCAGTATTAATATCCGACAGCGTCAACAAATATTTATTTCCAGAGATTACAAAACGCGAAAGAGCATTTCTGTTAGTTTTTTTTTTTTTTTCACTCGCACCGCGCACATATTCGTCCCGGAATGAATTTCGTTTCATCGGTTACACAGAGCACGGGACACACGAGCGATGAAAAGTATAGCAAGTTTTGAACACGGGAATAATGAAATTAAATGATATCGTGCAGCGATCTGGCCGAAAAAGGGGAGGGGGAACCTGTTCCCACAATAAACGGAAAAATGAAAATCCGCGAGCGCAACGTAGAAAAATTATACGCAAGTATTTTTTATTAACCTCGGCATTACATGTATAGCGCGCGATTCTGTCGCACGGTGGAGGAAATTCGTTGTTGCAATAAACCGGAAAAATGAAAATCTGCGTTGCAACGAGGCATACTCGCGCGACCTATTTTTTATTAACTTCACGTATCTGTCTCGTTTTATACAATCCACTTTGTACACGAAAGCTTTCCAGTTATTTTCATAAACTTTTCTACGGGATGAATTTTTTAATACTCTCCTTTTCGACGTCACCGGTCCAATTTTTGGTTGGAAAGATAGATAGAAGTTTCATCGTGGACCAAATAAAAAAAAAAAAATACTGCTATTACCATTGAATCGTACGATAAAAATTTCATTGCGAAACAAAATGAAAAAGCTGAAACCACTTTTATATAGAAACAGGCCGATTCACGAAACTTGCACGCCTGAAATAATTTTTAAATTATGCGTCGAATGAGAAATTGTCTGATACAAAAGTATGGGAAGCAAAGTATGGAGTATCAATTTTTTGTGAATTTCAAAATTTCCAACGCTATATTTATTTATTTTTTTTTTTTTAATCGGACCATATATCTTTTTCATCATGAGTCGGAAGAATATTAAATTCTTTCATATTTGATATTTTATAATTGATACTGTACATTTTGATTGATATAACAGGCGAAGAATCAAGAAACGACCTAATTTCCATTCAAACTAAATCAAGAGCGTCGTTTAAGAATCTCATAGAATTAAGATCCGTCGGAGAGATATGTAGAAAGCCCCGTAATGAACGCTTATGTTCGACGGCGCCAGCATTGCAGTTTCTTCTATTCCGGTTCAAATTTCTGATTTTAATCTGAATAACCCAAGACCACGGCATGACAAATAACTTGCTCCGACGCGTTCATTAGAACCAACGATTTCCCGCAGCTCTTTAATATCTCGCAAATCTTTTGCAGATACGTATTTTACTGCTTCAGTTACGTACATTCGTTCACGAAAATATTCCAACGCTTAAAATAACATATTGAAATAATTATTATAATATCGTAGTAATTATATTAAAATTATATTGTAATAACTACATTAAAATATATTATCTGCATTATACAAAACACCTTGGAATTTCATTTGCATCGTAACAAGTACAAACACCACATCGTGAATCTCTATATGCGAAATCAACGAGGAAAACAGTGTTGGTAGAAAATATTCTTTAATGGGAGAGCTGGCAAGTGCCCCTGACACGATATGTAAAACATATATGTAAAGCGACAAAATATAAATTCTTTAGCTTTAGAATCTGATATCATTTTTCCACGTTTCCGAGGGGTACGGTTTTATAGGTGCAAACTACGGTTTCTTTGATGTTATTGATACTTTTTCCCCATCTTTGTGTTGCTCCAGCTCTAACGACGAAGATGAGGGAAAACACGCCTGGAAAAGAGCGAAGAGTGTTTGGCCAAGATGCAAATTTCGCTTCGGGTGCCGAAAATTGAACAAGAGAATTCCCCTTCTGAAAATAAAGTTGCCGAGAGGTGTTTCGCAATTTCATGACCTCACACTTTGGCAAAGGGAGCGAGATATATTTTCCAAAAGCTGTCACTAAAAATTAAGAAAAAGTGGCAAAGGGAGTCTGATAATTTCTAGATATCAGCCGATCATACTGCGTTTTTCACGCGAATTCAGCATGAAATTGGAGACCACAGAGCCGGGAATAAATAGGGGAAATCAGTCATTTTAATCGTTGTTCTCTAATTCCTACGCTCGGGGTTTTTCGTCCCCCGGCGTTTTTCCTTCCGATGTTGACAGAAGCAGCCGCGCAACAAGAACGACGATAAGACATCCCGCAGATGCCCAGAGGAAAAACGATCCGCTTGTTCTCTCCTTTTTTTCTGCGGCTGCCTGCGCACAGCCCATCCCAGCTGGCATTCAGTTTACCCACGGTTTGCTTATTTTTATACGGCATAAAGTTGGACGAATTCTCGATGAGAAAAAGCTAAATCCCCACTCCGTTTCCTCATTTGCGCGGGCTATTCGGAATTTCCACGTGGACTCGGTCGTCATCGCGAAATAAAACTTTCAGTTTGCAGAGAGGCTCGATGGGAACGATTTCAACGGGGAACAAAATGGAGGAGGAGAGAGGGGGGGGGGGATGTGGGGAAGCAACGAAAAAAGAAATTAAAAAAAAAAAAAAAATGGTAAAAATCCGGCGGAACGTAGTGTTCTGACGAATAACCGAAATGTTTCATCGGGGCCAGTTGCCAGGTGAACCGAATAACGCGGAATATATTTCACGCCGCGTGTCTAAATTGCGATTATTATCAACCGAACGAGTTTCACTGAAATTGTTGTTCCTCCGTGGATTTCAAATATCTTACGTTACCATGTGAAACTCGGAGATTTATCTCTGACACGGTTATTCCGCGAAATATCGTGTTTTAATTGCTAATCAGAATGTTCGTTTCGAGCCTTTAAAAGTCGACAAGTGTCGCGTATATGTCAGTTTCTCTGCTCTCTGCGTCACTTAGAGATACTAAATCTGCTAAACGTCGATAGGAGAATTGCAAAAATATTTACGAAAACGATAAGAAGACAATGGATATTTATCACGTAACGCTGGAAACACTCGCAACAATTAAATCCCACCGCGCTAGATCGTATCGCAGTGTAACAAATCAAGCGATATCTCGGATCGTGGATCAACAATGGAACGAAACTCGGCTGGCAAGATACATTAGTAGTTGGCCAAACTGTGGAGTCAACTGATTCTGTAACCGAAATTTTAGCAGACTCGCGACAAGGGGGTGATGCATATATACATACATACATTCGATGCGTTCAACCGAGCCAGAGATATCGTGCCAAAATTTATCCGTAAAGGGACGAGTTTTCCAGCTGGTGAGGAGGGGGCGGGGGACGTTCAGCAACAGTTGCCACGCTGCAGGAAACTTTGCACCCGGATCTCGGTATCGTTTACAAGGCAGCCACGAACGAAGACGATCCTCAGGTGAAGGAACTGCCACCCGGCCAGCGGCGTGTTCCACCCGTCGTCTGATAGTGGAACGACGCGACGTGCCGGAACTGATTACGCCAGCGACGTGTATTTCGTTATCTGGAAGCACGAGATTTTCTCCCACGTTAGGTCCGCGTACGATGCTCGTTGAACCGACAGCGTTGCTCGTCGAGTATCTCCAAGGGTTAACCCGACGCTGCAGCGAATTAACAGGAAGCTCGAAGCTCGACGACGACAACGACAACGCGAAGACAACGATGCATTATGGAAGAAATTAACACGTCGAGTTTCCCATGCTACGATGTTCTCGAAGGGCCACGAGAGAATTTTCATTATTCTAAACATATTGTTGTGGCTCGATGGAACCGAATGTTGTCGATTCGGTTCGAGGCGCTAATTATTGAGGCCTAGGAATACATAGAAAACTTTACCGCACTGGTAAAGTGTAGCGATTCAAGGATGAGGTCGGAAATCACGTTGTAATTACAGAGATTGCTCTGTTTAAAATTCACCGCTGACGGCAGTTTTGCCTGTTTTATACAAATTGGCTAGTCAGAGTTCTAGCCAATCACTTTAATACGTTAAGTGCCATGCGTACTTTGTTTACCTTTACGCTGTTCGATATAGTTGCGCGCCCCAAGTCAGAAAATTTTGTAAAAATTTGGTAGAAAAGAAATGTAACACTCTTTGGAAGAAACAATAGTAGAAACTAAATAGTGACTAAGTAAGTTACAACATTCTGTGATGGGTGTAAAGGAGAAACCACATCTTTGCTTACTAAACTGTTTTAAGAAAACTTATTAAAATTACTATTCCATTACTATACTGTTTGTATAATAAATTTTTTATAATATAATTTATAATAATTTGTATAATAACAATAAAAGCAATATTCAGCTACTAACTTCTTTTCTGTAATTTTAAAGTTTTTGAATTTTTAATACATGTATACTAAATTTGCTTGGTCGGTGACCGACACAACACTTGACGTGTTCAAGTACGGGCCGTTTGATTGCTCTGAACTGAAAAGTGCTGTCATTAAAATATCGATTTGTTCTAACGAGGATAGATAACAAGTTTGCTAGTCAGTGGCTGGGAATGACAACAAGTGGTCGCGACGCAATAATCGCGATAGAACGTGGCGGGCATTAGGACTTCTTGCCAGCAAGAAAAAGCGGACGAGTCGTGATCCTCGGCCATGAATATCCAAAATAAGACAATAAATTTCTTCATGCTGATAAGAAACCTAAATCGTCTTTCGTCTAGAAGATTCTAGATGAAACTGTGTGTATATAGCTGATCTGCATATGATATACATTGACAAAATAATATAAAAGATATAAAAGAAATATGGTTGTATTTTATGATCCATAGTTGATGATCTTGTTGGTAGCCACGGTCTAAGTTAGCTATGATCCTCAAAATTTCTTTAGTCGACGATAGTCATTTTATTTTGCTAATTCGAAACATTTGAAGCACTCCAGTTACTAATGACCACCGTCGAGAAAACAATCTCCGGTCACAGGTGAACGCGTTAATATCACTTGCTATCAGGCCGACATTGTACAAAAGCGAGACGATGGAAAACGAAAGATAATAACCGACATCATTTTCAACAAAAAAAAAAAAAATATCTACTGTTTCGTGATGGGATTGAGCGTTGCAAAAGTTGTGACAATGTCGAAAGACGCGTGGACGTTGAGCAATGCAACGGAAGGCGATCGGAGGGGCAACAAAACGAGAATCGGATGCGATTCGCCCAAGTGAGATCGATTGTCACGAAGGGGATTAATCAACGTTTCGCACGGGCAAAGCTGATTGATTCGCGACGAATGGATGTTGCAAGGGCGTGCAAACGCCGTGCTCGCGGTTTGATCGGACAAAAGGAACGATAAAAGGCGACAAAGACTCGGGATGCTTTAATTTTTGCTCGTAGATCGCTCGAGCTTGGAGCTAATTCCGAACTTTCGGACTGCAAACTGCTTCTTTACTTTCAGAAGGGAACTTCGATTTTATTTTAACGAGGGGGCAATCACCGTCCTACATGCGAAGAATGAAACGCGCGAGAGAAGAGTTCACGATGTTCGCGCGAATGGCTGGTTCAAAGGTCTCGTCCTTGTGCTCCTGAGAAGGAAAAAAGTCAATCGTATCTTCGCTGAAGTCAAGGAAACGTTTTTTCCCGGCGACGAAAGAACGTGAGATGTACATACTGGTTACCGGCGGGGCGGGGAGGAGAGGAGAGCGGGGGGAAAGGAAGGAAGACGCACGCGGAAAGCTATAAACTCGATAAAGTACAGAACGCTGACTCAATCTTCGCGCAGGAAACTCGCGTTTCCCTACCCTCAAAAGGAACACCCTCGAGAGTATTAGCTCAATCGCATTCTACCATCGAAGGATTTCAATTATGCGCCATACGCTACGTCGATCGTGGAGTTCTCTCGCAGAGCGACGAAAACTAAGTACGAAGTAAGTAGACTGCCAAGTTTTTCTTCAACTTAACAATTCTTTTCTCTTTTTTTTTTTCTTTTTTTGTACGTGAAGACGTACAAATTAAATTTCGATTATCTGACCTCGTCTAATCGTAAGATCAGTTTCTACATTCTCCCTACTTTCCTGTCGTAATCTCCGAACAGATGATGATAGCAACGACCACAGCAGATATTCCGCGAAATAGTTAGAATCGTAAGTCTTTCGTGTGTCATACGTACCTTCGACAAAGAGGAGATAACCTTCGGGATTTTTCGCCAGTATACGAAGCGCCTTTATCGTCATTTCTGCCAGCGACGGGTCGCCACTTCCGTTCGTGTTTCGGTCAACGTTGAAGTCCATGTGGGAATAGGAGAACAGCCCTGAAACAGTGGAAAACAGTGAGTCGATCGAGGCCGAATTTCCACGAGAAGGAGGAGAACTTTTGTCGATTCGTTTTCTCTCCTCTCCACGCTCGAGCCCGCTAATTGATTGTGACACAGAGTTTCAACGCGAGCAACGGGCTATTTTCCACTGTTAAAATGATAATTAATAGTAAAGTAATTAGTTGCGTAACAGAAGATTGGAAGTTAATAAATTTCGTTATGAAACTTGTTATTAATTTATCGATCGGGAGGAACCTTTCGCCGGCTCTGCGTCATGATTTTGGTGCACGGACCGAGGTTTTGTAAAAATACGCTCGCGGAATATATATTGGTAGCAGAGACGTGTTACGCTCAATTAGTTGTCAGCCAATATTATAGATGCTTATTAGACAGCCACGAAGGGAATCAACGGTTTTGATCGATAAGCCGAGTGTAATCTCAAATTCAAACGTTACGCCGATCATAATTAGGGCAGACTAACTAAGAGCCGGCTGTATTGAAGGATTAACGTAATCGTGCACAACCGATAATTACCGAAAGACACAATACGTAATCCGTGTTATTCAATCGCCGTTATTCCTCCAACGACCTATATTATTCTTCCGTTGTTTCACCGAACGCCCATTCAGAAACGAGTTGTACAAGTTTTTGTTACGCAACTTCTGCATGAACTCTACGAATGGATAACACATCGAGCGCGAGGAATATTACAGAAAATTGAGAGACCAATCAAACGAGTTACTTTTCTTTCCAATTCCTTTTCGTGTTGCAATCAAATTGTAAGAGATTACCCGCAAGTAATATCGTTTTTCTGATACTGCACGAAATTTTTATTTTATTTAAATTATTGTCTAGTAAATGGCAATATTTATTAAATTTGAAAAAAAGAAAACAATATTACTCGTGGGTGTAAGTGGCCCTGATATAAGCGAGTCAAATAGTCTCGATCACGTACGGTGTGTTCGCGTGTACGTGTCACGTGTCCCGTTTCGAAATTCATCGCTAATAAATCCTCTGCTACCTCCTCTGTAAATGTAGAAACATGTTTCTTGTACGTTACCGAGCAGATGGTTCACTTTCCGTGGGTCGACGTTGTCGAACTGCTCCTTGTTCGCCACGAATTTCGCGGCCACGTTCCGCAGCCGATGGTTCCTCGACCATTCCTCGATCAGATTTCTTCCGTCCAATCGTCGTCCCTCTTTATCCGGCTCCTCCACATCCTGGACCACTTTCGGCACGAAATGACGTCTACCGCCGCCGAGCACCACCTACCGATCGATCGTGATTTCATTGCCCCGCGTATTTTACCGGGAGACGGATGAAACCGTGTTCCAAAGTAATAAACTCAAGCATTTGTCAAGCGTACGAATACGCTAGGCGGCTCGCGGTTTCACGGAATTAACCTTCGATTCTGCGAAGAGCAGAGCAGGTCGAACATATCGATCGAACGACTCGATCTGCGGGGAAACGAAAACCGTGATTCCTTTCTGAGAGTTTCTGCGACAATACTTCGCGACCGATTCTCGCACTCGTGATTCTATCTGTAATTTTCAATTTTTTTTCTTTCCTTCTTCTGTGTTCGAACAGAAATAGTAAATAGATCGTTTAAATCTGTATTAAATTTATTTAATTTAACCTCTAGTTTGAAAGTAATTGAACTTTACTTGGAATTATAGCAAGATTCATTTCGTCCATTGTGAATTTTACTAATTTTATTATTATTAATTCTGTAATTAATCGTGGCTTTTAACGAGTCGAGGATTCGCGCTGGATCAATCGCCAAGACTTTTATCTTACGTTTAGTCGTCGACACGCGGACGAAATTTCGTTCTAACAATCGGTTTTAAATTTAAATTTTCAGCAAGTTGATCGTTCGCGAAGGAATTTCACCGGGGCGCTTTTCATTTTCGGATCTCCTATTTTCGAATGTTCTTCCGACGTGTGCGCACGTGTTTGTGTTCCATCAGAGAACGTGATCCCAAAAGCAATTTTGTAGAATTTCAAAGTCAACCGAAGAGAAATGTTCTTCCCGTTCATCCGTGAGATTTTCCATTTCGGTGATTGCAACGTTTGTTTTCTCTTTCCTTTCTTTCCTTTTTCTCTTTCTTTTTTTTTTTCCTTCTCTTTTGGTTTGTCCTTTCCCACCACGGATAGACCGAAACAGAAAGTCGTGCATATAAAAAAGAATTATGTGCACGCGACCTACATTACACATTTTTATATTTATATTTTATTACTGATGAAAAAAGAAGAAGGCACAATGTGTTCCGCGGCATTTTTATCAAAATCGTTACACGTTCTCCTTCGGATTGGACTGTTTGTTCGCATTAACGAACGTACATTTGACGCAGAGAAATTGAATGTAGAAAATATCTCCCTTTTTCTCTTAATTAAACACTTTTCTCCTGTTTCATTCGATACGAGATGTTGCGTTGTTTTAGCGGAAATTTTCTTTTCCCCTCCCGTTATTTAAAAGAGTCCCAGTGTTCTATTTCACCGCGAGAATCATTCATGCCAGAATGTTCTTCTACATGTTTTCAAGCTGAGGAAAGCAACGAACAAAAAAAAAAAAAAAAAAAATAAAGTCAACTGAAAAAAAAACGCATTGTATTAACACGTGGAACACATTAAATCCAAATGCAACGTGAAATTGTTAACCTTTCTGTGAAATGCTAAGCATTGTCTATAATGTCGCTTGACTTTCTGTAACGAATTTCGAAACGATGATTATTCGTCCAGATCCCTGTTGTTCTGCCAACGGACGATCTTTCCCTCGAACGAAGCAATTGAAAAAACACGTATACTAATGAGCTTGAAACGTACAGAGCTAAAAACTCACCGGCAAACGCAAGCACGCCGAATGCAATAAAATATTCTGTAATAAAATTGTATATAAAATTGTCAAAATCCGCCGAATCTGCATGAAAACAAAGATCGACGCGATTTTTATTCTCATAATCGATTAGATTGCGGATATTTGCACGTTCGCGAGCAAATTCGATGCACGAAAATGTGTCGAACATAACATTATACGCATAAATGTACATACGGAAACCTAAATATACTCGTGACATAAATATTTCTACGTTCTCTGTTCCATTAGCGAAAGACCGGCCAACATAAAAATTATCGTACGTGACGTTTCAAGTCAATTCATCTCCATCGAGGTCTGTAACGCCGCGATCATGGAAAATCCTATTTAACATTAAAATTAACATTAAAACTACCGACGATCGTAAAATTTCACAACATCAGAAACATTAAAATAAAGAAAAGAAAAAGATAGAAAAGCTTTAGTGCATTCTGTAATATTTTCTACGCATTTTACGAAAAATCATTTGAAACGCACTGTCTTTTGCAGTGTCTATCTAAGATTACGAATTGGTCATTTTGACCATTTTGGTAGTTCTGACGTTAAGGGGCGATCTGATCCGATTAATAGGTTAATAGAGACGTGAAAATAGAAATGAAATCAGTCTGCACACTCTGCACGATATCACGAAATACATTTCACCTCGTTCGCAGGACTCCTCGATCGTAGGATCACGAATCCGCCGGGAAAGTCATCCCCGTGGACCTTTAATTTCTCTTCTATCTAGCCGGCGAATTCCCCCGAGAACTCCGACTAAGCAGACTTTAACGAGCACGAAGTTTTGCATAGAAGTTTCGAATAAAAGCGATCTTTCGAACGAACTTTTTTTCCTCCAGCTACGCCGCTGCGAGAACGTCGTTCAGGGCTCCTCCCGGACCGATTGACCTGCCGAAAATCCCAACTTCCGCTGATTGAACGACCGCAATCCGCAACGTTCCGCGAGAGTATCGCGATGAGACTCGTTCGTCGCATCGATCGTTGCATCGAGATCCTGAGACGGTAGTTACCGGGATTTCACGCCGGTGAAACTTGACATTGGAGTGCTGACAATTATTTTGTGTCATCAACGAAAATCAGGATTCGATCGAGAAAATTTCGAAATGATTTTCTGCGATTTTAGGTAATTTTTTTTTTAAGTATGTAAGTGACCTGTTGAACTTGTAAACGGAGTCAATGATAATTTGATGAATTCGAATTACGCGATGTGTCTTACGCTGCTAAAATTAACCAACTATAGCGTGTGTGTGTGTGTGTGTGTGTATGTGTTACACTAGTTTTTAACTAAATATCATTTTTGAATTCTGCGAGTCAAACAACTGTTTCACTCTATGAAATATACTCTCGTGATATAACGTAATCTCGTTAGAAGCGTCGCTCGTGCAGATTGTTCTAGTCGCTAAATCAAATAGTTTTATTGTACCGTGACTGTTCATCGAGTTAAGTTATATTCTCGCTCTTCTAATCATATTTTCAGTCTCCCGGCGCCAAGTACCCAACAAAGGAGTAAGTCGCACGTGATAATTTCATCCTAAACATTACCCGTGCAAGTGTACGTGGATTCGAAGATCTCAGGAAATTCGCCGAAATGCAGCGTTCCTTTATTATGCAACACGGACGCTGAAACTACCACAGAGTGTTCGAAATGACCAATTCCTAACTATTTGCAGAAACTTCACCGGCCGATAAACTGCGGATTTTTAAGGATTTGAACGACATCTTTTGATTCTGATTTTACAAACGTATTTATTTACATATTTTGTTTTAACACCGGAGTAATCAAAATGGCCAATTCATAATTTCTGCAGAAATTTAAGTAAATATATATTTTATATTTTTCATAAACTTAAGGGTTTTAGATATTTGAATGACTTCTCAGAAGATATACAGAGTGTCCCTAAACTATGCACTCATTACAGAAAGAAATGTTTCAAATAAAACTTATTGTTGTTTTGAGAGAGATAGTTGCCACCCTTCGGTGATTACAAATCTCGTCACTTTGAATTCTTTTCAAATGAACACGCAGCCCATGACGAACTCATCGCCCTTCATGTACTGGTACCTCGAGGTTAGGTTTATTGTCTTTCAAAAATTATCCTCGTTGAACATATCGAAAGATTAAATTGTCTCATCTTTCATATTCTAAATAATAATCTCGATCGATGCAATCGGCTGCATGTTCATCTAAAAAAAAAATACATTCGTTAAAAAAGTAAAAAAAATAATAGAATGAAGATCACTTTGAAATCTCGAAAGCAAATGAGACATCCTGTACACGTAAATCTGTGTTCTTTATCGTTCCTACTTTTTGCATTTTAATTTCCCTGGCACGGGTTTTGCACTCGGGTCGCTGATAGTTCCAGCGTTGAAGATTCACCTCACGTTACACTTGATCCAGCGAGGGTATTCGATTGCTCTCGGATAAATGAACTTCTTCAAAGGGACGCGTCAGAAATCTCGAGCTTCTCGTTTGCGTGAAATCGGCGCATCGTCGCGAATAGTCCTGTCGTAGCGTCAACTTGCGGAAAGTTCCCGGTGCTCGACGTCGAGCGAACGCAATCTGTACATTATGGTACTCGGCGGGCGGCGGGGGGAGGGGAATTTTTCACGGTGGCCGGGCTACTTTGCCGCCCAGAAATCAATTTCTGCAACGGCGAGGCGCACTTGCGCGATTCAATAAGTTTTACCCCTTTCTCTGTTTTTCTTTTTCTTTTTTTTTTTTCTTTCTACTTTTTCCACGAGAATGTGAAATCGGAACGACGCGGCGTGTAAGGCGTTGTCGATAAATCGCGGGATGGAAGGTGCGCGTTGTCGGTTTCGAAATCTCTTTCACCCGGGCACGATGGCCGCTTTAATCCCGGATTTTTAGCGCTTCTTTCCCGGCCGTTCGGAATATTCCGAAGCGCGGAGCGATTCGCGAGCCGGCCGGAATATACGCGAAATTATTTGCCCATGTGTATCCCCGGCGAATCCATTTTTAAACCGATATAATAATACGAGATGTTCAATAAATATCAGAACGGAAACGGCGAAACACCAATTGTTGGCAATTTTCATCTGCAAAATCGGAGGCCGTTCGTTAACAACGTTACACTGACGAGTTAATTCCTATCGACACACACAAAATCCCGAATTAAAAAAACGTCGCATTAGCGTCGACGGAATTCAAATCATTTCGACGATTAAAACGTTCAAATTGCACGTGCGTGTTATTGACAAGCCTTTAATTTGTACGTTTGATTAAGGCGAACGTTTGATGCGATTAAATTTTCATCGATCTCAGAGAGAGACAGAGGGAAAGAGAGAGGAACTTTTACTTAATGAAAATTCGTCAAAACCCTCCTCCCGTTCGACGCATACGCGGCCGCGGAAAATAATTGCGCCGAAGCATCCACGATCGCGCGCAACTATCAATTTCGAGGCATTCACGGTACGTTGGTTACTAAATTACGATCGAATCGTTTTAAACGTGGGCGTTCGACGAGCTACGGCGCGTCTTGAAATACTTTAAATACCTCCTTCTATCTCGACTACTACTCTTCTCTCTCGATCGCGAGTTTTCCAGATCTCAGCGGTTTCGGCGGCTAAAAATCACGCGGGACTCTACGAAACGAATGGAAATCTTTCCGGAATGCACTCGGGGGCTTAATCCTCATTGGCAAAGAGATCCCGAAACGCCGTACAAGTTGGAAACGATTCCACGTCACGCTCGTCCTATCGTCCCTATCGAAACTTTCTTTCTCTCTCTCTCTCTGTAAGAGAAAAAAAGAAAGAGAGAGAGAGAGAAAGGCGCACGACCGATAGAAATTCCCGGAGATAGTCGAGTTCCGTCGAGTTCGGGCACCGGGTTCGATTCGTCGAATCACGTCGGATCGGCGATGGCAAAGATGGATTCCACCCCGCTTCTTGGAGAATCTTCGCACGTATTCGGCCACGAACGACGATAGAAACCACGGAAGAAGAACGGATCAACGGGAGCCGAGGAACCGCGCAGAAACTTTCTCGAGATTTAAATCGGGGGATATGTATATATGTAACTTCGTACGTTGATGTTACGGCCGGGTTCGTCCTCGAGCAGCTGACGCGCGATGTCCTTGCAGGAGGTCCGCGCAGCAGGTGGCACCTTGCCGTCGTCCTCCCAGTAACGGCTGGCTGCGTGGGCGTAAAGGGCTGCTGGCGTCGCGTGCGTCACCCTCGTCGTCGTAACAAGGCCCGTTGATTTACCTACGAGCATAGAAAACACCACGTCAACTCCTCTCGCGTAAATCGAGCTCGTGTTGAGTCGTATCACCGTTTCGTTTCGTTTTGTTTCGCTCGGGTCACGGCTCGTTTGCGAAACGCCGCGGTCGATTTGATCGCTCGCCGCAGCTGCACGCGCTTTCGCGCGTTCTACGGTGACAAACTCTTCCTCAAGAGGCGGAAAGAAATGATTAATTAAACGGTTGACTTCGCACCTCGTAACGTTACGACAGTCTCGAACGCGGCGTACGCGGACACGTTGACATACGCGTATTTGCCAAGGATCGCGTTTAACGAGGGTCAGACAAGTTTGTGTAACGTGGGATCACTTGGCTTCCAAGGTTCGTTTGAGTATTAAACTTTAATCGTACGTGGCGTTGTTGTAAATAATGGCTGATCCGTGGCCATCTAAATATCTTTTCGAAATGTGTGAACTGTAGAAATAATATTTTTTACCTAACCTGAATGGTATCGAAAAGCCAATAACTGGTGAGGATATATATTTTTCCAACATCAGTTTTTTTTTCGTTGTTTTTCATCCATTGATACTATTTTTTTTTTTTATTGCATCGTGTAGCTAGTAAAAAAATACTTTCAGATATGCAAAGAACATGACGCTGATGTCCAAAAATTTAAGCCTTTTAAAGAATGATTGGTTATTTCCATATTGCCACAAACTCCACTGAGAGAAATACGTACGATAGAAAATCTGTTCCGTGAAGATCTGGATCTAGAGATAAACGATACGGGTGAAATTTTTCTCCTTTCAATATCTGTATTGTAGTGATTTTAGAAATGCCACTCCCACGCTCGACTTATCTTAGATTCGCATTTTCATTAACTTTAGCTACAATATTTTTCTTATTTCCATCGCTGTTAACAGTTTCTTCTCACATGTTCTTTTCACGACACTGGCGGTTTGACAAAAACTTTTGATCAGCTTTGCATTGGTATTTCGTGATGGACAATTACGATTTGTATATACTGCTTCTCTCAAACACTGACCATTTTATTATACATGAATATCGATCTTTTACTGACAAATTTATACATTGATTGAGATTTCAAGCTACTAGAAGAGATTATCATTGACGATGTAATAAATAATAAACGATGTTTATTTATATTTATATTTGTAAAGCTCTCGATTGTTCCAAAATCTGTGATCTCGATAAACATAAATTTATACACGTAAAATATTATACTTTTAAATATTCCAGGTCACGTTCTTTACATATCTGAACCACCAGCTACGCGATGCAATAAAAGAAAATACATAGTTGTATGAAAAAAAAAACATTGAAGAAACTCTGAAAAAACTGTTAATATGAAAAATATTTTTTTATTTCGCGAATTTTCCTTCTTAATTGGAGCTTCTTTTCGCCAACGGTAAGGAAGAACGAGGACAGGCAAGAAGAAACCTGGACTGAAAGACAACGAAAATGGTAACTGGCTGAAAACGACAAATTTTCGGGCCGACAAGTTTTTCTCGTCGGTAGCGATCGAAGGAAACGCGGTTGCAAACGAATTCCAGCAACGGTCGCGTTGGAATAGCCGTGAGCTGCTCTTGGAGTCGTATTTTAATTAAGCGGATATTCGCGAGATCTTCTTAGGCGGACGAAAATCTTTGGCGCTCAAGGCCCGTTTCTAACCTCCTCTGTATCCGCAGGATGGGTTAAGTTGGAACGCGGAGAGATCTATGTTCTCGCGGGATTAGCAATTACGTTAAGCAGGCCCTTGTTGGGACGGACCGGATGTTAATCGGTTCGAGAACGGTCGATACACCGGTCCTTCATCAAAGCTACGCTCTTGACCCTTTGATCTTGGCATCTGGGCCTTCAATTATGATTTAGCATAACGAACGGAACTGCGACTGAAGAGCCGCATGCTACATGGTCGACGTGGTCTCGCACTTCGTCCGACAGTGTACGGAGAGGAATGTTTCCAGACAGGGTGGCCGGTTTAATCTCACAGTCGATCGACCATGGAATTTTTCGGGAAATTCATGCAAATTTCCGCCCGGTTTTTTCCTCGATAATTTCTCAGCCAGAAACGCTTGCTTGCTCGGGGGAAAAAAACGTACCCACCCAAGTTTCGCCGCAATCTTGGTCTGATTCATTTTTAAAGGTTTCCCGGTTCACGTTAAACGAAAAAATTTCTTTTTTCTTCGAGAGAGAGAGAGAGAGAGAGAGAGAGAATTCCTTGCTCCGAAGAAAATCAAGGGAAGGAAGTTTAAACGCGTGGTGGGATATTAAGTTTGGAAGATTGTTTTTGACCGACGAACGCCGGGCAACTTAATTCGTTCGACCCAGACGATACTTTCGGTTCTTGTTTTCCTCCAGTTTTCTTCTTTTTTTTTTTTCCCCCACCCCGTCATTTCTGCCCTACCCTTGTAATTTGAACTTCCAGCTACATTCGTTTCTTTCGCCTAAGCAATTTCCGCTTGCCTCTCATTCCATTACCGTAAACTGGCGTGACGTTGGCCAACATGCTGGAAAAATGTACGAAGCTCGGGCGAGGAATTCTAAAGGTATCGCCGCCGTATTTTCGGCGCTGGCCCGCTCTTAATCGTTCGAGTCGGCGTACAACAATTATCAGGAAATGAAACGTGGAGCGGATCGTTTAAGGGGATCGTTTTGTCTGCTTATCTCGTGCAATTAATGGCACGGCAGCGTTCCTCGAAAGAAACTGTTAAAACCTGCGCACCACCTTCGTAGCTCTTGCCGTAATTAACGCCGCTGGTAATCAGCGTTTTTGTTTTTGCCAGCCGCCTGCTGCTGAAGTATCGTCTGAAAATGAAGACGTTGAACGACGTTTGCGAAATCAAAAGCTCTCGAGATTTCTCTCAATCGCTTGCGTGTCGATCACACACGCTCATCCTCGAGAAGTGAGTTAATCTCACAAAATGCGATTCTGCGAGACAGCTATTGCGAATTATCAAAATTATAAACGAGCCACATAAATATTTTCCAGGCAGAAAGGTAAGGTTTCATCGCGGATCTTACGCAAGTTTAACACAATTACAAATACTTTCAATATTTTACATGTCTCACAAACTTTTTCCATTTCCAAGTTCCTCGAGCAAAAATTCATTATGAAAAAGAAAAAAAAAAGAGTACGTGATTCCACTCTCTTTGCTGCTATCTCCTGGTCATCTCTCTGGAACTTACAATCTCGAAAAGATACGATTCAATAGAGGGGAAACAAAATCATCGAAGCAGCGATATAGGCGTCACTTCTTCCACGTCGAAACGCTCGTTGCTCTGGCTGTTGAGAAAATGGGGAAACATCGACTGCTGTGGTATTTCGGAAGCAAGTATCCGCAATGCGATGTCGATAAGATAGACCGTCATTTGCATACAAACATTGACGTTCGAGAAACGTTTGCATGCAAATTAAAATAAAGCCACGTCGAGACATTTCCTTCGAGGTGGAAATCCTCGCCTGGCACACGGTGTCGAATGCAGGTTTCACTTTCCTCTTCTAAAGCAAACCGAAGTCTCGCGTTTCACTTCGCCGTGCCACTTGATAAGAAACAATTTCCCGATACGAACGCGTTTCCGGATATTCGAAATAATAAACGTTCCGACGATTTACTGGTTCGGTTCACGGAGATCAAAAACGGCGTGCCCCACGCTACGATGGGTGGGAATAGCTTTTTTGTCGAAACGTACCTTCGACTTCTGGAAATGAGCTGCCTTGCGTTTCGTTCTTGAAATATATTCTGAATATTTTCCACACGTCGCGACGGATCTTTTAAAAAACGTATTGACTTGATCTGTTAGGATGTGAAAATGGATCTATCGCAGTACAAAAATACTATTCTTGTAAAGTACTACTCTAACTTCATTGATTGAAGTATAGAAAAATAATTATAAATATTATCCTTTTAAAATTTGTCTCGAAATTGGCGAATGTCTATACTCTATCTTTTTTAATAAACAAATATTTTATATTATATCATATTATTATAAAAAATTTTGTATAATAATAAATTATTTTTCTAATAAATAAATTCATTTCAAAGTATGTAAGTTCCTTGTTTTTATACAGCGACATTAATATTAATTACATTTATAATTTTATTAAAAACATTGTACAATTAGTCTTGGCTCACTTGAAAGCTTAAAGTTTATACTTTTAGAATGTACCATCCATTTTATTTTAACAATTATATTATAATAATTCATATTTTAATAATTTAACTTAATTTATATTTTAATAATTTATATTTATATTAAAATAATTTATATTTTAGTAATTTAACATTATTCCTACATTGCGTAATGAGTAAATACAGACATTTTTCTTGTTATAGTATGTAAAAACATTAAAAAATATTTTTCATGGCTAAAAATCCAGTATTTGAAGATTGAAGTCTTTCTTCTACAACGACTTTTTACAATTTGATGCATGACTTTGCTGTGCTAATTTATTGAACTTTGAATCTATTAAATGAAAAATGAACACGACGAAAGTATTACAATTTTTTAATTTTGAATTTTCGTGTAACCAAAGTTGAATAAAATAGCAACAAGGAAAGAAATCGTACGTCACGTTTTACTGGAAGATTTCTTTAACAATTTAAACATCTAGCGAATATCAATGACATAGCGACTTTGTATGAAATTCAACGAGTTGCTCAAATGTTTTTAATACTTAAAATTTATTAACAAAAAGAAGAAATTTCACAAACAACGTTAACGCTGTTAGCACAGAGAATTTTGAAGTACAAGTACTACATCGAATATACTACTTATTCGAAGTACGTATTTGTTTCAAGTCGACGTCTCGACACGTTCTCGAGATATTGTGTATTAAAATATAACGTTAGAACGTGGGTAGAGACGAATGGCTGAGATTCCCCGTGGCCCACATAAATTTCCTTGGAATGCGTGCGCGATAGCAGCGGTAAAAAAGAAATGCAGATCCAACGTCTGTAGCTGACTAGCACGTAGAGTGGCTGAAAACGTAGTCAATGCGCGAGTGAGAGATCCGTCGCTGGAATACCACGAAACTGCATACTAGCTTCGCTTTAAGCGATGATATCTCAAAAGAGAAAAGCTGCATCGACGTGAAGCAAAAACTGTTTTAAAGAGGATGAGATACCGCGTAATCTAATGTTAGATTTGTTGGAAACAATGATCGCACTTCTGCGATACTTCACTCCCCTTTTCAGACTTAATTCACCTGACATCGTATCGAAACACGTATTTCAAAATCATTAGTTTCATCAAGAATAAAAAACGACCATCTAGTTCTATTGGATCGAGTGACAAATTCGTTCGTCTATCCGAAGTGTATAAAAATACGAGTAATTTTCTGGTGAATGGATTTTTACGAATGAATTTATTACTCAACATAATATATGTATATATACAAAGTGGAAATTACTTCAGATTTTATTTTCTCAGTATCGAGACGCTTTGACTACGAAATATCGCGGCAATAAAATAAAGAAACGTCGAGCTAGACGTCGGCCGCGATTCCTAGCACAATCTCATTTAGAATCACATGACGTATCTAGGCTTTCCATTAAGGCTCCTTTCGCTCGATGTTTTTGCCGGTTCACGTTCTACTCCTCCTCCTCCTCCTCCTCGAGCTCCCGTTTCTTCAGCACCCATAAAGAACAATTTCGCAGATGGAGCGGCACACTTTCGCCCCGCGAAAGATAATGTGGCAAGAAAACCCGTTTGGAAAGATGAAAAGCCGCGCAACGAAAGAAGCCTTCTGCCTCTGTGAGAGTTGTTCGAGGTACCTGGAACTCGCGCGAATCATCGCCCGATAATCCGCGAGACGAACAGAGACGTTCCAAAGACGCACGCGGCGGAGACTTAAGTTCTCGGTCAAAGGAAGATTGAAACTCTCTCTCTCTCTCTCTCTCTCTCTCTCTCTGTTTCTCTCTTGTTCTCTGTCTCTGTAGATGATCAAATTCGTCTCGATGTTCGCGAAATTCGAACGTGCCGCCGAACGGCTGACGGAGTATCGTTCGTTCGACGTGACTGCGATGATACGAATGAATTATTGATCAGAGGGAACTGTAGGAGTTAGACAGCCATCGTTGGATAAAGTTCATTCGACGACTGGCGACCACGCCAGCGACGGAAATTCGGCGAATGAATTTGCAAATTTCGACCTGGGAACAGATTAAATCTCCGCTTGAACGCGGGCGTGGAACTTCTGCCGGAAAATTTCGCCAGGTAACACCGCGTACGTTTACGAACAAAAGTACCCGTCACCGAAATCCGATATTCCGTTCAACGAATGCATAATCGATTCAATTAATTTCGCGCTAATTATTTGTCGTGACTTTGGGCCCCTCCGCTCTTGGATCAGTCGATAAAGCTATTTTCTCATCGCTGTTCTCTCTCTCTCTCTCTCTCTCTCTCTCTCTCTCTGTCGTTGCGGCCGGTAAGCGAATGCGGATTAATTAACGAGATATCGATGTCACTGGGAATTCAATTTTTTCGCCAGGCGAGAAGCCTGTTCGACGATACACGCTGATATTCACGCGCTAAAAATAGGCTTCCAATTGACGGAATTCGCCAAACAAAGGGCCACCTATTGTGATCGAAAGATAATTCGATTCGGCGATTATATTATTAGGGAAGTTACGTTTCCGCGACGCAGCTTGACGCGCTCTGTTTCAACGCTTGCACAGTCGCGGGACTAACGTTAGCGTTCTTCGAACCATCGAAACTCCATCAGATCCTCGTAACCCGTCCCGTTCAGCCGACTGTATAACCGTATCGATAATGAGTCGCCGAAACTTCGTAAAACACTTAGCCGCGAAAGTTCCCCATAGTTTCACGGCACCTTTGCCGAACTTCTGCCTCATCGGGTGTCGCCTATTCAAATCTCGCCGGTATACATAATACATCGGTATCAATCTGGGGTAAAAGTGAGCAAACTCGAGTAAAGGTAACGTAGCAGTGAAACGTAACGAAGATTGATTGCCGGCTGTTGGCGAGTGATAGTCCAGAAAACGATCTTCAGAGAGTTCGCTGTTCTCTGGCTTTATCACTTACAAAGTACGTGCAAAGTTGTGTCGCCATTATTACCCATTGTACGAACTACTCAAAGATCCTAAAGAAATTAACCTTTCCTCTCAGTCTCAGGCAGTTTGTAGATTGTCAAATGATTACGAAGAGTAGATAATTCGGAGATTATTCCGTTTCCCTGTTCTCCAGTGGCTTCCAAGTCCACCCTTTTGAATCAGAGGTGGCTAACTGGCGGCCTGCGGGCCCCTACTTCTCTAGCGCTATCCACTCCACTGCATCGATCTTTCTATTGCGTTAAGAGTGTCGCGGTCACAATACTCGCAATTAGGTATATACAGTCACCGAAATAATCTTAGATTCGCTATTAACTTTCGACAGTTTGTTACTTTCATTTTTACTTCTTTTATAAAAGATGCACTGCGATTTTTATTATTCATTTTTTAGCATGTGTCCTTTCCAATGTTCCGTCAGTTACTTGCGTTTCAATCGCGTGTGTGAACAGTCGTTGTTTGATAAGAAATTTTCTTAAAAGTGCCGAATAAATAATCTTAGGTTCATATGACATTATTAAAGAATTTTTTTTCGACCGTGTGTATTTCAAGAGGTAAGTATAAGATTTTCTGATAATTTGCACATTTTAAAACATATTTTACGTTTATTTAAAGAAAGATAAGTCGTGAAAAACTACTAAATGATCTGAAAAAAGGATAGATTCCTGATCTTAAATAAATGGCTCTTACAAACTGAAAAATTGCAAAAAGGTATCAAAAGATTATCAAACGTAGCCCATCATTTTGTACAGTTGGGCGATAAGTACACCACAAAAAAATTTATGGGCCTTCTAGCGAAAATTAGTCGCATAGATAAAGGTAAAATTTTTCAACAAATGAAAGAAAAATTAGATTTGCCAGTTGTTGTTCGACGCAACAAAACAATAAATTTTAAAGATAAATTTTAAATGGAAAGATCAAAAAAGCCACCTGCAACGAAGATTCACAAAGAAGCAAAAATTTATATCTTTGTATAGAATTTCTATTATCAATAACAATAAAAATTACGACATTCAGTTGAAATATGCGTATTCTTAATCCCATCAAAATGAGGTCAAAATGAAAAAAGAAAGAAATATTATGTCAAACAGAGAAATGTGTTGAAACCTAAGATTATTTGACTGTTTGGAAATTGTTTGCTTCGCTGTAGCTGCTAAAGTCAAAGCTAAGATAGGAAAAGTAGTTTGCATGGCCCGTTATACAACAGAGTGGGAACTAATTTTCATGATGAAGGAACCGGCAGACTGAATGTCGGAGTAGGGAGGAAAAAGTGTAAGTGAGCTCGGTCGGTTCACGATTCGTTGGCAAACAGCGAGCGCGCGATAACGCGTGTGCGTCAGACGCGATCGGACAATAATTGTAAATTGACAAATTGCGGCGGCAAAGGGGCCGAGAAAGCGAGGCCGTGTCGGCTCGCGAGGCGGAGAAACGTGTCAACGGCAAACGGCGCGCAATTAATCAACGAGGCAATTCATCTTAATGATCGAGCTAAGGCAACTCGCTGGCTTTCATGCCCGTAACGTAGGCGCAGCCAGAGGGGCCCGGACTATATGCGATGTGTTTATTACTCCTCTCGATGTACATGACCGTGTGCACCCTTGTTACATGGTACATAAGCCCATTGTTTTCGCGGCGGCTGATTTAGCCACGGTGAAACTGCTCCCCGACCGGAGTCGTTTTCAGGGTTCAATTGCTGAAACTAGCTTTATCGGTCGTCGCCGCTCTAACCTTCTTTCTCACGAATAAACATCGCTCCGAAGTGCCGCGCGTTACACGAACGTACGATTTCCCTTCGTTTCGTTGATAAGCGGCCGCGTTTCCCACGCGCAGAGAAGTTAACTCCGCGTTTCTCTCGTGGAAGCTTCTGTAAAAGCAGAAAGCTCTTTTCCAAAAGTACAACAGCCCGATGGAGTCGGGTGCGTTCGAACGAATCGATTGAAACTCTTCGAAACAAACGGAAAGTAATCGTTGAATGTTTGACGAGTTCGAAACGAGCGTTCGCTGGAAGAACGTTTATTATGCATCACGTTCGATATTAACAGCTTTCCTTGTTTAACGATTAAAGTACAAATATTTTATACGATTTATCTGATTTTATTTGAATTTTATTTTGCTTTAAAATTTGAATTTATAAAAGGTCTCTGGGAAAAAGTGATTCGCGAAGTATGAAACGATTTGTTCGTGTTTGATGTTCTCGCGGAATATCGCGTAGATTGGAAATCAATAAATATGTATTTATTGATTTATTTGTACCAAATACTGTGAAATAATTTCTTCTATTGTTAACTACCTGCTTTCGGCTCGTTTGTTGTTTAGCGTGTTCTAATTGGATAGTTATCACGGTAAAATAGTCGTCATTAATGCCACTGTACGCGATAATGTAATACATAATAGTGCGGTGTATAACCGGGAAAGTGGGTAAACAATTATTTATACACATCTGTTAATTAAAGAGTCTCACTCGCTCTGAGAAATTTCACAAAATTTCACTTAATATTCACAACCCCGATTTTTCGAAATTCATCGAGTATTCAGGATTATTGATACCGCGAATAATGGGTCGTTAATTATAAAATGCTACCTTCAAGGTTATTTTTATTTATTAAAAACTGGAAAATCGTTATTCCAACTATTTGAAGCTGAATAATCACGGTTGAATGGGCTGCTTTCAAAAGGAAGTGAAAATCGTCAGATCACACGCGTGCGCTTCTGAAACTGAACACGAATTAGCTACATTTCCCTTATATATATATTTGTAAAAATTTGGAAATTGTGCGAGAGATAGACTGATGCACAAAATCGGGGGAATCTTTATAAACGATATTGCTATTTAATTGGTCCCGTCACAAAACCGAAACTGTTTCTATCAGATATTGAAATCATCAAAACTTAACACTTGCGATAAACTAACCGATTTTCCGGTTCCAACGAACCTACAACTTTCCAGCGTTCCAGCGAAGAGAACAGAAAATAGGAAATCGCGATCGGACGAAAGATTCGCTCAACATTGGTGACGATCGTGGCGCGATACGACGATCCCGGGGCAGCATCCCCCTCGGCAACCCTCAATATTCGTGCCAATGAAATTCTGTTAATTGCACGATAGCATTCTAATAGGACCAGGTTACGACCAGACGGTCCGATGGGAATCGCAGATTACACCGATATCCGATGATTTCGATTGATACCGCGGTCGAAGACTCCATTCTACGTCGTTCACTTCAAATCCGAATGAAATGAAATCCGACAGGAGCGCGAGTTGCACGGCGGTTTTAAATTCGTACAAGGGCTCGATATCGTTCGTCCTCCAAATTGAAACGACTTCGATCCGTTTGACGGTTCAGGAAAAATTCTATTCATACTGCGATGGTGTTCAATTCGCGCCCAAGAATTTAAGGGGGGAGGGAGATAGGAAGCTCGAGAATATTTCGTTCGGACTAAAATCGCGATCGAACTTCCGGTTATTTCATTAATAAATGCGGCTGGTATTTTAGATGCGCCGAAGCGTTTCGCGATTTTTTGTTCCCTCTCTTTCTGTTTTTCTTTTTTTTTTTTTCTTTTTTTTCGTGCCAAACAGCCGGCGCTTGTAACGTTCGAATTCGAGTTCGTTTCATTGTTACCTGAGGTCCGCGCTACACATGGCTGGAATTCACGTTGGAAAATTCGCTCTTTCGTCCCGGCGATATTCAACGCGGAATGGGCGCGCGAAAAACTAACGCGCGGATCTTATGATTTCGCCGTTGTCGCGATAACGCTGTCCTCGGACACTGGTATTAACAGTGTCATCCCGCGCGTACGGTGAAAAAAGCGAAAAACAGCCCCGAACGAAGCGGGCGCGAGAATCTCGCGTGCAGATTTCGCAACAACGCGAAGAATTTCGCGAAAACAAACGACATTATCGATACACGTGGCTTACTCGTAGG
Source organism: Frieseomelitta varia (assembly GCF_011392965.1). Taxonomy (NCBI): domain Eukaryota; kingdom Metazoa; phylum Arthropoda; class Insecta; order Hymenoptera; family Apidae; genus Frieseomelitta; species Frieseomelitta varia. Next base: position 476,084 of record NW_025110215.1, on the reverse strand, counting down.
TAACTTCGAACCACGTTAATTCCTTCGAATTCCGGGCGTAACGATTTTTTTTTACGAGTTGCGGAAAATGGAGAAAGACTCGGAGCGAGTTTCCCTGCACGGATGAGCATCGGGATTTTTCCTACAAACATTTTCGCCGGTTGATTTGCCGATCGTTTCGTTCGATGCTGGCCATTGCTCACGCTGTTCTCCGACATTACTTTCTTCGCAGACTGTCACGTTCGAGCTGATATCGCTGACAGTTGACAGATTTAAGTTCTTTTTCTTGTTTCTTTTTGTTTCTTTTTTTTTTTTTTTTTTTTTATTTTTTTCTTATTGGCGACGAAACGACACGTCGTGTCCCTGTTAATTTAACTGGACAATGCCGCATGAATTGCGCCATTTCGTTTCGCAGTCTCGTCCATGCAAACCAAGAGTTTCTAATTGCGTTTCGAGGTCGTTCGAGGTTTTGGCGAAATGTTACTGGCGAATTTCTAGGTTGACTCATAATGCACTTATCAAATAAGATAACTACGACTAGTAACTGAAGCGAACGCTAATTAGGAATTTGTCGACGTGACTCACGTTAGAATTGGATTCAATGATAAGTGTCCCTCTACCTTCCAAGATAACCGACTGTTCGTTCGGTATAAGGAAATGTAAATTCATTCAGCTCCGCTGAAAGAACTGTTTAAACAGAAATTATCGCTTTCAACGACGTTCATTGTTCGTATATACGATGAAAACTTATCGACATTTTAAACTGTTGTAACTTCGTGAAAAGAAATCGCAGAGCAATTTACCTTTTCCTAAAGATGTTTTCATTTTAAAGGGAGTATGAAAAGATACTTTTTCTTTTGAAAGTTATTAAAATTTCAACGCCTCTATGGACACTGAAAATTTCTTTTTATATCAAAATCCAATCATTTTGATTATAAAATTAAAGTCTTACCTTTACAATGAATCTTTAGAATTTGCTGTATAATGTTTTCTTTTTCACTAAGTTCTCAGAGTTTAAAGTATCGACAATTTTTCGTCGAGTTGGCACGAATTTTCCGCATTCGCTGAAATTATTCAAATCTTTAGAAAATACATCGTCGTAGATCCGCGAAGTTTGAAAAGTTACAAATTGGTTATTTCGTCCAATCTGGTGTTAAACGAGCGAAACGCGAAAGGTAGAAAGCAAAATAAAAGATGGCAATAATTCGAAAAAACGACAAGTACATCGGGGACGTGAACGCCATCAATTAAGTTTCAATTGATCGGGGACGAACGAGACGCGACTGCACGTAATCCTTTGCATTAGTTGTTGACGTTCGCGTATTTACTCACCCTGCTCCTGTGCCCAATTGATAAGGGACGGTACATGGGCATCATAACTGGAATAACAGTTCTCGAAGCGTGCAGAGGAGTCCAGGCCAACAGTCTCGTAATTGGCTTTAACTCCGCAGAGTAACGCCGTAGCGCATGCCGACGACTCTCCAACTTGGGCGTCCATGTTGTACGTCTGAAAACCAACGAGAATGCCTATTTTAATCAGTTTCATATACTCGCTGAGCTACGAGGAGAAATAAACCTAAATCACTCCTGTGGTGAAACGTCTTCGTCGAATAAACTCGAAAATCGTACAACAGTTATTAGACTTGCTCCAAAATTGAATCGTGTTGCAACATTCAATTTGACACCTTATCCGATAAAGAAAGTGTACGTAGGTATATTACAAATATATTTATAGTTCTGTCGAGAAGTTTTAAACTGATAAGTTAAGTTTGTGCTTTAAATATAGGTAAATTGTGGGAATTCATTAATAATATGCGCGGTCTTGGTGAATGTGAAACATGTATCTTTTTGCCAGGAAGGTTTATGGAATGTAGTTTAATTTACCCTATATATTCGCTCATTGTCTTAGGATAAGTATCATATTTATTCGAAAATGGAAAAAATAAAGTAATTACCTTGTATAACAAGGAATCCATGATGTTATAGTGCATTGACAATTGCATTCTAAAATATGTAACATGTACGATAAATACTGAGTAAAAAACGAAAGAGTTTTGAAACAAGAATTCTGTCATATTAAAAACGAAAGAGTTTTGAAACAAGAATTCTGCCATATCCGAGAAAGGAATTTACAAAGTTTTAAATAAATAAATCATAGAGATAAATGTAAAACAATCTGAAATAAATTATAACAAGTAATTATAATTTAACTTTTATAATTATAATATAGCTTAATATAATATATATAATTTAATTTAATTTATAATAATATAATAATATACTTAATTTATAATAATATTTAATTTAATTTATAATATATATATAATTTAATTTATTATAACATACCATAATTTAACTTTTTGTAATTATAATTTAACTTTTATAAAAATTATGTTACTTTTCATATAATTATAATTCCTGCAACATCATCAAGTCTATTTAGAACACATCGATTGTGATCTGAAGTGGTGAATTGTTTTTACTGTAATGTGATCAATAGTACAGAAGCGATAAGAGATACGAAACAATTGTCGTAAATAGACGTTAAAAATGACGAAACAAATTAAACAGTTTCAGCAAGTCCTCTACACATGATGTCATTTCAATTCTCTATCGATTTACACGCTGGATCTTTTTATCTGCCACGAAATGCCGCGCTTATCTCTCGAAGATGAAGGAAATATTTCGCAACCGACACAAACTCTCGTTTCTGTGGGTTGGCTCGTAAATTATTTCGCGCGTTGGTTGAGCGCATTATGCGTTATGATAATTGGCCTTTCTTTGGTGGTCACGGCGCAGGTCAGGAATTACATAGTAGAATGGAGAGAACGGAAGCTCGATGTGCATAAATCTTGCTGGTATTGCACAAATTTGAGTAAAATAGCGCCGGGCTTCTGGAAGTTTTTTTTGTTACTCAAAAATTACCAACGAGCCACTCAATCGTCCAGTGATTTGAGTCGTTTGTAATCCAGATGTCTGAAAAGACATCGATAAAGGGTTCCCGACGTTGATAACACGGTCGAGAAATTAACCACGTGATTTTCCACTAGTATCATATACTAACTTATGCATATTACAAGCGAATAGTTTATTAATTAAAATTTAATTACAGTAATTCCAGTATTTACATTCTCCAGGCATTAAATATGTTTCGCGCAAACTACAGGTTTATTACACGTATAGTATTAGCTTTTAAAATATTAAAAATCATATTATTATTCGTAGTAGTAAAAAATATTATTCGTTACATTACAACATCGAAAGATATTGTTCTTTTCTCTTCTTAGAGAGGTTAAAAGATTTTGTGCACTTTGAACAATGCTTCACTGTTCTTATCGTAGTGCTGAGTGATTTTTCTCACTCGCTACGAACTCGCAAGACGTTATCAGTATCAGATTACAATAGTTGCGGCATCTGCGGTAATATCTCAATTCCCTCTTTTTTTCTTTTCCGCAACAAAGATCGATGACAATGACAATTAGAATATCAGTCCTCTTCGATCCGATATACTGTCCTATCGAACGTTCGACAAGATAAGATAAGATAGTATAAAACCTACAGTAAGCTATCACGCGCATCAGTTTCTTTTTTTTTTTCTTTTGCGTCACAGTGACCACGAACGAGACGATGGAATACACGGTGCTGCAACAGCGTAAAAAAGCACTGCGCAACGCTTTTTTCGGAATAAACGAAGGAATGTGCAGCGAAGTGGACAGTTGGATGAGCAGGAAACCAAAGTGAGTGCTTTCTCTATCATTTCTCTGGCGACGCGGTGACGTCGGGGCAAAACGGTGAATTACCGACCGCTGGAACGAATTCTCAACGAAAATGTTCGGTTCTGTTTGTCGACGGAAATACCATCGAAACGAACACGTTTCGTAGGAGAGCGTGGGAGAGACGTTTTCTTCCTCGAGCGGACATGTCAATGGAAACATGGCGACGTACATATATGTACGTGGTCGGATATCAGATGTTTGATGAACGCGACTCACGTAGCACGCACGTGTGAAGCGTCAACGATGCAATAAACGGAGGAACGTTTCGCGGGATCTAGCGCGGCTCCATTACCAACACGCACCAAAGTGTATAGAACACGGCCACGATGTGAAATATGCATATTTACCAACCGAGGAATTAACATTTCTATGCTGAAATTAATTTTACGCGCGCCGGTTTGCAGATGCATGTAGCTCGAGGTGTCTGCATATTGCGCACTGAAATATTAAGGGCTGCGTTATCATACGATTATGATTTGGAGAGAGGTCGAAGGGTGAACGTAATTTCGCCTTTCGACCTTTGAGTCAATTTTTGCAACTACGTAACATTCGTGTAACGAGAAAGCAAGATAGGAGCAGTTGCCGCGATTAAAAATAATCGGTCTCTTCTCCAAATTACAAAATTCCATTCTTTTTATATTCAATCTAATGATAGGATAGTTACGAAAATTTCGTTCCCTTTCTAAATTATGAAATTTCATCCTCTCGATAGGTAATCTAATAACAGAAATAGTCACTGTTGAACAAAAAATTTATCTCTTTCCAAATTATAAAATTCCATCCTCTTTATATTCAATCTAATGATAGCGGCTGTGAAGCGATCACAAAACTTCATCCTCTCTAACAGTTATCGCGAAACAAAAAATTCTCTTTTCTGAATCATGAAACCTCATTCTCTCTATATCCAATCTAATGACAGGAACGATCGTTGCGAGAGGAAGGAATTCGTTTCTTTTTCAAATCATAAAAATTTCGTCCTCTCTGTAACCAATTTATTCGCGGGGAATTTGCGATCCGCCTCTCACCGTGTCCCAAATAAACCATAAAATCTCCGAAACGAATGGCTCTCCAGTTACATTAACCAACTTGCTCTTCGTACCAATTGTCGAGGGAAAGGAAGGGAAGAGGCAGGGAAAAAAGTTCACGCCCGCTGAAAACGAAATCGACAGTCCCTCATTCCCAGCCGCAATTTCGTACTCGACGGCCCTCTTCCGTCTCAATTGGACCGGATCGTTATAATCGTTGTTCGGGGATTTGTATCCGCGTCGTCGAGACGGACAGAGGGCAGAGGGATTAGTGGTCGGTGGAAAATGTTCTCGAGCTCAAAGGAAAGCGCGACGGACCGCTATAATGCCGATAAATTCGTTTTCTCTTTGCCGATGAACGTTTGTTTGGTAATGGGCGGCATGTCCCGCGCGCATTTATGACTAGTTTGTTAGCATTCCGTGGCCGGCTTTGTCAACCCGGCGGACCCTGTTATTCCTGTCCGTGCAGAAGAATTTGTCCGACTGCAGGCGAGAGCACCCTGTGAAAACGCGTTTCCACATTCACATAGGCGAGAGTCTTTCAAACTCTGGAACCTGCTCCGGCCGATTAACCCCTTGCGCTGGCAACTGGTTCGCGGACCATAACGAGTGACCAAACCGTATACAATAATTCATCGCTTTCTTTTTGAACTCGTCGATATCACTAGATAGAAATTATTGAGAAGTAATAAACTTGTCATTTCTTTTGCCTGGGTTACATTTCAATATACTTAAAACTGAGAAAATATTGCAATTTGGGGTAAAAAATTCTCGACGTGCGTGGCACGTCATTCCGGCGCAAGAGGTTAATTATTTCGATATTTGTATTTCATACATCCTAAAGAGGATAGTTTGTTCAAAATATTATTTATTTTAATCCCTTGCGCTGGACAAGTGATTGCGGGCCATAACAAGTGACCGAACGGTATACAATAATTCGTCGCTTTCTTTTTGAACTCGTCGATATCACTGGATAGAAATTATTGAGAAGTAATAAACTTGTCGTTTCTTTTGTCTGGGTTACATTTCAATATACTTGAAACTGAGAAAATGTTGCAATTTGGGATAAAAAATTCTCGACGTGCTTAGCAAGAGATAAAAAGCTCGATCCACCATTGTTGGCTCACGTTTCGTTCACTTTGCTGTATGGTATTTCGCACACGCAAATCCTTTTTGACAAAATGAGCGTTTCTTCTTTTTTTCAAATGGTTTGATTATAATTGGTGGATAAAATCGATAAATTACACGGATTGTTATATTTTTCAGAGACATTTTCACTGTGTTGTTTCTTTGTAATATTGCGAAAGAGACTTACACGAATATGTTTGCGACGTGTAACGTTGCTTGTTTATTCAGAAAGCGGAATCGAGAACTTGTTTGGGTACGATGCATCGAATAGACTGCGACGTAATAATGTTTGGAGACTAAACGTGAACAGCACCGTTACTATAATTGAATGTAGTAAACACGACATGAAAGAGAGAGAGAGAGAGAACAGCAGGATAATTTAATTCACTAAATCAGAGCCAATTTAATTCTTTGACGTACAAATTCTTCTTCGTTTGGAAATGAAACGAATTTCTTTAGTTACCGATAATTAAGTAATAAGTATAATTTGAATTCGTCAAGCAAAATGTCTATGTGTAATGATATTTTTGTGAAATGGAAAAGTTAGATATAGAAGATTAGAAAATAGATATCTTCAGTTAAGTCGGGAAATGGGTCACTTGATCTATAATGTATCACTGGATCCGTGATTTCTTCGATAAGAATAAAGGAATAAAGTAGGAGTGAAGTATGAATTAGAAATAAAGTGACAAGTATAACTTGAATTCGCGAAGTGAAACGAAGCATTCGGATTCGTAATTTTTTTAGAAATAGGATTAAAGTAAAAATGAACTAATAATAATATAGTGAAAATGAACGTATAATGAAGTATAATTAAGTATAATAACTTGAATCGGTGAAGCAAAACTATAATCATCAACTATAAATATCAACCTGCACCTATAATTTATATGCTACACATGTGACATTAATAAAAGAAGGAATAAATATATATTATATATTATATAATATATTATTATAATAATATAATAAAAAAAATTATAATATGCTTGTGAAATAGAGAGAGAGAGAGAGAGAGAGAGAGAGAGAGAGAGAGAGAGAGAGAGTAGAGATAGAATACCACTTAGAATTGCACGTGCAACAGCGCTTCTATTTGGGAAATAATTATAATTGCACAGAAATACACCACCTGATGAAATGGCTAACATTTACTCTGTATCAACACATACCTGTGTACATACCTCACGAGGATCGTGAATTCGCGATCGAATCAAATGACAAGGAGCTTATTTGACTCTATCCCCCGTTGTAAATGGAAACTGATACAGCGTGATAGAAATGGAAGGATCGTTTACAGTTTCATGGAATTTGTTATCCGATGCTTCTCGTAATTGGATGGTAGTTACCTCGACGAGCTCAAGCAACAAACTTTTTCCAATTATAACCATAACTTTTCGACAACTTTCGAAAGAAATATAATATAAATGCAGGCGAACGAGAACTCGTAAATTTGAATTTCCAACAAGCGCTGTTTAATTGATCTCGAAGAATGTGTAAGTGAAGCATCGAGCTCGAGCACCGGCGATGGTATTTGTAATAACGAGTTCAGAATAATTTAATTGCAGTGTGTACTCATTATAGGATCTTCTTAATTGTTTTGATAAGTACGTTATATACTTCCAAAGTCTGACGCGCGACGTACAAGTGAGATTGTGACGGAATAATTAGAGCAGCAATAACGGGGCATTTATCGGGGAAATGTTTCCGAAACGTTTCACTTTGCAATAATTGTCAAATACTTCTTCGAGGAAAACTTCGACGAAAGTTTCACTTTTATACCAAAAAACTTCCATGTTGAGGTATTCGAGGAATTCTTTTTCAGAAACAGGAACAAAATATAACGGTATAAAAATTACAATGCCAATGAGTTCTTCATATACACAAAGAGAGAGAGAGAGAGAGAGAGAGAGAGAAAGATCTAAATTCTGAATGTACATTCGAATTGCTGGTTATGCTCGCTGGAACTTCAACTCAAGTACACCCTGCTCTACCTTAAGAGGATTCAATCCTACATAGATGCTCGCGCACACGTGCACGCAATTCAACTGAGAAGCACAGTCTTTGACGCACGTATGTACGTATTCACAGAGTTCTAAGTTTCAAACACAACAACCACACTCCTCTCACAGGTAAGGGTAATCTCCCCTTCTAGTGCACCGTGAACGCGCTATGTAACTGCAAGAGTAATTGCCACCTGTTTAGAACCATTACATTGACTGCAGTTGTAAACGCATGGTACAGCCGTTAAAAAATGACGACACAATTGCTATTGTGTTCGTAAAAGTCGTCGCTAATGAGTACCATATTGGACGCGGGAAAAACTCAACGTCATTTAAACGTTGCTTTTGGGAAACCGAAAGTTAACTTCAATTGCGTGCACGTACACAACTCATGAATGGACTTTAAACAATTTGTTTCAGTAGTCGAAGTTTACGTTTAATTTACGTTGAATCGACGAACAGAAATAAATTTGTGACAACGTAACCAAGCGACAGGGGATTCGAAGACAGATTTAAAAGTTATAATGGTCCACTCGTTGGTTAAAAATTCGGTTCGCAACATTTCAAATTAATCAATGAGAAAAAGTTTTCTCCTAAATCTAATCGTGATATCGCGGCGTGTTGGTTGTGTCAAATGTGTTCACCGCGTGAAAACGACGGTAATCGCGTAGAGAATATCTCTCTGGTGGAACCACACCTGGCTGGTTCGATCAGTTCGCGTAAGGCGCGTTTAGAGGAGGAGATACGAGGGCAACCGTGGTGCCGTGATAAAACGTTCGAGCCGTTACTTGGAAGTTCTTTAGCCCGGGATTGCGATCTAAGTTAAAATTAAATCGACCGTCGGATGATTCGGGTGGTCTGGCGCTCGCTCACGTGAGCCCACTCTGCGAACCTTACGTTCCAGACGCTCTACCGCCAGCGAGCAAGATTTTCCGTTCGTGGCGTGCACCTACCGTACGTGAGCTGAAAGTACGAAACAGCCTAATGCACTTGGGGAACGAGGGCGAGGCACCCTCGCGACGCATTATACGCCGTCGCGCCTTTCCACAACAGCGGGAACCTTTCGTCTACGCGCGCTCCAACTTGCCTCCCCGTGTCCAAGAATTACGAGTCCCAATGCTTTCGTTTAACGGGCCATAAGTATACTCTCTAATGGTTGCTTTTTAAACGACCGCGAAGAATGTGTTTGCTACGTTCCTTTTCTGGATCGATTCTATCGAGCTTTGATAAGTTGACGAGAGCGGAGAAATATGCGAACAGTATTGTAGTGTAAAGAGAGATAATCAATAAAATAACTGTTTTACTTATTATAGATATTAAATACAATATATTAAATAAGTAATACAACACTTTCCGAGGATTTAGTATCATATTAGAGAAAATCTAATAATCAGTGATAAAATAATTGTTTTATAATTGGAAACAATATATTAAATAAATACATCAAAAATATGATTACTCCTCTGAACATTTAGTCTATGCTGATCTTATGATAAAATAAAATAATTGTTTGACTTATTGGAGACAGCGTATCAAATAAATATACGTCGAAAGTATAAGTTCGAAGATTAATGCATTTCTACATCAATTTGTTACATGTCCCTCACTCAGTGCTAAGACGTTTTAGACGTTTCGTAATTTTAAGCGCTCAAGAGGTTAAATCACTCCAATCTAGATAGTACTATTATCGAATAAACATCTCTCAACATTTTTTTATCCATTCAAAACGATCCTTCACTGTATCGAGTGAAATCGCTTTTCCATTATTCGAGAGGGGGAAAAAAAAAAGAAAAAAAATTATACAGCATTCCCACTCAGGAAACGTCCGTTCGTTCGATTTTCGGTCGCGTAAACGTCGAGAAGTTTCTTGCAAAGTCGTGCTTAGCGTCGACCTTCGCCTTTCCAGAGACGTTATTTGTCGCGTGTCTCTGGATCGTGGCGTTGTTCCGGCAAACGAGCTACCACCCTCCACGCCGGGGCCAAATTTTTACGAGCAACATAAAAACCGTCAGCGCGCGACACCGACACCGAAACGGCGGATACGCGGCTTTCGTTACGGTATTTCGGTTACATTTTTCCCCCTTATCCCTTTTTTATCGTTGCTCTTTTTTCGCCGCATCAAACGACGACGTCCGGGAGCAGAAAATATTCGCAGATGGACAAAAACACGCCGCGTACGCGAATCCACGAAGCCGCGTGTACGAACGTGTACAGCGATCGTAAAAAATGGAACGAGAAGAGTTTTCGAGCGATGTAATCCGTCGTGCAACAGATCCCATATTAGATAGCGGGCTAGAATCTAGTTGAAAGAACGAATTTCTGCGTCGATATATGACTCTCCCAATTAAATGACATTCGTTCGCGTTCGAGCCATAAATCGAATAAATTGTTTTCGGGCGGGATACGAATTACTCAAACCGTCTTTGGGACATGTTCGTTAAATGTATGTATGTATATGCGCTAAGGGAAAATTTGAAACCGGGCCATAATCGATCGTTTGCTTGCGATATACCGTTTTGTCAATTTTTTCATTGAAATTTTATAAAACTTATTACGTGTAATTGACGTTCTTATACAGAGTTGTCCCAGCGCCGTGAAAAAATAAGACGAAAAGAAAGGATGAAATTGTGTTTGAGAAAATCAAGTTTGAAAATTTATCAAGTATACGTGATATTTAGCTAATTCTACACTTAACAGAATAGAAGGTTGTTCCACGTGTGAAAATGTGGAATAAAATGTTTTTGCAAGATGCTTCGAGAAAATCGAAAATTTGAAAATTTGTCAAGTACACGTACACCACGGTAACTTCTAACGAAACACGTTCAAAGTCTGTTTACTCGAAAATGAAGCTTTAAATGAAAAAATTTTTCATTTACTCTTGCACATAGACTAATCTTCTCTTAGTTATTCTTCTCAGTTACGTTTAGAATTAGTCAAAGTTCCCTCGATAAGTTTTCAAATCGAAAACAAAGCATCTTACGAAAAAAATTTCATTCTTTATTTTTCCATTCTGCTCGCCTTTATACTTCTATAGTCATCGAAAAAGAAAAGAATTCCTTCGATTTTCACATTTTCTTGATTTGTTCATCGCATTGTTGTCAAATTAATTCCAAGTGTTGTTGTTATTGTTTCTTCAGAGACGAACCCGAGAAGGCGTACGCTACGAGCGACTTGGATCGATACTCGGAAATATATAATATGAAACACAAACGACGAGGCATCGCGTTAATCTTCAACCACATCAACTTCAAGAAGATGCACTCGCGAGCAGGCGGGGAAATAGATTCGAAGGAACTAGCGCAAACATTACATTACCTTGGCTTTGACGTTCGGGTCTATATCGACCCGCCTCTTAAAACGATATCGTCGACGTTGAAAAACGGTGAGTACACGGCGAGACTTCGCAAAGTCTCGAAAGAAGGAGGAGTTTCGTCTTTCGGCGAGTTTCTTTGCTTTCGTACCGTGCGTCATTTCGAGAAACGAACGAAACGTCTATGCTCGACTCTGTTCGAATCATTATTTCAAACTTGACGAATCAACATCTGAAAAGAACTGTTAGACCGATCAACATCTCCGAAAATAATTCGCTAGAAATAATCGTCGATCGACCAACTTCTCCACTCTTTCTTCCAATTTCGAATAAACGTTATCAATCATCGTTCGAAAGTCAATTCTCATCACTTTTCCCCGAAACTTCGCCAAAACTGCGTCAGCTTGACTCGTTTATAGTTTTCGCTCGCGGATTCAATTCTTCCAGTTGGCGCCGGAAGGGTTGAATGCAAAGTCCGATCGATCCGATGAAATGTAATTTTTCCTCGAAGCGACAACATCAAAAACAACGGAAAAGAGAAAGAGAGAGAAAAGGGGAGAAGAAATTTGCAATCGGTTGGTCGACGTGACCGTGTGAAATTGCACGAGAATCATTCGGGAAGTTACGATAAATTCCAGCCGGGTCGTTTCCGCCTCGAAATTTTTCGTTCAAAGTGTGGCAAACTGCTACGATACGAGCGGGCCCGAGGATAACGCGATTTGCCGCGTAAACCGCGTTTCATTCGTTGCCGGGGACAGGCTTTAATCATTTTTCTGCGCTGCTCGTTAAACAGCGGGCAATCCGTAACAACGAACAGAGAGAAAGGGAAAGAGAGAGAGAGATAATACACGAAATAATTCATTTCAACCGTGACTGGGTAACGAATCGCGCATCCATTATTTGAGTAACGTCACTTTGACGTAGCCAGCCATGGGCACGATCCGACCGAAAACGTGACTCTCCTGCGATTGCCTCCTAAATCGAAATGTTTTCGGACCCGTTCAGTTACCTCAAACGGACGTATCGTTGATTTCAATCGCCCGGCTATAATTTCACCCGCATTACAATATTTATCAGCACGTTATAAATGTATCATTGATTGTTACATAGGGTGGACCAAAAGGGTTCCTTCCCATCTATTTTTTTTTTTTGCTAAAATGCCTTTATTAATTAAACAAAATTAAGTACTAATTTAAATTGATCAAAGTTTTAAATTTTCTGTGTACTTTAATCCGTAGAAGAAAATTTTAAAAATATATAATGGAAAAAGAATGATTACAAAATTTATTTCAGCAGGAGGTGATTTCTGACCCACTCTGTATAAATGTGCATGAAATATTTCTCTCTGATTATCAAAAAATACAAGAAGCTTGCTGGTGTGAACGTTGTTTGATTCTGACTCTGGAAGGAAGCTCGATCGAATATATCTCCAAACTGCTTCGGCATCAGAGCATTTTTTTTTTACAAGCGAAGCAAAGCATTTTAGTGATTTATAAGTTATTTGAAAGTGCACTATTGCGAAGCGTATATTTGAACAACAATTTATCGGTTGTCTTCGTGGATATATGTAAATAGCCCGAACACGAACAAGGTTCGGGGGTAATATTTTTCAGTCGTGAAGCCGAGGCTGTACGTATCAAGAACGATTCTTCAAACGGAACACTACGTACCCATACAGCGTACCCATTTCGCTGCGCGGAACAATTCGTTTCGGCGCGTAAATTCACCGCGGATAAATTCATCCTCAACAGGTTTGAACAGAGGCCGCGACAACGAGGTCGTCAGAGGAAGAAACTCTTCTTCTCGAGGACTGGCACGTATTCGTCGCGAAACCGACGTTCCTAAATTCCCTTAGCGCGCGCGCAGAGCGGCGTAACACCGCCGTGAAACTCGCGTGGAGCTCAACCGAGCGTAGACAACCTTTGCCCAACAAATCGTCGGTAAACCTGCCGGGGAAAAGAGGAAGCGAGCCGGAAGCGTAACTGTCCATGGAAAAGTCACCGCGAAACGTTGTGCTCCCGTTCGATTCATTCTTCTCCCTTTTCCTGGCTCCTTCTATTTATCGTTGATCCATTCAAATATTGACACAATAGGCGTCACCGTCGTGTTCGACATACATTTATCAAACGCTTTTGTCGACGTCGAACAAAGATGTTCTTACATTGTCGGGCAAGCGTGAAGCTCGTAAATCGCCCGCCCCTGAATCATCCATAGATCGCGACAAACGTTCTAGAGGGTTTCATTTAAAACGCCTTTTCCACCGGTATTATCCGAGCGGTGAATTTCAATGAACGGCTTTGGCTGCGGTTCCCGTTTTATATCTCTCTCCTCGTTATATCTCTACCACCGTCGAGTCGATGCGCAAGAATGATAAATCGTCTGCCACGGTAATTAGAACGATACGACGAAGAGGGAGGCTTCACCTATTAACATTCAACCGTGAGTGTAAGTCACTCCAAGTCCGATCAAACACGTTTCAGTTTCATTCGGTGGATCAACTCGGCGCATGACAGTACAGCGCGTAGTCACGAGTTTTTGCATCGAAACTAACGTGAAGGAGTAGTACAATTTTTTTTTTTGAAATTGACTTAGCCTCCTCCCGTATTTAGTTTGGAAATGTATTTATTTTTGACAAATGTAACTAGAAACGTGTATATGTGAACCAATTACACGATGGTGAAAATTATGCGTGAACCAGTCGTTAAATAATATTCATTCTCTTCCTAGAAAGTATTCTCGAAAGGAGTTCAATCACCTCAAGGTGGCTCAGCTTAATCGCTCAATCGTATCAGGTAGCAGCTGATTTCGATAAAATTCAGAATCCGATTCAAGTAAGAAATTAAACAGAAAACGCGTTTCGATTCTTCTCTTTTTCGTTTTTTTTTTTTTTTTTTTTCGATTAAACGTTCGCGTCGACGCGTTAAACGATCGCGAATTCGCATCTTTATTACCAAAGTGCCGTTAGAAAATGGAATCAAGCTCATTCGTTTTGCGAAAATATCTCTCGCCTGTGAAAATTAATTTACTGGTGTTTCGAACTTTTCATCGTATTTCCCGATGCGATAATTGTGTTGCAGGCTCAATCTCCGCGGCACCGGCGAAAGTCGATGGACTTTCGCGATTCGAACGAGAGTATCGTTTAGAGGACACTGGGCAGGCAATACTGTTAATAACGAAAGATAACGAAATGAATTTAATATTTAACGATCCAGTCAGGCGGGTTTTTTCCACGTTTGCACGCCTCGGTTTCGAGCCGTAGCGAGGTATTGAAATTATTGATGAAAATGGTTATCGATATAACAACAAAGTCACGTTCGCCGAATGGCCGACGATACCCTGATACGGTTAAACTAACTTTCGGGCATGACAAAATGACGATTGAAAATTCTCGTGCAACCAGAAAGTCGATAGTACGGAATATAGAAATCGAATCGAGAAGAAAAAGTCACGATCCTGTTTAATTTCGCAGCGAGAATGGTGAAAAATACATCCGTGGAAATATTTTGTCGAGATCAATTGTCTTCCTTGAATCGGATCTCTTCTCCGTGAAACATCTCGAACCCCTACGTCGCTTAGAATACAGAAATTTTTGGATAAAATTCACATCACACGCGACAAGGAGGAACGCTGAAAAAGACACGTGGAATGTTTACACGAGATTTTCTCGTCGTCTTCCAATCGTCAAGTCTCCCTTACGAGACATTTCCATTTGCATGCTTGATGCACAGAAAGTATCTCTGCCTTCAATTTTCCCTCCTATCAGAACCCACAGATCCCGAATAAAATCGACGTCAAACGGTTCCCGAATATAATATTTCTACCATGCGTTTCAATCACGCGTTCGAATAAACTCCGTTTGTTCGTTATATTCTTGCTCGGACAGTACGCTCATCGTGTCGCAGACCGTACGATTCGTTCGTAAATACAATTACCCTTCACTTTACGCTCATTTCGATTCTTCCCGTTCCAAGTTTGAATCGCCCCAATTTTCAAATTAGAACAGAATCCAGATTGAATTTCGCGTAATACGAGATTAAGAGCCTGCGCAAACAGAGAAGAATATCGGACGGTCTATAAACATCCCTTTAATCCGACGATGACATTCAATCTTCATTCGCCGGCCAAAACCGCCATTTCCTTTCATCCGGATGGTAAACCTACCCCGAATCGATTGAAGATAAATTGACAGACAGTCGGTCAACCTCGGACAGGGATTTCCAGCTTCTTTGTTCGGCAAATTTTTCTATGAAAAGGCTTGAATAGGCGATAGTGGCCTCTCCTGTCCGCAACGAATCTCACAATCAGCAGAGGTGGTCTTCGTCGAAAGTTTCGCGAGCGAAAAGAAGAAAGGATGACGAGGGATGGTCGGTCGTCCCTTGAACACGATTGTCCGGGCACGGATAATGATGACGTCGATGAATGAACGTTACGAGAAGTTGCACAAACATTTTACAATGAAACGAGCTCATTAAGCGTTCTTCTGCCAGCCCGGTAGCCGATTTCCGGCGACGTACATACATATATACAACTAACAGAGAGACAATCACGCGAAATATATGAGCGTGGGCGTAGTAGAGCGGAAAGTCGGACGATCGCGGAACTTTATAATAAGCGGGGGAACTTTTCATACTATGCCGGGAGTCTGGTACGCGTCAAGATATACTGCGTTTCGTTTATGGCCGACTCTTTCCTTTTTTCCCTCTTCTTTTCCTCGCTGTTCGTTCTGCCGTCTTCCGACACCGATCCTCCGATTCGCTCGCCTTCTCATTCATTCTCTGCCGAGTTTCAAAGGCAATAAGGGAGGCTGAATGTCACTAAGTACTTTATACACTTGGTAATCTGCGATAATTAAATGTGAACGTGACCGGAAGTGAGCGTCGAATGGAAAGACTCTACGCTGCGAGGAATTTGTATTCGGAGCTACGAACCAAGTGTCGAACAGACACTTGCGTATGCAAGTTATATACCTTTGTTTCACGAATTTACACGATCAATTTGAAATAAATTTCTAGTTTTTCAATTTCGCTACCGTTCCTTTAACGAGAGGTTCATTTTATCATTGAACATACACAAGATAACGATGAGCACAGCTTTGGAGCATACGACGATCAGTAAAAATAATCCATTTTGAATTATTTCCAATAACCCACATTTAAATTATTCAATTCCATTTCATTTGACAAATTATTACGGACATCACAATATAAAATATTTAAAATATGTAACACATCTTTGTGACATGGAAGAGGAAATTTTTTAATATAGCAAAAGAACTATACAACATTTTTCGACTTTTCAACTTTCTCCAGCTGATTTCTTATTTTAAAAACAAAATGAATTTTTCAAAAAAAAAAAAAAATCTGTAGCGAAATAGCCAAAATTGGGAAAAGTCGGTAAATTAGAAATTTACCCAGTTTCATTTCGCCGATATACTCCTGACTTTCGATCAAAAGAAGAAAAATATTTCAGCAACTGATTTATTTGGATGAAAAATTTTACACGTTCAACATTTATCGTCCGGTTTCATAGTACTTCTCAAAGCAAAGCTAATAATTATGCCGCGTTCTCTAAAGGTAAATTTGGACTGCACGGATGACAAGTGCCGCGCGAGAATGCAAAACCTTCGGATGACAAGCTGAAAAAAAGATTCCGACGTCGCTCGATGTACGTTGGTAACGTTCGACATTTTTTCGCGTGATTTTATCAGCGACCGAAAGTTCCATTTTCGCGCGGCGGAACCGGAGTTTCAATTATTCCGTGCCGTCGCAGTTATCGGGAAATTTTTTTAGGTCGGTCGACAGATATTTTGCAAACGGCGTGTAATTAAACAGATATAATGATTACTGTTTTATTCGATCGTCGTGCGCGTTCATCACGGGTGAAAAATAGTCGCTGCCGTTGTTCACACGGTGTCGTGCGAAACGCAAACTGCCAGATAATACCGTCGCCAACTGGGACATTAAGTGAAACGATATACGCGAACGCGGCGGTTGTTAATTCCAAAACAGGCGACCAACTGTTTCTTGCAGCTTGCTACAAGTACACACGATAGAACTCCATTTGGCCAATACCCGATTAAATAAATTCTTGCTGGCTGAATTCGCTTACTTTAGTCTTTCTTATCTTTCTAAAAGGTAGAGGAGAAAACCAGTGAACTCTTCAGTTGCATAAATTGTAATTGCTTTACCCCGAAAAGTTCACCGAGTTCATATAAAACTCTAATCTGCTATGTAAAATAGTAATTTCTGCTAAAACATTTGGTGTGAAATTTTTAACCGTGTTTTTAGACTGAATCGAAACAGCCTACAAAGAACCTTGTTTCACTTCTACCTCGCAATTTTCACGTATTTCTTTTTCTTTTCTTGTTATTCACGATTGAATAATTGTACAATTTTCTAATTAGTGGTACAAAGAGTGATCAGCGCAGCACGTAAACATACAGTGCGTGTAACTTCGAATTTTGTTCAAAACATCGTGCAAACGCAACACGCGAGATGTTTCAAATTATAATTTTTTTTTTTTTTTTTTTCGCGAGAAAGAAGAGACCGTCGAATAATTTTCGCAGTGAAAGAGGATAGCAATAATTTCAAATATTTTTGGATATTCGAAATTTGATATATTCAACGTGCAATGACATTCGTATTACAAAATGTCGTCGGAAATATCACTGCATGGTGAACTAGGTCGATCGTACCGATTTCGTTTTTAAATATCGTCGCGACAGTAGTATGACTGACATCGCGAGGCGAACTATTCCACGCGCGTGGCGCTGCGTAAGCCACCCGGCCACGCGTTTTATAAAAGTTGCCGTCGCTATTTTGAATGCATCAATTTCTGGCGCCGTTCCATGTTAACTCAGATCCCATTTTGCGAATTCGATTTCACTCCGAAGTGTTCGCCAACTTTTCCCATCTAGCCCATTCGAGGACGCTGAAATTTTTGCCTCCACAGTCGGCCGTTTGCAATATTGATAACAAGTCGATGATAAATTGAACGAAGAGGAAATGCGACCGGTATCGATCAAGGCTGTGTCACTATTAGCCTTATCTCGTTGTTGGAGATAGCAAAATATTAATCGAACGAAGGAACAGAATTTTTAAGTGGCAAATCTTCTCACACTCCAGTGAGATATAAAGTAGAACAATGCAAGACAAATCTACGTCTGGACGATTAAATATTAATTAATATTAGATTTCTGGTACTTTGAAATCTGGTAGAGTCGCGAGAACAAATAGTAGAATGTTTTACGGTCCCATGAATATTTTAAGTACATTAATTTTCTCAAGTATACTCTCTGCCTGTTTGATCAGTACAAACCATGCTTGATACTTCTGCAATTGTGTGAGAGTAGCCATAAATCTGTTTAAGTTGTCAAAAATATTACAAGCCTCGACGAAAAACAATATCCAAAAGCATCGATTTAAAAAAATATTAGCGAATTCAGATAAAAGTTGCAAGATAGCTCGAATTGAAGTAAAATTACCACGAATGCCAGACGCGTGTATGTAAAATATTTTCAGAGATTTCAGAACAATTTGTAAACTGTTTCATCGTTTCTTCCTTTCTCTTTTTCTTGTTTTCTTTCTCCCAAACGAGTCGACAGGGATACTCTCAGCGAATTTTGTCATTTTTCCTTTTAATTTGCTCTCGGCTCGCAGGCGGAATTTGTGATAAATAAACAGTATTATTTCTTTCTCGTTTAATCGGCGGAGCGACAGCGCTCGTATCGCCGTGTCTGGATCCGATATCGGAACCAAGCGTGTACGCGACTTCTATTTGCTGAGCAAACACCTGTTTCGGCGCTCCTCGTCGGACAACGTTGGCTGAAACGATGAAAACAAGAGCCTAGTAAATAGTTAAACATTCCTCGGAAATATACGGCGCAATTTATCCATGATCTTCTTCTCTTTGCCTCTTTTTTTCAAATCGCGACAGAGAGAACAATAATCGTGAACTTGTTTGAAACAGCCCGCGAGAGTGCATCTGTGTGTACACAGGCTGTACACAATTTAAAAGATAATACGCGTGGCGTGTGTGACAGCTTAAGAGATAAGGGCGGACGCGCGTGCATCGATCACCGGTGAATTAGGTGAAAACGTTCGAAGCAATTACTCGCGGCTGGCATAACAATACGAGGCGCGATTTAATAATTCAGTTCACAGCTGACTGGCTGTTTCATGGCCCGGCACGCGTTAAGGCCCGTCCATACTGGCCTCGTGCCAAGGGGATATTTAACAGGGGGGCGTTAGAAGATTCAGTTACGTCGTTTGATTTTAGGATATGATGTGTCGAGTTAAGGGCGGTTAATACCGAATGTTGTCAGTGGAGTAGAACTTGAAGTCTCGGCTCTGATTCAATGCTGAGCAATTTCAGACAGTTTGTACTCTGTGTTTTTGCAAGATGGAGACATATTATTTTTACCCAAAACTGTTCCAACTGAGAAAATTGAGATAAATTCTTGGTGAAATTCGATCATTAAAGCAAAGTTAAAATTTAAAATAAACTATAATTAATTCTTTCATCCAAACTGCCTTAATTGTTTCCTCGGAGGAAACGATGCCGACTGGGAATTAATTTTCAATAGTTCTATATTAATTTACTATAGAATGTAATATATAATTTAACATATAATATATAATATAGAATTTAATATATACTTAATTTAATTCTAAATTAAAGAAGACGTCGTTATAAAAATGCATGCGTGCCATTTGTATTGCAAAGATAATAGATATTATTCTCCCTCTCTCTCTCTCTCTCTCTCTCTCTCTTTCGCTCGTTTAAATTTATTCCACCTTTGATGTCGCTGAATTTCTATTGTTATTACCAGTCGGAGTTACATTTCACAAACAAAAGGAATTATCGTCGCTTGATATTAGCTAGGAACATCGATGCGTAATATACCGTTGATAATCCGCAACACAAACAAAATCAAACGCAGGAGTAATCCAGGTATTAAACGACGTCGTGATCAATTACAATTTTCCTCTCTGGTAATTACAGTTTGAAACTGCAATTTTAATAGCTTGAATAACATTCACGGAACAATAGTCGGGAACGAACTGAATGGGAACGACGGGATAATCAAACACTATCGTAGCTGCTTGTTTGTTTGTTTAACCGTAATTGTTGACGTTCTCGCGAACATAATTAATTCTGTTGAGTTTCTTAGATTGCACAATATACGTATGTACATACGTCGACAAGTATCGAGGGTTGCATGACGTGGAGTGTCAAATATCGAAGACAAGTAAGCACATTTCTGCTTTCTACAGGGGGAAAAAAAAACATTAATTTTCTAAGAAACGATTCGAAGCTAAATTCGCTCGTCTCTATTCGTTTGCTTTGAAAACTGTGTCGAACACTCTGTGCGAGAGTGCAAGGGAAAAACGTAGTTAAAGACTACGTTTCGTTTTACTCTTGTAGATCTAACAACCCGATCGTGCAGCAATTCCCAGCGTTCAAAGAATAATTTTCACCGGTCAGGTTCGAATAAACTTCTATTCCACAAGTTGAAACGCGAGCCTGTCCCAAATATCTTTGCGAGGTCGCTCCTGTCGAAACTATCCGAGAGCAACGCGGAGGAAAAGCGTTTCCAAATATTCACGCGCGATTGAAATTTTTCTTTTTTTTTTTTTTTTTTTTTTTTTAGGTAACAACGTGCATCTCAGCGGAGTGTGAATTCGGCTGGGTTGCACGGTTGATTCGTTCGCGCAAGGTGTTGAAAAATTTCATCACTCAACGTCCGATTTGACGCAACGTTTTGCCCTTCGATTTAAGCGAATTTCGTCAGGGATAGCTCTTCTATCTTCCTCACTCTCTTTTTTTTTCTATTCGCCATGCGCTCTCCACTATCAAACGATCGAAAGCGGGTATGCATCGAGTGCATTCGTTCGATGTGCATCTCGCGTGCTCGCGTTTTCGATTCAAGGATCTGAAAAGACACGCGATTGGAATCTGCCAGTGTCTAGAATTCTCCTTTTTCCACCCGTTCGTGCAAAGGAGTCGCTTCTCTTTTCTTTTTCTGCTTCTTCTTCTTCTTCGAAAGAACGGAACGATTCAGTGTAATTTGTGTCCGATTCAATTTTTAATTTTCATCGGACGCCAAGTTACGTAAGCGTGGTATTTCTCTGGCGAGAGAGAGTTCAATCTCAGTCCGTGAACGTGAAGTGTGTAAATGTTTCAATTTCCTGCCGCGAGAATAGTGGAATTGTTAGGCGAAATCGCGTTCGGCGTCGAATACATCGAGAAATTCGAATGAAATTCTTCACGTATTGCGCTGAAATCAGTTTACTGCTTTCTCTTCTTTCGCCCCTTTTGTTGTGGCATTCCTGGTTCACGTTATTTTAAATTTTAATTGCACTTCATTCGTTTCGTTCTCGACCATAACGAATTTCTCTACACGCAACGATGTACATGTATTGTTTTTGTATTTTAATTTCGATTAAATTTCCGAAGAATCGATCCTGCGGCCCTTCTCTCGTTCATGGAAGTTTGATCTTCCAAAGATTCGCGAAATTGTTTCTGGAAAGTTACTTCGTAAATTTCAATTGTACGCCACCTCGTGCTCTTCCTCGAAACTCGCTGCAATTGATCACTTCCGTTTCGCTAAATTTTCAACTTTTTCCGCGTGCTTTTGAACTCTCATTGAACGGGCTCACCGTTCCATTTTCCTGGAAGGCTTTCCTGTCCTGCGTTGGTTCTTTAACATTCGTCGAACGAGTCCACAAATTCTTTAACTTTAATTTTAGTCGAATCACTAGTTGCCCGTTCATTACTCGGCAATCACCAATTAATCATGTTTCCTTCTTGACTCGAATGTGACAAAATTCGGTGGTCATTCAAATTATCGCGATCGATGCATCTCCGGACGAAGAATCCATCGGAATTAACCTCTTGCGCCAGTAACTGGTTAACGGACCATAACGAGTGACCAAACCGTATACAATAACTTGTCTTCTTTTTATTCATTCATCGGTATATCACTGGATAGAAATCACCAAGAAGCAATAAATTTATTATTTGTTTTGCCTGGGTTATATTTCAATATACTTAATAAAACTGAGAAAATATTGCAATTTTGGCAATCCAAATATCTCGACGTGCGTGGCACGTCATTTCAGCGCAAGAGGTTAAGACCCGAGCATTTCGTTCGTCTCAACGCCACGTGCAGTACGCGCGATAAGAAAAAAAAAAAAAAAGAAAACATTTCCTACCGTTTCGCTCCTCTTTAACGCGAAACGAGATACAAAGCACTTGCGAGGCAGTGGGTATCGTTCTCGAGCGAAACGATGAGTGAAACAACGTAATAATTCCGCGCCGGGGAGAGCGGCTCGTTTGCTTCCCTTTCCCTCCACGTTTGATCGAGCTGATAACGAAAAATGGGAAACAGCACGCGAACGGGAAGCGCGCACGAAACGAGCTATTAATGATCCTCGTCGGTGGGAATATAATTACGGAAATTTCGCGTGTGGAGCCGCGTAACTCCATTTACGTTTGTGAACGCTTATCGGCGAATGGACAGCGAGGAATTACGTAAACGGTGCACGCCGGGTGGTGAGAGGATGGGGGTGGGACGTGACCAGGCGCCGCACAGTTGGGTAATTATTTGCATTTCTTTCCTATAACTCACGCTGCTGCTTTTCGGCGTCGTACGCTCCTGTCACCCCCTATATCCCGTTCTCCCTGCGTTTCGACTTGAATGGCGCGAAGAGTGGGTCGTTTGCTCGTGCCAAGAACCCTGTTCCGGCGGTTGCCTTTAACGTCAAGCTCGTTGAAACGTATGCCGCCCGTGAATAGCCACGGATATACCGGGTGTCTCAGACATCGCCAACGACGAGTTCAGTTCTCAATTAAGGGATAATCGATCATTCTTTCTCCTTCGATTTCGGACGAAATTCAAGTATTTTTTTCATCCCTTGTTACCGGAGGTTATCGTGCAACGTGTGGCATCGTGTGCATTAGAATTTTTAGAGCTCAAAGAAAAAATTGAAAATTATATCATCGATTCAGCTGATATATATATATAGCACGTACGTACACGCGTATACGCCTGGCAACTGAATTTTTAGAGTTCAGTAAAAAAAAATTAAAAATTATGTCATCGATTGATACGTTTCTTCGTTCATCGGTACACACATATATCCCACACGCGTTGCTTTTATATACGCGGTTATTTCATTTCGTGATTTATGAAGAACACGTCGTCATCTCTGGTGAAGCCAAGCCCAGTATACCTTCCCATTACGTTCGGACACATTATCCTACAAATCACGAAACACCCTCTATAAATACGTACGTATGTGTTTACGCTCGTGTATCCGTTCGCGCCTCCAACAGAACGCTAGATTCCCATTCACGGAGAAAGCATCATCTGACACCGGTAATAAACTTGTGAATTTGTAGCAGAGCCGGGCCACGTATCGATCAGTCGGAAGGGGCATTCCGGCTTCCTCCGAAACGGAGGTGGATGTTGCTGGCGGATATTGTTAGTAAGAGAGCCCCTGTTAGTATCGGGTTATTAGACGTGGCGGGGAGTGACTGGCTCGCGTTTACCCTCGCTCGCGAGAACCAATTACCCCGAACGCCCACCCTCTCGCACCCGCTCCCGTTACCGTACGTTTGCGCGTCCCTTTTCCCCCAAGATCCTTCCGGTTGGCTTCTCCGTGGAATTCTTTGACGAACGGCCGCGCTCGTTTCCGCAATTAATTCGCGCTCGCGTTACCGATCCGCTCGAATTAATTAACGCGACGAAGCAGCGAGGAAGAAAAAAGGGAGCTTTCGTTACAGCGACGCGTGTAATCGTCGATTCGAGAGAACGCGAACCGGGAAGAGTTGGCCTCGCGTGCGCGAATCGAACCGGGGGGAGGGGGGGATCGTTCTCGTGGCAAATAGCGCGTGAAATCGCCGCTGTTGTTCGAGAAGGAATTACCCGGAGATTCTCTTTCGCCTGCGCCCCCCGCGCTAATTCTTCCCCGTCGGCGCTTATTTGTTTAGCCTGGCAGGCAGCCGAGGAAATTGCCAACCGTTTCATTTACGGAATTATTATTTATTCTTGTTTACGACACGCTTAGCCGCTTATCCCGGTAGGGGCATTTTATCAGAGCGCGTTTATCAGCCACCGTTTCGAAATTGAAAATTGATGGAATTGATGAGAATCTGTGAAATTGAGAAGGATGTTCCGCGAGTTGTCTCTTGATGTACGAATTAAATAAAAATCCATACGACCAGAAAATGATGTGATATTTTTCATTGAAATATAGGAAAACAATCATGTGAACCATGTGGAAAAGTATTTTTTTTTTTATATTGAGAACGTCAGTGTCGACTTTAGCTTAGGAAACGCATAACGTCTCCCATACGATATTGTACGTCAAGAGGTTAAATGTCGCGGGTCTGACAAATCCAAAAGACATTGTCAGCGCAAGAATGTCAAACATTCACGATCGTTGAGTCATGATTTAGATTGTATCTCTTGTCAAACTCTTTTGACAATTCGAATAGGAAGAGAACACGCGTTCGCCAGATCAAGGGCTCCAAAGCGTCTAATCTAAGTCAAACTCACACATATTATTGTCCATCCGCGTATATCAAAACGGTCGCGGGTCCGTTTTTCGATAAGAAGACACCTTGAATCTTCCAGAAACGTCTGGAACGATTAGTGTTGCCAAGCGTTTATGATTGGCTAGGAGTCACATAAAACAGGGCAGTTTTCAATTAACCAACTAGTCTCAACCTATCGACAAGATAGTCTCAATTAATCAACAGAGAATTTCGCATTGTTATATAAGAGGTAGTCTCTGTCATCAATAAAGAACGATAATTTTCGATACAGTGACGATAATATCAAAGTGAAATTAATCACAGGGCAATTCACACGAGATTTGTGCGCGGTTCACTGTAATTAAAGTTCTATAAACATAAAGTCTCGTTATTGAGTACCTATTAACATTATACAGGCCGACACCGCGATTGCGCGTCATTTGTAAAATAGTGGTTAAGCACTTTCGCGTCATTTGCGATTCCAATTTTAACGTTCGTTTAAAACACATTAGTATCATGTATGTATCGTCAGGGAAATAGATATTGAGAATTCCGTATTGAATAATGAAGATTTTTTTTATTAAAAGAAATAACAGAATTTTTAAATTTTCCATCTCAGTTTGTATGTGAAATAATGATCCTTTGTTATGTACTATGTATCGCCAGAAACTCTAGCTTTCATAAATCTGTTTGGCATCCTAAGGGGAGATGTTTATTGCAACATTTTAAAAGAAATATGTTCGGTATTTGTTCATGACTATCCCAAGTATCTTTTCTGACGCACAAACGCTACTTTCACTTTACATTTCCGGGGGAAATTTCAGCGTTACTTCACAAAAAGAAATGTTCGGGGAAATATTTTGTGAAAGAAAATGATTAAATATACGTAATTAAAAATTTTTATTATTCACTTTAATTTCTTTTTTAGTACGCAAATTATGAAAACCTCTTCGTAGTAATGTAACAAACAATAATTTGCTTCAATTTCTATCCTCGTTCCACTTTCACAAAGTGGTACCCGACCGTTTGCGCATAGTTATGCGAAATATGGCCAGTGTAGTGTTAAGTGAAACTTGCAAACGAGACCGTATTACGTAGTACGGCCACGAGTCCGAAACAGACATATGAAAAAAACGCACCTTCGCGAGAATAGTACGCATTTTCACGACAAATACACATAATAACGGCGAGGAGTTAATAAGTACGCGACAGTATCGCTTGACGCTTATGGTATTTCACAATTTCCTCTGGCAGACGTTCTCGCGCAGCGAGCAGCGGTAAATTGTGCAGAGGAAACGAGCGGAGGACGTGTTTATACGTACGTTTGTCCTCGGCCGGCGAAGTACCTTCGCCAACCGGTGGCATTCCAAACAGCCGCGCCGTTGGAAAGAGGACAGCGTTGTACGAAAGAACGTTTCAACTTCTCTGGAACAACTTTCCTTTCCTGCCGCTGCTCCTGATGGACACTGCAGGAACGTGTCAGCCGCGTCTTTCCGCGTCGTTTCAAGCTTCTCTGTATACCACCGAGTGCAAACGAAAAGAATTATCATACGCGGAAACGACGCGACGAAAATTAACTCGCGAGAGCGCGCCACGCTGCGAGAAAAGGAAAACGAGAATTCGGCAAATCTCGCGGAATCCGTAAAGCTTGTAATCCGACGTTGTGAACGTTGTAAACTGGGGTAAGTAGCGCGAAGAACGCGTGACGTGGAAGAAACTGTTAACTGGAAGTAATTCACGAATGAAATTGTAATAAAATGCAAATGCATTTACATTGAATAATGTTTTTTGTTTTTAAATATAATTAAAGGAGTTAATACGTACAGAGAGTTGCACGCTAGTTATATCTCTGCCGCCCCTTCCCACTACACTTTAATCCAGCATTATCTAAAATTCATTTCGTCCGAAAAAAGCTCGGCTAAAAAGCTAACAACCTGAACAGTTTTGCACGCTTTTGTGTTCACATCAGAGTCGCGTTATCAGGATACTAGTAAAATTAGAAAAAGAGAGACAAAAAATGGCCGGTGAATATTCATGGGAATGAATGTATAAGCATGATATTTTTATAAATCCTTGTGAATAAGTTTCGCTGGGGAAATAAAAGTTTCCGTGGATACAGCATACCGAGGGGGATGCGAAAATTTACGAAGCGCAAAAATGTACGGTATGCAAATGACACGTTAATGCAGAAATAATAAATTACAATTCGAAGAAATGATCAAGTAGTGAAGGTTTAGTATTAATTTAGTTATTAAACGTACCGGTATTTTTGTAATTTAAAGAAGAAATTGGTCACAGCGCATCGAGTGTAAGTAGATCTACGACTATCAGAGAGTACATTGATACCACGTTTCACAAGGGAGCATAATGAAAGAGTACGAGGAGAAAATAATGCGTACTAAAACTAATACGCGCAAGAGGGTGAAGTTCAGCGATATCGTAGAACCTCCGGTAGCAAGTTACTTGCAACATTTATTGCGTCGTTATATAAAGTGATCGCAGAGAGAAAGAAAGAGAGAGAGAGAGAGGCTGAAGAGCTAAAGTTCGCGAGAAGCTAATAAAATTGATTCACAGGGGAGGGGAAGAATCCTGGCAAAGGAAAATGGAATCCGCTTAGTTTCATTCGTGGATTCAGACTAATTGCTACGTTCTCGAAAGAGACGAAACATTTGTACAGCGCGGCGTATCAGAAAATCGGAAAAGGGATCGGTCAATTAATCTAAGGTCAAGCTGTTCGATCTGTCGCGACTGTCTCTTCTCAAATTTCAATTCCTTCGTCCCAAATTAATCGTCAATTATTACGAAGACGAAGACAAAATTAAATCTCAAGTAAGGAAAGTTTCAATGAAGAAGGGAAAACCGTTGAATTCAAAGGGCAAATCAAAAGGTCTGGCAAGTTGGTTTGGAGAACGATTCGACGAACGTGTTCGAACTATTTGCAAAAGTGATTTTCAAGTCCGACGGTGTTTGCCGTGGCAAACGCAACAGTCAAGCCGGAAGGGGCGACGGGTTAAACGAACAATACGTGCTGTCGTTAACCTCTTGATTTGCTTGCGTATGACCCATCACAGTAAACAGCTCGGTCATCTATTGTGGACCACACTGAATTAATTAATCCTTTCATTAAATCTAGTGGGGAAACTCGTGCACGCTGCTCGAAATCTATAACGTGAGGCGCGCGCGCGTGCTCTCGTTCCCGGATTTAGCGCGAGGACTTTCATTGCTATAGTTTTAATCGTTCGCAATAGGCACGTAATGGCAGTGTTATTAATCATGTCCTCGGTGCTCGAACGAGACGACACGAAGCGGCTAACGAATGGGTTAGGGTCAGAGACGATCGATTTTCAGCCGACGTTTGCAAATGCGAGAGTAATTAGCTGCAACAGCGAAGGAGAATCTCCGAATCACGGGCCAAAGCGATTGATAATTTGAGAATTCGAACGGGTCGTAAATTTGAAGAATTTTCGTGGGAAATCTGAAATTTTTCTGAAATTCAGGAATATTTAGGAATATTTAGAAAACACCGATACTGATGATTTGAACAGAGAAAAAACGAGCTGTACAAACCCGTGCTACAATCTGACCGCGATATCGTTTCGACGTCCTGAAGTCTCAAACACCTGTAGAGCTAATTACACACGCTGTCTTTGAAACAATAATCGCCAGCAAGTCCGACGCACCGTGCCGCGATGGCATCGGGGGACACGCAATAACGTAAACGCACACACAGCGTAAGCTTGGCAAACGGTAGGTGATTTTCGCGAACGGACGTCGAAATGAACGGGGTGAACTTTCGGTTCAGCCAATATTGTGCCTTGTATCGAGCTACTCGAGCAAACAGACCGAGGCTCGTTATCGCAGGCGCCGCCGAATTAATTAATCCTTTCATTAAAGCTGCCGCGGAAGACCACACGGATGCCGATTGTCTGATCGTCGCTGCTATGTCGCACGGAGAATCGGGTTTCCTGCATACGACCGACAACGTGTACCCGGTGGACATGCTGTGGACTCCCTTCCTCGGCGATCGATGCCCAAGCCTGGCCGGCAAGCCGAAATTATTTTTCATTCAGGTCAGTTCTATCTCGTCAAGTATACTTTTCGTGCTCGTCAGACACTTTGGAATGCTCGCCAGCGTCGACGATGAATTTCTGTCAATTTCGCGAAACAACGACGTCGATACTCTTCTCTAATAACGCACGATTATGCGATCGAGCGTTCTAAACGGCCCGAGCTTGATCAAACAGTTCGGAACACCGCAACTAAACAAAGTCAATTGAAATCCGGCTGATGAACTCGCGTTCCATTTATCGTCAGCGTTCTGGGCGGTTCGTTCGAATTACTCGTCGGTAAACAAATGTTTGTGGTCGTTGATGGAAGACGAGTCCTAGAGTCTCGATTTACTTCTGCGATCTGTTTTTTTTTTTCCACAAACCGTCCACTCGCAAACGCGGTGTGAAAAGAAAAAAAGAGAGATCTTTTCAGGGGAGAGTCGGCGTTGAATCGATTTCACTTGTACAAAACTGTGTCACTGAGAACAGAAATCGTAGAAATTGCAACATTACGCGAACAAACACGTGAATTCCCCGCGATTAATTAAATACTGCCTAGTAATTAAATACCTTGCCGTAGAGGCTTCAATTTTTCAGGTTTTGAACGTGAAACGCTCCGCTTTCGCAGGGACATAATATTTGAAGAACGTAAATACCATGGATGTGGCAAACGTAAAAACGGGCCAGCAACTTCTGTTCATGGTTTGCATGGTTACTTAACTATGCTTCTCCCACGAGCGTTCAGTTTTTCAACTCTCGCAACCACGTATGTACTTCGCGTAAATACCTCGTCCATCGGGGTCTCTCTTCCCTTTTCGCGGCAACGTGGTCGCGTTAATTTTGCTAACGGTCCATGCGGATGCGCAATTAGAAGCGCAGGCGCGGAGAAATTTATTAATGAAAATAGCGCACGAAATTCTAACGTCACGCGTCAGTGATCTCTTCTGTAATAATCGAGAATCAAACGCGCAGAGTTATTCGATCCTGGAAAGATATTTTCCGAGCGATAAAGCGACAACGAGAGGGTAACGTAAATATTTCACAATGACGATGACGTAAATTCTGATTTCGTTTGCAATGTAATCCAAGTGGGATCTCTTTCCATTTATCTGCTTCAGGATGATCTCTCTAGGATTTGCAATGCGAAGCGCATTACGGCAGGCGGCGACGCTCTATTTTTTAGCTCCTTCGTGCTCCCGTGAAACGCGTGTATACAGGGTGGCTGTATCCTGACTAGGCACCGTGAAAAGTGTAACATATAATTTGTGTAATGTATCTAGGATACATACGTCGTTTTCCCATACGTAGAGCAGCGAGAAAACGGGTAAATTTGTTTTACTCGTAACGTGACAACTAGACAGCGGATTTTCGTGCGGAATCGTATCTCTAGGAATGTAATTAAAAATACACATCCGGACCTAGGTAGAAAAGAAAATTGTTTCACGTTCCAAATATCACAAAAAGCACTGTTTTCGTACATTTTTTCATACTGTATTTGCATCTTTAAACTTTTCATAAAAATCTGCGTACAAAATCGGCAGCTCAGTGATGACATTAAGTAAAGGCGAATCTAACAACGGTTTTATAGAACAAAATTTATTGTGGAATATTAAGAATCTCTTACAAGTCTTTAAAATAATAATTTTTTCAATCGAGTCAAAGATACATAATATGTACGAATATTCGTGGCCAGATAAAGGGACAAAAATGTTATTTTTCCTCGGGATAAAAATTTTTGACGAATCCCTTACCAGAGATGAATTAAGAATCACTACCGATATATTTTCATCATGGTTCATTCTCGCTTGGATCGAACATTCCTCGATGATCTCGAGATCAAGCAAACACTTTATATAGGCTGTTCCTACTTTTTCAAAGATTCTGTGAGTGAAAATAAGATAAAAAAAATATCACATAAACCATTCACAAGCTTGCGTCGCATAATGTGCAGGACAATCATCTAACTATCTACAGAAGTTTGTCTTCGCTCGTCAGAATCCGGGGAAAAGTAGAGACACCCCGTATATAGAATACTGGAATAATAACACTGGCCGGCAGAAAAGAATCGCGCAACGCGGCGAATAATTATCGCCACTCTCAATTCAAAGGGGGACAAAGCGATAACTGTGAAAAGAAAGTTTGTTTATCCAACGATGAATTGCGCTTCCATCTACGCCGTCATTGTCTCGCAATCCTCGCCGCTCGCCTTCCTCGCGCCGATAAGTATTCATACTCGGCCCCGCGAAATAACTTCCCACCCTTTCCGTTTAATTGAAACCCGCACATTCGAATCGTTTTCATCAGTTATCCAGCCGGGCAGTAAGATCACGTTTCCCCGTGGTATAATGAAACAAACCTGGCAAACAACAAACAAACCCTGCTTCAGTATGAATCAATTTGTTGCCGCGTAACGTTTTGTTGCGTTCGCAGCCGCGGCGTTTCACCCGCAATTACACCCGCCAGCTCGTATTAACGGGGGCGTTCGTTTCAATCGGTTATTGGAAATAACGGAACGGTTTTTCAGAGCCGGCAACAGAATCCGCGGAGCAAACTGGAGCAGCTCGGAGAAATGGAAACACTCGGCGGCCGCGCCTCGTGCAAACAGAGTGGCCGGCGACGTTTGTTTCGCGGACGAATTAAAATCTCAAGGCAAATTTCACGCGATGAACTTTCCAATGTATTAGGGTTATTCATAAGTAATTTCGTTCTTCGATACTGTGCAAAATTTTATTTTATTTAAGAGTTAATACCTAGTTTATTTAATTTAATTTAATTTTATTTTATTTAATTTAATTTACTTTATTTAATTTAATTTTATTTTATTTAATTTAATTTACTTTATTTAATTTAATTTTATTTATTTTATTTTATTTTTTTTTTTTATTTAAGAGTCAATACCTAGTTTAAATCTACAATACAATCTCTGAGAAATTTTCTATTCCCTTTTTGTGAAACGAAGGTGATTTTG
Organism: Frieseomelitta varia; assembly: GCF_011392965.1. Taxonomy (NCBI): domain Eukaryota; kingdom Metazoa; phylum Arthropoda; class Insecta; order Hymenoptera; family Apidae; genus Frieseomelitta; species Frieseomelitta varia. The sequence continues at coordinate 444,307 of NW_025110215.1, read as the reverse complement.
AAGAATATTCTTCGAGTGCAGTTTTGATAGTTTAAAAACGATATTACTTGGGTGAGCTATAAGTATCGCTTGTTCTAATTCAAATAATAAAAGCGAGGAGTGTCCCTGTTATGATCAGAGAATGAACGTCGAGTTTGTCTTTTTTGCGGAGACTGTAACGCGTGCATTGCGTAAAGAAAGATGATGGCAGAAGTGCAGGTAAACATAATAACACAAACTTATCCCACGTGGATTAAAATAAACATAAATAAAGTTTATCAACTTAAGAATTAAAGAATAGTGAAAAAGTCTGAATAACGACGATGACTCGCTCTTAGGTCGTACAGGAAGAAGTCACCACAAAAGTTGTGAAAACTCCCACGCGAGTTTGGATAAACTGTTTTACTGTAGGTAGGTATCGTTATGGAAAGATCGTCACTTTCCTAGTCTGTGTATTCGGATAATACACGTAGGAAATCACGTGACTGAGACATCTGAATTTGAAGAATCGTTGTGTATAAAATTGATTGAAAAATGATTTTCAATATGACGGAACGTTCCACGGATTTCATCGAGAGCCGGAATCATTTTTGAAACGGAATGCTGCACGTTCTATGTACGAGGTTGGGAACAATTCTGAGTAAAATGTTTTTATCGGAATTCCGATTATTAGCAACATGTTTAAATAACATGAAACGAGCTATTTCGCCTCGAACAATATTGGATTCGCTTTTAATTCAGTTAAAGTTCATTTAAAATTCAGTACCTGCAAAAAATTGCATGTCACAAAGACATTTGTCGACGAACGAAACAGGATACGCCATTAGCTGTTGAATTTACAATCAACGACCGTAATATCTGTAAATGCATTTTCAGCCTGAATTCCACGCTCTTTCGAGCATTCTGTCACTTCTAGACTACGGTATGTCATTTAAAAAGGAGAAAAAAAAAAAAAAGAAAAGAAAGGAGCCGAGGACCTTCGATCCCCTGAAATGCATCCATCTACGAAGAAAGCACATACGTTACGGCATGAAACTTTTGTACACGACAATTTTTCAACCAACGCATAATTTACGAGTTACGCCCGGCGCGTGTAAGATAGACGCTTGTTACAAGTGATGGATCGTAACGGCGCGTTCGAAAATATTTCACAGCGGCAATAGAAATAGGGAATTTAACGCCGAAGAACGCGCGACGCTTTAAAAATATCCATAATTTCGAGGACATCGTCGCGGCCATCAGCGTAAACCGCCCAGAATTTTTCTGTTACTCGAACGGCAAAGTCGACTGTTTTCTCCGCCATTTCTTCGAAACGAAAGAGAGAGACACTTCCTCCGTTGCAAGAAATTAATCCCGGCCACAAAGGGCCGGAGAGTTCGACGATAGGAGGCACGTGAAAATTGAGGGAAACAAGCTCGTTCCCGCGAGCGGTGAGAGGCCACTAACGCTTGGCGTTTCCGGTTCTTCGCGACGAGTGGAGAGGCGGCGCGAGCGCTAACGGAAGTGGAAAAGACGACATAGTTAATTATCCGTACGATGTTTCAAAGGGACATGAAAGAGTTTTATAGTTGACGAGGTTACTTCACAACTCGTTTAACGAGCTCTTCAGTACGTGTCACGCTGCGAGTGCACCACGCACGGCATTAAGCCGCGGGAACATTCGCCGAGACGTGATTTAATTCGCGAACAAACACGTGAAAATGAAAATGATCGATGGAATATATTTCACAGTCGAGTCAGTGACAGTGAAAATTTAATTATCGATATCAATATCGAGTTTAATTGAAACTGAAGAAGTCTCACTTCGACACACGCAATCTCTACTTTGACTCTACTTTTGAGTTTTGAATTCGTGACTTTTTTTCTGTTCCTTTTTTTTTTTTTCAAAGATGATTTTACATCGTGTAATGGGTGGGATGCTTCTTTCTTCAAAATTGTAAACCATTGAAAGATTTCCTTCGTGACTAAATCCACCATCGTCTTAAAGATTGAAGTTTTCTATTGAAACTTGTTGTGCGATCTTTTCTCGCCGTTTTATTGAACGTTGAATATTGAACGATAAAAATTCAAGAAATTCGAACATTTCGTCAACTAAAGCCAACGTTCGAAGTTCGGTAAAATGGTGAGAAAAGAGAAAAATTCTAGAGAAAAATTTTCAATCTTCAAGACCATGGATTTAGTCATTTAAATTTTTACAATTTCCTACTTCATTTTCCCAGCTACACGATATAAAATTATCTTTCAGAAAAGGAAAAAGAATAACAATTCAACATTGTCAAAGTAAAGATATGCTTCAAAATGAGATAAATGGTTACGGTTTAATTAACTTTTCTCAAAGTTACACGATTTTACATTTATATATTTTTCATTTTAACTGGCATAATTATGCTACTCACTCTATCTGCACGATATATTATGTAATATAAACTGTGATATTTGTGTCATATATTATGTAATATAAACTGTGATATTTGGATACCAAAACTCTACAACGTCAAACAAACTGCAAAATATCCAAAAGAGAGGAAACAAACAAAGTAAATATGTAAAATACTAATCACTTAGTAAAGTAAATATGTAAAATCGCATAAGCATTCGTCAAGCTGCAACAAAAAAGAAGCCACGCGTTCCAATCAACAAACGTACGCGGAAGGAAATCGTATTTCAAACGCGAGAATCTAATACTCACGACAATGCTTTCGCGCTGCGCGTTTTACAACATCGCAAATGGAGCATTTGTTTAAGGTCCTGTTTCGTAATAATTCAGCGCGTTTAATCCGGCGCTCCACGTGCGGGAATTCCATAAATCACGGACGTGGACGAGTTTTATCGACTAACAACCGCGGAAAATCCAAACATTTCACGGCTCTGTTTTCGCGTACTTTCGTCTCGTCCCGCGAAACATTTCGCGATCGTTCCGCGAATCTCCGGATTTCGAAATTGGACAAGTCCAAGCGGTCGGGGCCTGGTTTTTTTCGCTTCTTCGTTCTCCGCAATTTTTGTCGTCTTGCGCGCGATCTTTGCGAATCTTTCAGCTAAAATTTACGCCACGTTCGCGTGGTGATATATAGGAGAGGCGGCGCGACATTTTCACCGCCAGCGGGGAACGCCAGTTAAAAGATTGGAAAATAAGAAGGCGAGAGGACGATGGGATGGTGAACGAGTGGAAAAAGGACACGAGATTCCCGGAGAGCGTGAAAATTGTATCGAGAGAAGGGTAATACAAATTTACGGAATTCGCACGGGAAGACTGATTTTCAGAGGAGCACTGGTTCGCTAATGAAAATTGGTTTTCGGTGGGGAGAATGTCGATTTGAAATAACTCGATTGATCGAAATTTTGATACAATCGGACGCGTAACGAAGTAGATACGACTTTTGATTGATTCGAATCTCCCCGCGGCCGATATATCGTCTGGTTGCGCTACTGAAACGGCGCTACGCAGCTCGAAGACTCGGTTTAGAGCTTCAAGTAGCTCGGAAAATTTTTCTCCAATGCGAAACGTACTCAAATCCATTTCGATTCAACTAACGAGATTGAATTTTACGCGCGCGTGGAATGTATTTACCCGGAAAGGAAAAACCGTCCCCTTTTTGGAAAATCACGCCTCGATATTGTAGCAACTGGTTAACGTCGGTCGTAAATTGTCGAGAGAGCATTTATGACATCCGGTTGCCAATTCCGCTGCGAGTACGAGCGAGGACAGAGCTCGCACGCCAATTGCGCTGTTTCCGCAGTTAAGTAAAGCGTGATTTATGGCGGAGTAGCAGCCAGTTCGAGCGAATGATCCGTAACGAGGCTCCATTTCAGACGCGCTTTCTTTTTTTTTATTTATTTATTTTTTTCTCCAGAAAAAAAGTCCTACCAATTACTCTGGAATTTTTATTATTTCATCGAGTCACTTCGTTAATTCCATCTACGTACCTCCGCGAATACTAACTCGTTTCGTCACTGACGAACGTTATTCAATCCGAGGTAAGTATCGACAGATCTTTCGCGTTTCATCTTCTCGAATAAAGGAAATCTCGTATCCCGGATGAAACGAGAGGACAAAAGGGAACGTCGGCGAGTTACTCGATCGCTCACGCTCGTTTTCTTTTTCGCAGTCTTGCCGTGGGACGCAGCTGGACAATGGGGTGGAAATTATTCACGAGACGGACTCCACGTCGAATTACAGCCTGCCTGCCTACGCGGATATTATGGTCGCGTACTCTACTTATGACGGTGGGTAGATGTGTGTTTCGCACATTTTTTTCTCGCATTTTTAACGCGTCTGTATATATGTAAATGTGTACGTACACAGGGTGTCTCACACGAAGCCAACCACGCAATTTCCTTTCGAACTATTCGAATATATGCAGAAAAATATCTTATGTACGTTGCTGCGAGGGGGACATCATCTTACAGTGGTCATAAATCTTGTTTAGGTGGTCACTCTTCGAGATTTCAAGGTGCTTTTCTTTCTTTTTTAATGAACTTTATATTTTTGAGTTCACAGTCTTAGATAACGTTGACATTACATTCAAAAGCTTGCCTCTGTTGAGCATTCAGAGATCGTTCCTCATCTATGACATTCGAAATAGTGGCCTTTTTTCTAATTTATTCCCTAAACGACAATCTAAAGTAATTTGTTAGCAAACGTTGCTTATACGATTAGTCTCGAAATACTTAATTTTTTAGAAAACTCCACAAGAAAAATGCCTTGCAACTGTCGTTTAGCAATCGAATAAATCGGCGTATTGACGCCTAAAGCCAAAATTCGTAGCTACCATAAGATATCCCCCAAATAACGTAAGTTCCGCTTGAAACGTTTTCCTTTATATCGAATGGTTTTGAGAGAAAATTGTGTGATCGGCTTCACGCGGAACACCCTGTATCACAAACATTGGCGAACGCATTGCGTGGATGTTTCTGCTCGCGCGTGCGTGAGCAAACTTCTTATTTCACGAGCCGAGACGTGCAACAATCCTCGAGCTCGAGGTACGTGCTCGACGGGGGGGCCAAGTACGTTTGTTTTGTCGGCAAGTTGTCAGAGAGAGCGTGTGTGTGGGTGTGTGAGGGGGGCTGTTGTCGCGAATTCGCGTTTCAACGGGTGTTTGGCCCCTCAATGGGCGCGACAACGTGCGTGTGCAATTCGCTCTCCTGTTGTCTGGCTCTTGTCGGGCCTTCATTTGCAAGTCAATAACAGGAAAGAATAGGAGGACTATAAATTTCTACACTGGCTTTCGTTGTTATGTTCGCGGGATATTTGTACACGGTGTACGGACGCACGAGCCACGATGCAAATGCGTCAGGCAATTTCAGACGGGCCCCTTTTGGACTTTGTAATTAGAACGATGCGAGTTTCACGCGTTTCTGCAAATTACTGATGAATACCAGACGACCAGTCAAAGACAAATACGCGTATCTTACAAAAGGGAAATTATGCTTCGACGAGAAAGTCGGGTGAAAAGGAAGAAACTCATAAAAACCGGTCCTTAATGAGTTGCAAAGTAACGTCATTAAGGATTCTGAACGATTATCCTTTAAATTGATCCTACGAACGAAGGGACACGACAAACGAAACAGCAATCTCGGAGAATTTTTCTCAAGAACGGATTTCTTTGTACAATTTGCACTGGTAATTCCGCGAAAATTGTTTCCTGCAAATTCTACCAAAGGGATCTTTGAAAAGTGACCGCTGTCTAGGAGATATTACTTTTCTCATTCGTTTACTTCCATACAATGGTATACATATGAAAAACAGCTTTTCAGGTTAAATGGAAACCAAACATAGCGAGATAAAAATATAATTTTACATGGAACGTCGATCGATTAATATCCTCGTTTAAACGATCATCCTTTGAACTCTTCGTATTGATATTTAATAATATTTAGTAATATCACTCTCACAGAACTCACACTCGGAGTCATTGAAACACAGATGAAAAATAAAAGACTCATAAAATAGACGTCGATTTCATTAAATCAAAAAAAAAATAAATAAATAAATAAAGATAAAAATAAAAATAAAAATAAAAAGAAAAAAAGAAAAAGAGGAAAAAAGAAAAAATAAAGAAAAACAGAAATGAAGGTTGAAACTCGTTCAACTTGTAACGCGAAACGGTAGCCGCCGAATCGCCAGAAAATCCGAAATCAATGCGAAAACGCATTAGCAATAATTTCGGCTATCTTCATCTCGCGTAATCTGGCGAGAGACGCGTAACTGGTAATATCGGTTTATCCGATTTGGCCTATTTGGATTTAAAGGGTTAGCTGTGCGTACGTAACCCACAACCATAACAGGCCTGGTTATTTGGAACATTAGGCTTGGAGATGAGCGATCTATCGACATTCCGGATGGCTCAATTCATTGGAACAATCGGACAGTCGAAAGATCCGGCTTTCAGGAACTAATTCAGAAAATCAGTCGAACGATACTACTAAATACGACGTAATTCCCGTGGATTTTGGACGAGAGCGCGTGTCATTCATAATTTTCCATCGTTCAGTACCGTCGCTTGGAAACCGTTCGCAAAATTTCATGGTAAATTTTTTATTCACGAGCGAATTTTCGCATTCAAGAGCCGAGTTCTTAATCCTCCCGATCCCGCGAAAGTTAAATAAAATCCATCATCCCTCGGTTCGTGAATGTTTGAATAACTGCATTATTTCCATCGTGAAAGAGCGTGAAATATGTAAAACATAAAACATAACTTGCCATCAAATCGTGCAGTTGTACGCGATAGATGATAGCTGTTTGCAGTTCGAACGAATTAAATAACACAGGAGCACACGAGTTGACAGGCGCACACGCGACCGCAGTTTGCTAATTTCGCGCGGATACTCGGCCACGACAAAGAGCAAAAGGAATAATTCATGCCACCGTCCGATCCAATGTTCTTCGTCGGTGCTAATTTATCGGACGGGAGAATGTAATAAGCACCCGAAACACAAATTGCACGCGCGAATTATTACGTTAATTGCGCGTAACCCGCTTACAGCTATGATAAATATATACGTACGTACGCGCCCGATATGTCGCCGCGTACGTACAAAGCGTCTTTGTTGCCCGCTGTTTACCGAGTCGGTTGTAAATAACTTTCGTTACGATCTTCTTTAAGCCGCTTTACTTTTCGTAGCACATTTCCGCGAACGAACGAAGAAACGGGACTTAAGAATACTCGTTTTCGTCGACGACGACGACGTCGACGACGACGAGATTGTTGCCAAGCCTGGCTTGACCTCGCTTGACTTTGCTTGACCTGACATCAGGTGCGTCTTCCCATCGGCTCTTTCCATCTGGGACAATTAACCGGCCCCCGTTAAATATTGCTAGCGTAACTGGCCCCTGGCATTCTCATTTGTCGATCCGACGAACGCATAGTTCAGTCAGCCAGCTTGAGAAACACGCTGTGCACGCGAGACAATCGAGTGATATTCCCATCCCTTGGTGATATTGCCGAAAAATCATTTTCAAAGGACGGTTAGCAATGGTTAATGGAGTTAGCTTTATGTATTGGTTATTTACACAATTTAATTTGTCTACCGTGACGTGAAATTGACGGCGGCGGTGTGGGGTTAATCGCTTGTAATATTTTCCACTTCCCCTCCCTTAATGGAATTACGAAAAAACATTTCGGTGGATAGCGAGAGCCCGATATTGCAGAACGAATTTCGGGGATTGTGTTTTACGTTGGCAGGAGCACGGTGTTGACGAAATGTTATTTACGATGTGACAACACTGGCGGCACGGAGCGTAATGAAAAAAGCAAATGGTCAAATTTTCCGGCCATTTTTACAAATTTAGCACGTGGGAAATGAAAATTTCGTGCATTAGATTGCTGGCACTCTTCGCGAATGATAAAACGATGCGTCGCGCGTGCTGCTTTTTAACGTTTATCGCAACATCTCGCACTGACACGAGGAACGAACAAAGGTTAATGGAGTTGCATTTTTATTCGCACACCGGTTGGTTCTCTGGAAAATTTCACACGCACGTGGGAATGTCAACGACGAAAGCCTGTCGTTTTGTTTCTGCAAATTTTACAAATATCGCCTGGCGATGTCCAACGATACTCGATTGAACAGCAGAGAGGTGCAAGACTTTAGAAATTCTTTCGACGCAGAGAAAGCAACGTGACGTTAAATTTCATAATAACGGGAGCAAGCGTGGTATCACTCGTCTCTTTGAGACGATCGGATTATCGAAACGCTTGCCTCTCTGTCAAATAATAAAATTCCAAAGAATCTTAGAATACCAAGGTGGACAAGATAAAATTGTTCCATTGTTCCTAACGATACCTGTCGTACACTGGATACACCGAATACACTCAAATTTAACCTAGATTCTGTATTCGCAAATGCATTGAATAAATATTGAATTGCCCGTTGCCACGGCTCGAATGACCGCATTTTAATCGACTCGTTTCGTACGAAACGCTCTCGTACGAAAGACCAAGTTGAAAAAGTCCTCCGATCCGTCAGGGAAACGAGGAAGCAAACAGTCGAGGATATACGCGCACGGAGCGTAACTCAATCAAGCGATGGAAATTTATTGCGTGAAAATTAATTGAAAACTCGAACACGTTCGACCGCGTTGCTAATTACCGCTACGAGAATGTATAATTAAATAGGCGGCGGCGATGAAAATTTTGTCCCTCGGCGAAAAGTTGGCCGCATTGTGTCGCGAGAGTTCGGATAGTTTCTTCGATGGACGAGAAGAGAGAGGCAACGATCCATAACAGAGGCGATACTGTTGCGATTGTTCGGCGCACGCGACAGCGATACGACAGATTTATTGTACCGAGCCAGGCCCGGCGCAGATATCATTGACTCGCGTCACTGGCTGAACATCGATCTCCTTGACCGCGTCATCGAATCGACAGTGTAAAATATCGAGTGGCGTGTCATCTCGGATCGTTAACCGGTTGATTTGCATCGCGTGTTTAATAAACGGGTCCTATCGGACGAGGAAACAGACGGTAATATGGTCCAAAATTAATCGGAAATCATTGTACGTTGGAACTTTGTACGATCGGAGCGAATGATGGATTCTATCTGTCCTTCGAACGTTGAGTGCGTTGAACACTTGATTGCGGGCCAATCACTTTCCATTAAACTTCGAGGATGCATCGTCCACTTTTTTTCAGATGTTCTTTCGATAGAAGGGAAATTATCAGCGATACGCGTCGCTGGTCACAGAATATGTCGCGGCGTTTAAAGTGACATTCTTCGATAACTCGTCCAATTCGCGCGAACTTTTTTTGCGAAGCGTTTTCTGCCACATGCGACGGAAAAATCACGTTCTCTCAATTTGCGAAACCACAGAGTTTTATTGCCATTGTTCCTCTTGGTCTGTCCAGTTGAATACAGTATTTGTTTGAATTTGTCGTTCGATTGCCCAGAAGCAAAACTCGAAAAATAAAAACAAAATTCCTTGGCAACCAAACAGAAACTTTTACTAGTTTGGCACATCATTGAGCTTGTTCTTTTTCTTTACTCCAAGTAGTTGGTTCCTTTCGAGAATTTTTATACAAAATCCGCTTTTCATCTCCGATTATCAAACGTTTCAGTAGCGGTTTATTCGCACTGCTACGAGTAAGCAAAGATGCGCACGTTGTCGAAATCCATACGATTTCGCGCGACGTGAACTTTCAGCTTCGTAGCCATTTTCTTTCAATGTCTATGCACAGTTGATGATGGAATACTTTTCGTTTCTTGAATCAATAGTCTTTTCCTTTCGTCAAAAATTTCAAATTGTTGGAAATAGTACAGAGCTTCGCGAATCGCGACAAATAACAGTTGTCTGGGAAACCGACACCAAATACAACGTAACATCGGACAGAACGCATCAACTCTACAGTATTGTACAGAAATAAGTTGTGTAAAATAAAGACAAAAACAACACAAATCATATCGTCGTCCATCTCAAATGTATCCAATTTATGTATACGTATATATTAAATAGACGTGTTCTCTAGCTGCAAAACGAGGTTTAATCGAATTGTTAACGAAATTATTTGATAATTATTTGATCATTTCGGCGGACAAAGAACCGCGGTTGTTCCACCGTGTACAGTGAATGAGGTGAACACGCACAGCCACGCAACGAGGCTCGGTTGTGTCGACGTGTAACATTTTCCAGCTTTACGCCTCGTGGTCGCGTGCAACTGTCCCCCGCACAGAAGCGTCCAGCTGCTTTTGAAACAGCCCGCCGCGCGGTAAATCATTGTTACATACACTCCGGCGACAACAGAAATCGTTACGGAACGTAGTAAAACTAAGGCCAACCACCGCGCCGTTACGTTCACTCGTGAATCGGCGCTGATATCGGTCGATCGCCCCGACGATGAACGGCCGGTTCCGTCGGTCGTGGTATTTCATAATTACTCGTTACGATCGTGCTCCATGTAATACGAACTCCAATTTAACGGCACAGATAACGCCATTTCCGGCGTTCGAACAACTGGATTTCGGATCCGCGCGACCGTCACTGAAATACGATTGAACATTGTCCAACCAAGTTCAGATTTATTCAAGGAATATCCTCTTCGACGAAGCCGCATTATAAATTTGTCGAATTGCGCCGTTGCACACGTGGTTGCGAAGGAATCGTATCAAGGTGTTCGTATTAATTCTCGAGCGAAATTCTGAGCCGTGATTTGTCTCAGTTCGCTTGAAACATCTGCGATCGAAATCTAATTTGTCCCCGACGAAATTCACGTTATGCGACTATCTGGTCGAGAAAATTTAATCGAGGACGTCGTCGATACACGATTTATAAAAATATATTTTGACGAGTTTTGCACAAACTGGCACAGGTGATCGAGCTATGCGGAGCCGCGTCGCAATCGATATTTTATGAAGTAAATATTTGATAAAAACGACCGGCAACTGCGAAGCTGCAGTCCTCTTTTTGGTCAAACTGAAATTGTATCGCATCCTGCAAAAGTCGAGCTTCCCTGATATTTTCCCTCGACAGTACGGAAAGCTGCAAACAAATGTCCCAAGAATTTTTTTTAAAATCGTCGAACGTGACCGTGACAGTTTATTAAAAGGATCGTTATTAAAAGAGACAGATCGATTTCCATCTGAAAAAAAAAAAATGAATACTACACCGTACGTTAGTAAAAGATAGTAAAAATTGGCGCTTATTCAAATTATTTCTGTCAATTTTGGAATATTTCAATAATTCTCTTTACTCGTTCAAAGAGTCCATCCTAATCAACTTACACCGTCAATTACCGTGTTCGTTCTCCCATATCAAAGAGTTTTAAAACGAGATACTGTAAAATGTTCTTCTCTGAAACTTGTCATTTTATTTTTCCCAATTTTTTCGTCGAAATTTCTCGTTCCAAGTCTCAAGTTTCCAATCTGTTCAAATTCGTCGTGCGGTAAAACGACGCTGCGATTTCGGTCAGCCGTACAACGTTTCTAATAATCGAGACAAAAGAAGGCCGCGTTCGCGTAGATGTTGCCCCCTCATCGCGATCGATAACGACGAGCAAAAGTGCCTCCTCCTCTCGGTATTCGCGGAGCGTCATACGGAAAAAAACTTCGCGAGGAGCTGTTGCCTTTTAAAGAACGCTCGCCGGCTCATCGCCGGTGAACTTTTTCGACTCGTCGTTTCTTCTCTCTCGTCGACGTCGGCAAAGAAACACGATTAGACCGGCAGCTGCGATTCTTCCGCCGCTCTCCCAGCGAGAACCGTTTTAAGAAATTGATTCGTCTGGAAGTGATTTATTCGTCGATTGTACTGGCCGGTATTGGATTTATCGCAGATTATCTTTGCCGAGACGAGCTTCTGCAACTGAGTTCAATCGTACTGTCGTTGAAAAATGGGAATTACGTTCGTTAATGTATCGAGACGTTTATTACGACTGATCAAAATTGTAGCCTTTTGGTATGAATCTATGCGCCCGTTCAGGACACACTTCCTTTTACTTTCGATAGTCAGTATTTATCGTGGATAAATCTTTTACTTTCAATTTAACGATAAATAGTCAGTATTTATCGTGGATAAAACTTTTACTGATTTTCTTCCTGTTGTACAAAGTACAAAGCATTTCATTTTTCAAATTTCGACAGAGACGACACTTGACGTTTGAAGAGTTAGCACAATCTATTAATTTTGTTTCGTGCTGGGTTGATTTTTGGTTACTTCCCATTTATTTTCCTCCCCACGCTATTACGATTAATAATTATGCTTCTCAAGCACGTTTTACAATTTTTGTAATAAGTATAATTATCAAGAAAATTGTCTGGAGATTGAGATGCACTACAGAACAAAGCAATAAATTTAATTTTAAGGTACTGCTTTAACAAACAATGTTTTAATGATGTCAAAATTAATTTAATACAAAAGATTTTGTTCGTTAAAAATATTTCTAGCATCATTGTTCTATGTGCTAAATAATAATAAATAATATTAAATAATAATAATTTATTATATAAATCATATAATGTTATGCACATAACACTAGACACTAAGTAATATTTATTTTAACGTTATTTCAACTTTCAACTTGTCATCATTCTGATAACAAATTTTCGAATTGAGTTGATCTTAATAAACAGTCGAAAAAAAATGATCGTCACGGCGCGTGCGATAAAAGATGTTAATGTCACGATCCTACAACAAATTTTTAAAAGAATTTCTTCTTCGTTTCACAATGAAAATTCCAAATGGCTTGGAACTGGGAAAGATGTCAACGAAGTTCGCTTCATTTCTCTTTGCCATTTCAGATTCTAAAGACATCGAGTGTAAACATCCGTCTCGAAACGTTGACTGCCTCTATCCTTTACGCGAACAATACGATAACGATACACCGTGTAGAACAGATTCCGGAGTACGTGCAAAGTTGCAAGCGCGAATGGCTACTACACGGTTTCTGGCACGTTCGTAACGAAAATGTTCGTTGCGAACGGTGACGATTATGGAACGCGACAATGGCACTCGTCTTTCTCCCGCGTTGCATTAGCGTTCTGATGGCGACGTCTTCCTTCCCTTTGTCTCTGCCGGTTTCACCTATTGTCAGACCGCAATTATTTTCCCCTCCTTTCCCCGGGGAAAATATATTTTCGTCTAACGCGCTCGATTCATCACAAGCCACGGAATGAAACGTTCGCGTGCCTCTAACGTTCTCAGTCGTAATTGACGCTGCCGGCGTAATGGCTTCCGTGCGCATTCCGAGTGAACGCAATGAAAGAATTTAATAGGGCCGAGACGTTATCGCCGAGATTCTTTTTTTCTCGAAGACTCGGCTTACGAATTTTTTCTATTTTTATACTATATACTTTGCCTTTCTCTTCTTTATTTTTTTTTTTTTTCTTTGTGTCAAAGGATCTTATTCTGCCTAGAAATAAATGAACCAACACTAGTCATTTTGTTTTTCTCTATTTTTATACTATATACCTTGGCTTTCTCTTCTTTATTTTTTTTCTCTTTGTGTCAAAGGATCTTATTCTGCCTAGAAATAAATGAACCAACACCAGCAGTAAAAATGACCAACTGGCAAAAAGAATTTTCCCAGCTGCAGTTTCAGAAATTTAAATCACGTTGCTGCCCCCGTATCTTTAGTCGTTGAAATTGAAATTAAACTTAGAAGAGCTGCGAGTCGCCGAGTTGTTTCAAGATAAAGCGTAATTATCTTCGCTCTCTCGTTGAAATTCTCTGCGATACCGATAACCTTTCCCTCTCGCGCCCGCGCATTCTACCGTTTAAGTAGCTGCATACATTCGCGACAATTCACGTACTCCCTTTCTGCTACTAACGGCAACACTCGTTCCTAAGCCACCGCCGCTATCTGTCAGTGGCAATTTGTGGACTCGCGAGAGAGATGGAGGAACGAAGCTGCCGGATTAAATAGTTCTAAACGAGTTTGCACGAGCGGTGGCCCGGTTGCTCGCGGTCCCTTCCTCTATTGTGGTCGGCCCCGATCGCGTTTATAAAGATGCCGGGTTCTCTCGGGTGATGGACGCTCTCTGATGAGGTCGTTAGCCAGTCTCGCGGCCCGCGTCCGGCTAAGGATCGGCCTTAATGACCGGCCGGTTTAGCAAAACTAATTCGAAAAGCTGCAGTCGATTCACCGAGGTATACAAACAGCCGCGGGGTCGCGTGTTCCGCGTGAATGCGCTCCGCTCGCTTAAAAACCGTCGCCGCGCCACGACGCGACAGGTTAATTATACTTTGGAATTTATTTTCCGAGGACGTCTGCCTTCCCTCCTCTTGTTCCCGATCGTTTCTGTTTAACTTTCATTCGCGCGCGAATTAGATTTATCATCGAGAAATTCGTGGAACTTTTTCCTTTTTTTTTTTTTTTTTTTTTTTTTTTACTACAGTACACGTTTGTACAATTTTTGCGTAAGTCAAACCACAATCCCGGGCGTGTTCTTCGGCTTTTTAACTTTCTCTCGCTTCCTTCGTCGACTCTCTAATCCCCTGTACAACTGTACGTTTTTTGACCTCGGTTCAACTTCCTCTTGCCTCGCACGCGTCACGCACGCTTTTTATCGATGAAAATTCTCTCGAGTCCCGCGACTTCTGCGACTCGAAATTAATCGCGAAAGTGTTCCGCAAAATGTTGAGAAGAAAATTAGCTGGGAAAATAAACTTTGCCCGTGCTCGCGGAAAATCGCAGGAAACTTTTACACGTCGTGCCAGTGGTAAACATGAAACATCTTGAAATTTCATTAACGTTGTAACAAGAGCTAATCACGATTATATTGATTTAATTTGAAATCAATTTGGAATTGTAGAAATTATAAGATGTTTGTTACAGGCATATATTTTGGTAAGAAATAAATATAACAGGTGTATGAATAATTTATATTGAATATTAAAGTTTATTAATAGATTAATGATATATATACTTTCATCAAAAATATATTGTAATTTTTATATGTAGATTTATGTACATTCAAGGTGTTCTTACAGCACGTGCAATATATTTGTAAAAAAAGTTTTAATAACGTATTTACAAGGTCACTAGATATTTTCATTGGTAAACTACGAATCTCCGTGCAATTTCATATTTTTATGAACAATTAAATAAATATAACTTGAATAAAAATTTATATAGGTAGGTTATTTCATCTATTTCGTGCATTCTCCGCGCGTTAAATTTCTCGCGAGTGCATGAGAATCCGCAATTTATTCATCAACCCCTATATACATATTCCAAGAATTTCAATATTAGCTGTTATCCGAAAGAACACGCTTTTTTTTATCAATTTTAATATTCAATTTAATTCATTTCCCGACTCACCGATTTTACATTGATCTCGTCAACTGGATGCGATTACAGATTAATTATCCTTATTTGTCCTTATTTGATGGAATCACGGATCGTCGAAGAAATTTCACGGAGGAAAAGTGTTCTTGCTACGTGGGACACGACTGTTTTCTCCACGCGTTCCGGAAGCTGAATTTCATGAAAATGGAAGCGATGTAAACTTTGCAGGAGTCGAAGAAATTGGAGGTTCCTCCGGGTCTCCGGAGGCGCGTGCCCGGACGAAGAACAAACGAGCAAAAGAGAAACACGGTGAAATGGAGGGAACCGAATGAAAATCCGATGAAAGTAGTAGAAGGCGTACCTAGAGTCGAGTTTTCGAGTAGCTTACGTAAACGCGATGTAATTACCCGTTACGCCAACTGGCTGACTCCTCTTCGATAATTGTGAAACGCTCGTTTCGCGTGAACTCGCGACTCCCGTGATCTCATCCACGTGTCTTTCGTTTACTTTGATCTTTGTACTCGGTAGCGATAATTCCCCGCTTGCCAAGATCTTTGCTCGTAAAATTCGTCGAAAACGAAGCTCGAAGATCTCCTGCCGGGCGAGATCCGCTTGCGAAAATGAGGAAGATGAAAGTCCGAGATCGATGTACGTTTTACCGAGCTCGATGAATCTGTCATGGTGACTCGACGGCCATCGATTCCGCGAAAGATCCTCTCTCGTATTCAATTGCGAGCGTGTTCGTGGAAACTGGACGTCAGAGTTCGAGTCATTATTAAAATAATAAAATAAAGAAAGGATTGCAAGAGTGTCAAAATGAACGTACATTGAAATATGATAATTTCTCTAGGAAACGATACGTATTTTATTGCACCTAAGCAATAGACCAATGCTGACAGCAGCAACCTTACTCTTATTAAACTAAATTAGCGAATATTCACAGACAAAAAAAAAAAAAAAAAAAAAAAAAAAATGAAATAAAAAAAATATTCGAAGAAAAAAAAAATTTTAAAAATTATTTAAATTAGAATTAAAATGTTTCTACAACGTGTATCTTTTACGTAGTGGAAAATAATTTACACGCAATCTGTTGGTACAATTATGCTTGATCGTTACGATACGATCTTGATGATGGCTATGTTGGATGTACGAGAACGCGCGCGGCGAAGAAAGAATTGGAAGGCTCGTGGAACGCGAATTCTGACGCAGATTCCCGCGCGGTGACCTACAGACGAGCGAAGCTGCTGTTAGCCGGCTGGCAAGACGCGGATCTAACCGTTCCATCCGCTTTAAGAAAGCCGAGCCGAGTAAATCAGGTTCAGCCGAGCGTGAACCCGTAGTTCGGTCTTGCAGGGAAATTTCGAGGCTGCCGCCGCCTACCGACAGCCTCTTCCTCCCGTGGAATATCGTCCCTCGTCATACAGGCCCTTCCACCCTCTGTGTCTCGGAGGTAGCAGCCGCTCGACGACGTGCCTCTAGCCAGCAAACTACCACTAACTTTCGAATAAAGATTACGCCCTCGAGAACAGGTTGAAAAGGGGGTGGAGTGGGGGAGGGAAAGGGAAAGGGAAAGAGCCGCGAATTCCAGGATCGTTCCCAGAACCACGAACGAAGGATCGTTAATCTCTCGGAAGGATTGTTAAAACTTTCTTTCCATTCTTCCTGGATAAGCTGTTGTAGTTATTGCATTGTAGTTTGTTACATGGTGTCGAATGTGAAGTATCGAAGCCGGTTCCGTGGAGTTTGAACCTCGTGAATCTTTGATTTGAAGAGATTGAAATTTAAGATTCGAGTTCGCGTTCCAGAGGATTTACAATTTGCGACACGATGTTGCAGGACGAACGTTTGTAGGACAGTGGGTTGAACTGTATAAATAGTTAACGTGATACAATGAGTTAAATAAAATGATTGAAGTTGAGTAATTAATATTGTGTCCCATGGGCAAAATAAATAATTAATAATTAATGAAATATATCATTCTTGTATAACGTGTTGATAGAAATACGTGAAAGGTTATTGATATTATTTATTGTATTGGAGAAATTGACAATTTCGTCATAAATCATAAGTTAATTCGTCTTGATTATCAAATTGAGATACATACATATGTATGTAAGTTCAGCCGAAATCAAAAGATTAAAGATGTACATAAAAATGTACAAAATACACAAAATATGCAAGGTATGCCGCTTTATGCAACGTTTAGTATAAAACGATAGATAAAACGATTTTTTACCTATCTTCTCTCACTCTTTCTTTGATTACATTCTCAAAAACACGAGTCTGCATAAACACTCATTACGAATCACGCGTATTTTACTAGAATGAAATCTCTTTCGTAGATGAAATTAAAATTGAAATTTCATAGAAAAATGTTCCCCAGAGATATCGCGTAGAACTGCGATCTTCATGGGATTAATGCCGCTACCTGTTAGAGAATCCTTCCTCCCACCTTTATTCTTTCTTTTCATTTCGATTTTTTCATTTTTTTCTTTTTCTTCTAATTTGCCGGCATCGTCCGTTGGAGGTCTGTGAATATCTTCGAAGGATTCGTCGTATCGTGGATTATTCCTGACAAGGGTCAGGATCGTGCCCAGAGGAAGATTCGTGGTAATTATTTAGAAAAATACATCTTTCGACTTTCGATTTACACATATTTCCAGTAATAATATCACTCTGATTTTTGGATTTTGAAAATTTGTCAAGTACACTTGAATTTAATTAACCAAAGATGAAGGAATAATTAATAGAAAGTTACTATATGTAGGTAACAATAAGTCAAAAGTATGAAAGAAAATTTATCAAGTATTATACATTATGTTCGAACTCTCTTTTCAACCACAACTTTAATCTTAATGAGATGGTTTATAAACTTAGAAACTAATTTAAAAACAGAAATGAAACGACACGTGGCGAATAAAGAATTTCTAAATCGATGAGATGACAAATTTCATTGATAAACTCGGCGAAAACTTTCTCGTGAGAATGAGATCTCGGGCAGAAAAATTTTACTCTACATTTTCTTCACTTATTTTCGCGCGTAGAACTTCTCAAACTCGATTTTCTCGGAAAGGAAATTTCAAATAAAAAGACTGTTATTCTTTCTTCTCGACTTACTTTTCTTCTCGCTGTACAGTCTGCGAGAAGGTGGAAAATCGGTGAAGAAGGATAAAGTTAAAGTACGAAGGTCATTTGTTTCGATGGACGTCGATGTTCCAAAGAAATAATGGCCTTGATTTTGAAAACCAGTAGACGAAGGATAGTTTGCTTATGATGATTAGCGCTTCTTCCATCGGTCAACATTTATCATGCTAGTGGTTGACCAGTAATCGAGCGTCGTGATAGAAGCAAAAAAAGAAGCGAAGGTCAAGCGAGAAAGAAAAGAAAAAGACGAATGAAAGAAGCGAAAAAACGTTCGGTTCAGAAAATTAGACCTTACTAGCTACCTATTTCGTGACATAAATTAACCTTTTAATTAACCGTTTCTGCTGATCCTTGTGTCTCGTTTATCTTCGTCGAATAATTCTGATAACGATTTCAATTCACAATCGAATTTTCATAATTCTGATAATTAAATTTCAGCCAATAAAACGTGCCGATCTCGTTTCGTTAACTTTTTGACCTGTCTAGCAGGGCGAATCCGCTGCATTTTGAAAATGTGGAAAATATTGTTATTTCGTTAATTTTGAACATACTATAAAATTATTTTTTTGCCGCCTGTGTTTCAATATAGATATATACAAATTCAAATTCATTTCGTACCAATATCTTTAAAATGGATGAAACCTTAAAAACTGTATATAATAAATAACATATGAATGTTACATAATTTTACCAATAAAACATATCGATCTCGTCTCGTTAATTCACAGGCGTTCGAAATGTTTCGTGCTTCTCCGTCTAATATACAAGAACATACAATTGAAGTTTTGTTGAATTTTGCTGAATGGTGGCCGATCTTTGCACCAGAGTCTTCGATATCGATTCGATACTCAAACAAAGCGAATCGAAATTTCACAGTCTCGATAATTTTCCCGATTTGATCAATAAAGTATAACTTAACAATCTCCTTTCCTCGATTCGCGCCGATATTCGAATTATTCTCGATAGGAGAATTATCCGGGGAAACGTCGTCGACGAGAGCGAGCTTAGCTCGGGAACGAGCGAACGAAAGAGCAGAGAGAAAACAAGGGTAAAAGCATTAAAAAGTTAGCTCAAAGAAAAGCGTTAGCACTCGTTCGTTTGCCGGCGTGCCGTGCGGATAGAGAGAGGAGGAGGTTATCGTTGCATAATTAGTTTTTTCCAGCGTCGGATACAGCACGGACGCGGGAAGGTCGTCTCGTTTTGAAATCTCATCGCGATAGTTACGATCCAGCAAGTCAGCCCGACGAGAATTATAGGATTCCTCTTCGGGCATCGAGATTGTCCGGGCAGAAACGCGAAGTGTTCTCCTTTTCGCGACTTGTTGTCGATTGTTTCCGCGAACTTTCCCCTCCGTTCGGATAGACGCTTGGAGTTGGCGAGAGATAGAAGCCGACAGAAACTGAAACACGAAGAAGAGAAAATCGGATCGAATGAGAAGGGAACCGTGTAGCTTCTGGAGAGGGACGAAGAGGGACGAGGATTGAAAGTTTTCCTTCCTCTCCGACAATTACCAGAGCGATTACCTTTTCCTCGTTAATGGAAACAGCTCCCATGGAAAGTCGGTCGTTCGATCCACCGAAACACCGATGCACCGAGTAATTGCCGGCTCGTCGCGTTCCCTGCTGACATTTCAGCTCGTCGTATCGCTTTGTGCGTGACCTTTTAAGCGTCGAATGGTCGTTCCATGCGCGCCGTTAGGCTCGTCATACATACACACACATACACACAGAAAGAGAGAGAGAGAGAGAGAGAGAGAGAGGAGGCAGAGAGATAAATAAAGAGAGGGAAAAAGTAATTATAAAAGATTTCACAAACTTGCGTACGAATTTCGCGTATTAAAGGAAGGTACGTACGTACAAACGTACGAGATATCTGGAAAACAAGGATTAGAAAGAGAAACGTGAATGTATAAACCGACGTTGAACAAAATTCGTACTTTTTTCAAAAATTCAAACTTTTGCGACTTTCGATGTGACAACGATACCAGTTGGGGATCAAGTACACGAAATTTACAAATATATAAAGTGTAATTTCCTTGTAATCTTGTCCATTAACTATAGATAGAAAAAGAGAGAGAGAAAGATAGAGAGTCCGATGGTCGTTACAGACCATCCACGAGTTGCGTGCCCAGCGTACACGTAGCGTGTACTAGGTAGACGTGCATGGACTGCCGAAATAAAAGGGAGAAGGAGATCCTTTTCCTGAAAAAGAGAACGGCCGATAAAAACTGAAACGCGCGAGCAAAGGCGACAAAACAAAGGGGATGAAAGAGAGAGAAAGAGAGAGAGTGAGAGAGTGAGAAGGAGGCGCAGAGAGGGGTTCTGGCAACGCGCTTTGAAATGAAAATTCCATTTCGCCGGTTGCTTTCGTGCGGTTTGCGTGTCGAGCAAGCAAGAGGGAAAACGAGGGCTTTCCGGGGGAATCTCGTTGGCCTGGTTTTCGGCGCGAAAATGTTTCGTGTTACCGGAGGGAAATATTTGCGTCGGTCATTTGACAAAGCGGCGAAACGTTTCACAAAGAAACTCACCGATAGATGTATGTATATATATGCACCGGTTGTTCGCTGTTTTCACGCGGGATTCTCCGTACCGCGACGCGAAATCGCCGACACTGGTAATCGCGTCAAATGTCGCGTGGAATCCCACGAATCGTTGAACTCGTTTGGCCGTTGGTTCGATCCGGTTTGCAGTTGTTTCAGATTAATGAAGAGGATTAAATGGCGATTTCTTTTTTGCTTTCTTTCGCCTCTTCTTGGAAACTCAGTGGTACATTGTAGGTTTTTTGGTATCTTCTTCGTGATTGTGTATAACAGAAGAGGGCAAGAGGTGAGCATTTTTGAATACGTATTCGGAACGTATGTTGGGTTTGCGAGAGTAAATGAAAGTTTCAATAGAGATACCAGAGTTACTCGACTTATGTTCGATTGATACAACATACGTACATACGTTGTCTTATAATGTCAAGTCATGCTTCATTATTCGACACAAAAATATACCATTCCTACATATGCGTACAATAATTCAATTAACACATTAAACATCGCGTAAGAATATTTGATTTTTATAAAATATACCACGTTACGATAAAAGTTCAACGAAAGCATCTATTTATTTGTTTTATTTGAAACTTTTCTCCGGCAGTTTACAGCTTGATATTCAACCTATTCGAATCACTTTGAAACATTTATGGAGATAAAAAGCCCGTTCGCTGGTGACATTGCAGTGGCAGTCAACGTGTTAAAAACACGAAACTCAAATTTCTCTTTTCCCATGTTTCGAGCCATATTTCCTCGTGCCGTCGTACACTTCATAAACAATCATTCCCCCTCGAACAAATACAGAAATAAAATACGCCAGTACTTTTCAACGCCTGTCCGGTCTATCGACCATTCTCAATTTTTTTCGCGGGAAAAAATCTTCCCGTAAACGAGACACACGCGAAAGAGAAACAACGTTTTCTGAAACACGCGCGCGTGCAAATAAAAGTTGGCGAGAGACAATTTGACACGCGCAGCTGAAATTCGTGCTCTCGTCACTCTCTCTTTCTCTCTCTCTCTCTCTCTTTTCTTTCTCTTTGTTTCACCCCATGTTCGTCGCTTTCGCCAACGGTTCCGTGTGTCGTTGGAAAAATATTTGTCGACGCGGGGACGCGTCTCCAATCCGGACGAATTTCACGAATATTCGTGGTCGAATAAACGCTGCAAGTTTGAACGATGACGTTTCCGGACCGCGTCGATCTCACTGGTCCTCTCCTCCCACACTCTTCTTCTCTGGCGTGATCGCATCGCGTCATAGAAACGAACGTTGCGCGGTTTCGCGTGTTAACGCGATTCACGTTCGCTCGTTAATTTCGTTTCGACGCCGTATCGGTGATTCAAATCGGATCGGGGCGGAAAATCGGGCCCCCACTCGTGATACAGTATTGATCAACTATTGTTAAGTCGCTGTTAACGCCATGTTTCAGACCGAAACACGATTTTAACGGTGCATAATCGAGATTTATAACTTCATTTCTGACATGTATTTATCGTTTTCTCCTTTTCTGTTTCAGGTAAGTTCCAGCGGTGTTCTTGCGAGTTGTTTGCAGTATGGGATCAGGTACTGATATATATTTTGTACGAATTATTCATTTCAAGTTGATCTTATTGAATTAATTTGCGTAAATTGTGCCAAATATCGTTAGTGAAATTTCATGGCTATTAATCTTTTGTCTTACAATGTTCTTTTCATTCTTCTTGCACGAGAATCACGTCAGATTGTCAGTCAATCTTATCAGTTTAAAGAAATTTAAAATTTCACAGTACTATGACCTCTTCTTTCCCCCCCAATTAAAGCGAATAAACCTACATAGATATTCAATTCATTAAACTTGACTGAATTCCAATTTTACTGCTATAATCATCTGATTATCTCATTCAACGTAAAACTTTGATGCACATTATAAAACAAACATCTGTAATCTACTGCTCGTAGTTTACCCGTTCATCAATATAATCAATTAATTAATTATTGCACGAGATTAACCAGGCCGTAGTCAATCCCCTCCAGCCGTATTTATTTCCACACGTTCGATGGACATAAACGTAATCTACAAAATATGCAAAATGATCTCTCTGTTGTAATTACACCGAACTTGTTAAATAAATCAATCGCCCGCGTTTGCAATTGAAATTCTCTCGAACGAGTATATGATCCTCTCGGAATAATCTCTTTTCGTATTAAAACGCATTGCTGTAACACGCGTACACGCGTTCACCATGATTCTCCTTTTTGCAAAGCCGATCGTACGATGTCTCGTCTGTATCTCTCTTTCTACGTCAACGATCCTCGAATCCATGCGATTCGAGATCACCACCGGATGATAGTTTCGTCCCGATGGAAGACAACAGCTCGAAACGGTTGAAGAGAATTCATAGATTCCGATGGACGGGATAGGGTTGTACTCGTGAATATTTGAGAAGTGCCGCGTTACAAGTTCCTTGGAATCGCGATGCACAGCATCGTCCGTAGATAAGAGGTCTTTAGACCGTTGTCGAGCCGTCCGCGTTCGAACGAAGTCAAGTGTATGCCTCAATGCATTATGCAACCGGGCAGAATTGCCGATGGCGGCTTCCCGCGATCTATCTCCAATGCCACCTCCTCGTCGCGGTAATACCAAAGTTTTGGACATCCGGTTGCGTTCATTACTGCTCGTCGACGATGGTTGATGGTTCGTTCGTCTTTCAATTTTGATCGAGCGCTTCGCCGTTGGAACTTTGATTCAACCCTTTTCGACTCAATACTGACGATACTCGAAATTACGTTTATATCGTTTCAACGTGACAGTGATTCTTCGTGATTGATATTTCAAGGAACATTCGCAAATCGCTGAAAGATAACGTTCTTGCTCTGCACAATAAGATTACGTTTTATTTAGTCTCTCTTACTTACAATTAGTATTATATAGGGTAGTTTTAGCTAAATATCTCTTATTCTTTATATTACGAAAAAGATCGAACAGCATGATTTAAGTAGTTTCATCGGAATTTTTTCCTGTAGAAAACATTTTCGGTATTGTATTTGGTAACGGATGAAATAATACATTCGACTGTACTCAAATGACAACTTTCAGATGACCATGAAAACAAATAATTGCTGTATCATATATAGAAAGTTATATTATCAGAACAGAATGTCTAGTAACTAGATCATCTGCTATCAGCCGTGCAGTATTATACGTAAAATACGTACGATCTATACATTCGATCTAGTTAGATGCATTGCGTGCATTTTTCCCGCGCGTGAACGCATTAAAAATCCGAAAAAAAAAAAAAAAACGATGTCGTTTAATTGAATTATATTCGTCGTTTCGAAACGATTTATACGAGAAACGATCATCTCTCGCCGGTCGTATCGATAACGCCGGGGCATCGTCATCGAGACTCTCTTTCGTATCTTCGTTTTCGATCCGCTCATTGGGAAAACGCCAGGGAAAACGCCCGCGAGAGACCATGTTATCCACCGTCTGTGTCGCTCCATTTCCCTCCTCCTCTCACTCTTTTCCCTTCGTCACTCTTTTTGCCATCCTCTTTATCTACCTTCGTCGCTCCTCCACTTCCGACGTTCCTCCACTTTGTTGCGAACGCCGTTCCCTTCCCTCACTTTCACGGAACGCGTTGTCTCGTTCTTTTTACCCGACGATCCCGTTCCTCGTCGTGGTCGGCCCCGGCTGGGAGGCGCAGACTCGCCGCGAACATTGGAGAAAAGGCAAGAGAGAGAGAGAGAGAAAGAGAAGGAAAGAAACAGACGGTCGGAGCAACGAAAGATTACGACGGTAAACGGCACGGCGACGTTGCAGCGGAATACCAGCGAACGCGAGGATATATCGCGGGGCTGTCTTGCGCCGTTGTCGCTACGGAGTACCGGCAAATATTTACAGTTATGATAATCGTTACGCCGCTGCAGGTTACCTTAATAGCGACGCTGCAAATCCCGCGTTTCGGGGTTTCGCGCCAACGCCAGCGGGCGAGACCGTTGTTTTCCAGAGCTGCCTCGTCTCTCGTATTTCGTCTCGCGAGACTTTCCCCATCGATTCGCAGTCTCGCCGAATTTTTCTTACTTGCTGTGTAATCTCTGCTCTTTTTGGTCTTTCAGCTTCGTTTTGATTAATTTAAACATTGGCAGAATTGTTTCCGAAAATTCTTTCAACGAGGCCGGTACAGTTTGCAATGTACGCAAAGTAGGTATTCCGGATCCAAATCTACATACCTAGTTGACGAGCAGGCTAGGACTTATATCATAAAAGTGTTTTAGAAATTTCTTGTCATTTTCATTAAAACGTGAAACTTGCCATGATTTCGAGAGTGTATCTGGTAGTCCAGTTTCAGTGGACTAGTTTGCGAGAGAAATGAAAATATGTAATTTCCTTCGTACACTTTGTCTTCTCAGGTGCTCCAATCTGTACTCTTGCAAATATCCTTTCGTAATACATGTTTTATTTCGTCAACGTGTTACGTCAAGTATGTTAGATCAATAGACATATCCATTATAATTCTTTAATTATTGAGAACGCAACGGTCGCTTCAATAAAACATAGAATTCCTCGTGATTCTCAAAGTGTTTGATAGTTTCACTTTCCTAATTAACCAAACTAGAAATGTATAATTTTCTACCTTCTTAATACAATATCAATCCGCAGAACGTGTTTCATCCTAGTTGCGTTATGTTAAATAAATCAATGATCAAATGAGCAGGTCTACAGTTGGACAATCGAGTCAAAGTAACCCAACGTTTGTCATCGAATTCGGACGAACAAAAAAAAAAAGAAAAGAAAAATGAAATCGCGATTTAGTGAAGAAGTTGTAGCAAATAGCGAACTAGGAGCGAAAGAGACAGCGTGGGACGAACATAGGAATGTTTAGTCGTAGTCGGCAGATAGAATATCGATCTCGAATGTGGATGCACGGACACGAAGCGTGTCGTCCATTGAAAATCCGACGATTAATTGGCCGTACATAGCGTGCCATAATTCGGCCAGCCTCGCGTTCGTGGCGATTTCCAGGAGAGAAAAAAAGAAAAAATTATTGGCGAATCGAACCCAGTCTGTATTTTCGGTCCATGCTCGCGAATTCAGCAACGATCGGCACTCTCAGGATCGTGGTTCTCCGGCGTGTTGCGTTTTTATGCCGCGCCATCGATTCGAATTCGTTCGATCGTCGTCAAGCGCGTTCGTCGTCGCGGTGGAAACCAAAGCGACAGATGTTCGATGCGCGGACGCGCGTTCTGATCGACTGCTTGTTGATTCGGGAAGTTTTTCACCGTATCGAGAACGAACGTTTCGTACGAATTGCAACTTTCAGTTGCTCGTTTTGCAGCGGTGGTTTCTTACGGAGCGCGATGTTGATTTCTGTTGCAAAGTTTTAGTTTAAGTAACATGAGCGTCTTTAAAACTCGAAAACTTTGGAAACTTGAGCGTATCACATACGTGCAACAACTAATATTATTGAAGAGAAGTTTATTGCGGAAATGAAAGTTTCCTAATGATTCGAAATACATTGAGGAATCAATTGTAAATGTTTTAATGTATGCCAAATGTCGTACTTCGTAACATAAATGTCCATAATATAAATGTTGACTAAAAAGGCAGGTTGACTACTGATTGTCAATCAAGTGTAATTATACCACGTACCGATTCGTTGCAGTAGCAACTTCGTTATTATTTTTTGTCGATATAAAATACCGTTATAAAAAATGCAGTATTCAAGTCGAAGGAACCAGCTTGAATAATTAAATAATAAACTTTTTCTGTTGTAGTAAGTAAACGAGATTCTGATTTTCAGAGAAGAGTGACATGTTTACTTGTTCGACTCTGGGAATAGGGAATCAAAGAATAATAAAAGCAAATCCACGTCAGTTAAGAACGAGTTATAAACGAAATTCTAATTGTACTATGGATATATTTAGATCTGGGATAGATGATTCTCCGTTATTATAAAACATGAACGATAAATATGAAATGATTTATAGAAATGCAGCAATACGTGTAAGAACAGAAGATTCCCAAACACAATTGACTCTATAATAATTAGTAGTTTTTCACTTGTAATTTAACAAATGTCAGCAATCATATTTCACGACATAATTGACAAGTTGATGACTATTGATCATCAATCAAGCCACGTGAAGAACAAAAATTTCCAGTCGTTTAAAATTTAGGTTGCAACAGCAACTTTCACTTTAAAAGGGGAAACAATTTATACAATTATACAATTACCTTCATTATTGGTATAATGACTCTAATAAATCTTTTAATTATAAAAGAAATAAATCGCGCACACAGCAAATTATCTCACGTTATTTGTTATATAATTCATAACCGTGATACACAGAGGTGCAATTAGCAATATAACAAATAATAATGACTGGTGGTTGCTGCACATGGAAACCCACCCTATTCTCGCATCCTCCTCTTACGCACAAAAATTTACTCGTTTCATTTTTGAAAAAGAGAAAAAAACTCTCCCTTTGACGCGCGTTTCACTGCGCAAACGAATAGCAGAAGAAGTTTCAAGGAAAAACGTTAGGAAAAATGTTATAGACTGTTTCTATTGTAGATATTTATGAGCTCCGGTTGTATAGGCTGATTCTATTGTAGAGTTTTTCGTGTTACACATAAAGAAATCATTATGACCGACTAACGGCTGAATCTACTTATCTGATCGCTAGCCCGTAGGCTCCATGTGTCGCGCCAGTAGAATCGGTCGATTCCAGTCGGACAAACTGCACAGGCTCTTTCTATTGCAAATGTTTATGTGAAGTTAGATAAAATCTTTTTCACGCCAAAGAAATTATTATAAAGAAATTATTATGTCTAGTAAAGAAAGCGAACCTGTGGATAATTCACGCCAGTAGAATCAGTCGACTTCCATCAGCCAAACATTCAAACATCGAGTACACGATTTCTGCTGTATATATTTACGAAATTCAATTATACTAGCTAATTCTACTGTAAATAAAGAAATCATTATGTCTAGTAAGTTGTCCATTCGAATGATAGCTGAATCTACTTATTTAAATACTGTTTACTGAACATGAATATAATACGTTATGTCGCACTAAGAAAATCAGTCGACTCTTGTCGAACACCAATCATACAGATTATTTCTACTTCGTAAACATTTACAAAGTCCAGTTACATAAACTGAAACTCCGCAACAAATGCGTTTTGCGTTGAGCGAAGAAATCATTACGTCCGAGCGATAGCTGGATCTACTTATCCGAATGCGAATCTATAAATAAATGCCCCGTACACTGGCATTTCAGTAGAATCAGTCGACTCCCATTAGACAAACTCCAGTTTTCACCGTTTCTACCGTAGATATTTATAAGTGCTTGTTACGTGGACCGATTACGTCTATTTTCACGCTAGAGGCTAATTAACCTAACTGGCAACTGCCACTGTTAATACAAAGGACCTGTTAATACTAGAAAAATTGCTGAAAGCGCACGGTTTTACGATTCATTCTCCCAGGGATTATTTATATTTCAATGCACAGTTTCTCGCGTATTAAATTTGCAGTCGATCGAACGCGAGCGGCCTCATTGAAACGCGGCGTAAGCCGAGCGGACGGCCGACGCTGCGCTCCGAAGTTTTATTATAGCTGCACGCGCGAGGGTTTCGCCTCTATTGAGCGGCAGTTTTTCGCGAACACCGGTAAAAATAGCACCGGTGGACGCGTAATGGCACAACGACGGATTGAATTACGCTACCCTCCGCGAAATTTCACGTCGCATTCAACGTCATAATTCTCGCTTCCTGTTCGCTCGTTGTTCTTTTGTCCCTTTTGATTCTCGGGGTTCGATCGACCTCGACGCCGTGAAAAAAAACCTGCTCGCGCTCTTTTCTCCATCCCCTCCCTCCCACCGTTTCTTCGTTTCGGTTTCCCGAGTGTTTCTGCCCCCGTGCCTCGTCGTGTTGCTTCGATTAATAACACAGCCGGTGGAAGGGGGACGGGAACTCGATCCTTCGTCCCTGCGAGTAATGAAAGTTTCGTCCGCGTTGCCGCGATCTTTCTTCCTCTCTTTCGCGTCGTAGCCGGCTCCTTTGTTGGGGCACGAGCGGAGATCAGTCGAGGTGAGGAATCTCGAGACGTTCTCGCTTGGAACAAAAAGGCGAGAGTGTAGAAACGAGCCGAGGCTTCTCCTGGCTGGTGGGCGTAGCGAAAGCTAGAATAAATTGTACCGCTGGATGCAAGAGGAACTCTAGAACGTTTCTCGAGTGAAAAAAAAAAAAAAGAAAAAGAAAAAATGCTTAATTAGATTCTACATTCTACATTCTGTGTACGCTCTTTGAATTTCACTGTTGTATTGACAGACTGTTACAGCAAATTTTTCCAAGTGAATATCGACCAACTGTCTAGAGACGAGTCAGACATTAATCATCTTGAATATGGCATGACTCACACACGTGTGTACGTGTATCACGTATTCAATTGCTTCTTCATTAACTTGCAATTATAAAGATATTAAACGTACAGTGTTAAACACTATACAGGCAATCATGCGAGAGTGGCATGGTACTTTTTTGTGAAAATAATGTAGAATGAGGATGGAAATCAAAGCAACTTTATTGTATTATTATGAAGAGGTTTCATTTCTAGATGCGTTTAAAGACGTTTTCGTTGAGCTTCTTTTTGCATCCGAGTCTGATTCGACGCGAAATTCTGCTTTTCACTTCTCGGCTCGTTTGCCGATGTAAATCGATCGTGAGAATGATCGACTTGCCGGTTGATTCGATGGTAAAAACGTGGCAGGAAACGGAACGCTTGGATACGTTTCTTTTCTCGTCAAGCGACACTGGGTACCAGGTTGCCTGGTTTCTCTTTGTAACATTCAATCACGAGGAATGCGTTCAACATGTCGATGATTTTGAACAGCAACGAATATCGTATGTACAAGTGGCGTACGAGCGATTGAAAGCGGTTGTAATTAACGATCGATTGTAATTTAAACTTATTTCAAAATATAATATAGATGATATTTGTCTCGAGTCAAGACTTTTGGGAAATTGATCTCTCTGTGTATGTAGGAATATTTGAAAACGTAGAAACGCAGAGATACAAAATTGCACAAGTACAGTATCGAAAGTGAGACGAAAGTAAATTTCCACTTGGACTACAATTTTAGATTCCACAAAGATTTACGATTTAGTTACAGTGTTTTTCTGACAACAGTGAGATTTATTGAAACGTGCGATTTCGTTTAAAACATTGTTTGTTCAAAAGTTATATATTTTTTTCAAACTTGAGTCTATCTGTAACAACTAACATTATTGGGAGAAAGTTTGTCGCGGTCATATTAAAAATACTTGACTAGAAGATACACTTACTACGATACGTGTGTATTTTCAATAAATTTATAGACTTCCATCTCTCAACGGGTTTTGGCAAGAACCATGGAAAATTATACAAAACGACGATCAATTTTTGAGGGATCTCGTTATCGGAATCTCGAGAAAGTTCCGGGAAGTTCGTGCTGCAAATGAATCGCGAGAACTTGTCAGCGTAATCTACTAAACAACGTTCAGGATGTTTCCCGAAGGACCACTCGGTCTAGCAAGTCCGAGAAGTTGAAACTCCAGTCTTTTTAGCAATGGCGAGCGCCGAGTGAAACGTGGAGCACTTCTCTTTTAAGTAGCCTGGACTCTGGAAGTCGTATTTATGCCGAGCTCGTTACACACTTTGCAACAGCTTAACCTTCCATTCACTTCAACTTTCGAACAAATCAATGGACACGCTGTTCTTCGATGTCTTTCGCTCGGCGCGATAGATTTCTTGCATTTGTCGCCAATTACAATTTGACATACAATGATTACAAAAAGTATTGGCACATTATTGTAATTATTATAGTATTTACATATCAATTGTACAAGTTTATCAATCGTTGCAAGTGTATTAATCTTCGGACGATGGTGATGGGATTACTTGAACGTAGAAGAAGAATAATTATATAGTTAGAAAATTGATATATGTACTTAAGTTATTCTGGTATATAATAATTGAGTTACTCTAGTGTATAATAATTGAAGAGAAAAACATGTTTACGCACAAGCTTAAAGACTAAAATGCTAAACTTGAAAAGCTAAAATATCAATAGTATAATAATATTTAGAATAAAACTAAAGCAACTAACTGTCATAAAAATATTTAATTTTGTATTTGACTACAAAAATTTGATACTGTGAAAGTGAAATGTAGAATCTCACAGGAGCATGTAGGTTTTATTAAGGAGATAAAAATTGTGCCAGTACTTTTTGCAGCTGCTATATTGTGTATTTGACTATATTAAAATATTACACAGACATTCGTATATAAATGTTTAACCTTCAATCTCTGAAACTGAATTTGGGATCTAATCAAACTTTGTTAGAAATACAATCTATCTCTATCGTTTCAGAATTGTAGTTTCTGTAGACACGCGTCATTCGGTGTTGCGGGGTAAAGGGCCGTGTCATTCCAAAATTCTAGATGCATCAAATTCCGAATCAAGAGTCTAGTTTCCCACTTAAACTTTTGTAAAGCAATGCATACGATACAATAAATCCTGATTATTCGAAATACGTAATTTTGCAGATGATTGAATAACTTTATCACAATAGTATAGAATGGTTCATTTTGACAGTGAAATAAAACTGTAGAATAATTTTGTAATGATTTTTCCTGCAAATGGAATCTTGCAAGGAAATCTCCAAATTGTGTTAAAGAAAATATTTCGTGAGTGGAGAAAGTCGTTCCCAAGTTCAGTTTCTGTAACAGCAACAGTTTACAAATATATGAACTCGCATAAAAGTCCACAGTCTAGTTATAGCGTAGATCAATATTCGGACAATCAAGAGATTCAACGGTATCGTCAAAACTCCACCAGAGTTCCAAGTTCCAAACTTTCCCGATAGTTCGACACTCTTCAAAAAGATTCTGAATTCAATTGACGTCACGTCTACTTACACATTCTTCACGTATTACCTCAATGAACCCATGGTCCGTT
Source organism: Frieseomelitta varia (assembly GCF_011392965.1). NCBI lineage: Eukaryota > Metazoa > Arthropoda > Insecta > Hymenoptera > Apidae > Frieseomelitta > Frieseomelitta varia. Next base: position 412,449 of record NW_025110215.1, on the reverse strand, counting down.
AAATAACTAACTATCATTACGTCAGTCGGCGTAATTATCAGCTAGAAACGAGCAGTCGATCGTCCCTCTCGAATCTTCGATGTGGTTTCAACTATCGTCGTCACGTTCACCTTATTACCCAGTGCTTTAATAACGCGGGCCGTTTTTGCCATTGTGCCGGGCCATTGTTTCCCGCGGAACGGCGGCTCTCTATTCGATCGCAGTTGCATAACGAGTACCGACGATTCACGACTTCGCTACCTCCCGCAGCTCCCGGGCCCCGTCTCGATGGATTGTTGTCCGGGAGACGACCAATTACCGGCGAGTTTCCTCTCATCTGGCTCGATCGATAGCTTTTTGTCTCGGGAATTCGTCGAGTTGCGTTTCCACCACCTCTGTCCCCTCTTCCTCCAACCCTCCACCCCTCCCGTGGTGGCTAGCCGTGGTGGTATGCGCCAATCCATAAATTTGCGAAATGACGAACGCCCGGCTCGCGCTGCCTCGACTTTTATCGCTTCGTTCTACGTCGCTCCGGGTTTATTCCGCACGCTCGGCACGGCGATTTGTTACATTTCAGGTTGTAGAAGTTCTTCCGCTGAAATGGGAGAGGTCGAAATGGTCTGGTGAAATATTTTTTTTTCTTCTTTTCTGAGAGAGGGAGAGAGAGAGAGAGAAAGAGCAGATCGTAAATTTTTAACGTTTCACAGAATTTTATATACTTGCCATATTTGTACGTTTTGAGGGATTTCAATGTCATTTCTTCTTTTTAAATATACTTTTAAATATACAAGCAAATAGTGTATTGCTTTTTTTTTTCTTTCATCGTGAGTTTTGTTATTTGGAGTATTTTTTTTTTTTTTAATTTTATAGGTTGTTGACGAGGTTTCTTTTATTGAATTGCGTAAAACAAAAAGATAGATATCGACGTCGCATTTAATTAAAGATTAAATATTTAATTAAGGATTAAGTTTCAGGTATTCTTTATGCTTTTTTCCGTTTCTTTTCCTCCTTGCGCTATACATTTCTTTTTTTTTCACATTTTTTCAATTAAATTTATTTGATGTTACAAATAGATGAATCAATCATCGATAATACTGAAACTATCAAATTTTCATAGACATTCTATAGAGTCATAACGGCGTATTTCTAGAGATTTGAATGATTTTCTATCAAATATATAAAATTTTTATAGCGTCATTTCTTTTCTATTTCCTACATTCTTATTTCTTCGATACGAGTTTTACACTTCAGTTGTTGGCAATTCCAATGTTAAATCGTCTCAATAATTTTCTCTTTATTCCAAATAATCAGTTCTGTTTCTCGTACGAATTCTTTCATTTTTGTTAGGGACGAATTAGTCTTTCAGACTCCAACTATGCCCTTCCAGGCACAGACAATGCCCGGTACATTCCACTAAATATTATCGTTATGAAATATTACCTTAATAACTCAAGCAAATAGTAGCTTTCAAGATATGTGTAATTACACGCGGCAACGAGAGAAGGGCGGAAATAAATTCGTCGGGACTTATTGGAACGGCGGAGACGTTAAATTGCCGAGAAACGAAATGATATTCGAGGCTTAAAAACCATCGATCTTATTCAATACCGGTGTCCCACCCTGTCGATTAATTTTTCTCTTTTTTTCTTTTTCTTCTTCCTTGCTTCTGGCTGAAAATATCGCTTCCACTGAATAAGCGCGAGGCCCTCTCGAATCGTATAATACCCGAAGATTTTTAATGATTCCATCGTGAATAGAGTGGAACGTTAGTCGCAACCTTAGTCAGGGTTTCCCTTGTTCTCTGGCGAACGACAAGTAGAGGGGAGTACAATTAAGCTGTGTAATTTATGCGACGGTATTGTCGCTTTGATCGACGCTTAATGAGACGCTGTAGCTACAGAACCGCCGTCTAAACTTAGATCTGGGTCGTCGGTTTTATTGGCGCGATTGAACTTGAACGTGTTCCCGATTTCACTGCTAGAGTATCAACCCTTGCTAACGTCTCGGGGAACGATCGGTAATTTGACGAATTGTTCGTGACATTGACATTTTCTTCATTATTAAAAGAGAGTATTATACGAACGTCAATTTACGTAGATTAATGAGTTGAATATATAACAACGTGTGATTTCATTGCTAGAGAATCAACCCTTATCGACATCTCGAGAAACAATCGGTTTGACACTTTTTATTATTGAAAAGAACGTAGATTAACAAGTTGGATATATAACTATGTATTTTCGATTTCACTGCTAGAGAGTCAACTCTTACTCGGTAATTTAACGAGAAGCTCGTGATATTGGAATTTTTTATTGTTAGAAAGAGTGTTCAAGGAATGTCAGCCTATAAAGATTAATGAGCCAAACGTATGACTACGGTCATCTTCGTGATGAAGCTAGTTTTCAAAGTATTAGGTGTACCAGCGAATTCCAAGTTATCGTTAGGAATTATCGATTAGCAAGCAAGACGATAGGATATTATCAGCATTCGCGGCGTGATAAAGTGTCGCGATATCGGTTAACTGGAAATCGATCGAAAGTGGCTGACGATTCGTTCTAACCGATCAGCTTGATTAAAGTTCCGCTCGGGAAGTGTTATAGATTGTAAATAATTACGCTCCCTTTTACAAAAATGGACCGAAGGAAGTAATTGTTCGCTGTAACGGTAGAGATTAGTTACGACTCTCTTTTATTTTTATTGATTTCTGAAGGTGTTGAAAATCGAAATTATTCCCGATCCATTTCAACTTCTTCGCGCGAAATATTTTTATAGCACATCTCCAATTTTTCTATTTCTCTGTGCCAAAAACTTCTGCTTCACACTTTTTGTTAAAATACCATAAAACTGTTTCAAATGTTTATTTCCCAGATCCTTCAACATCGACTTACGCTCTTGGAACAAAAATTCGCGAAAAATTCCTTCAGAGAAGGGTGCATTTATACGTTTCCAATTTTTCTATTTCTACGCGTAGAGATCAAAAATTCCAATTCCACGTTTTCAGTTTCCATATTTCTCCGGGAATATCGTAAAACTCTCTCGAATTTTCATTTTCCAAACTCTCCAGCGTTCGTTTTCCGAATGAAAATTTACGAAAAAATGTTAATCCCATTGACTCTCGTGCCCGTGACAAAGAGAAACTATATTTTAAGAGAAAAACACGCTTCGTCGTAACACAAGAGAAGTGAAACATTTCGTCCCGTAATCCAAACCCGTTCGAATTTGGCTGTGGCGGTGAGCGTACGTATTAATCGTCGGGAGAAGTTGCGAGTAGAAGCAAATAAAAAAGTAAACGATCAACCCTGAATCGACGTCCTAAAACGCAGCTCGAGCCGACTGCCACAATCAACAGCCAGTCGACGAAGCAGCGAACTGAAAAGCTTCGAGTAATAAACGATCTCTTCCGCGTGCACGCGCAGTTGCAATCTCTCTCCTCTCTCTCTCTCTCTCTCTCCTCTCGCCGAGTTTCATCAGCGCGCTCTCCCGTCGACGAGTCAATGGGACGAGGAGTACTCGCGCTCGCGCCTGAATAGCGAATGAGATTATTTTTATGTTCCTGTGTTGTTGGCGGTGGTGCAACATACAAAAATAGAGGAAGGAAGAAATGTTGAAGTCCATCGGACACCGAGCGCCGGGGGCGGCCGTTCTCCCTTCCAACTTCTGCGCAGGAACCCTCTACTACCCTGTGAAAGATTGAAACGTCGAGCAAACTCTTACTTATCGTGCCCGTCCGTATTAATTTTCCCGATGTTGGCTTTCATTAGGCGCGCGTCGGAAGTATTTTTGTTACTTCTTACGTCCCTCGTTCTCGAGGAGAGGTTAACCCTTATTTCGCTAGCAATTTCAAATGTTGACTCTTTATATTCTGACAGTACTTAAAAGTATTCCTAGAGTATTTTAATAATTTTTAAACATTTAGGTGTACGAGCGAAAACGTTGGTATGAACTTTACTATAATTTTTAATGAAATTTTTTTGTATGACATACAAAATATCATAGAAAGTTTCAAATATTTTCGTGTGCCAGTATGAATTTTCTTAATAAAATTAATTGTATCGTGCAATTTTTGCATATGATTTTAGATCAGTTTCAATCATGATAATCGTGTTGATGAAATGTTGAAATGTTTTATAATTATATGTCTAGAATTTCTTGCAAGTATCGCAATGTGTATATTGTATACTGTAAAGTAGAAACGAACGTTGGTTCAAGTAGAAGTATTCAGGATGAGTACGGATTTCCTGTTTACCTGATTAGCATACAGACTAACAACGGGAAACCGCAGAAAAGACGGATGTAAGGGAGAGCATACGTAACGTCGATTAATATCACCCGAATGCCGGCTGGTTGGTCGTGTTCCATGGTGTTCGCCGATTCCATTCACGCGCCGTGTTTCATCTGCGCCGATCGATCGATCGCGCCGTGTCGCGTAATTGAAATCTCTTGTCCCGGCAAAAATGTCTTCCGACGACCTGTCCAACCTGTTATCGTAATCCCTGTGCACCAGTCGCTCGAACCAACGACCTCGCCCACCAGAGATAAAAATTTGCTGCGTTGATATTTAACCGTGACCCTGAACTTGCGTGGAAAATTTCAATATTGGAATATTATGAAAGCTTCACTGATCGAATGAGCTTCGTATTTCTATAGAAATAACGGATTGGTTAAAAAAATTTTTAAAAATGGGTCAGTTGGATGTTCGTGTGTGGTATTTGCGTGGTACGATGTTTAGTTGGATGAATTTAAAAAATTTTAAAGCATAGTGTAGTGTTTTATTTTATAGATTCGATTCCAGTTAGAGTGTACAACCGTCTGTGTATTTTTGTGTAACAAATTGAGCATTTAGATTGCCAGAATAATTTAATCGGTAATGTAATTTGACTTTTACTTGAAGTAAATTGGCTTTCATGTGATATATGCGATCTGTTAGTTAAAAGTTAATTGCTCGTATGTCTTCTCGTGTGTGTTCTGTAATTTTTAAATGCACGGTCAGGGTCGTAGTTATTATTTCCTCAATTATCTCTACCCATGTGTCATCGACGATATTGTCATTAACACTTCGGAATTAATTTTTATTATTTCTGCTTTTTGACAACTGACAATATGATGTAAATATTTAAAAGATAAATTCCATGCTAAATTTAAAGAAAAAATTCCAAGTTGATTTTAAAAGCAGAGGGTTTAGGTGTTATTTACGAGTAAATTCAACTCAATCGTATCTATCCTCTGCGTAAAACACGCCTCGTTTACATCGAAATACGACCACTCCAATATCGCAGTGTACATCTGGCACTCATTATCAGATGAAACCCCACAGACTCCCAAAAGACATACGTGTGTTCCTATAGCAACATTCCCATTGCATTCCTATTCGTCAAAATAGACGTACATATAATAAAAGTATTCCTCAACTTGTTGTGATTCTCGAACATTTTATGTTCCAATGTTGCTCTTATTTTACAAAGCAACAAGATTTTTTAAAGATGTACTATAGTAAAGAATTTATCGCATTGTTCGTCATCAATTAAACAATTAATAAAGTTTTCTCTTCCGTTTATATTTAGGATTAAATACGTATTTGTTTGCTCTTCGAATCTTTCGAAGTTGAGATAAAGTTAAATTTACGATATATATTACACAAAATTCCTTGTCGATTATTTCACATAAAATGAAATACAGTTTCTTTTTAGCTCTGCCAAAGGAACTAAACTTCTAATATCTATCTTTTTCTTGAGGTCTTCGTTTAAAACAAAGGTGGCTAACTGGCAGCCCTTACCCCCACTTTCCTAATCGCTATCCCCTCCATTGCATCTATCTCTCCACTGCGTTGAGAGTATTGCGGTCACAACACTCTCGCATTAAGTATATATGTATACATATAAATTGTTTTCTTTACTGTAGCTGCTAAAGTTACAGGAAGATCTATCCCGTTGCAACGGGATAGAATGAATAGAGTGGAAACTAATTTTCATGGTGGGGGAACCGGTAGATTGAATGAGCAGCTCGTATTGTTCGCGGCGGGCAATATTCGCTGATAGAAAAGAAAACACGATCTGTATAAAATGATTGTCAAAAAAAAAAAAAAAATCAGAAGAAAGAAATTCTTTACGTCGACAGTCTTAATCTACAGTGATTCGTTAATATTCAGGCACCATAGTCGTTCGAGAGAAATATTTATATTTCAACACATTAAAGAGCAATTAATTCAACTCAAATATATAATAGGAAATACAAAAATATAACAAAAGGCGATAAATCTCTGGAACACCGTGGTATCCAAATATTAATCAGAGTCACTGTCGTGTTAAAACGGGACGAGATTGGCGCGTTAAGCAGCGGGAAACGAAGCGTATAGACCGTAATGACGTGAGTGCATTTGTCCTGACACCATTGAGACGGTTATTAATTTCAGGAGGGAAGAGGAGGAACCGATCGCTTTCTTCCGCGTTTCGTATCGATTTGTCCGGTCGGCTAGTACCCTTCCGTCGGGAGGAGGAGGGGAGGCGCGTTTTTTTCGCACGGCTTTCGTCTGCGGAAATCCGGCTTACGTTCCAATTAAAAGTTTCGCGAGACTCGGCCACGCGAGCGCGTGATTTAAAGCGATACCTCGTTTTCGATCGTTCTCTCTCTCTTTCAATCTTTTTTCCTTTTTATTCTCATCGATGCGTTATATCGCGCACTGCGTTACGCTAGCTGACGCGAGTTAGTCCAATTTGCTGCCGATTGAACGTATTTTTTTCCACGCGATGCTCGCTCAAACTTCTGACGCGTTAACGAGTACACACCTGCCATTGATTTCTCTCCTCTTGCGCGTGTAACAAACCTATCGATAATTGTTGGCGTTTCAATTTTCCTCTCTCTCTCTCTCTCTCTCTCTCTCTCTCTTTTTAATTGCTTTTAATTGCGAAATTAGACGAAGGTATGAGATTAAATGTCATTGAAGTTGATTCTGATTTCTGAGAGAAGTTTCATTGTATCGAGAATAGATTTTTTATTTTTGTTAGAAACAATTAATAGATTAATTTGATTTCCAAATGTCTTACATTTATTCCATTACAACAATTGAAAACTTATCAAACAAATACAATTGATCAGCTTGATTTCCGAATGTCTCGCACGCTTCTGTCATAAAAAGGAAACGCGCGGGACATTTCGTCGATCGCAGGCGGCGATAAATTTCGCAAGGTTGTTCAGAAATGGTGGCGTAAATTGGTTCGCCGACAAGGTGAGGCAAGGCGAGACAAACACTCGGTCGAGCCCGGTTGCTCATTAACAAAGTGGAACGAATCCGACGTTCCGCGTGAACGCGCCAAGCAAAAGTTAATCGGCGTTGGCTAATCGGGTCTGTTGGCGATAACCTTGAACTGATTCGGCGCCTCGTCATCGGACTGTCCGAGGCAACGATTCAACAAATTAGGAACTCTTTTCGTCCCTCGTGCATCGAGGATATTGTCCGAATCCTTCGTCTGTCCACCGATTTTTTACAGTTCCGCTGTAGAAAAAGAACGTACCTCTATGTAGCGACTCTTTTAGCTGCGATTTTTCTCTCTTTCTCCCCGGTGCTGTTTTTCTTTCTCTCTTTCCCTCGGCGCTCGCTCAATCCGTTGTGCAACACCTGTTGAATCGTTAGCCCGTCTAGCTTTAACGAGGATACAGGTAAGTCGGCAAATGACAGGAGTAACACGCGATTTTAACGGCTTTAATTGGCAATTTCTTTCGACTCCTCTTGTGTGATAACGAATGGTCACGAAAGTCATCGTGAAAAAGGAGGAAGCAGACCGTAAGTTAGAATAAAAGAAGAGAAATTTCATCGGAAAAGTCGTCAACAAAGATGAAATTAAACGATTCCTGCTTTATGTATCAATAATGTCATGATCCGAGCTACAACGAATATCCTGAAAAATCTGAAACGATAAAAGAACAGAGATGAATGAAGATTGGCAGCCATGTTACAGACAGTTTGTACTACTTGAGGATTAATAAGAGTCACTCTAAACATACATTCCCGCTGAAAAGTCTTGAAACATTTTTATTATTAATATTCATTACTTATCGTGGATTATCGTGCATTCATATTTTATAATAAAATATAATACAATGTATAATAATATAGCAATACAATATATAATGCATATAACACGTTAATATATTAATACTTTATTATACAAAGTACGTTTTATATTTATTGTATTTATTTTACAACGTAAATTATTTACATCAAGTATATACAATAAATATAAAATATACTTTGTATAATAAAATGAATTTTTGTATTTATATGCTGTATGTCATAATATTAATTTATAATCCACATTACGTATATAATTTACACTTTTATATCGTATATAATTGCGCTTACTGTATGCAATTTATAATTTATATTCGTTAGACAAACATACTATTTTTTATTACTGTATAAATACGGTACTTGTCCTAGAATCTCCAAGTAGGGGTGTATATTTTACTGCCCTATCTTGCGCAGTGTATATATATCTTCATCTGTCTCCTGTTTTAATTTGATCTGACAAACGAGGAAAGAACGGGATCGAGAAGACGAAGCGACGACGAAGGTTTATCTGTCGTTGAACGTTATCAAGCGCAGTTAAGCCCTAACTGGTTGTTGCCTCGCCTACGTAACTCGCCACGTGCGCCAGCAGGCGGGAGTAATTATCGAACAATAAAGCGCAAGGTGAACGGGCATCGAGCGCTCGTGACCGTGCGTTGTCGGCCGCGAATGCAAACTCGTGAGCTGCTTTAACGAGCCGCCGCGCACTGTACACGAAGCTAAGGTCGTGCCTAGATGTTTCGATCGGTCGACCCAGAGAACCGTGTCGAAGAAAAACGCGATCGTTCATCTACACACCCTCGCCAACTTCATTTTTACTTCCCTTTGTGCTTCTATTTTTTTTTTTTTTTTTCTAAATCGATCTTTTATGGACGACCAGGGTATAAAATTTGCATCAGAGGAATTTCATCTTTTATTAATATATTTTACGAAAAACGTGAGATTTCATTTGTATATAACTTCTGTGTGATCATGACTTCCTTGACTTTGTTAAAATCAATAAAGTCAATGAAAATTTGCTCATCGTGTTTCTTTGCTGCGGTCTTTATATATATTAGATGTACGTACAGTGACAGATCGTGAATACGATCACGAAGTGACAGTGAATTGTACTTTTATGTCAGAATCGAGCTAAAAATTCCTAACTTCCACCACGTACAGAGTACGTGGTATTTCACATCTTTCTACTGGTTGCAAAGTTTACTCGGAACGAGGTTCATTCGTCGTCGGTAATCAGCTTTCAACGCGCGACCGCAGAGTCCACGTTGGTTGTCGTCGTTTGAATTTCAGAGATAGAAAGAGAAAGAGAGATAGATAGATAGATAGATAGATAGAGACAGAGATAGAGGGAGAGGAAGAGACAGAGAGTTTGTAACTCGACGAAACCTGATTTAGAACTGTAACGAGTACTCATTCGGAACTCGATTGAATCGCTTTTAGAATATCGTGCAATGTAGCGGCCAATTAGATTTGAATAGCTTGCTCAGAGCTAGTGCGAAATTCTATCATAACTTGTCCGTTTCTGTGTCTGCGTTCAACACGCGACGCGAATTGACGACGATATCTTTCGTTTGTTGAAAACCAACGTCGACGAAGGGAAAAAGTGTACGCGCGTGCATGTGATGAAGTGTTGTTTAGTTGAAATTCGAATTTGACGGACCGAAGGGACAGACAATGAGCAATTTAAAAATTCAAGAAAGAATTTCACGTCAAAAAGCTGTTGTTTCATTTGGTTATGGGATTTACTTTTGCACGTTGAACGTTTTAAAACATGATACTGTACTTGATTGTTCACAAAATTTTATAGATTTGTTTTACTTCTGATCTATCAAGCAAAAAACAGAAAATTGACTATAAACTAACATATAATCAACATGAAAGTAACAAAATCTTATCACTAGTCATCAGAATGTTTGATTTTTTAATACAAGAAAGTGCGAAGAGGAATAATAATTTAATAATTTAATTTCAGTAGAAAAAAAATGATTCTTTTTGTCATTCTCTCGTGCAATTTATTTCATTCTTAGAGCACACGAGTAAGGATGGTACGGACAGTTACGTAACGTTACGCATAAATTACTACTGCTACTGAAGTTTCATTCGAAAGAATGACGCTCCGCATGCATCTTAACTTAATTGATACGTGTATTTTTTCTACCTTGCATGTGTGTTTCGTAACCGAGGTGAAGTCAACGTAACAAAGAAGCACGGAGTTTCCAATCGCGTGATCACGCGAAGAAACGTCGAGGATTTTTGCGTACGTAGCTGGGGAATTATTCGGCAAACGCGTCGCGGAATTTGTTGTCGGGGGCCCTCTCATCGCTCATTTTCTCGACCGTATCCGGCCGCGAAACTTTGTTCACTCGAATTCTCTAACAAGCCTCGGGCGGCTGCTGAACTTTCGGCAAACATTACGATCAAACGTGGCGAGAACGTCACAGAGCCTCGAATAAACTGTTGATTCGTGCCCTCCCGCAACACTCCCTCTACCCGCTGCACGGCTCATTCTCTATCTATTTACAAGCTCAACGAATTACTCCAAGTTTCTTCCTGTCTGAATCGTTGCCATTTGTGTCGTCTCGTTTGTATCGTTTATACTTGTAGATGTCCCTAGTAATTTCTCCGCGAAGCTGTTGCATCGATTCACGAGACGTAGAAATCGCTGGCTTCCTCGTCAAATTTGCGTTCACATACGACGAGTCGATTGGCGAGTGTTTTGTTAAAAAATTGAAGAGGCTTGAAGTGATTGTCGAACGAAGAAGATTAGAAAGTTGTAATCGAGGAGGGTCGTTTGACTTTTGATTTTGTTCGTCGAAGGGTCAAGATGAAGAAAGTTTTACCGTTTGTTCAGTCGAGCCTCGGTCTTCTTTGATAGATCAGCCAACTGTTGATGCGTTTGACGCCACCAGTATGCGGAAAACTTGAAAGAAAATTAAAATTGGAAAGAAAATTCTAAAGAAATTTCGTTTCTCGCGATTTTCTCTACGAACGAAGCAAAAATCGAACAAATCTCTAAAGAAACGATTTTTCCTTATTTAATCAATTTCCTATGCGTACCCGAGGCTTTGACAGTTGAAATCCTCTCCACCCTGTATAAATACGTCGTTCAATTTCATTTAAAACGCCTCGTCCACGTCGATCGTATTGAAAAACAGACGTCAAACCGGTGAAAACCGACACGCCAGGGCACGCTAACTGGACCAAATTCTTGCACGCGATGTCAGCCACTCCCCCTTGTAATCAAGCTGACCCGAATGAAGACGCGTCAGCGACGAAACCCGTGTTCGACACCCGTGAACGATCGCATGTTGCTGGTCTATACCGGGGGTTGCCGAACCTGTGTTTACCGGTTATCGTGGCCAGTTGTTGGATCCGTTTCTGCTGAGGCCATGAGGTCTATTGTCGTCATGGTCGTTGTCGTCGTCGGGCTTGGGTAATTTTTTTCTCCGGGACACACGAAGATTCATGCGGATGATAAAGCGTTGGACTCGAGTTGGCTCTGGAGAGAAACCGGAGGAAAGAAGAAAAAGAAGAAGAAGAAGTCGGCGAGATGCAGCCGGTAGATAAAATCACATGGCACGCACGAGCCAACGTGGCTCGTCCACGCGAAATCACATTCGTGGAAACGAAAACGAGCCGCTTGTCACTGGCAGTCTTGTAATTTTCTCGAGGGAACGGCCACCGAGCTGGATATCCTTCTCGGTCCCAGTCCGTTCACTTGGTTCACGCCGAGCATCGCTATTCTCAGCGCTCATTCGAGGAAATTCTATATGACTGGTGTTGGACGTTATGCCACGTACACATTGAACTTATTGGCATTAATCAGAAATGATTCGCGAGTTTTGTATAGAAGATTGTAGAAGAAAACTAGCAGCGTAGTGTCCGTGTTTGGTTAGAAATTACAAATGGAACGTAACGTTTGGTATACTTTGAAACTTTTGGCCAGACACATTTATAATATTTTCAGCCAAATACGTGTTTTAACTATTGTATTGGGTCTGCTACAAATAAATCAATACTTGCGGTATCAATTTTGACATTTAACGCTGGACCTACCGATGATCGAAGTGTAAAATCTGTAGCAGAGAAATGGAAATGAAAGGAACAGGAAAGAATTTACAATACAATAAAGAGCATGAGCTTCTGTTTGTATATTTTACTAAAAATCATTCGAGCCTCTGAAAATACTGTTAGAAATATATAAAATTTCCATGAAAAATTTTAAATTGGTCATTTTGACCATTTTAGTAGATCTAGTGTTAAAGTTTATGCTATTTGTGGATTGAAATTCTAGGTATGCTAGATTTAAATTTCATTCAAAAACATACGATATTAATTCAACGACAATAAAATTATTTCTGCTTCAAAAGAAGTACAGTTATAATTTCTATTTTGATTTCTAATCTTTTATTTCTTTTTCCATTTTGAATGCTTCGATTTTGCAGATGCTAATAAAAATTTATTTCGAAGAACTGAACAGCCCCACGCATGCGGATCACTCTTACTCTTACAATTAGACTCGCACCAACGTGTCTGGATCGATCATTGGGTATTACAACTCAAAGCTAATAGTAAATCCCTCGAAATGTTTTTGCAATTACCAAAAATTCGTTACCCCGTCGTTACATGCATCGCTTCCACCAAAATTTGGCCTAAATGAGCAATATTCGTCATTCAGTTGCTCAATATTTGTTTCTCCACTTGCCAACTCGCGAAATCCATCCTCTGGCAATTTAGTTTCCAACGATCTATCCCCGCAAACCGCAGTGTGAACGCAGCATTATTTAGCAAGCAGTTGCGGAGGAGGAAACAAGAATTTCGCAGGGAGAAGTGGTCGTTTTCGTGGTGGTCACTGCAACAAAATACGACGATGCGACGTCGAATTTATTCGTATCGTCGGAAGAGAGTTGAAAGGAGAGAGTACACCGCGATTCTCTGCGTGTATCTTCCTTAGCTGGATCCGAGCAGAATTTTATACATCCTATGATGTATCGATTCACGGTACAAATTTTATATTGTATCCTATTATTTTGTAACATATCGTTTCACGCGATTCATATGAAAATGCACTGTTGTTAACATACTTTCGAGCAGGGACTTCGCTGTCGGTGAACACGTTTTACGATTCTTGGAACGACAGTTCTACTATCCCTGGTAAAAAGTTTTCAATCAAACACAAGTATTTAAACGTATTTGAAAACATTGAATTCTTTTAGGTACAAAGTATCGTCGTATTGGAAAAATATAATTAGATTCTTAATATTCTATAATTCAATTAAATTTCTTTACACGAAGTATTTTGATGTCTTAAAATACTTTTGAATACTTTCATTCGATCGAAAACTTTTCTTAGGGGTAGTGAAACTATCGTTACAGAAATCTTATGATTTATTACATAATAATTGTACGACTATTATTTTTATATATTTATATTAGTATTTTTGAGTATCGGTCAGTCTTAATTAATATGTCTGATCTTCAGACAGTGAAAAAGAATTACTTTTATTAATTGTGAACTATTACATCTCGATCTGGGACTAAATCTCGTCGCTCTCGCGCATCGCGTATCGTCCGACGCAACAAGTCCTCCTTGTCTGACACGGCAGTTTCTCTTCGAGAGTTACTTTCCACCGTTGCCTTTCGAATACCTGTGCCACCGTGGCGAGCCAGGGACCGAGCATTAAGTAACGTTGAGCAAGTTCGTTAAAATTAATTTATCCGCGCGTATGCAGCATGGGAGTGATCGGTGCGGTTGTTTTCGAACCGAAGAAACCCCGTTTCCGTTTCGTGGTTTAGTTTTTGCACATTCAATGACGATTTACCAAATATTAAGGATAATATTGTTGTAGGATAGCATTGCTTTGAAGTATACTCGGTTTTGTTACAATCGGAATGATTGTCGTCATATTTATGAAAAATGATAATATACTTTTATCTTTTTTGAATTTACGCTTGCTCCATTTTCTTGTGACAATTAAATTGACGAAATTGTAGAAAGCACGTAATATAAAATATTCAATCTAATATTTAGTATTAATATTATAACATTCTATCTAAGTTTCATTTTTTCAATTAGTACATATATCTGCTCATATGAGCTACGAATTCGTGTAAATATTCACAGTTTGCTCGTCCGTTGAAAAAATGAGATTACACACCCCGCTTCACTTTTAAGAAGCTGAATTATTGATAAAAATCGATCGGCGAGCAGGTGACAAAGCAACTTTATTTAACATCAGAATTACCGATGAGATTAAAGCATAAAATTTCCATCAGAGACATCAAAGTTAGAAAAAAAAGAACAGAGAAACTTTATAGTACAAGATTTCATTTATATATTTTACGGAAAATTATTTAAATGTACGTTGTTTATTACGTCAATAAAATATAATCTGACAAAAATTATAAATTAGTCATTTTGACCACTTTGGCAATTCTAGTGTTAAAAATACGAGGTTTTAATGACAAGAAGGGAATAAAATCCCATTCGAATTCTATCGCGCGTTGATTTAGTAATTTCTCATAATTTTTGTTCGCGAGTTCGATTTTAAAGGCGAGATCATCGGCAGGACAGCGAAATGCGTGATCACGTAACCGGCGAGTTATGCGCCTGCTTTCAGTTGATCGGTATGTAAACGAGCCGTACTCCATAATTTGCGCGTATCCGTTTACCTAATGACACCTGCCATCATCGACCGATTCGACTCGAGCCTTACAGTCTTCCTGCTTCCGTTTACGATGCAACATCAAACAATCCGGAATTCTTCTTTCGCTTGTCGCAGAATTTAATTCGTTCGACGAAAATTTATTGGAGACGATCACTGATCAATATGAAATTGTGTTCCTTATAATAAACAGTCTTCATGTAATATCGAATGGCAATTAAAAATATTTAATCTTGCCTAAACTGCGCAGAAACGTGCTGCGACAAACTTTCACGTTATATAAATTTTGTTAGATAACCTTCCATACGATTTTTGTGTATCTGTTTTGGACTGATTCTATGTCTTACATTTCCTATCTATATTGTGTTTATTAATAATCTTCACACTACACGAATTACGTATATTCTTTAAAGATCGAGAAGCTTGCGGAAATTTTCATCAGGAATATGAGATTCAGTTGCCACGTATTTCGCATACGATAAGAAGACGCTATAGTTAGCTAACGTTCTTACATTATGGTAATGGAGACGGAATGGAGGAAGCTTCTCAAGTTGTACACTCTAATTAAGATACCCTAGCCTCGCGTGATACACCCATCCAGGAATAAAACTCCTCGTGCATTGTTGTTTAATCATAGTTCTTCGAAAATTCAGTGACTAATTCACCTGCGCTGTGCAATTAACCTACCTTTGGGTAACGTTCTTCAGTTTCTTACGAACGTTATTTATTCCAACATCGAATACTTTTCATTCATTATAATGCACTTCATCGATGATAGTTGTATACTGTATTATTTGGCCATTTCGATCAAACCAAGTACTATAACCATGATTTGTGATCAATTCTTTGTAATTTC
This sequence comes from Frieseomelitta varia, assembly GCF_011392965.1. NCBI lineage: Eukaryota > Metazoa > Arthropoda > Insecta > Hymenoptera > Apidae > Frieseomelitta > Frieseomelitta varia. The sequence goes on along the minus strand of NW_025110215.1, from coordinate 396,887 downwards.
TTTCTGAGTTTTTCAATTTCATTATAATTATATATAAGTCATAGAATACAATGTCACACATTAATGTCCAACTTCATACGTTCATTCGTATCGCAGAAATAACACGAACAACAATAAAGTCTAAAGTCAACAAAGAAAGAAAGGAATCAAATTCGTAGCATTCACCGTGAAATTGTTCGTATTCAATTCCCATTGCCCTAGAAACCAAATTTCGTTCTTTAATTGACAGCCGAGTTGCTTTCCAATTTCTATTGCTGTCATATATTTCTCTGTTCTTTTCCAGTTTATGCGATTGACCAGTACAGCTTCCAACTTGCACTTGAAACACATTCACCTTAAAAATTTCCCTCGACTCGTCGATTTCCATCCAAAAGTTTGTAGCATCGTACGTATCTCTCTGTTTTCCAATTTACCCCGGGTGATCAGGCTATTATTCTCTGACTCGCGTCTGAAACAGTCATCGCGAAACGTTCCCTAATTCTTCGTAATTTCCATTGCGCCGTTACTAACCGACCACAGTCTCACGGTTTTCCGACCGTCTCTCGTCGATCTCTTTCTCTCTCTCGAAACAATGCCGCAGCCGCGTCGTCCCGGCGCGCGATAATCCAATTACGAGACGACGCCGTCGAGGGACGGTCGAATTAATCGCGAGAGATAAATCGCGCGAAACGTCCTGGCCGACTGGTGAATCGCTTTCCCCTTCCCCTGCCCTCTTTTGTCGCGGTTTAACAGCCTGGTCGTCCGTTGGCCGTGCCGACGGGGGTGTCGGCTTTTCGCGAGACAGACGGAGGAACAGAGGCCCGACCGCGGTTGGTTCGGTCGCGATCGTAATTGTCGAGGCAGGCCTGGTGAAAAGACGGTTAAATGGAAAGCATGGCAGGGTCGAAGGGAACGCTTGCAAAGCCTGCGATGCTCGTTACCCTCGTTGCCTCTCTCTTTCAACCTCGGCCTCGCGAACCAACTCGTTTCGCTCGTCCACGCGCGTCTCTCCCTTATTTTGCATCGGTCGCTCCGCTTACCGCACAGTTGTCCACCTGTAAGAAATCTTCGCGAACTTTGTGAACTCGTGTCTGTCGTACGAGGTGTATTTTGTTTCATTTCATTCAACGTGAAATTATTCGAGAATATACTACGTGCGTAACAATTTTGACGTTTTATTGAAACACGTGTTGCGATTATACTGGTTAAATACAGAAAAGGACTAAAAGCAAATACAGAAATATATATAAAATTGCATACTTAAACAACCGAAATATTCCGCGAGGTTATCTTTAACGCTTATACGATGATTATCCAGGTGTGGATTTCCATGTTCAGCATTTTCAGATTGCTTTCAAACTTTGTCAATAACAATCATAATAATCGTTTCATATACAACCGTTTTCAAAATGTTTCGTAAATGCAACGTAAAAGATTCTGTCGATCGCGATCGTTTCAATACTTTTGTACGTCACATGCACATACATTGTTACACTCGCATTGGTGTGTGTGTATGTATGTTGATGCATGTGCGCGCATGCAGCTCGAACGTATCGCGTGGTATACGTAAGTACGTTGTTGCATCGCAAAATCCCAGCGGGATCGACGACATTAGAGCTCGGGTCACGACAATGCTCGTGCGGTTCAGCGGCACCGACGATGATGCGGTACACGTGTTCAAGGACGCTGATTTCGCTGGAATCCGTGCCGGTTCGTTCGGTCGGTGCACGGTCACGGTTGCGACCTTGGCAACTTTGGACACCACCGTCTCTCCACCCGCAACTCTGCGCACGTTCGTTTCGTCGTTTCAGACGATCTTTATCCCTTTATTTCTGTTTCGCTGCTCTTTTATCTTGGAGTATTTCTCGCCATTTTCTTTTTTTTTTTTTTTTTTTGTTTCGTGAAAATTTTTCCATCTACAACGTTATGGAAATGATCTTCATTCTGTTTTTCTGTCACGACTCGTCGTAGTGTCTTCTTTCTTCCCTTCGTGGAGATTTTTTTCTCTTTTATCTCTGACGTACTCGGTCGTTGATAAAACAATCGAGTTACGTGATTACCGATCACGACTGCGACCTTGGCAATTTCTAACACCTCCACTTTCTCCGGCTGCAAACTTTCATCTTGCAATCTCTATTACACTTTTCCCTTTCTTCGAGTATTTGCTCTATCTTTCGTGAGAATTTCTTTTCTCTTCGTGACACGTTTCATCATTAATAAAATAATTGGAAACTTTAGAGACTTCGTCCCTGCCTCTGCGCGTTTGTTTCGTCGTTTCGTGTTTTCTCGTTCAACGAATGTTGTTGTTCTTTCTTTCATCCACGTCTTCCCTTACGTGTTTTATTGTTAATAAAACAATTGGGTTAAGCGATTACCGGATGATTCAACGCGTTTTAGCTCGTGGAAAAGTTTGCAATAGGGAAGAGTTAGGATAGACGCTCGGAGTTTTATGGCTTACGAAAAGTTTGATAAGTAGGAAGCAAGTGGTGCAAGCGATACTTCCCCTTCTCTCTCTCTCTCTCTCTCTCTCTCTCTCTCTCTCTCTCTTCAGGTAGTATATGCTTCGAGAAACCTGGCAGACGATATCCGGATCAGGATTGTGCTGGTGCGCAATTTACAGGGCATAAAGGAACGATCGACTGCAAGATCTCGGTTCTTTTGATCGAGAGGGAAGTAAAATAGGGTCGCGCTCCTCTCCAACGGATGAAACGAGAGAAACAAGTGAAACGGTCCCGTGTACAACACGATCCATCTGACCGACGTGAGATTTCGATTTCTAGAAAATTGTTTGGTTTTCGTTCACGTGCATCGTTTAAGCGTGATTTCGTTCGCCGTTCGTTCCGCGGGAATCTTAATTTTGAAATTCTGCGACGCGTTGAAATTGAATCGGACGCGCGAAGTTGTTGAAAATTAAATTGGACATACAAACTTGCTGGAGTTAAATTGGACGTACAACGTGTTGGAATTGAATTGGACACACGACACGTTGGACGTGCAAACTTCGAAGTTTTAATTTTAAGATTCGGATGATGATAAACTTCGAGGTTTCGAGCTTGCGAAATTCCAGGAAGCGAGATATAAGTCTCGAACTTTCGGGCTGTCGAATTTTGAAAATTCCGAGCTTCCGAATTCGCAAGTTCTTTTTCGTTCCTAAGGTTTCGATCTTTCGGACCCCGAACACGTTTCAAGTAGGAAACATTTCGAGAATTTCACGCTTCCGTGTTCTGAAGTTTCTAGTCTCAAAATTTCGACCTTTCAAATCTTAAAAATTTGAAACGCAACTCCTTTCCGACAAGAGTACAACAGATTTTTCGCGAAGCTATAGTTCTGTGAGGCAAGGACTGACAGGCAAATTGTAATAATGAAATTCATATTCGGCGGTATTTTACACTATGTAATTACTATATTAGAATAAACTTTGAACGAATTAAAATTTTTAAATTGAAGAAAATGAGTGAATTAGTTAAAAATTAATAAAGTTTGAAATAAAGCTTAATTTAAAAATAAAATTTTCCTTTTTATTTTTATTATTTACGCTTGTGTGAGTTATTAGCGATTTGAAACTAAATCTTACAATTTATTATATAAGTTAGATTGGAAGGTGTATTAATTTTAGGCTCGATTCTTTAGGTTGTCATTCAGGACTTCAATTGATGTTTATTCACGATGTATTTTTGGCACTGGACAATAATATATTACACTGTCAGTTGAATTTCGCACAAATCACAAATTGGGAAATCTTCTTCCTTGAGGAGATAGTGATGCATGAGTTTAGTATGGTTCGTTATGATCCTTGAGATTACAACTTGATAGAGAACGAACGAAAATGAACCTAGAAAGATCATCTTTAATTATTGTTAGCCACTGAAATAAATTAATTAATCGTTCCACAAAGAATTGCCAAACTACAACAAAACATAATTGTGTGACACGACTCTCTTCAATTGAGAAACAAGTGAGCCACTAATAGTGGCACATAGTTCAAAAACTATAGCTATAAACTAGCTATAAACAGGTTAAAAATCCAATCACAAAATTCAGTCTATCTAATTCAAAAACCTCAGGCTTTCAAACTTTCCCCATTGTCAATCACTACTTTCAGCCCTTCCGTCGCCTATCTTATACAATCACGAGCATCTCGAAAACCAAGGTCGTCCCCACGAAACTCGCTGAAAAATCTATGAAACCCGGTGTGTTCCCGGTGCGTGCGAGTCCGGTGAAAACACGATTTCGTGCGTTCACCCTCGTGCTGCCCGTTACGGTGCTCGACCTCCCCCGCGTAGGAAAAGATTGCGGGAGGGTCTACGGTTGTGCGAGTACGCGTATTCGGATCGTGTGCACGCTGCGTACGCGGGGGTGATGGGCCGTGGACACGGTGAATTCTCTCTTTCTCCGTTTCTCTTCTTGCTTGGGATGGTGAAGAGAAGAGAGGAGAGGAGAGGAGAGACGCGCGAGTGGGGCGCACGTGCGTGTGCGTGCGGCAGGAGGGCGTGCAGGGCGACGACGGAAGGGTGAACGCACTCGATGCACCGTGCTCAACGAAGAGAGAAGAGGGCTCGGCGCGAGCTCGAGAGAGAGAAAGGGAGGAGGAACGTGTGCGAGAGTCAGCGATCGTGAAAGTGAGGCGCAGCCATCGATCCGGCTGCGCTCGTGCGCCGAAACGGTAAATGGCCGTTCGGCAACTCCACTCCACTACACCCCCTCCGGCTTTCGGTTTTCGACGTCTCGATCGCGTCCCGCGTCCCGCCGTTTTCTCGGGAATCACGTACACGCCGGCGTCCCCGTTGAAGATCACGGCTTTGAACGGGGTGTGCACGCGTCTTTAATTTTACATGTCTTTTCTTCGTATATATTATGCAAATATTTGACCACCCTCATTTTAGTGTAATGTAATTGTAATCAGTATGTATATATATATATATATATCCTCTACAATCGTGTAAACGCTGCATCATAATATTGCATAGTGTGGTTGATGATGGAAATAATATTTAACATCAATAACTATCAAATGTTCAAATACTCGTGAATTTATCTGTGAATTCAAATAATACACGTTGAATGTTATAGACGGTCGATTTTCAGCGAGGCAAGAATTGTTAATTTCATGTTTTCTTTCTTGTATAAAGCATCATTTAATATTTCCACTTTCGAGACGATTATAATACGATATTTGTCCCAACACTTTCGAGCGGGTGGTGTGTAATTCAATGTCCGTATATCCGTGAAACGGAAGTACGGAATCAAAGAATATTTCAACGTATTGTTCAGGTGATTTCAAAATCTAAATTATAAACAGTAGGAGCTCTTGCAATTGGTTGTAAATTAGGTGCGTATCACCAGGCAAATCTCGTCTTGGTGAACGCGAAATTCACGACAGGTGTCTCTTACACTGGTTACGACACTTGTAATTTCATTACGCCGGAGCTTAATCCGATGTAACGCGTGTAACGATACCCCGTTCGCTTAACTGGAACAGCCCGCTCGGCGACGCTTCGTCGCAATAAGCGTTCAGCGGCTCCGGTTAAATAAATCAGTCGCTGAACAAAAGTTTCGCCGGATAAATAGGGTGCAGTTAAACGGATCTCACTCTGTAATTACCTGCTTCGGCGTTTCTCGTCTAGAAGAACGCCTGGTTGCTTCGTTCAACTTGAAACGAACCTGCCTTTTGAAGACTAGTCTTCGCGATAACAAGCTTCGGAATAAAATGGCTCTCGGTGAATATTTTTTTAAAAACCGGTTCGTGATGTTCAAGGTGATTTCAAAAGTAAATTAATATTAATTATTATTATAATTGTATGCTACCATAATTTTTTTTTCTTCCTGAAATTTCAAACAACAAACGGACGCTTTTGAAATACACTATTATATATAAAATACTGTTGATGTTGGAAATTTCTGTCGACAAAAAGATTTCTCCTTTCAGTTTCAAGGAACTCTTTTTTAGGAATAAATTAATTGTTTAATAATTGTACATAAAATACTCTATGATGTATTAATATTATTATATATAAAATGTTATTAACATTAGAAATTTGTGCGAACAAAAAGAGTTCTCAAGAAACTTTTTAGAAATAAATTAATATCAATCATTTAATAATTATTAATCTACGAAGTTAGAGTATTTTTAACGACAACTACAACAGTGCAGAGTATCAGTACCGAGTCTCGTGTCTCTGATACTCGATTTTTCTTAAGCCGATATTACATTCGAAGGGAGATGATGCGGGCGCGCGCTTTCCACAGTAAATATTTGCTCGATGAAGTGACAATTATCGCGGTACGTTCGTGTTAGCGATAGATGGTACGAATAAAGTGAAATGTTTGCTCTCGTCTGTGTATGAAGGTGCGCTTAGAACGTCTATTGCTTTTCGTACATATCAGCGTGTATGTATCAGATTGGTAAAAAGTAACTATGTTTTTTTTTTTTTTTGTCTGCAAGTCTAAAAGGCGAATTTTTCAGGAGAGAATTTTCCTCATCAAACCAATTCTGACACTGTCGTAATTCAACTTCTTCGCCATACATATCGGATAATTTTTGCGTTTCCTTTTTCTCCTTTTGTTAACAAAATCGTGTATTTTCTCTTTCTGAGACAAGCTTGAACAGTCAGACACAATGAATTTATGGTATAAATTGAAGTTAGATTTATGTCCATACATTAGAAAAAAGAAACAACGCAATTACTTTTTGGCCAGTCGAATATAATAATACAACGCTATCACAGAAAGTCGATCCGCGTGAAGCACGCGTTTCAATGTGTCGCGCGATCGCTTTCGTCTTTTCAATCAAATCGCTTTGAATATCGATCGGTTGTGCTCAGCTAATTATGTAGTTTCAAAAGACAAAAAGGGAACAGAAAAGAAAGGGGAACGCCATCGTCATAGACCAGGCCCGCGGTTCGTTTGTTTCGAGAGATTACGAGAATCGTAATTACACGGTTAATAACGTCCCGGTCGGTGCATTATTCCGGCTACGTTACGAATATCTGTTGGCGATTATTTAGCATAAAGGTCGAATTAACGTGTCACGGCTGGTTAAAGGATCAAAGCTGTGCAACATTTTTGATCGTTCGCCGTGTACAGCGGAGCGCGCGTTATCGGACAAAGCGTCGAGCACTCAAAATGTTCGATAACCGCGATTATCGTTAGCGCCGCCTGAACGAAATTTCGAAAGCAATTCTCGTTCTCGTTAATCCGCGTTGTTCGCGTCGAAACGTTTCGTTAGGCGTGTTCGACACGATCCCGGGAATAGCCGGATCTCTTCTCGCGTGGACAACAAATTTCGCGGCAAAATAGAATAATAATAACGTCGCGAACAAAATATCTACTATTTACTCGGGAAAGTAGTTATTCCCTTCGAAATTCGGAATACACCAAAAAAAAAAAAAAAAAAAAAAAAAAAAAAAAAAAAACGAGAAATGTAAAAGCAACAAACGCTCTCCAAACGAGAAAAACGAAGAGCCGCGTAGTTTCCTTCTGAAACAATCAAGAGGATTAGCAAGTACGAAGCTTTTATTTCCGACGAACGTACATGCAGAAACTGTCTTCTACTTGTAATACACGTGGAAACGGCCCGCGGCAATCCGACTAATTGCTGGATTATTTCCATTGCTGGCTTGTACAAACCGGAACGCGTACGTGCAAACAACCGCTGCTCCTTGCCGCTTCGAATTTAAAACCACAGACCGCAGGAGAATTTCAATGGCCATCGCCGGGCGTAAATACGATTTCGTATAGACCAAGTATCCGTGTTGGAACCGCAACATTTAAATCCGACGTTTAATTCACACCTATCCACGAGACTGACGAGGGGTTAAACGGAAGAAAGTGCAGCACAGTAAAACAATTTGCGGCGGAAAGCGCGTGCGGAAACTCGCGAGACTAGCGCTCACGTTTCGCGCAATAAACGGAAACGCTGACGGTTGGAGAGCGTTTGTATCGGTGGTGAACAATAAGTGAGAGAGAGAGAGAGAGAGAGAGAGAGAGAGAGAGAGAGAGGGGGAGAGACAGGGAGGTCATGGTGGTTGCTCGTTATTATTCAGTCGGTAGAGATGGGATCGAGTGTCTCACAAGTAGGTTCGAAACCTTCGTAAGTATTTCTAATGATACTTTCAAGTATACTCGGATCTCTCTTTAAGAATTCGTCCTGATTATAACCAAGTATTACCAAACTCTCGTTCTTTGATTTGTCGCTTGCTTTCTTTTTATTGTCAGTCTTTCGTTTTATTAAAGTTGCTTCAAACGTGCATTGCAACTTAGAAGAAGACACGATTGACGATGTATGTTCAGAGAATTCTCGAATGTGGATGACTAGATGCGTCCACTCGACGCATGCTTTTGAACGTTGAACGAACGTCTTCTCCATTGTATCGGAATAAATATGTTGGAGCTTCATGCTCACACGAACACTATGCATATGAGAACTATGATACAATTCAAGAGACATCACTTTTGTGTCCAATCTTTGAGTTCCCTCCTTCTCCATTGAACTTGACGAACGAAACGAATACCTGGCAAGTGTGAATCCGTCTGAAATTTACTTAATGCGTTCATAAGTATCAGCAAAGCAAATTAATCCATCTTCGAAATCCGCTCTTCATTGTGTTTCTCCATTGAACTTGATGCGCGACAAGAAACGAACACATCGCAATACGTAGACGTATCGATCCAAAACGTTCGAATGGCATTCGAAATTTACGCGCGGGGCTTGACTTGGATTCGTAAGTATCGGGCGTGCAAATCAATTCATCTTGTGTACGAAGAAATTCACATCGGAGGAAGTGAATTGAGAAATAAAGATGCGATTGATTAACGAATTAATCTGAGTGACACGCGTTTGACTTGATCCCATCTCTATCTGGCGGACGATGAATCTCGTCGCGGGGATGGTTGTCGTTAGCGGCGGGATAAAAAGCGTTTTTCGCGTTTGCCCGGCGCAAACGGTCCGCTGGACGGGACAAAGGAACACGTTCTTTCTCTCTCTCTCTCTCTCTCTTTCTCTCTGCCTGTCTGTTGGGTCCGGTCGGTGCTCTGTCCAGCCTCGAAACGTAAACGGCTGTTTGCTCGGGCCGTGGAGGGTGATTAAAGGGAATGGCACGGAGGAACGGCCCTCGTGTAAGTTCCGAGTTCGAAAGCCTGCGTCCTCACTCCAGGGCACGCTAACTCTTTTGATTCCCGGTGTTCGAGTTCCTGCTGGTAATTAAATCCCGAGCTCCATCACGGCTGCTCGCTCGTTCAATCTCTGTAGAACGAGCGAGCGAGCGCGAGAGAGAGAGAGAGAGAGAGAGAGAGAACTCTGCGAGCTTTGAGCTTGCAAAGTCTGCGAACTATCGAACGCGAACCAATTACCGTAACTAATTAGCCATTCGAGCTCTCTCTAGCTTTCGAGTTCGCTAAGCCCTGTTAGCGTTGCCGGAAAACGCGTGCCTTTGCTCGTACATCGGATGGTACTTACGCTTGCTACGCGATACTGTGGCTTCCGGGGAAAAAGTGTGAATCGAACGGGGGCGTAACCTTGCAGCTTTTCGCGACCTTGATCCACGTTTTCGCGACCCGTCGATCGACGTTCCCACGATGGGAACGTTTCGTTCGTTCTTGTTGGCACGGCCGCCAACAAGAATCGATATGGCGAGTATCGTGAATTGAAACGTCGAGCAGTGACGCTTATTAATTACGTAGCAATGTTTGCACGTTATTGTACATTTGTTGGAATATTTACACAATAATTCGTTGGATCTAAATTCGTTGTACCTGTACGTCAAAGTTTATTCGTAGGAGAAAAAGGTTATTAGCTGATTGTTGCCATACGTTATTTATAGGAGAGAAAGGTTGTTAGTTGATTGTTGCTATTGGATCCAATTCCAGAGCGAATGTCGGATATTGTTATTGAAGCTAATATTTGTCCAATTGCAAAACTCGTGGAATTGATTAGGATTGTTGCTAAATGAATTATACGGTGGTTGTTTAAATCGTACGTACATTCTGTTTAATGAAAGTTCACGCATTTACTTACTTCAAGGAATCACATATTCAGTATAATATTACCTTTTACGAGACAAAGTGGAAATCCTTTCGCCTCGTAGTTTACCTTGTGAATACTTTGCGCGTTGTACAGAAATCTTTTCAATCTTAAACTCCCTGCAAAATATGATCTCGCGACATTAACGCGTAACTATTACATTTTTCCGTACAAAGTGAGTTCACGCGCAATTCAATTATCGGTGACTTTGACGATTAAATTCCGCAGACCTCGTCGGCGACGTTGAAACACAGAATTTCAAAGCGCGAAATGAAAGAATTATTTTACAAAGAGAGGAGTTCGCGTGTAAATTAATGTTTCTTTTCAGATGAAGATCAAGAATATTTCTTTGGCTCGCGCCTGCACGGCGCGGCGAATTACGCGAAAGCGAGAGAGCTTCTCGGCGCTCGTATGAATACCGTATTTACGGAATTAAGATTTTAAAAATATACGTCGAGCGGTGTTAATGTATGAAAATGAGACGCTCAAAAGGTACAAGGTGGATAGAAATTTTAACGTGACCGGAAGTTTTCAAGTGGACTAGTTAACCATTTCTTCGCGTCTAACGTTCGCGCCGTCCTAATTAAACATATAAACGCTGATTCCCTCTCAAACAAATTAAATCAGACTACGTCCGCGCAAAGATTTCTTAAAATTCATTGAGTGTTTGAGAACTTAACTTGGGAAACTTGAAGAAACAATTCAACATTAGGAAATTTTGTAATCAAAAATCAACATATCGTAGTAAAGTATTCAAGCAATTAATCGTTAAATCGTTTAGTCGTTAGATACCAAAATAATCATAGTAAAACTATCTTGATCGATACCAGCCAATTACCATAAGATCAAATTAAATAAAAGAATAAGATTTTCGCAGACAAATCAGATCAAACAATGTCAATCCAAAGATTTCTTAAAATACGTTCTTAAGATGACTGAAATTCTAATTGAAAAAGAGAGGCTTATTTTAAATTCTCTCTCACTTTAGAAAATTTCACGTTCTGAACGAAAAATCAATCGTAATACTCGTAAACTGTTATAAACATCAGTTTATTGCCATTAACTTTGAATTAACAAGGAAACAAGCGGAAAATTCGTAGCGTAACCGCAAACATAATAGAAAATTAATTTCAAATTTTCGACCGGTAAGCGTGTCTTTTTAGATTGCTAGAATTCTCTATACATTAGATCGCGTTCAATCGTTGAAATCTATCGTTGAAATCAATGTTGGTCGAGCGTGACGTAAAGTTTCTCCTCGAAACGGTACACGACGTTCGTCGCTGACCGCGAGCATAAGCGACGATCGATACGATCGATCGGATCGTGTAATAGTCTTGGTGGAACGGCCTTCTTTTCGTTTTCATTCGTACCCAGTAGAATAAAATGTGTTCGTTTAAGGCTTCTTTGAATGTGCCTGGTTAAAAATTGTCTTGATACACGTGAACTTGATAGATTTTCACACTGAATTTTCTCTCTTGAGAAATTCGTATTACATTCATTTACCCTCCCAGAATGATCGTCTGTCGATCTGATTATTAGCTTCTGTTTAATCCAGAAATTAATTTAATTGAAGTGTATTTGAGAAATAATCAAAGTCGATTTTATAAAAAACGAGGCTGCGGACAAAACAATCTTTATTGTATTTTTCGACTCATTTTTGCCTATGAAGCATCCTTATGAAAGTTTTATTAAATATATAAAGTGTTCAAAAATATTTTCATGTAAGTTTGAATTTACTTATTTTACTTTTCAACTAATTTTTGCGTACAGAGTCTCCGATTCTAGCCGATTGTCCACGAGTCGTGAACATTCTGTACAAAATGTGCACGATCAAATTTTTATTAAATATGTTGGATGCCTGAAAATATTTTCGCGAGCCAGCGTAAGCCTGAAGTTACTCGGCTCGGATCGATTTGTTATCGATTTCGCCGGCTGGACGTACTCGTGGGAATCTTGATCCCGTACTCCAGCGGCGTTGCAATCCGTCAAGCATGTTAATACCACGCAGCCTGTTCAAATTAACCAAGACAATTGATCTTAAGCCCGTATTTGACTAGCCGACAGCCAGGAATATTCGTTTGAATTAATCTGCGGCCGGAAGCGAAACTTTGCCTCCACGCGCCGTCGCTCGCGTTGTTGCCACGAGATCGAGATCGTTTGCAAGGAAATGACACCGCGATTACCGCTGTACATCTCGAAACTTGCCTGATCCGCGATTACTCGACTCGCCGTCTGAATGTTCCAGGCTCGTGGTATATATTCACAACCGATCGGGAATCGACCTCGGATGTTTCGTGAAAGTTGAAGTCTGCCGGACAGTCTGCGAGGTAGCGTGCTTGCCTGTAAGTTACGAGGTTTGACCGTAGTTTCGAACAGCAATGTACTTCTTGCGGTCTGTAAGCTGGCCTGAACATTGAGCGGCTATTCGGACGCTAACTGTGGGTTCGTTCGAGTATAGAATCGTACAGTGGTAAATAAATTTTGTGGACTTTTACTCAGAATGAAATGCGATAGGACACAATAGAAAACACGATTTAGAAAATAGAACTTCGGTGAGAAACAATTTTATATATCAAATATGTAATACGTATGAGTAATGAGAGTTGAGATCAATCGAAGAATTAAACGATTTCAAAAAAATGCAGTGGATATTATTGCGAATAAATACTCCGCAGTATATACGTATGAAATCCTTTGGCTAGATGCACTCTTCAACTTCTCCTTCTAGAAGTTAAATATTAATTACTTCTCGAAGCTAGTTTTAATACTAAATCGAGAAATGAAGTTAATCCTGCTCGTAAAATTAAAAACATAAAAAGAAAAAGAACAGTCTCTTAACTGTTCAAGTTACTTGCACTTTAAGAATGATCGAGCGAAAACATCTATCCGCAAAGATCCAGACAATTCTAAGCGATCTAATCTCTGATCTAAATTGGTTACTCCTCTTTCGTGTCATCGATCTTCAACCTACGCGACCTATCAAGCAACATAGTCAGTCGTGTCCCACTTCTGCATTCCGCATTCGCTGCATACGTACACGTATGTATATACCCGAGGACGATCCTGTCGCATTGAAGGAAACGTGCCCGCTAGAATTCAATACGTCGTATCGATATACGTACACACATCGATCGCTTTCGTTTGAATTCTAAATATCACCGAGCGGATGTTCAGCCGGGCGCGAGACGTCGAAATAATAATAAATCGGTTGAATATTCACAATCGATCGGGACGAATCTTGTTCGATCGAACGACGTTGCTCCGCCTCGAGCCGAGTCTCGGCAAAGCAGCGGTTATCCAATTTGTTACAGAACGGAAGATTGTGGAGTTGCCCAGCTGGGAACTTACAATGTGTTTAATAAGAATGTTCTCTGAAAAAGAAATTCTTTTTGTAAAAAATTTTGCACAGATCGAAAATACTATTCTGCACTCAATTAATAGCGTCTCCACTAACGATTATTGCTTGGACATGACGAGACATTTCCATCACTTTTCAGCATATGAGACAGATAAAGACCTCCATATTTCTTTTCAGAGAAATGAAGGGCGTGGACTTTTAAACAAAGTCGATATCGAAATCAATTTCGTATTAAATAATCCGATTAATTCGTTCGTCATTAATTCTGAAAATTGCCAGAGCTGAGTTTCTGTTCTCCAGAGAGACCGTGTTTGGAAATATTCGCGAGGGAACGAAAAATAAAGGTGAAGAACGAAGCTCGCGTGACCAATGGTACACGCGGGTCGATAATTAGTTACCCGACGAGGTCGTAGATCATAATTGGCAGAGGGCGATGCAAAAATCGAGATGCACGACCGTTTAATCGAAACCGTCGTAACGGTAGTCGGTGAAATTGATGTATTTATCGCGTGTATTAAAATCATGATCTCTCTTGTTTCGACTCGGTTGTTTTTCGTCTGCTTTTCCCGTGGTTCCTGTTTGAAAACTCTATTTCCTTTATTTATCGAATCGTATCATGTGTGCAGTGACCGAGGAAAACATCTCAATATTTAGAATAAATTCGTTTTATGCGAATGTTTTCTATGAAACATTTGAAAATTTCATTGGTTCGATTATGAAACAATTTAAGAGTGTGTATAAAGATTGCAAAATATTTATTAGTAAGAAACTAAGCATACAGATCAGACAAATCACTTTGAAACTAAAAAAATATTGTAACACTTGCTTGTGAATGGTCGTGAATTAATATAGAAATGCATGGTAATTATCATACAGAACGGTATAGTGGCAAATTTTTTAATCGCTTCAGCAATTCGTATGAATGTTTAATTTTTGATGAGAATTGGTATTCAATAAATAAATGAAATTTTAGTATAAAGGATACTTTTGTGAAATACATACACTAAATATCTTTTGTTAAGATGTAGAAAAATATATTGTATCTTTATTAATTGTTCATTACATTGATATTAAAAATTATTCATAGTGTTAACAAATTTCAGTATTTGACGGAGCAATGTTCAGCAATTATCACGCATAGACTGCGGATTTTTATGTATGTATACAAACTTTAAACGCATACAAATGCACTTGGTAATGTGAAAACGTAAAATATCAAAAATATTATATTTGTTCTATTCAACATACAAATCTTTGTCTGGATTCTACTTTTTAAATTATTTTCACGAAAATACGAATTCGCACAAAAATCCGCGGTCTAATTATGTATTTAATTTAACTATTTATCCTGCCAAATGATGGCTTGTAACCATGAAACAATCGGATCTCTCGATAACACTCGAAATTCCATGGGTGTTCCACCCATGATACGCACAAGGTGCCTATTCGTCAAATTCATTTTTCCACAAACGTTCGTGCACTCTTGCGAGCCACTTTATTTTCATCTTCCTCACTGTTTTCACCTTTTTTCTCCATTCGTTTCTCGACTGGAAGACGCTCGCATCTCTTCTCGTTCTCTCCACTTGCTCGCGAAATGTACGTTTATGCAAAGTCGGGCGCAGTTTAACCATGTGTCAGTGCGTAACGTGTGTGGTGTACGGCGGACCGTAAGATCCACTCGAGCAGGCGATATTTTTCGCTGAGAACGCCACCTTCTTCGCCCGGCTCCTACGTTTCAGCTGCTGCTGGAACTTGCCGACAAATTATTAACGTTTCCATCGGGAGTCCTCTTCGTTCTCTCCTTCTCCCTTTCTCTCGCTCTCTTGGTCGCTACCTTCGACTACGTAAAATTCCCGGGGTTGAAGGCGATTTGAAAAAAGACGAGGCAAGTTTGCAGCTCCCCTTGGAATAGGGTTTAATCTTCCAGGAAGTTTCGCGGATTAAAGCGGCGGATCCTCTCCCCTCCGGTTGCTCGGAGAGGCCACCGTGGAGAAACTGGCCTCCAAACTCCTGCGTGGATCGTTGCCAGCAACTTTTTTAACGCAATAACGCTATCGTCGAAGCTTCTCACTTTCGGAGCTGCCGGAACGATCTGTTGTCTTATTCTTCCAGCCACGTGGATCTGATTTGATCCTTGGGTGTTCTTTGTCTCTGGAACTAAGAATCGGAAGAGTAACTATGTCGTTCGATGTAAGAAGGACATTGATGACAAAGAACAGTTTGAAGTTCCTCAAGTGTAGAGCCTAATTTTAAATTTTAAAAAACATTTGGATCTGAATAATAGTGTTATTATTATTATTAAAGTTATCAAAATACAGATATTATTAAATATTTCATCACACGTGTGTCGAACAACGAAAGTTCTCCCGTGGCTTCTCGTATCAGAGAACGTGTCTCAGTTTTTTTCTTTTTCGTGACCCTGACGCGCATTGGACTCCCACACGTTGGATTTCTTTAACCCTCGGCTCTTTGACTTTTGCCGTAACTTTCGATCTTTCTACGACCTTTTCGCTCAGATCTCCCTCGTCGACGAAGTAATCGTCCACTGATTTGCCAACCGAGTCACTCTGGAAATGTTACGTATCGGCGAGATTCGCTAATAGAGAGTTCACAGATAGAGGCGAACCAGTAAATTACCTTTGACTTGTAGGCTACGCTGCTCAATAGAGTGGCGTGACGTACAGAACTATAAGCACGGAACTGTGACAGCAACTCGTAGCCAACATACTGTTCCAAGTTTCTAATAAGCAATACCCTCGAGAGTGTGAAACATCTGGTACATACGCTAACCGGCTAGAAATCGTTTTAGAAAGCCACACACTAATTCCGTCGCTTTTACCCTGACAGTTCCAAGAAACATAAATGATCCGTGTCCGTACATGTTGCAACAACAAATGAACTCGCGTTTTTTCCGACGAATAGCTGAGAAAAAGAAAGAATCGCGACCGAAGATTACAGACTCGAGTCTTAATCTGTATCACTGGACATTTTAGAGATCGTAACAAAATTTCGAATTTGGAACTTGAAACTTTTTCGGAATGTAATTCAATTCCTCGTCTGGATACTAGTGTCAATTACGTGGAACGTGAAACGTAAAGTAAAATTAAGTGTCGTAAAGTCTTTTAATATAATATAAATTGCTACAGTCGTTTGTTGTTCGAGGCTTGGTATCAACTTTATTGACGTTCGACTGATAATTAATTGAGAGGACAGATATTGTAGACGATTTACTGGTTCATCTGGTGCGTGTCTTTGCGAAAGTAAAGTCGATGCGATAATTAACGTACACGCGACGAATCGTCGCGAGCACGAATCGAGATAAACAGTGCTCTGATATCGGGTATGTAAATCGTTGCGTGTCCCTCTGTCCACGACGAATCGACGGTGATATTTTAAGAGTGTTCTCTTCAGTCTGAGAAGTTATTTAATTGCGACGTGCGGACGTTTAATCGAGACGAACGACGGAATGAATGGAAAGGGAAATGGTCAATAACAGTATTATCGCCGACCATTTGCCCGATATAACCTGTTTGTTACGTTTATTGCAACCCCATAATCGTTCCAAGTGGTTTTCTTAGTTAGTTTGCCGATCGATACTTTGTTGACAATTATCCGCAAGAGATCGAGACACATCATAAAACGAGATAGACTATCTTTCGAAGAAAACTGAAAGTCTTGTTCTGTGAATTCAATTATTACGTTCGGTATCATTTTTGAAAAATTATCGCACAACGAAACTTTGTTCAATTTCGTTCCTTTTACAAACTGCACGTTGTGTATCATTTGAATGAATGAAAACAGTCTTTGCGATTTTGGATTTCACAAATCTACAAAGACTTACTATGTGAATTATAAAGTTGAACGATGCATTATACGATACGATTAATTTTCCTTTCGAGTTTGATACTTTTGCTTTATAATTTTATTATTACACAATCAATATGTGCATCAAAGTATGCAATGATAGTATTCACTGATATCATTAGCATCCAGCAATCGCTTTAATACACAGTGACTGACTTTGACCTACTAAAATCTTACGTAAACGAGTTCCCAACAGGATTGTTTCCATTATGTGTCGCCGGCAAGGATGACCAAACCCGCTGGAAATTCATTACATAATATTTTGTCGGTCAACCGGGACGATAAAAGCGAATATAAGCGGCGACTCCCGTTCTATATTTCCAAATATGTGCATGAAATATATGACGAAGTCAACTCGCGTTCGACAAATTTCTGCCAATTTAAACCATAATTCCTTCGGTCACTCCTTTCTATGACATTATGCAACTTTCATCCTATATAAACCACTTTCACGTATTAAAAAGAACCATTGTATTACCATGGTGTTGAAAAATTGCTGACCAAAATACTTTGGTAGTAATTGGGTATAACTAACACTCTATCATAGTGGAATCATACTGAATGGTATCTTCTACACACAATGTGAAATCTTGCGATTGTCTTTTTCTTGAAATGTCTCGAGGAGAATTGTGTAAAAAATTTTTAAGGATATTTAGTTTTTATTTTCGATTACTCGTGATTCTATCGCATACGTGTATCAATCATTTTCTTTTCTGCGCTTTTCTCTTTACCTTTGATCTATAATAACATTTAATATTTTCTTTATCCACATTAATACACAAAGTGGACTGCTTTTGTCATCTCTGTCAATAGTAATAACTATCACATCCAATATCATACACAATGGCCGAAATATTTACGAGTAATGTTAATAAATTCAATTCACGCAGACATCAACAACTCCTTTACATTCACAACCACAAATTGATTGATTAATTATAATTATTACTATTATCGTGAAACAGTCGTCCAACAAGATCGAAGCGCCATTACTCTTTAATATTCCGATTACACGGCTTTTAGATTTTCTTTCTTTCGACAACTTGCCCGCCGTTGTCGTTGTTGTCTCGCAATCGCGGCCTGGCCCTTAGTCGTCGCCGTCAGCCAACGCCAACGTGCAGTAAGTAAGTTTCTGACGGGAAATCGATGCGTGAGTGCCATTGTGGCCGCCGGCTGTTACGATAGATCGTATAAGTCGGTTACAACGCGGTGCACGTTATAACGCCGCCCGAACGGCATTTTTCTTCTCGGGAAACATATCCTGAGGAATTGCCCGTTCGTTCCCTCGATCCCGGCTTTAACCATCAGCCAAGAAATTTTCCAACTGACCGGAACACGAATCGTGCTCTTCTACAGCATTCTTCTTCTTCTTTTTCTTCTTCTTCTTCTTCTTCTTCTTCTCGCCAAATGATGGGATAACAAGTTCCTGGATTTTTCGTGTTTCTCAAAAACAACCATCTTGGCGAAGATTTCTTTTTTTTGCATAGATTTATCGGGAATACCTCTGAAGGATATTGAGGAACTTTTTGTGGTCTTTTGCTGCTACACGCAAACACTGTTGTAGCTTTGTAAGAAAATATCGTAGAAGAATCCGCTTGTTTCCATCTTAAAATCTATATTTTGAGAATTCTCGTCGTTCGTTCCCTTTCTTCCTCTTTTTTTTTTTCAAAGATATTGCTACGTACTGGGCGAGAAATTAAGGACGTTTTTGTTTTCGAAAATTGTCGAAACTCAAATGTCTCCGTAAGGAGCGAAAAATTATTTTCATGACTGAATTTCAGCGTGATTTATTAATAAAAATAAAAATGGAAGCTTCTGAATATATCTTTCGACAGTTTAATAATTTCTGCGATGTCGATAAAATATTCAATAATCAAGTCAATCACGACTCGTCTTTTCCGACCAATGTCACTGCATTAAACAGAGGAATTTTCGCGGAACGTAATACGGTTAATTCGATTTTCGGCCGGAAATAAGACGCAAGAAGTTTCGTTGGTTAACGATCGTGCGACGATCAATCTCTTTGTACGATGAGGCGATGATTTAGCGATTTTCGCGAAGCGAATTAATGTCGCCGGCTTTTCAAGCCGATAAGCATCGACGAATAATGATTTCCACGGTAGCGAGCCTCGGGTAGGATTGCAGGAGACGCGCGAAAGTTAATTAACGATCGAAGAAGAAGAACGCGGTGCCGCGTGCTTCCGAGCGGAACTATTCCAACGCTCTTGGCAAAATTAATGAAAAATCGATGCAGACCGCGATAGCTGGGTCACCGACGCGAATTCTGTCGACGGCCAGACGTGTCCTCTTCCTTCCAATTTTCCTCGATTTATCTATCATAAAACGACCCGGTTCTGTAACAAATAGAGAATCAGTCAGACAGGCTCAAAAGTAGACAGAATTTTGTAAATTTTTTCTCCATAGGTAATTATTAAATAGAAAATTTCAATTTTTTGGTTTTGTAAGTATGTAAATGTGACTCTCAATTTTATATATATAACTGAAATATTACAAAACAAAGTTATTCATTAATTTGGAAAGAGCATTATCTAGAACGTCCATTGCTATATAGCTATCTCGAAAAATTGGAACTTTTCATTTAGCAATTACTTATTTGAAAATTTCTAGAAATGTTATCTATTTTTGAGCTATGGTGTCACGATGGTCTGCCTGTTCAAAGTGTTTACATAGGTTACTAGGTAATGTAAATTTTTTTGACCGCAAGAAAGGAAGAAATAAGTTTCTTATTTCAATGTTTCAAGGTCTTGACGCGTTATTATCAGACTTTTAATATCTGTAGATTTATAGCTGCTTTAATGTTTCAGTTTAAGGCTATTAATGGGCAATTAATGCTCCTCGGGGTTTATAGGTCGAGCAAGCGGAAATGTTTTATTGTCTCATGCGTGAATATATGCATTCTTAATTATACGAATTATGCTGTCAATTTAATCACTATCACTCTTTGAGATTTCGTAGTCCGAAACGATTACTAAATAACGAAAGATTTTTTTATTCTTGTAATGTGTGATTCATTGCTTAACGTTACTTTAAACCTAGCATTAAAATAATTAAAATATCACGTATTTGAAAATATTTAGAAGGTTCTGCAAATTTCTCAAAAGTCGAACGGTTAGTTTTGATTAGTTTAGAATCGATTACTATTTGCATGCGTATTTATAATTATAAAAAAGAAAAAAGGAAAAACGGAAGCAAATCCTCACGAATTTCTGAATGGTCAAGAAATCAGGTTTTTTTAAATTAATTAACAAGTCGTGTAACACTTCAGAAGTCTTAAGAAGAATTAATTTTCGTTAAAGAGTATCCAGTATATTTGCCTATAAAACTGAAAAGCAGCAGATCCTCTTAAATTCGTGTGTCTTAACTCGGATCTTTGGAATTAATTAAAAAGTCACGCAGTTCTATACAAAAGTCAAATATTGAACTCTGGTAGACTGTCTGTATAGTATCTGAATTAGCATCTATGTACGTATATTTAACTATAGAAACGAAGGAGTCGTCTTCAATTTTTACACAGCTAATTCCAAACTCGTCTTACGGTCTCATAACTTCCTACATATTACAAAATTGTAAATATCGCACATCACAAACGTATTATACTTCCTACATATATTATAAGCGAATAAATTTCTCTTTCATATAATTACGCGACAGATCATGGGACAATGAAAGCGATTTGTTTCGCGGGAGGGGGGGGGGGAGAGGGAAGAGTCGTTCAATGGAGGAGTTTCGAATAGAGCAGTAGGTCAGATCGCTTTCTATAGAAGGTACGCGTGTGCATCGTTACACGGTATCCAGGATCGATAATGGCTGGAAACACACGGCGCGCATCGATAACAATGTGTGGCCGGGACTCGGAATTATTTATTGGATCGTGACGGATTTTTAATACTCGCGAAACTCCCGTACACCATTCGTCCCGCTTCTTTGTTTTATTTATCGGGTCCCGGCTGGCTAGAAATCGGTGAATAACGAACATCCGTTTTATTCCCTCGTTTTTCCTCCCCTACTTCATTTTTCGTCCCTCTCCTTCTCTCTCTCTCTTTTTTTTATTATGCTCAGAGAGTTCGTTCGCCAGCAGGCTTTTTCTCGTCGATCGTCACCGATTAAACCTTTCGGTTTGATTTCGCGGTTTTTCGAATCTCGTCGTGCAATAATACGGCCGGTACCACTCTCGTTAACCGTCGCGCGTTTATCGTTGATTTAACATTTCCATTGAAAATCATTAGTCGCAATTCCAGCTTGCCGAGCTTTTCACCGGGCTTTCCCTTTGGTCGATTTAAATACTGAATTTTTTTTCTCGTCGCGCGATTGATAACCATTTTAACTGGTTAACCTCGTGATCGTTTTTTTCTTTCTTCTTTTTTTTAAACACTTTTCGTTAGTTATCGACGTGAATTTATTCTCGTTACATTGAACGAACAGCGGAACTTTTGTGCATTAACGAGTGATTTTGCACGAGATATTACTACATCAATGTCTATATGTATATTCAATTGAAAGATCGTGGGCTTTTGGGCATTTATGAGAAATAGAATTTACGTGATGTACAAAGATATATACATGAAACATCTGAAATACAACATGTGATGTGAACAAAACAACGATGACATGTTATTATTCTGTTATACTTGCAATGGTGCATACAGTTAGTCACAGAAATATTCGTACTCCTCGTAAATATCGTCGACTCTAGACGATCGGCATTGTTTTACAATACTATGTTTCAAAATTCTTTTCGACAACAATGCTTGTAATAATTAATTTTAATCAATTAGCATTCTTATTGTTGCCGATTTTAAAACTCTTATTGCAAAAAAAAAAAAAAAAACAAAAGTTTTCAGTATGCTTCTGTAAGCGCTGGAATTTATCTGAATTTATTCGAGATTAAACCGATTTGTTACAAGTGTCACGATCGTACAGTACGTTTCCATCGATATTTCTATTTTCTCAATCATACAGAGAAAGCTGAATAGGTAACAGTATCCGCCTTATAATTCCCAGTATTAAATCTGCTTTGTAGAACGACGTCTCTTCGAGTCGGTTTCCGTCGACAGCCATGAATTTCTCGGTTCGCTAGCGGAGATCAACGGTTTCCCATCGACCGTGTCGCGATCGGCCGTATGGAAACGGAATCGAAACGATCGTTGTCGTCCAGAGGGCGTATATGTAAAGCATGTACAAGAAAGTTTCGGTGCGTTCGCATATGAGTCGATGATGAGTTGACTGTCCAAATTCTACTTTCAAATTCCATCGTTTCAAAAACTATGTGTAACTACTGTCTTTGCTTTTATCCTTTGAGTATTTCTCAAAGTGAGTATTATGTTCTTTGATTTACTTACACATTAACATATGAGCGAACCCATTTCGTTTGACTATCATAATTATGAATATACGAACTAGTTTTTTAACTAATTTTCTTTATTACGAACTCTTCTAAAATTCTATATATATATATATATATATATATGTCATTAATATTCGCATTCCTGAGAGCATGCTACATAGGTGCAGCATCATCGTATGCTTAGTTAACACGTACTATTAATCTAAATTGGTTTTCTTCTTCCCTATTTTAGTTTTAAAAATTATCTCTAATTTGAGGAAAGTATGATATTATTTGCTCCTTGTTTTTACACTGCGTTTTATCTACTACTTACACTTCACTCGTGTTATTTTATATTCGAAGATGCACCTTGTTGGTTCAGATAAATAAAACTGAGAGCCAAATCGACTAAATTTTCCGATCTCGTGCGGCGGAAACCCCGTTTACGCACGAGACACCAACGATGATTCGACTGTCCGAAAGACGGAAGGCAAATTTCGTGATTTCGAGAGGAGGTTCGTCGAGATTCGCGTTAAAAGAAGAAACGGACCGGGATAAATTGCTCGACTTCCGGTTCACCGTGGTTGGAAAGAAGGGCGGTGGGAGGCAGTAGGCAGAGAACGAGGTCGAAAGGGAGAAGGTGGTGGAGGAAGGCGGGAGGACGAAGGCAATTGAGTCTGGCGACCGCTAATAGGGAGATTAATTCGCTGTCTTCTCGCTTCTCCTCTCTCTCTCTCTCTCTCTTGTCTGCTACTTCCCTCTTCATCTTCCACCTTTCGTATTCTTCTTCTTTCTTCGTTGTTCCTCGTGTCGTTTCCCATTCGCCTGACTGCCGATGCACTTCGTTGAATGCGTCCAACGAAAATCTCCTCTCTGCTGCTTCGCTGCTCGGTCGTTCGTCCCTGTTACTTCTCTTTCCCTCTCGAGCCTGACTTTTTCTTCTCTTACTCTCTCTCTCTCTCTCTCTCGTTCGTTTCCCACAGGATGCGGCCAGATTGCGAGAGATCGGGGAGAAACCGATTTATCGGCCATTAAGAATCGAAGAGGTTTCGCGTTTAAATTGGAGAGGTTAACTGCAGTCTCTCGACGTCGCGGCATTCATCCCCCTATTTGCGAAATAGGAAACGAAGCCTGGACGAGCCGAGGGGGAAATGTTTGACGATCGACCTTTGTCCTTTTTCGCTCCCCCTGCTTTATTGTGCCATGCTTGCTTTCCTGTCTCTTTCTATCTTTCTCTCTCTTTCTCTATTTTTTCCTTCTTTTTTTCTCGTTATCAATAATTGCAATACATTACATATTACTCCTGTCGTGTGATTTCACCGAGATTTCACGACTTTATTTCGCGACACTGGCGATTAATTGATTCGGCAGTGTACGTCGCGTCTGTCCACGATGATTAAACGCGAAAGGTTGGAGCCAATCTCGGTAAAGGATCGTCGGTGTTATTCCTCTATTGTCTGGCCAAAGGAAAAAAATTCGACGTAGATTGTACCCGTGTCTTGTATCGCGTATTATACCGCTTTAACGAGGCTGTTTCGCATATCTGATGAGTCGTAGGATAATTAATAGCTGTACGTATGATTATCGTAATTAGAGGAACCTAGCAATTTGACAAGTCAACGGCGATACGAGCTCTTCGTTTACAACCCTTTCGTTAATGATTCTTCTGTGACGAATATGTCTGATGATTTGAAACGTCTATCCAACTTTCTCTATACTTGTTAATACACTGCGAATATTTATGCAGCGTACGACAAGGAATGGAAACCAATAAATATTACGACAAGGTGATTAGATGCATGGGTGTTTCATGTATTTTTCCGTATTGCGTTCCATATATTTTCTTAAAACCGACGAATACACATATTTTTTTATTACTTCAGTTATATTATTTTACTTCGTTATATTATTTGTTGAGAAGATGCAAAAATACATGAAACAAACAAGGTAGAGCACCTATCGCAATATATTGCTTGTAATTGTAAATTATTATAACAATTCTGCGATACACGCGTGAAACAAATCACTTTGTACAAAAGCAACACAACAGGACGCACAGTCTGCCATGTTGAAAACAAACGAACTCTTCGTCCGATCGGATAATTCAATACGACGAGATAATAACGCGAAGCGAGTCAACAGAGCGACTAGATTTCCCTGTCGCTCGCCACTGGTAGGTTAAACTCGCGTCAGCACGTATCAACAAAAATATTTTCCCAATTTTTGCTAGCCAGTTTCAGCTGCTGCGGTACGTGTTATCGTATCACCACGCGATCGCCAGCCAGCCAGCCAAGGAAAACTTTTGCTACGCGGCGGCCGTAAAAATCACTGTGTCAGGGAGAGAAGTTGTTTTTTTGTCGAGCAAGACTCTGCGGACTCCTCTTCCCGGGGGTCTCCCCCGGCCCGAGTTTGCTCCAGTTTCCCGTCAGCAAGCCACGGTGTTGCGGCACTCTCTGGCCCCGTGTTGTCAGCCTCCTCGTTTCCTTCTCGTTTGCCGCGCGGCGAAGTACGTCGTTAGGCTGGAAGCGGTCGGTCGTTCGTTCGTTCGTTCGTTCGTTCCGCGGGAAATTCACCTCCGTTCAACCTGGCGAACCGGTTCCTCGTCGCGCTTATCTGTCGCGGTAAACGATTTCGTCGCGTCCCAACGAGCGGTAGATTACAAGCTTGACAAACAATACAGTTATTTTTCCGTCGCGACAGTTCCGGCCGTGGAAGCGGTAATAGGAGTACTCTCGCGTAAATGGCGTTTCTCGGTTACGTTTTGCGTTCTTGCACAACGCAGCAGAGCCCACTTTATTAACCGGGGCCATTCGTCTTCCTATTAACCTCGATGCGTGGCACAAGGTGTAACGGAATGGTGTAACACAATCGGAGAACAGGTTGCGCAGAGATTACTTCAGAACGACAGAGTCGTTTCAATTTTGAAGGTTCGTCTCGTGAGAACGAAGAGAATGAAATTTGAAAATTTGTCGAGTAAATACGGTGAGTGTTATATCGTTCCGCAAATGTCGACGGTTCGTTACATAAAATTCATCGAAATTCATACTGATACTGTTTAATTGAGCGGGAATCTACAAGGTGGTATAACTTGAAAGTACGCACGTTTTGAAAATATCTACTTTAAACGTCAAAATTTTTATTACCAGATGAATTTTAACAATTACTTGTTCCCAGATTTTCGAATTGCTAGTTCATTTTTGATTGAAAACGAAAACGGGAAACTCAAGAAGGAACATTTCCGTCGTATTTTGTTAAGGAAAAAACGTCGTGCGAGTACGTGAAAAATTATCTGACGTGCATGGCGAGCAAACCATCGAACTACAGCAGTGTTAAAATTGGTCTGCTAAATTTCAACTCGTTTTTGGAACTGTTTTTTTCATCGAAAAGGATAAGAATTTTTTTGAATCACAGAATCATAAAATTGGAAAACGAGAGATGGTAAAAGATGATCGAACAAAATTCGCCTTTCATTTGCACACACACACACACACATACACAAAAACACAGTTACCTTTTGGCCAACGTAATACATCTCGTCGAGCGAAAGTTCGAAGGGTTCGTCCGGTTCGAATGGAATGGAAATCTTCAGGTTCGACGCTCGTACGCTCGTTGAAGTACGTGTAATATCCGGCACAGGTGCTGGCTGAGTGGGTATTAACACGACGGGAGTCTGTTGGCTGAGCGGAGGGCGAAATGGATTCGCGGAATCTACGCGAGGAATCTCGAGGCGCCTCGTTTAGCAACGAGTTATTCGAGAGGCGCGACCGCAAGGGTACGAGGAGATACCACCTCCCTCGGAGTAAGACGCTCGTTTCCCTCATTATCATACAACTGCATTCCGGTTATTGTGTTGCTGTAATTACGGTCAGTTACGCGCGGCCAGTCGGAGCGCGTAAATAATTGCGCAATTACGCGGCTGGCATAGAGCGACTCTCTCGCACACAGCTTACGCTCGTTTTCGTCAACTTCCTCTCCCTTTTCTTTCCTTCGTCCGCCGAAATCGAAAGATTTCCAACTTTTTTTACAACTACTCGATACTCGTAGTACTCGACTTTTGTAAAACGACAGATTGTGGGACAACGAGAAAGTTTGTCTTTCGAGACTTGTCTTCGTAGAATAGTTGAATACGGTTAACCTTCTTACAACATAGTACCTTCGATACAACACCAAATGCATTTCCTTGATTTACGCTACTTGCATCACTTTGTCGATAAGATACGGAATTAATAAAGAAGGTTGAAGCACAGGTTGTTATCATACGATTGAAATTTTATCGAGATCGTTTTATTTACACGAATTGGAAGAAAGAACGATCATTATTGCCTGGAGTTTATTTAAATCGTGCGAACAACTTTTTATTTTAACTCTGAATTCTATATTTACATAGGGATTAGAATGAAAAGTCGAAATATATTTATATATTTATATATTGGCAATCGAATTACATTTATATAGAATTGAAAGTCCAAGATCTTCACAGACTTCACCTCGAACTTCGAATTCCAAATTCTGAAGTCTTTACATAGAATTAGTTGTCGAAATACATTTACATAGAATTGAAAGTCGAACATCCTCGCAAATTGCACCACGACCCTCGAATTCCAAGTGCAGCGTCTCGCGGCAATAGCGGATTAAAATTCTCATTTCTCGAGAGACGATCGTTGTCAGAAAGGCTCGCGAATAGAGGTTGAATTAAAACGTCCTTCATTCTGCGTTTCTTTCGGAGAAATAGCCGCGAATCGTGGAAAGAATCGTTTCCAGGGGAGTCAATCGACTCGCAATTTCTCGGAGTGTTCCGTGGAGCGTGTCGTATCCTCCGGAAGCATCCAGTTTCTCCCAATTTCTTCCCTTTCGTCAGCCAGTGAACCGGCCGAAGAGTTGAGCGCGACGGTATCGATATTGCCAGTCGATGAATCGGCTTCGTTTCCGGTTGCGTCACTGAGCCCCGGAGTATCACCGGGGAAGACGAGCAGAGCGGTTGTCCCGTGGCAGAGTGAGCTAGCGATAAAGAGCGGTTTGGCTACGAGGCCTTAATTAGCGTTCCCGACAGGTAGGTACCTAACTGTAGATTTAAAGGCAGATCCGTTGATCCCAGTCCGTGGGTAATGAACTCCGTTCAGCTTGCCGGACGAACCGTGAGAAGAGGAGAAACGAACCGGCGAGGAACGAGAGAGAGTAAAAGGGACGAGGAGAGTGATGAACGAAGCGACGAAGAAGAAGAAGAAGAAGAAGAGGAGGAGGAGGAGGAAGAAGGAATATAGATAAGGAGGTTTGAAAGAAAGAGAGAGAAGGTTGCGACGATGGTGGGGAAACGGTGGGCGAGAGAGCTTGAGCGTGGGTGGAGCAAAGGAGGGAAGAGGAAGTTGCCGGAAGCGGATCTTGCGATAGGGTTAACGGCATTAAGCCGTCGCTCAGTGTCGTCGCGTGACCCGCTTAACGATCCAGCCATACGTCGAACGAGTCATTTCGACGAGCCGTCCCGTTGACGCTTTATTCTTCGTCTCGCTCGAGAGATGTCGACGGTGTTATTGGGTCAAGGTCTCAAGGTCTTCTCGCCCGTGACTCCTTCGGTCGAACGTGTGCCGAGAAACCTGCCCGCCACCGACTCGTCGGTGTGTTTGCGGTATCTTGCTCTGTGCGTTAAAATTGCGGTCAGGAGCAATGAATTCGCGTGGGTCGCTAGGTTTTTGTTGGTTGGCCGATGCTGCAAGAATAATCCAATACTGCGATTTTATTGTGTTTGGCCCATCGAAAGGGAAATATACAGTGGAACATGTTTGGAAGTAATGCGTCAAAGTGCGTCAACAGAGCAAGATGCATAGATGCATGAACATTTGCCGTGGAAAATTGTTATGTCTACAAATTGTTGATAAAAGTTCGTTAGTGTCGTCGATAAATTGTCGAATGTACAAGTGAATTATTAAAGTTCATAAAGCTCGACATAAAGAATTCTGATCTTAGTTGATAACTAAACTGCCGGTTTCTATGCAAATTGATATTTTTAATATAATAAAAAAAACACACGCTCGAAAGAAAAATGTTTCAGTTACAAATGTATCGTATATTATAAAGAGCTTTGTGTTTGAATATTTCATACACATCTTTTTCATACTATATCGCATATCATATGCAATTTCATTCCTTAAAATTTTCCATAAATGCATAAAAATCCGCAGACTAGTGATAACAACCGCGAGTCCACGAAGTAATATTCAATTTCTGCATTAAGAAAATGGATTCTGCGTTAAGAACAGATTTCATGTATCACGTATTTATATTATTTTAGCCTAATATTTTATACCTAAATACACATGCATGTATATCAACTTGAATCTCGTTGAATCAGCATTCGTCCTGCTCAAGTCAAATTTCCACCCTACTTCGGAATAGTCCACGATAGTCGGTTTCGGCGAATTTATAATTGTTTCTAGCGTGTTCGCCGCTCTCGTACATGTTTGGTTCCCGGTCGATTCGGCTGGCCGAAAAGTTCGACGACCGGGGGAAGTTCAACGATAAAGTTTTCGAACTTTCGGGACAGCTCCCCGCGAGATCGTTTATCTAAATTAAACGTCTACTTATAGTGGCGCGTCGCGGTGCTCCCTAATCCGTGAAATAACCGTTTCAGCGGAGAACGTGCTCGACGACCGCGTTCCTTTTTTTTTTTTCTTCTTTATTTGTCAGTGATCACGCGACCGGTGTCCGACCCGACTTTCAAAACGAACGTGGCTCACGTATCAACGTGTACGTTGAAACACTTTTCGTGTCGTGCTCGCTTTCTTTTTTCTTCTTTTTGGAACGTCCTTTCCTCGGAATGCATTTAAACCTTCCCTCCGTTATCAATCGATTCACCAATTCGCTGAACGTCGCTCTGCTTTCGTTTAAAGCCAAACTTTACTTGGAGTATAAAAATAGTACGTAACGGAGGAAACGGACGAAACTGAACTGTATGAGAAAAGTACAGAAAAGTAATTTTCTCCATGAAATATCTCTGCACGTTTCCGTTGATAAAAATTGCCAGAGCGCGTTTTTATCACGCGTCGGTTGGCTTGTTTTTATACGTCGATTAATCAGACCGCATTGTTGACGGTTCGATAACACGCATGCCAAGGAAGGCGCGCGTTGCTTTGAAACTGAAGTTACGAGTTATGTTGATCGCGCAGGAAGCATGTCGCGCCTGCTGAGGTCAGGGACGATTCTCGGCCGCGATAAACTCTGACGAACAAACAGGCAAGAGTGCATTCGCGTTGCCGAAGAAACACGAGGGACAAGATTGTTTCGGTGCACCGTGTGACGCTATAATTTCGGATGAAATTAGGGACGGCACCGTTACGAAAGTTGGAGAGTATTTCCTTCGTGTTATTTCGGTTATTCCATTAAGCAGTGAACAACACAGAAGAGAGAGAGAGAGAGAGAGAAATGAGTGCCGTAACAGTGATAAAAATTGTTACAAAAGCTGCAACTAGAATTAGAAAATGAAATTTGTTGGTAAAGTAAAATATTATGGTATAATTGGTGGATAAAGTAAAATAATAGTTTGTATAAAATTTATTAAATAAAATAAATTAAGATTCTACCAGCAGGTTAGTAGAAAAGATTGAAAGTAGAAAAGTATAAAATCGTTGTGTTTATATTATGCAGTATTATATATTAAAATACAAATAAGATAATTATAACGTGGATAATCATAACATCAATATCCACGATGTATTGTATATAATATTAATAATGGATATTATATGTACATCTACTTGTATCAATATCATTGGTATCTCATGTCCACATATTTCCACATCCATATGTCTGCATATTATTTTATGAATTTCTGTTTAAAATTTCATTAATCTCGCTTAAAAAATTCGAATTAACGTGATATAAATAAAAATAAAAAAACATATGAAGCATACATCAGAATTAATAAAATACAAGTTGAAAGTTAAAAGTCCTGCGACAAAAGAATTTGACCAATGAGCGATGAGACGGACCAGAGTTTCCGTAAAATTACGAGCGTCATTTAAAAATTAATGGAATAAATTGCCACGCGTCGCGGGGAAACGAGTCACGACGACAGAAATAGCAAAAGCACGAAGAAAAATGTTCCGTTCCGTGAAAGTATTTTCACGAGCCGGGAAAGGAGCAAATAAAACAGGGCGAGGTGATTGCATTGCATTTCTCTGTCCCTTTCGTTGCTGCCGAGGGGTAATAAATCCTGCGGAAAGTTGCACATGCACTCTGCTGAGTTCGCGCCTCGGTGAAACAAGGTCAAGCGAGGTGTAATTATTAACAGAGCGAGGTTTCCCGGAGTTCCATTTGTTCAATCAGAAACTCCGATCTGACAGTTCACTGATCGCCGCTTTTGCCACTTACTTTTTCCTTGTTTCGAACTTGGCTCTCTCGCGTGCATACGAGAAAATGTTTCATCTGTGGGAAAAAGTTAAAATTCAACAAGGAAACCCGTTTAAATATCGGGAAAAGAAAAACAGAATTAATAAAACTGAATTTTATGAAAATCAACTTCGTTTTGTGAACATTTTTTTTTTTTTTTTAATTTTAGTGTTGAAATGCACGATCTGCTAACTTACTTTTTCCATTCCATTTGAACGGTTCATATGAACGAGAAAATATTTGATTCGCGGAAAGTTGAAATTTAAAAGGGAAATCCGTACGCTTTTAAATATTATACCACGTTAATAACACAAATGCCAAATTAATCAACTGCTAAAATTCTTTTTAATTTTAACACAATTGTTATAATTTAACTTGCTGTCCTTTTATTTTTAAAGGGCTCACAAGACAGAATGAAATATTTAATTCGTGGTTTAACGTTTAATAGAGAAATAAATATTAAAACTAAATATTAAAATGCATTAATAGCGTAGAAGCCAAATTAATCAGCTCCTGTTTTTCTGAAAACATTTTTAAATCGCAGCATTGAAATATATAATCAGCGTTTAATTTTTCAGAAACCAGTTCATCAACCCGAATAAAAAGATTGTATTTAAATGAATCATACCCTTCTCTTTTGAAACGAAATTCACTTGTCCCACATTTCTGCTACCCTTCAATCATAAATCATTCATGGTCTCATAAATAACCTTCCTTTCCAAGAATAAACCCGTTAATTCAAAACCAACTTTAGAAATCGTTCTTCATTTTACCTGGTTCTTATTTAATCTGAAAGGAGTTGAGCACGGAGGGGGATGGAGATATCTTTCCGGGATAGTTAACCCTCCCAGCGGAGAATCTCGGAGCAGCTTCTTACCCAAGGACCATCCGGTTTGAAAGTTGATCGATTTCGCCTGATTCGTTCAACTTGTGCAGAAAAAAAAAAAAAATGAAACGTCCTTTTCACTTATTTTTGTAGTCTGGATTTAAGATTAGATTTCCAAAAATCTAAATGTCCCATTAAATGCGATACAACCAACTCGTTGTTAGTCATCAATGTCAAAACCGGATCCATCTATTTTCTTAAATAATCTTTTTCAATTTTAATACACGTACGTAAATTAATAAACGTACATCGAAACGTATAGACTGGCCCCTTAATAGATATGAGTCTCTTTCAACCCTTACGTCTCAGAAATTAATCGTTAGTCTAACTTTCCTGTGATCCACGAACTCAATCTATCACAATCTGTCATTTGATACGAGATTCAGACCTAGAATCATTCTTTCCTCGTAGTGTGTACATATCCTAAATGTCAATAGAAAAGAAAAAAAATGGATATTCTGAGAATTCCTTGAAGGAATTTTGTCAACGCAGACAGCTCACACTTGGTTAAGAGGGTGAAGATGCAGAATTCGAAGTTACTTTGGCCAGTATGTAGGCACGTAAGGTGATAATGCGACCGTGGCAACCGTTTCACCATGGCATTGTGGTGACAAGCAAGGTGGCCGATGCTGTCGGCGGTTGTCGGCTATGTCAGTGATGGCGTCGCGTTCCCTTGGTTTCGAAGAGCTCGAGCCAAACCCCATAGCGTCGGGTATTTCCCGGCTATACGCTAAAATACCGCGATATCGTACCACAATATTCCACCGCGTCATTTTCTTCCGGTTTTCAATCTCGTTGGTCGGTCCCCTGTCTCCTCTCTCGCCTCGATTGCATCTCGTCCCTTCGAAACTGTTCTCATCACGCCACGTTCCTCCATTTTTCTCGTTCGCTTTCTTCTTGCTCCTTCGACCGCTTTGTTCGACTCTGTCGGATTATTGTGGCCACACTGGAAATATCAGGGGTGAGAAGCACCCTTTCTTCCGTCTTCTCGCGCCTCTTACGCTCTGCCCTCCAGGAATTGATCTGACTTTCCGTTCCCTTCCGATACGTATCATCTGCTGCGACGTCACGGATCTCATGTACGGACACAATTGAACGTGACAGGTTGATACGTATTACAAATATTGCGTTCGTGCAACTCAGTTTTTGTGCGTACAACTGAAGAAATAAAATTATAATACTGTCTCTGTTAAAAACTCTGCAACGAGTAGACTCTACCTCAGGTATTTTGTACATCTTTGTGTTCTGTGTGCTCTCGCGTACAGACAATTGAAATTTTTTTATTATATGTCGGTGTATTCCACTGTTTATCGTTTGAACATTTAACGCGATAGTTATTGGAATATTTAGGAAGAAAATTTGGTATATTTCGACCTGAATAATTTAATTCATCGATTCCTCCCCTTTCTTGTGATATATGCACCAAGTATTACTAACACTTTACTAATATTATTTACTACTTTTAATTTACTAATGTTGAAACTTTCAAAATTAATTAATACAAAATCTCGGATAAATTACTGTGGCATAATACAAATTTATTAACATGCATTCGTTGTACTAACATATTTCATTCCATCTGTTGCAGGTAAGTGTTTCATCATTGAAGATTAATGGGACTGGCATCGAGCAAATAATTCGTAAGTCAATCACGAACGGCATTGTCTTTTTATTCTGTTCGTTTAATCGTGCCGTGATCTTGGCTCTCCTTACACGAATCAGATACAAATATAACGGGCCATGAAATATTTATGAACGACCTTATAACGGGGTTAACAGTCTCGTTATTGAAAAAGTCGCTCGCGACGTTCAAGCTTTAAGTGTAACATCGAACTTCGGGTAAACGAGACGTTGCCGTTAGACGTTTTTTAATCGCAGGTAAAATCGCTGGTAATTAGTCACGGGAATCGAACGTGAATTGTGGCTGAGGTGATTTCATTGACAACGAAGAGTCGTCACGGGGTGACGAGGCGGCGAGGTGAAAGTCAAGCGAAAGCGAGCGGAGGGCGTAAACGTTACGCGAGGTCGTACAAGACTCCGTTAATCTCCCGAGACAGGGGCGTAACACGTGCGTGCGAAATAATAATATACGCCACGGAACGGCATTACGAGTCTCGCGTGTTTAACTCGCGAAGCCACCGAGCCAGTCTGTCTGATGTAACGACGAACGACGTTGTACACTTTCAGCCCGCGTGTTCTCATCGTCCGCGTTCGATCGCACGTTCCACAGTGATCAAATTGAACGATCGACGCGGACGAATTTGTCGGGTAACATTCTCGTGGATTTTAAATTTCGATGTTACCTCGGTTTTCTGTATTATATTTCTGCGTACAAATATTGTTCCTTGTTTTTTTAAAATATTAAAATATTTTTTATAAATATTGTTTTACACATGAAACGTGGACAAAGTCAAAGGACGTTTTTATGGATTTAGCTTTTTATATTGAACTCGCATATATAAACACACATTTTATACCTATACGTGAATCGTGAACAAATTTGTCAAGCGATATTTTCTTCGATATTTTTTCACGTCACTTGCATGTATGCAATTCTAACAAGCGAATAATCGATTCGGTAGCTCTTATAGCTTTCGAGTTATTTTGCAATCAGCTTTAAATTAATAACCTTAATCGGTAATTAAATGTTCGGAACGTTGTTATGCTACTAAGCGGTGTATTTAGGGTAATTATTGGTTGCTATTTCTTCGATAAGAATGGGGAACAATAATTAGTAGATCATGGATATTTGTGCAGTTTGTTAGTAATATAAATGAAAGGAAATTTAGTGTTTATTGAAATATTATTCTGCTGATATTTTATATATCTATATACATTTTTATATCTTCAAATTTTCCACATTTACGGTTTTGCTCTAAAACTATCGACGATTAAAGCATAAAATTTCTATAAGACATTTAGGAAAAAGGAAAAAATAGAAAGACTTTGATACAATGGAATACACAAGTTTTTATTTATCCATCTTACAAAATATCATTTAAATCTTTAAAAATCTATAAAATTTTAGA
Organism: Frieseomelitta varia; assembly: GCF_011392965.1. Lineage (NCBI taxonomy): Eukaryota > Metazoa > Arthropoda > Insecta > Hymenoptera > Apidae > Frieseomelitta > Frieseomelitta varia. The sequence continues at coordinate 362,027 of NW_025110215.1, read as the reverse complement.
AGAAAGGTTATAAATTAGTCATTTTACTTTTATAGTTTTAGCGTTAATAATCATTTACAAATTTTAATCATTTACAAATTTTAAAAATCATTTATCATCAAAAGAATATTGTCAAATTTTAAATTTATTAAATCTGATATGTTACCTTTCGCAATGATTCAATGAAACTCTGTGACAATTCATGTGCACATTTTTCTTTCATTGTATCATCATTTATATGATCTTTTCATTCATAATAGTGATTTATAATAATAATAACAACTCATAACATTTCCAATTCTGAAAATTCTGAAAATAAAAGGAATATAGTAAGAAGTAAACCTTACACGATTCCTCAAGGATTAAACACGATATTTATTCCACGAAAAAATGTTCAACGTATCAGAAATACCAGACCGGAAGTCAGTTTATTTAAACACGATTCCATTCTAACAAAGAAAAAAGAAAAAAAGCGGGAAACTTTCGAGGGAGTAAAAACGAGAGAGGTCAAAATCAATTTGCTGAAATCAATAGCTAGGAGAGAAACTGTCAAAGGCTCTTTTTTTAAATATGATCCAGAGTCACGGCTTGAAACGGCGGGACTCCATTATATCCGATCGGACGGGCCGAATGGCACAGAGAGGCAGATCACATCTCGATCGCCGGTACGTGCTATCGTTTTTGCTGGTGTCGTTGGCAATCTTCGATTTCGGATAACCGTCAGACCGCGTTCGTTCGAACTTCTTTCACCGAGTCTCCCTCTTCGACGATAGATCTTTCCCCCTTCTTCTTCTTCTTCTTCTTCTTCTTTTTTTTTCTTTTCTAATCAGTTTTCAGATTGTTCGACAAGCGGGGAAACGCGACACGTGAAAGGAATGATGGAGTTTCGTGGCAAAAATCACGTTCCAGACGCGATAATTCGAACTAATCTCGCGACGCGTATGTGTGTGTGTGTATTCTCGTTCGTTGGCCGTGTCTCGGTTCCACGATCGTCCTTCGTGGACGATAAGGATCGTGAACGCGAGCGCCAGCGAGCACGAGGTCTCGACCGCGGATGCACGAGAACCACCAGGACTGCCAGGATGACGACCGTTAAGGACGAGGACGTTGAACCTCGAGCGGCGTACGGTGCTCCCTCTTTTGTACCAAGCTGCGGTTCTCATTCTTTTCTTTTCCTTTCCGATCGCTCGATCGCCTGCCTCGATGCTTCTCTCGAATGTTTCTCGGATATCTCTTGGAAAAGTTATTGTTCCTTGCGAATAATTGTAACCTTCCAAATCATTCTCAGAGCAATCGAACCTTCTTCCTATTTGTACACATACACGCTCAAAAATTTATAGCGCGTTGATTCGAATTTCTGTTTAATCGTTCATGTTTCGATCTTCTTGAAACTTTAATCAATTGCTTTTAAAAGTTTCAAAGTTACAGTTATAATATTCTTATGTCTCGAAGAATTCGCATCATTTGTCTTTACGGTATTGAAACTTTCATTAATTATATTTAAAAATCACTGTCGATAGTATATAATTTATACATAAAGCAACTTCACTACATAGAGAAGTAATTCTCGTCGAGACAAGAAGTCCGAAAAACCCGCGGGAGCATTCATCTTCACCCCCTCCGTGGCTCAACAAGTAAACAGTTGCGCGTTAATTGTAATCGTACATTGCTGTATTTCTTGTTTTTTCACAATGCATCCCCCATCCTCGATACGAATTACGACAGAACGGGAAGAAAAGAAGGGTGAAAGTTAGAGCAAGAGGGTGGAGAGAGTGGGCGAGAAGGGAGAGTCGGAGTCGAGGAAGAGTGTGAACGAAGTGAGAAGCTCTGTCCTCGAGACACGTATCGCGTTCAAATACACGCGTCCCCGAGTATTCACGTCCATGTCTCTCGTTATTGTGTCGCGCGAACCCTCAACAACTACAGTCTGATGGGGTTTCAGGCGCCCCACGATCCGTTCGACGCTTGTATATCCCACTTCCTCGTCAAGGATCATTTCTTCGGTCTTCTTTTCAACGTCCGCAGCCTTCTTCTGGCGATCGATGCGCGACAGGTTTCCGTCACGTGTTCGAACGTTAATGTCTTTCTTGTCGGCGTATGGATCTATGTACACCGCTATGTACGTCGCGTCGTGGATTTTACACTTGTTTCTTTAACGTACTATGTACGTACAGTGTCGCGGATCGAAGGACTTCTTTTCTGATTAAAGCTTTCGATCGGTCCGTGAAAGATATATATATTTTTAGTAAAATATAATATAACATTATACATATAAAATATAATATAATATAATATATTTTAGTAAAATATAATATAATATAAATATTTAAATATAAATATACTTTAAATATAACATTATACATATAAAATATAATATAATATAATATATTTTAGTAAAATATAATATAATATAAAATATAATATAAAAATATAATAGATATATATATATATATTTTTTTTTAGTAAAATATAACTGAAAAGGAGACAGGCAAAATTTCGTCTGTATTAATAATTATACCTCACCTGCATCTAAAACGATATACTCTAATAATAATATATACTCTAATAATATACTCTGATACACTCTACTTTTAATACATTATCTACTTTCGCATTATGGCGCGTGTTCTATGTACTTTAGCACCTGTAATTTTCTTCCCGTAATCTTCGAGTATACAAACCCTTTAATAACAAGAGAGATTCATTTCTGCTTCTATTAGCTTGTTAAACAATTATACCCAACGAGTCAAGAATCCGGAGTAACAATCCTACCATCCATTTTTACATAAGAATCCGCAGTCTAATGATAAGTATGCAAATACTTTCACGAGCCGTTGCTCTCCCAACGACGATAGTTCTTGCATTTTAATTCCTCCGGATCTAGGACACCGAGCGAAAGTTTTTTGATGAAAGGAAAGGCAAAATACAACAGATTTGTAACGGAATTCGGTTGGGAAGTAGGAACATCGATTGAGCTCGTCCGGGGAATTTCAGGATCGCCTCCCTCCCCCTCCCCCCCCACACGCGCGCGCGAGGAAGATTTAATCCAGTGTTCAATTTTCCCCGTCGGAGAGGCGAGGACCGACGACCGAATCAATAGCCTTATCGCGCAGGGAGGCATTGTCAGCGTGAAGAAGGCTTCGTGAGGCCGGATGTTGGAGCGTCGTCAAAATTTCAAAGTTTATCGGGCCATGAACGTCAGCCATTCGAGGAGAGCGGGGAGAGTGGAGCGCGCGAAGACACGCTTCCCGCTTTGTCATCGGCGTCTAATTAATCTTGCTTCTCTGCCGCCAGCGTGAACCGGGGCCACGCCGCGCGGGTTTCGCCTCTTCGTTCCGTTCCACGTCGAGTTTCAAGCTGCTTGTAAACTGCTTCAAGACGTCGCGTAATGCTCGCGTGACGACGAGCCGTGCCAACGGCGCGCGTTTCTTCTTGCGAAGGGTTTCCCTTCGTCTATCTGTCGCGCGGCATTCTCATTTTCACTCGATCATTCGCGAGGAAAGCGAAAGCAATGCGTCGCCAGCGTTTCCGACGAGTCGGGGAATTGAAAATCGTGATGCGAGTGTCGAGAGGGGGAAGAGACATTTTCTTATTTCGCAATTAGTTTTCTTTCGCGATCGACACAGAAGCGAATAGAATGAATAATTTTGATAATAATTAAACGTGCGTTGATCAACTACTCTAATACATCCTCTTTCGATTCATAAATGTTCAGAATAGTGCGAACTCTTTGTCTACGCACTTGACATTAAACTATTACTATACAATGTATAAGAACGAAGAAATATTTAGTTTTCGCGCCGAACATAAGCATGCAAATACTTTCCTGGCTACATAATTTTCGTTTTTCTCGTATTATTTTCCATGTACAATAAAGTTGTAGAAAATATACACTACATCAATGTTTTACAAATTAGGTGTGTAAATACTTTTCGACCCACTGTAAAGATGATGAATATCGAAATCGAACCAGATCATCATCATATATCATCATATATTTTAAGAATATAACGACACGACGTTTTATTTTTTAATGGATCGTCCTTGCATTTTAGAATCGATAACCGTGCGGTCGAAGAGGCATTACAGGGTTTCCTTCGTCATTAAGGAACCCTAGCTCGTCGCGAGTTTGATACTCGACCATCAATCCATCCAAGTAGATCGTTTTCGCTAATATCGAGTTTCCCCAGTACAGCACGAGGAGTAGATCAACCAAGCAGCCGTCTTATTGTACTTACTAGCTGTCTTTGAATCTGTCCAATGTCTTTACCGCGTTAATTGATATCACAGATAATATTAATGGAAGAAGTGTCACTTTAGAACTTCATTTTAAACTTCGTATGGAATAATCAAATTTCATTGTGTGTCGTGAAACATTGTTATTTGAAACGTTGTTCCTTTTGCAGAAAAGTACAGGACATTTGTAGACACGATTAAGAAACTACAACTCAAGTAGAGATTCGTTTTACTTACTAACTGATAGCAATTGCGCGTTTGAAGAATATAATCTAAACGAAATGGAACTTCGTTGAAAAATCGTTGTACAATGTTCCCACGTTCGAATAACTTATCCGCGATCCAGCAATCTTATATTTAATTCAAATATCTTTCTCAGTAACTTCAGCTTGAATTCTTCGGAAACTTTCTCCCTCGAATTTCTCACTGTGCTACTAACACGTAACACGTAACAGTTTCACAATTTCCAAACTCTCTGGCATCTGAACCAATCAGTGGAAAAACATCGGCAATTAAGAGGAAATAAATAAATCGGTGATTTAAGATTCGGCGCGAAGTACGTGTAACTAACTTCAGTTTCATGTTTTATTCATCGGACATGTTTAAATAACGACACGGCCGGGTTCAATTTATTCCGCGCATGTTCGTAAAACGGACTGTTATTGTTGCGCGGCGTCGAAGCCGATCGATTCGAAGGTATTCGTGGCTGTCTGACAAATTTCTCGCATATCTGACCGACACGCCGGTTAATTCGCAATCTAAACTGCACGCCGGCAATCATCTCCGCGCGAGATTCACGTGGGAGCAGAGTGTATCTAGTGAGAGTAGACGATTGAAACCGGTTTCTCCTGCTTTCAGACCGAGTAATTTCGTTAGTTCGCGCGGCATCCTCTTCCATCCACGTTCCACCGACGAGGGAGAAAGCTATTTCACCATCACAATCACTCACGTTCCGCCGCGTCGTTCTCGAATTTTGTCTAGCTTCAATGAATTTCTAAAACGTTCGGTTTTTCCATCGATTTCTATCCGCGATAGAAAATTTTCGATCGTGCCTGTCCAACAACGAAATACTATTGCTCTTGATTAAAGGAGTAGCTCGCTTTTCTCTAAAGACGATTAATATTTACCAATTTATTAAACGAAAGGTTCTAGTTTTACACTTTTAAGTCTTTGTTTCAGTCGTTTCTAGGACAAAATGAACTATTAGCTTCGAATGTTACGAATCCCCTAATTTCGAAATTTCGTTTCCGAGAAACATTGATCTTGCTGAAAAGAATCTGGAGTAAAAAATTGTTTTAAAAATAGGAAACAGTATACCTTGATTTCTCAATTGTTCAGAAATATTTACAGTTGGAGGTAATAATATTTCACTCTACTGTTTTACCGTAATGTTAAAATAGAGGGCAGACACGCAGTGCGTTTATTTTAATTATTAATCTTCGACTCGTAAACCATTGATTTGTGCAATTATAATCAACCAATACTATCTTTCCCACAAATAAACAAAACAGAGACGGTCGAGAAAAACGAAAATGTGTCAAAGAAATACAGAAAAACGAATATTTCACTAAAACAATCGCTGAGATCAGTTACCAAACACTAGGATCGTGAGAGAAGTTACTTAAAACACCTGGACCGAATCTTTGCAGCCTGACAAAGACAGGATTATCCCTGCTGGCAACGTGCGCTTTTCCAAGAAAAAAAAAAAAAAAAAGAAAGTTGCTCCCGTTTGGGGCATTTGGTCGCGGCGAACCACGAGCTGCCGTAACGAGCGTTAATTCGCACCGAACAATGAGAGGGCAATACGGGAGTAACGAGTATTTATCGGAACAAAGGGGGACACTTTTAAATGGATCCCTAATGGATCGTGGTTCCATCGTGTTCGTGGAACTTTCTGGCCATGGCTCGAGACCAACGAAAATCAGAGCTCGAGTTTCTCATTCTCGGAGGTGAACTGTTACGGAGCCATTGTGCGGCGGTCGTGCCGGCATTAAAACCGCCTAATCGAATGCAGCAACCTTGGGAAGGCTTGGAAAGAAGGTCCGCCACGGACCTCGAGGTATTCCATCGGAATGGGGTCGCGCGCGCGCGCACACATACGCCATCGTTCGTAGATATCCGGTGCACTTTGCTTGATTTTTCTCCGAGAAATACTCTGTAATTTCTGTCCACGTGTACCTCCATTCTCAGACCGAGCCGTTACAATTAATCGATAATCGAGTCTCGGTACTTGAATATCAATAAAATTTAAAATCTTGTAATAAGACACGTGATGTAACAATAAAAGATTCTTAAAAGTGTTCGAATGCTTTCGCGAGCGTATAATTAACATAAGTATTGTCAGAATTGAGCAAAAGATATCTTCGGACGATAATGTACACATACAACCGCAAAGTTTCGTTCTCCTTCTCCGAGGTTTCTTTCCGCTGGTACTTTCTACCAGAGTATCGCTCCTGAAACATTTCTTGAGGAAAGGAGAACGTTTCATTAAAATTGTATGGATCCGGGCATTTTTGTTGTTCATACAGCCGCAGTACGTAAGAGGATGGATGCATGGAAATGGCTCATAGAAATACTCGAGCACTTTCTGTGAAAGAATTTTTACATATATTAACACGTGTGTGTTCTATGAAATATTTAAAAATTTCATCATCACTGCGTAACGAGACACGGTTACACAAGTAAAACCTAAAATGTAAAAGATATAATTATATTATAGTACGATGTTATAGTAAATGTTGGAGATAATTGGTCGTATAAGGATATTTTGGCCATATCTACGAAGTATATTTCTCCAACAAATATATCTTCCGTACATTTTGAGATTTGTTCCAAACTTAGCCATTAATAAAATTCCAAAATGTTTCATACAATGTAAAAAGTTATTACAAATTATATGCGTAAAGATAGGAGTCGAATTTCAGGAGCATGTGTCGAATTAGTTTTGTACAAAAACTACGGACAGATGCTCTTAGATTTTAGTAACGTGCTTTTACAGTTGCTACAATATCTATGAGTCGAAATATTTGAAATAATATTTATCCTGTAGATGTTCAACTATTTCCGTGAGCAATAGTTTGTCAACGAAATTTCGAAATATTTTGTATAATACGTTCGTATTACGCAATACGTTCGCGAAAGGTTTCCACAAGTTCAAATACTTCGGTGAAATGTTCAAATACGCGGGATGAAGTGACACGAAGGTCGTTCGAATTTCACTTCCCCGAAAAAGAACCCGTGTTCGACCCGCTGAATTTTACTCGTAATTCGAGCTATCGCGGTCGCTATCGAATGTCCAATTTCCGCGGCGCGAAACGGTGAATATTGAGTGATGGGTGAAATACGTAGAGAAAACATAGAGTTAAAAAAAGGGGGGGAGGGAAGGAAATCATGCGGATCGGGCGACCGTGGCTGCGATTTAAGGAGAGGAAAAATTATCAGAGCGGGAAAAGAGCGAATGGCTGGTAGAAATAATAAAGAGGTTGGTTACGGTAATTGAGATGAAATTGAGCTTGGAAACGTGGTACACTGGGACGTTGAGACTTCCGGACGACAACGTTCGTTCGACGACGTTCCACCGATGGTATTCAAGACCTGGGAAATTCTCGATCTGTGTTTCCTTCTTTCGCGTCTGTCGACCATGTTGAAAATTACTTCAATCACCGAGAGAATTTCACAATAATTTTGTAAAAAGAAAGAGGGGAAAGAAAAGGAACGTGTAATTATCCTCAATGATGGGATATTTTCATCAACGTTATTGTGTCTTTGTTAAAACACAGTCGTTGTATACGTTTCACGTTACGGAGAACCGCGACACACGAACGAAATTTTTATCACCGATTGTACTTTCTATCGTTTACAGCTAGACTGTGGCTGCTCATGCATTTATGGAAGATGTATACGAGATGAAACGTTCACGATGCATACACTATCGTATCGAAAACGTAGGTACGAGATATTCATGGTAATTTGAAAGATAAAACAAATCTCTATTTAGGTTCCATCTCTTCGGTTGCGTTTATAAAAATATGAACTTGCATAAACTGGAGCAAATTTTAACTTTTCCTGAAATTTTTCATTTGTTACGTTTGCGGGTTGAAAACAAGAGGGATGTACGGAGAACATGATCAAAAGTGAACAAAATAAAAATTGAGTTACAAAAGGATCAACAAATTGAGTTAAATCTGAGGAATGAAAGATAAAGAATTGATACTAAATTGTTCTAGTTGTGCAACGAATAACCAAATCGGACTAGTCGTTCAAGCACGCTAATAACAAAGATAATGCAGATAACGGGGAAAGATTGGTTAAGTGAACTCGATTCCGTACGAAGATTATGTTCGTATAAAAACGAGAGATAAATATTCTAACAACTATGCACATTCCAAACACTGTAATGTCTTTGTTACAGCACGCGAATCGAAAGAAACACGCGTTACACGATTCATTGAATAGCTAAATAGTTGGTCTAAGTAGTTGAACTAGTCGGAGAGTTTGTTGGAAAATGTCTGTCGCGAATGGCAGAGGGAGACAAAAAGATCCTGGTGGGACATCGTAGGGATCGGATAGGATAGGAAGCGATCGAAGCGCGGCCAGCAGGATAAACATTGATTGTATCCCGCTTGTAAATAAAAGTCGATGTAATTGGATTCATACCCCTCACTCGCTCGAAAATGTCCATCAGGTCGGCCCTCGGATTCTACGATACTGCTCGTTCTAATTCCGTCGAATAAACCGTCTCCTTTGCGAGTGCTACGCTGCGAGAAGGTGCTGTGACTCTTATTAATGCTACAACGATCGATGAAGCTGCTTGCCGCGTGATTTCCAATGCAAATCGTGTGATTTTTAGCGATTGATCGCTGTTAAAAAATTGTTATAAGCTTAAACGTAGCCACGTGTTTGTTCGTTTATTTACGTCTTCTCACTTTGTTCTCGTTTATTTTTGCTCCTCTTTCTACGAAGGATTCGATGTTAAATGGTTTTCTATTAAAAATTTCAAAATCTTCAGTCAATAGGACAGTTTAGTTACAATATTGTAGACGATGATTAATAGAAATTTTCAGACAGTAAAACAACCATTCCTGCTCATATATTAAATTACATGCATGGAAATGAAGATTGAGAAAACTGTCAGTTTATTTAATCCAGCATTCAATATTTCGTAATTTAAATTCAATTTATACATTCATGAATAACTTCAATAATGAATCAATCGGTTTTTAATGTGCTAATATTACGAAACGAATACATGGAACAATAATTTCCCGAACGCCACGGTGTCCGAACATTAACAAGAATCCCCCCTGCATTTTAATCTCATTTGCACGTCATTTCATTCATTCGGACATCTTTTATCCAGCTTTTACAGAGGGCGATAAGAAACAAGAGCGAGAAAAATATCGTTGTTATGTAAACGGGATAAATGGGAGTTTCTCGTTGTTGGCAGAAGAAATTACAGCAGGACTGAGTAACTCTCTTCACTGAAGAAATTCTCTTCTTTCTCTCTCTGTCTCTTGGGTCACGGTCTCTTGGGAGAAAAGTTTAATTCGCTAATTGGCTGGCCCAGTTAGAGACGAGTCGATATTAATTGACACGTACGCGAAAGTCGTTGTTTCGCGGATGCGTCGTCGCCCCGCAGCCTCGAGCGGAATTCAGGAATAAGAAGCAGAAGGAGCGGGCTGTTGACCGTGGTATGCGCGGAACGGGCACCGGCTGTCCGTAGTTTACCGTTATATTTCCGTGAGAGAGAGAGAGAGAGACTTCGCTTCACGGAAGTTGTACGACTATGCCCGTTCCACCGATTTCTTTCCGGGCGTTTGATCTTTCTGATTCTCGAAACGTCCTCACGTGACAATCGTCGATTTTGCTGGCGAGGTCACGCCAGTTAACCAAAGCGAACTTTCTCGAATGAAATTCTAAATTATTCGTTTCCGAAGACATTTATTTTCTCTTGCAATGTAGTTAGTAGTCTTTACACCTGAAAGTCTCTGGTGAAACATTAAACGTTAAACGTGTAAACACTTCTCCAAGAAATCGAACTGAAATAGAAAATTCTGGATACTTTGCTCGCTGAAAATAGTTGTAAAATGGAAAATGGAACCTTTATATTTAGTTATTAGAAAAATGGAACTTGGGTGAAAGATTGTTGCATCAACGGAATGTTGTATTTCATATGTTACATGTACGTTCTGTGCAATTTTCCATGAATCTATTTACAAAAACTCGTAATCTACAAAATGCGCATTTGCCATTAGACAATGGGATAAAACAATCCCATTTTCAATCAAAAAATTGTCTCCCTCAATTAGTACGATTTTAACTGCCGTTCTGTCTTATTAATTTTACTCTCGCGTTTAGAGTAAATTGTCGACAAGCCGACAATTTTTTATACGTGTCGCTCTTCCAACGCGAACCGGCAACGTAAATTCTCGCGACGCACGCATAAATCTTTTAATTCAAATTCGTCAGAAACGTCGAACAATTACGTTTCATTTCAAGCTCGCGTTCCACATTTGTCATTTGCGAAGATTTATTACGCGAAAACTCGTTTCACTGGTTTTCTCCTACCCTCCCACTATGTACACGTTTTCGTGAACCACGATCGTCGCTGGCGTAAATGGTTGAACCGTTTGATACCTGTTTTTTTTTTTTATCGGATTTCTTTCAACGATTCTCACTCCCATTTTACACCGTGTCTCTTCCGCTGTTTTTTTTTTTTTCTTTTTTTGTTTTCAGTGTCTTCGCGGTTGCGACCGCCATTCATGAATATTCCAGCGACAATTACCGCGTAGGGCAACGCCGCGGTTCTCCGTCATTGTCGTTTACCGTTTGTAGCAATGTCGTTGCATCATTCGCGTCGTGAATCCCTCCATCAGCGTGTCTCGTAGGTAGAAATGGGATCGAGTACCTCACAGGCAGATTCGAACCTTTAATTATTAGACTTGAATTCTTCGCAAGTATCTCCAATGGTACTTTCGATTATACTTGAGAATCTCTCATTGCGATTTACTCTGATTACAATGAAATACTGCAAGTTTTTGTTCTTCTGTTTGTCGTTTGTTCTCTTTTACGAAAAATACGTAGTAATTTGACAATTAACGATCTTGAGAAATGAGGGCAAGCTGATGCTGTGAAAATGTAAACGATTTTTAATGCGGCATAGATTTTATGTTTTATTCCAATCTCGAGTTCACGTATAGAAAAACAGAGGCATGCTTCTCTATTGTGTCAGTATAAATGTATCTGATCTGCATGCTGATGTGATCACCGTGTGTGTGAGAATTGAAAAGAAAAGGAAACAAATCTCGTTTCAAATGAATCGCAGAAGCGATATATCACTTTTATATCCGACCTTTGGGCTTCTCCTTTGAGTTCTCCGGCGAGTGGAAGTTATTCAGATACCGCTAATATCAAATTACGCATAAGTATATTTTCAAAACCTTTTCGAACCTGGTTACTTATAGTAAGTGTGTATTTATTAAAATGTTTTCACTTCCGGGTAGGTAATCGAAACCTATGAAACGAAACTTAGAAAACGGACTTGACTCGGATTCGTAAGTATATATTGAATTGATCCCATCCGTAGTCGTAATGTAGATACACGAGGTTTCAAAAGGCTTCGCGGAAAATGTAAGACGTGACTAGCTGTCCGATGAGGGCCACAAGATTGTCCTTCGCGTGTAATGTAAATCCATGTGAAACGAAAGATCGCGATGTGAAACGTATTGCGTATTCGAAATACGCCTGTAAAGTCGTTCTGTTTAATTAAGAATGCATTGATCCGGTTTGTTTGAATGTAACTTGACTCAGCCGCGAATGAATTAAATTAATACAAATCACTCCTTTTCTTTTCTTTTTATATTAGAAATCTCGAATTAAATCTTAATTAAATCTAAATTGAAGCTCTGTTCGTTCGATTTAATTTCATTTGATCCAGCATAATCTCTACCGGATTCAGCAGACTTAAGATTAGGTTTTAGCGTTTTTTATCAAATCGGAATTGGAAATTCTGTTTATTAGATTTCGAATCTTCAATAAAGTATAATATTAATGTTTATATGTTAGACAAAGAGAATTGAATCGTGAAATTGTTTCTATTAAATAGTACAACATCGATTGAACAACTGTGATCATTCAATTCAATTTCCGTTTGAAGTCAATTTCCGTACATATCTCAAACACATCTCTCTTCTACGAAATCTTTGACTTCAGTTCTAGAATTCTCGGAGTTCTAGAAATTAACGATCTAAATCCGCGCCGAGTCAGAAATATTCGGCAAAGAGTGGCAATGACAGTAAATTGAAGCTCAGCTAAGCAATTTAACCCAGACTTTAATTCGCTCTTGATTTATCAGATTCGATTTCGGTTTCAATTCGATTTATTTCAGTTTGATAGATCGACCACGATAAGTTTGGTTGAATTCATTTTATTTCGAATTGCTCTCACTCGACTCGACTCCGTTTCGGTTTGTTTATCGCATTTTGGTCCCACTTGTTTCAGTTTGATTCCATTTAATCAAATTCTTCCCCCCCCCCCTCACTTTGATATAGTTCGTTAGGATTCGTTTCACTTCCACACCCCTCTCCCCACCGCCCTGCTCAGCGTGGTGCATCCAATTTAGTATAATGCAGTTCCATCGGATCTGTTTAATTCCATTTAATCAGCCTTCACTCGAAGACAGGTTACTTCCGAAGTGCTTTATTTGCATCGTGTTGTTTCGTTATTGTTTGCTTTTAATAACAAGTAACGATACCGTAGCTTCCAACGCTTATTCTCCAGACAATTCTGTAAAAAGGAGAAAAGAATTTCTCTTCAGATTCCGTAACAAAAATACACTTTAACTGATGAACGTTGTAACGAGACATTTTTTGCTGAACGATGAAGTACTTCTAGAGTCAGCTTATCGTTCGAGTATTTATCCGTTGATAACGTTCTATCTGCAACCAGCGACGTTTAATTGGCTTCGTCGCGTAACGCTGTTCGAAACTTTCGCCGTGATAGAGAACGGCATCATTTTTTTCCCCCCAAAAGGACAGATTATTCCGTTTCCACTGTTTCTTTCTGGATTGCTACGCTTTTGCACCTCAAATTGTATTTCACGGTCGCAAATTATTTAAAAATTTCGCGAATCGTGTCAAACATTTCATCGATTCAAAATTTCTACGCGAGTCGTACAGTCTTTCTCATTAAATCGAATAGAGAAGTACAATTTAGAGAAGTAAAATAAAATTCAAGTATAATAAATTAAATTTATAGCACGTATATTTGCATGTCTTTATTATTACATACATTCAGAACATGCGCACTTTCCTCAAATGCATTTTCTGGCGATCGACATTTGAAGGAAATAATTTTTAACATAATGAGAAAAAAAATCATGTTTGAAATTAACTTTCTCTTATGTTTCGATGTTTTATTAGAAGAAATAGGTGGGAAGAAACTTCTATGGCCCATCCGATATAATCGTTGGATGGAAATGGGTTAGCAAGGTTCCAAAATTTTTTGAAATCGTCCGAATCGCAATGATCCGGGAATCGAAGCCAATTAAGCGCGATCGTAGACACGGTGGCGAGTTACGAGTGCGTTTCCGCGGGATTACGAAGGAGCAGCAAGTCCCTTCGTGTGACGTAAACGTTATACGACCAACTCTCGTATAAACTGCACCACGTACGTAGACTGCGCGGTGTAGTTTGCCACGGTGTACATATACTACGGCACGATATAGTTACCCACGTAGTTACAACCGGGGATTATCATTGCCGTGGCACATAATTGCTTCTCGGCAATTGCGTGTACTGTTGCACGCACGGCCGCACGAAGCGTCTACGTGCACGCATCTCGTGTATTATGTGCAAACACGCACGCGGACCATCGGTGCGCGCATTTCACGTGCGCGCGTGTTGTCAAAGATATGTCGGGATACCGTTAGATCGTCGTGAGCGTGGACATTTTCTCATTCGACCTGTTCCGCGTTTCACGAACTGGATCTCGACGAAATTTCAAGGTCGTTTTGCTATTTCGCACCGCTTTCGCATGAAAGTTCGAAACTGTTCTGGAGCACGTAATCGCCTGATCTTTTGTTCAATTAAATACGTTACGTTCTTGCTCAATATTTTGGAGCTCCGTCTTTTGGACGAAGTCAATTTTCTCATACATGTTTGTAAGAAACGAGGATATTATAATTGTGAGTTTCAGTTTTAGATATAATTAATTGGAGTCTAAATATATACGCGGAAGACCAATGTTACAAATGAAATATTTATTTGGTTAAGAACGTGTCATTGTTTCTTTTGAAATTTTGGTATGTTCGAAATTTTTAAGCAGTGTTACGTACGTATGTATAATTTTATTCAATACGCATGTATGTACGCGTATGTATGTATAAATATTTAAAATCCAAGGAGTATCTGTCGCAATAATCAAAATTTCCATGGAGATATTTTATCAGAGAGAAATTGCAAATCAAAGAAGAAATGAAAAATTGCAAGGAGTCAAATCAAACGATTTGCCAATGTTTCACTATGTTGACAGATCTATGTGAAACGTCGGGGAAACTGAGCAGTTAGTTCGGAGAATTTTAGTCTGAGCTTGCCTCGAACCAACTTAGGAATAGTAATTTAAACGTATTTGCTTATGGCGCTCGCTTACAGTACACTTTTGGCACGCGTTCTAGTTAGAAATCTGGTTTTGTCGGTTCCAGTGGTTAGATTGTAGGGACAAGTGTAACGATGAATTCTCGTAATAGTCTAAATCAACCGTTCAATGTTCATTGTGTCACTCGTATTACCTAGCGGAGGGAAATTTCATAAAATCGAATCTATTTTAACTATTCTAATTTTAACTCTTGAGTTGTTGGTCCGTAAAAATTTTATTATTACGTACGCGCAAGTGTCAAATAGAAATCCAATTGTGCCAATTCTGTTAAAAAATATAAAATTGCAAATGAGATTCGAGGTCTCATGGCTGCTCTGTAATATTTAAAATATTAAAGAAACACGAATGTAAATGTTATCTACTGTTCGATACGACCTCGGTGTTAGCTTCTTTAAACAGATTAGTAGCAACAAACAATAAACTAAAAGTATAATCACGTGCATCGATAATTCCTCTTAATGCGATCTTCAGCGAGAAAGATTTCGGATCAGGAAAATTCGTATAAAAATCAAGGAATGATTGGACATATCGTAGTCGCGGGGGTTATCGGTGTTTATGACTTCAGTGTTTACGAATTCATGCAACTTCCATTAAAAAAAAAAATGAAAGAGAAAAAACACAAAGCTTTTTCTTCGACGTTCTATCCCGTGGTATCGGAAACGTCTTGCACAGACTCGCAAGATGCTCGACTTAAGTGGGACATCCTGTACAGCGTACAGTCATTCCAGCAAAGTCTACGAACCACCTTTCTCTTTTTCCACGGATCTAGCCGTAACATAGATAATCCTGTTGGACGACCGGTCTTCCGTCGGCCTTAAGTTAACATAGAGCTACTCCATTTCGTTGTAATTTCGTTGTGACAATTACCACCCGAGGTTTCATTCGTCCTTACGCGATGCGAAGAGCCTCTTCCTTCGTCAACAACGACACCGCGATGACCCAATTGTCTTGCGATCGCGTGGCGAAGAGTTAAACGACAAAGTTAAGCGGCAAAATTGGAGTTAGCGAACTTTTGTGTCTTTATTTTGTATTTTCACAAACGTAATTAAAGAGATTTAATTTCTAATACTGTTGGCTCATTAGAGATCACGACAATTTAGAACTGAATTTCCCGCGATTGATAATACAGTCGAATTAAATTAAAAATTTCAAAATTAAGTAATTTAAAGTCAATCAAATAGAATTAACTTAAATAATTTCAGTGATCGTGGTTAATTTTAAGTTGTAGTTAGTTAATAATAAGTTAGTTAATAATAAGATTAGTTAGCTAATACTTTACTTTGAATATTCTATGTATCTCCCGTATATTTTTGCATCTTTAAATTATTTTAAATGCCTATTTATGACGTAATAAACAGAGGAGTGAGGATTTGAGGTAGAGAGATTTCTATGGTGAGGAATTTCGAGAAGTAAGCCTGCATGGAGGGGTCGAATGCTGGAAAGGAATGTGAAAGAAGAATGCACAGCCACCCAAGGTTTTGGGTGGACGTGACTTGAACTCTGTCTAGTTTACCTGAATTGAGTGAAAGGAATTCCGGAATAGACGAAAGAACGCTAGAATATATTGCATTTAAAACGTGTAGACGATATAACATTTTTCACGAAGACGATATATTAAATGTATTGTTGAGTAACAATTAAAATCTGCACTATGACGAACCACATTCTTAAAACTTATTTCTCTGCGTTCATACTTGAGTTATAAACGAGTCGAATAAAATTTAAATACGTTGCATAATGTATAAATTAAGAACATTTTTCCCGCAATGTGGCGTACCCAGTAAACTCAATTATTGAATCGGTACATTAACATTAATTCTCTTATTCGCTCATTACAATGTCAATGAAATTTCAATATGTTTTACATAACACCCGTAATATATTTATAAAAATGTTCTTCGAGAGTAACTGTATGTATGTACAATATATCTGTATCATACAAGTGTATTGATACAAAGTTGCAGGTAATCGTATCGATCATTTAATAAGAATCACTTTCTCGTATCTTATCTCGAGAAGAGCAAAGGCCAAATACGCAGACAAAACATCTAATTGACCCATTTCCCTGTTTATCAAAGTATTTTTGACAGCTATCGAAAGATTGATAAACTGTTCGAATACTTTCACGAGCAAATTTGCACACGCGTAGCGGTTGTATTGAAAACTAGTTTCACTTTCGATATAGTTCGCAATTTTCACGCAAAAGTCTCGTCGCATCCCATCAAAACGCAACAATGTCTATCTAAACAGCGCGATATTTCGTTTCGCTTTAACGAAACTGTCGCTCAACGATTACTTACTCGTCTTAAAGTATCTCGGTTGGATTCCAGCAGTCTCGAACAGAAATTATCGTCGCCCCGTTATCCGTGACACCGTCTGCTTGTGTGCGATTTAACGTTGCCGCAAGAGTGAATTGCCTCCCTCGCGTGAGTGGTTTCACGCGCGATCGGCCATGTACACGGCACGTAGCTACGCAAGATACGTAAGTTACTTGGATACGACGCGTACACCTACACGTCGAGGATACGACGTCGTTACTTGGCGAGCAAGGGCGAACGTGGTAACGATCTTCCGTGGTTCGCGAACCTTCCTAAGCTCGGTTCGTACACGACTGATCTGCTCGTCGCACGAAATGCTTTTCATCAACGCGCCCGATGCTCGTGAATTGTATATTTATCATAATAAACACGACTCTTCTCCGTGTTTGTATTTTTCTTTTTCTTTTTTTTTCAGAAAATTAAAAGAACCTCCACTTTTTTTAATTTGTCTTTTCGTGAAAAAATTGTCGCAAGTGTATTTCTTTAATTATTCTTCTCCAGAAACTCAAGAGAGTGCAAGCTTTCTGCATCTTTTCCTCGTGTTGACTTTTTCTTAGAAAATTAAAGTAACTTCTTTAATTTTTGCTTTATATTTGTCTCTTAGGCAAAATATTCACCACACATGTAGATGTAACTTTTTTAGAAACGTCAATTATTTTTTTCGCCTAGGAATTTCAAATCGTAAGGTGTGGAACTTCGTGAAGAGGTTTGGAGCCTCAAGAGGCCATTCGATCGATAATCATCTCGCGTAATCTTTTCGCGTTATATATATATATATATATATATATATATATATATATATATATATATATATATATATATATATTTCCGTGATTTTTCGCGGAATTCCGGAGATTTAGGGGCGTGAAGAGATCGTAATCATAAGCGTGTTACGAGATCAAGTTAGATTTCAGAGCTAGAGCAGAGAGTTCCGTAACGGCGCGAATATAGTGGCTTGGATTTTAGGATTAGCCTGAACGAATGTTAGCTCGAGTGAATTTTGGTGATTTCGTGTACATTAAAACTTCATCTGAGCACACTGAAATTCAAACGGAAGTTTGCGAAAATTTCATTCCAATAAACGGAACGCCACTGCAACGTACTTATGATCTCTCGTATGGTTTATCTCGGATTGAGTGCAGTTGTTAAGATAATTGCTATCCTTACCTATTGCCACAGTTCTCGAGTCTTGCGTCTCGATCTGTCGGTATTAATTTTATCGTCGTCGTCGTGGAAACTCCTCCGGTTACGTGATTCGTTTCAATTGGCGATAATCGCGAAGCACAATTCGAGAAGCTCGTCTTCGGTTACCTAGCTCGATTTCTCTCATCCACGGATAAATTTCCGCCGCGATTTATCCTGGAACTTGCTGCTACTCAACGACTTGTGCTTGAATCCCTTCTTTGCTTCTCAGTTTCGTTTTTTAATTGACGGATCAATCTTTGTAAATATTAAAATTTATTATTTATGAAAATTCATTGTTTCTTCTTATTGTCGCGTAATGCTGCTATGACGTATAATAATTTTTCTGTAGAAGAGAAAACAGACCAGTTAATGTAGTTTCGTTTGAAAAGAACGCATGGACAAATTTTCATCGTTGGACAGTAACAAATAGAAAAATGATAAAAAGCAGTGACAATGATAAAAGTATTCGTACAGGTGGTTTACCGTAATAGAAATGCAAAAGGGGAATATTCTCTGCGTTATTAAATGTATTTAAACGTGTGTAACTGTACGTGTTATATATCCATGCAAGTGATAAACGTACGCAAACAAGTGTTAATTAAATTATATGGTAACTTATACTGGAAGAAGATTTATGTAATGGTAACGTTTACTCTTGTCTCTCGCTGTATGTAAATTCTAGTTGTCTCGACTGCAACTCTTTGAACATAACCGTTGTTCTCTTGCGTCGTTTTACAACAATATTCAGACAACTGTAAATCTTATAAAAATGTCTGTGCGAATATATATAAAGAGAATCAAATTACCAAGAGATTTAAATACGACGGCCACGAAGGTCGCCGACAGGAAAGCGAAATTCACGTAAAAAGAGAGTCAAGGTTTAACGATTAACGCGTTATTGGACTCGCAATAATTTCGGTCGTTTCGTCGACGAATCTGTATAAATATTAGCGTTAAAGAGAGATAAGCGGGGGGAAAGAGAGGGATTTTCGTTGCAGGTTTAACGCCGGAATAATTTTGTTTCTGGGTCTGCGAAACGTTTTCTCGTCGGTTTTTCGGTGCCCGGGGAAAAACCCGGCGCCGCGATTCCGCTGAATATCCGGCTAATTCGTATGTAAACTTATGTGAATCCATTTCCGCGCCGTGTGTACAAGCTGAAACAGCGAGCGTTTAATTCGCGTTTCCACTCTCTTTCGTCTCGCGGAAAGCGGTCCCCGCTCATTATATATCCGCGATAACGAAAACCGTCTACCGCCGAGAGACGATGCTTGCTGCGGTCGCTTGAAAATCCCTCGCCTGTTATCGAAATCGCGGCGGAGCTCGTTCGAGGTCAACACTTTTGCTGTCTAAATATTAACAAACGTGATTCAAATAACATCTACAGAATAATAATTATTATTGCAAGATACCGACCTTTATCTAAATATCAATACAAATAAATCAGAATATTTCGAAATGAAACATCGTGTTAAAGTCTAGAAAAATTATATCATGTCATAGGATATTTATTAACCATAGTTCTAGCTTCTGCAGTGACTTTCGTTACCTGAATATTAATACTGAGTATTGACGGAAGTGTTTATAAATAAAATTAATAAAATTATCGTGCTCGCAGGATTTATATATAACGATAATTAATAATCGTCTCGGCGATTGAGAAATTTGTTGGCGGGTTGCGATATTCTTGCTGGAAGTCGAGAAAGTGTTGATCGAGCCAGTATTGGCGCCGGTGCGGCGAGCGCTCGCATATCCGGTCGGACAATACTCGCGCGTATATATTTGAAATTTAAACGATCGCGTTTTGAATACGGTGAAAAAACAGCGCGAGCGCGGTGTATATATCTTTTATTGAGTGCCGTGGCATACGGCAGAATAAATACGTGGTTACAGCGTGTTTCAATTTGGCCACCGTGTAATGAAATCACCAGCCGGGAATTACGAAATCCCCAGTGATTTTGTTCTTATCATCCAATTCTACACGAATTCCTAGTTAGGCAGTTTTACAGGCGATAACCATTTTCAAATATTAGGTTCATCGACGGAGGAAGAACGATTGAAGATCTGGATAGCTCGATTGGTCGAGCAAACGAAATGTCTTCGAATTGAAATCTTCCGTGGTTTTGATTTTTCTTTTCTCTTTTCTTCTTGGAATAGTATTTCGAATAATCTGGAAATTCCACGAGACGCTCGTTGTTAGCGTCGATCAAATTTATAATGGATTATTTTTGTACGTTTTCTGAGATAATGCGCATTTTAAGGAACTAATCTGGGAACGTTATCATTCGATTATTGCTATTAAAGAATATGGGACTAAGGCGATTTCAATTTAATTTTACGGCGCGGCGTGTGTTTGCCCTCCAAGATGAAAAGAATTCTAATATTAATAAAGAAGCAATAAAAAAAAAATTCTGTGAAAAGAATAGAATTATTGAATAGAAAATTCCTGCGAAGAAAAGAGTAGTTGATATACCAATGCTCAACGACACCACAGAAACGTCGTGCTGCGATTAAAAAAATGGCTTTCAAATTTATTGAATAATTCGGAATCTCCAACTTTGTTTTAGTTTTAAAGTACAAATAGAGTGTGAAAATACCACGGGGTATACCGTAATTCGTGCATAATCAGAATATATGTATATATATATATGTACGGACACTGCAACGGATGAAACGAGAGTAATGAATCGAATTGGAATGAAGTGGTTAGGTGTAATAAGTGGGACGAGGATAATAGAAGGGTGAAGCGTGTTACAGCTGGGATTGAAGAGTAGTCGTTCGAGGCCGCTTCCCCCCACTACGAATTATTCTAGTTCTCCCACTTTCGTGACCTTGTGATACTGAAAAACACACAAAATTCAATATAATTTTAATTATAATTAATTATAATTATATGTGTATTATAATTTAATTATAATTTAATTATAATTATACGTGTTAAATATATTATAAATATATATATTTATAAAGTTACAGCACACATTAAAAATACAACATTTCGTCTACCAGTAGAATTGAAACGTTATTCTAGAAAAAGCTGATGTTTCCAATCCGACGAAATAAGAAAAGCTAATCTTTAAAAAAAAAAAAAAAAAAGAAAGAAACATCCCTCTTGCGACAATATGAACATACCATAGCACACCGCGATAACGTATAATACTTGCAAATGCGTTTCTGAGTACTTCCCAAAATTTCGCAGGCGTTCGTGAATGTGTCAAGGGAAGTTTCACAAGTGTGGAACTTGAATCGAGGCCCGAAGTTTCGTTTTATAGACGGCCGAGCTATTCGGAGCATTAGGCGCAGGATGAACGATAAGTTGCTCGAGCGGTACAGGCTTAGCTTAAATAGGTTAGTCGAAGTGGCATCTGCGTAAACGAAGGGTTCGGATTGAAATGCTACGCGGAAAACGGACGCGGAAGTTTAGGGTTCTCGTTCGTGCTAATGAGTTGTGTCAATAGCCCCCTGTGAACATGGTGGATACTCGGTCTTCGGCTCGTGGATATTTTATTGCTGGCTTTGGTTGTCGGAGTGAGATATTGCTCCTGTATATTTGAGAGTAAGATCTAATTAATTGTTCGATCACGGTGGGAAATTCGATAAAGGAAATAATAAATAAATAAAGAGTGAGCACGTTCGTGGAATTACACGCACGTGTTTATTTGAACGAGCAACATTCGTTTAAACGGACCGGAACGTAATACTTAATTAAGCGTTGCAAAAAAGGAAAGAAGGGAATAACGTAAATAGATACTCGTTGTTACAAAATGAAGATAAACTGAAGAAAGAGCGTATAAATTCCAGTGTATAATATTTCCAAGGAAATAAAACTGGCTCTCGCAGAGTACAGATTCATAACTGTTTCACGCGTCGATGTGTAGAGACAATTCAATTATACACACGTGCCATCCATGGCCGGAGAATCGATTTCTCTTTACTGTTATGTCGGCTGCCGTATAAAACGAGACAAGGAAGAAGTACAAGATTCGCGAGAGTGTTTGCAATTTCGATTGTGTATCTCGCAAGGAACAGTCTTAATCAACGACTGCCGGCAATAGTACCCTGTAAAGTCGCAAGTCCCGTTTCGCGGGCGGTTTAAAGTCAGGGCACAATCGTGGAATGCGCAATGGCGGCGGGCACCAAGAGATACCAAAGACGGAAGTCTTTGTTAACACGAGCGACGCCTTATCTTCCACGTTGTCGTCGTCACGACGAGTTATGACACAGCATCGTTCTTTCTTCTCCGTCTTCGTTCCTTCCTTGTGGATATTTTATTGTTCCACTCTTGTCACGTTCTCGTTCTTGTAACATCGTCAAGAGCGTTATTGGAAGGTTTGAAAAAGGATTGGTGAAAATATGAAGTCAGATTTCTTTGCCAATTTATTTATTAAACTGTAACATCGAATAAAATTGTATAGCGTTGGAAGTAATCATAATATTTGGCAGTTTGCTAGAAAAGTATAATATTGAATATATTGAAGTTAGTGATACATATTTACGATCGTCAGAAAAATAATTTCCTCCGTTTTTATTTATTTTTGTTGCCGTTATTATTTAAAAAAAAAAATATAAATTATAAAAATATAATTTAACTGTGCAAGAGACGAGTTTAATTATTGTAGTGAGAGTTCGGAAATAATTTACTTTATTCTTCTTACGCCATTAATCTTTATTCTAGGTATTTACACAGATATCTTCTTCAAAGAATATTCGAGCTGTTAATCGAGTACAAGGAAGTTAAAACTTAACCAATAATAGATCATAGATACATAGATATTCGTGGAAAAAAAATTCTATTACGATGTTAATAAAACTATATTGTCATCGTCGAGATGAATTATGACACAGTATCGCTCCTTCTGCTTTATCCATCTTGCCTCCCTCGCCACGTGTAACGCGTTCCGCTTCATGTCCGGCGACGTAACAACGCGTTGTTCCAGTAGAATCTCCTCGTATCTTTCGACCACTACTTTTTGCCGAGTCAACCGTTTCGTCCTGATTTTCCATTTGTTTTGCGATACGATTTAGCTGGAAGTGGCTCGATCTCCATCCGGATGTAATTCACGTTGCAGAACCTTTTCTCACGCAATTTCTGCCTCGGCTGGTTTAATCTTCCCTTCTCGATAGCAGCCGAGCGGAATTGAATGCTTCGAGCTGGACGTTTTACGTGATTTACGGGAATCATCGAGAAAGTAATTCTCGTTCTCGCGGCGAATGAGAATATTCTTCGAGTTAATGCGAACTCGTTCGCGAGTAAGAAAATCGAAGACCCAATTAGGTTACCCATTGCCTTGTAACCTTAAAATTCACTGCAATCGAAATTTTCCCTGATTATTTCTTTCATACGTTCTAATCCGGCTTACAAACATTAACGTCATTAGCAACTAACCAATTATGGTAGCTTTTTAAAGAAAGAAATGTATAAATCTACTTTCCATGTAGATTATATTATTACAGATTTCTAGATTATATTCATAATTGATGATTGATAAGAGGAGAAAAATTATTTTCCTTACGAACTTTTTATTAGTGGAAATGAAAAATACCTTTGACCAGTATGCAGTATCAGGTGGATATAATTTTCACGATAAAATTTAGATAATCAATTCATTTTCTTATTAAATTTTATGCACATAACTATATTTTAGATATTTTCTTCCTAAATTATGTTTATTTCGTATATTTTAAATTACTATATTTTCGTATATTTTAAATTACTATATTTTAGATATTTTCCTATATTATGTTTATTTCATATATTTTAAATTGACATAGAAATATTAAAGCAAATTTTGTAATTAATTGAAACATGTAATATTTATTCTTTTCTCGAATTAAAAAAAAAAAGAAACGAAACAAATAACGGCTTAAATTTCAAATATCGTCAAAATTAACTTTGGTACGATGACTAGCAAGCACAAAATTCTATATGATTTTACAGCATTCTGAAATATATACGACAATCTAATACTTATATTCCAGAGAGAACTCTTATACTCCGGGACAAAAGAACAGCATATACCATATTTTCTCCATATTGTGTATTGTAAACTAAAGATTAAAGAACGCGTAGATTATTACATTAGAATTCTTAGAATATTCGGCGTCGATGTTATGTGTAGTATGTTGAATGTTATTACCGAGAGGCAGAGATGCAAAAACGAAAAGTTCTTACAGAAGAAATGTAAATACTGCGCGTGTAGCCTCGAGGCAGACAGGTTTGAAAATGTCGAATATTTACGCTCGTCAGTCGTACGGGAGCTATCGGAAGCGTAACATTCATGCGAAATACGGTCAATTAAGTGTGCATTAACCATTTGTAAAAATGGTTCGTGGGGAAAAATTACATCCAACTGAGGTTCACGCGATATTGAAATTAAACAAAGAACGTTATTCCGTGAAAAAAATAGCTAATAGAAGTCGTAAAGCGATAAATTTACTAAAAGATTCAGATAATTGTGGAAAAAGTAAAAGTCGTGGACGATCGCAGTGTCTAACAGTTCGGGATAAACGTGCACCGTCAAATTCAAGCTCGACACGCGAAACAAATTGCAGAAAAAAGACTTACGACAAATGTTGGACATGTTCGACGTCTTTTAAAGAACTATGAACACTATGAAAACGACGAAAATTGTAACAAAAGCCTTGGTTCAGCTTCAATTTAGACTGACCTGACGGCCTCCACTCATGGGCATGGGATCATGAGCAACGAAAGGAGCGACAACTTTTAGGGAGGTAAGACCTAAAATAAAGTTTATTATAGAAAAATTAAATAATAAAATGTATATTGAAATGATTAATGAACAAATTAATGCGTTTGCGACACGAATTGCCAGAAATGAGTACATTTTTCAACGTGATAACGCGACATCGTGAAAGCAGTGAAATATTGCTATATAAATATTTCTCTATATATACCTCGAAGAAATGCAAAGGAAATCATACTAAATATTCAGACTCGTTTCTTTCGTTTATCGATTGTTCACGAAATATACTCATTTTGACCCGGTATATATTATTATATTTCTATTTATTTTTAATAATATAAAATGTATTGCAAGATGTTTAATTTATGTTACTTATACATGTTGATGAAAACAGTATGGAAGAATGTACATATATCAGACAAAGATTTTGTACAATTTGTCAATTCGTACAAATAAGAAGAAATTTAACAATTTCTGGAGTGCGCTATCTTTTTGTCCCGATCACGAATTCATTCGTTCATCATCTTGGCAGTAGAAATCCCTTGCGAGTCGACTGCTTTGCATTCCCAATAAATAGAAAACATGGAGATTGCACAGCCTGTTGAACTGTCGCCTGTAAAGCGTACAGCATGGCTCCAACAAAATTTAATTAAATCCTCGCGCGTATTTTCATCGAACGCGCGAATCACCAGAGTCAACCGAACGTACGAGTCTTTGGGATTCTTCCAATTTCGATGACAATCGCGTACGTCTCGTTTCGGAAGAAAGAGTTTCTAGAACTCGCGATTGCGTGCCACCGCGACGAAAAATCATCGACTAGGTCCGCGAGGATTCCCGTTTACGAGCAACGTTCCCATTTCCGTGGCCACGTAAGCGAACACACACGGAACGTGAACGCGAACAGGAAAGGTCTCGCCCGTACCGTTCAATTTCCGTGCGACGTTTCAATTTCTATTGCCGTCAACCCTATTGCCGCTCCTTCGTTCCATGGCCCATTCAATCCTCTGTCCCGTCGTGTGGGATCAGTCCTTTGCCACGGCTCACTGGTGAGCCATTTTCGCGATCGAGAAACGTTTCGACTGTGGTCTGCGCGCAAACATCGTTACAGATGCGTCTCAAGCCGCGTTCGAGGGCGGGAGCGGTTACTGTGTTGACCCTTTATTAACGGAATGTCGCTCTACTTGCAACTGGACTGCGAATTTTCATGCGTTTGTAAAGCTAATTGTCAAGTTGGAGAGTGTAATAAATTGTATTGCAAATTACTTTCTCAATTTTATGAGATTGGATATGGGAAACGATGGGAAAATATCAAGCAAATTCCTCCGAGAATTAAAAAGCAGAACCTGACGATGTAAATTAATCGGGAAGAAATTGCAAATTTAAACGAAACGTTGGTTCTCAACAAGTTAAAAATTTGGAAAATTCTCATAAAAGATATAAACGTGTCTTTTTGAGGAGTTATCGTCACGTTGCTACAGTATAAGCGATTCTATGAAGAGCTTTCTGGTGCTTTTAAGTACCAAGCCACTTTAACACGAATCCACAGCTGCACTTCAATCACCGTTCAATCAGATAGGAATCAGCTGCCTCGTTTACTACTTGGCTTCGCGTCGACCTTCGACATCTCGATCAAACAGGTTGCAGCGGTCGGTGCGGTTGCCGAAACGAAGGAACCGGTGAAAGGAGCTGGCTGTCGTCGCGGAATCGACGGAATCGCGTGCGAAACGGCGGACGTTAACGAGGATAGGTCGAATCCTGGCCGAATGTGTCGCAAGAGGCAAACTGTTGCGGAATCGTGGACGACGAGGAAGAAGGGGCAGAACGAAGGGAACGTCGTTACCGCTAACGACGAGCATTATATTCAAACGAGCTTCTCTCGTTGGTTAACTCGCCTCGATGATCCGCTAGCCAGACGAACGAGTAGGAAGGTTAAAATAGAATCAAACGGAGTAGAAGCTGAAGAGAGGGTTGGACGAAAGATGAGAGAGAATCGTTCGGTGGAGAAAAATAGAATGATAAAAATAGTGCGGTTTCACGGAGGATGAGTGTAAAATGTTTCATACCTTCTTTTTTTTTCCATAGAATAGTTGATACTAGTATAACAATGTCGTGCATTGATTAATATTTTGTTTGGAAAGTTTTGATGTTTGGTACAGTGATGGATTAATTTTTGGGTAAATTCTTGTAAATGTGGGATTGATATTTATCAAAGACACGAGTTGTTACGTCGTTGAGTTTCTTGTTGATTTCTTTTCGTGTCAGTGGATGCGTTGTAAATTCTTTGTAGAACAGAACCACGATTAATTTATGCGATCAAGAGCCAAATGGCATGAGTAAATCGGAGTTCAGTTGGGATAATTGACCCGAAGGAAAATAATTAGATTTTAATATTCTTTGTATTATTAATTTTGGACCATATATTGAAACTTTGTGCTACACTTCTCCTTTTACAACTTACTTTTACTTTCTAAATATCCATCCAATAGCAACAAAGATTACCAACAGTGTCAAGCAGTAAGAAGCCAGATTCAACGAGATATAAAAATTAAACATCAGACGATTAATCGATTGCTCCTACTGCAAAAATTCCTATCGCGTACTACTTTCTGTGCGATATATAATAAATTTTTCATCCTCCAATAAGAATCTAACACCGCGATTCTTCATTATTTTCTGAACCGGGAAATCTGTTTCTTCTCGCGAGACTAATACTTGTTCAATCATTTCATCGACTGTTATTTTATATCTTTTATAACTTTCGTCGTTTCATTTATCATTTATCTGCGTAATTTTGTTTGGCGGAAGATATAAGAAACACTGTGTATATGTGCGCGTATCGCGTTAGCAAAGGGAGCGAGGAATTGTGGGAACTGGGAGGATAACCGGGAACACCGGCTCCTCGTTTTCCGGGAAACGCAGTGGCGCTTAATTGGTTTCTGCTGCGGAGGCTCGCTAGTCGAATACGCTCCTTCCACCAGAAACATCCTGATACGAATCGCATTGAGCTCGGCGCACGAAAAGCTTTCCAGTTAAAGATCTTCGTCCCGTGGCCTTTGCGCTCATCGCTGTTCCATCAGAGACGACCCTATTTACGGGACCTCTTGTTTTGAAAAACGTTCTCGTTCTCTTTTGGTCGGCGTTCTCCGACGTTCTCGATAGTCTCCGGAGTTTCTGTGAACACCTTTTCTCAGCGTGAACGAGCGACACAGGACGAGATGCAATCGACATCGGGGACGAGAAAATATTGCTCCTTCTTCTCGATTCATTTTCGTACGTACAGCTATCCCCTTTTAGTCGACACTCTGTGTACAGAGGTCGTTTACCGACAAATACGTTGACACACGGGACGATTAGAGAGAAGCTTGAAGTTTGAACTCGTGAAAGTTTATTGAAACGAAAGTAATCGCGGAGAGAGTCGGTGGGAAGTCTGTTTTCGTGGAAAACAGTTCGGATCACGATGTTGCAGGCTCGATCGAAGTTATAACGGCCGGCGTGCGTAAATATCAGATAAGCTATCTCACGATGAAGTTTGTCGAAACGAAACGCTCGTTTGCGAAACGAAAGTCGTTCACGAGTGAGCGAAGGGTCGAAGGTCTTCCAACTCGATTATACGTTCACGCGAGTGACGATCGAACGCGCGAAACGCGATCGACGATTGGCTCGGTGCAGCTGTGTTCGCCGGTAATCGTCGATCCATCGGCTTTCGTGCGTTGCACCTGCGTGCTACGTTGGAACTGGCTGCCTTTCTTAGTGGGTCGCCGTTCTACGATCGATATGTTCACCTTGTTCAGACGCTCGATTCGCCCCAGTGACCTAGCGTCGTTTGCCAAGTAGAAGGATGTACTTGCTCTGAAAACCGCACGCCGTTTCCTTGCCTCCCCGTCGATCGATTTACGAACATGCGTATACTCGTTCGTCGCTGATGTCGGACGCAGTAAATTGAAACGTCTTAATTATCCGTTGTTAAGGAATTTCCTTCGTTTATTAAAGAGATTGGTGCGTTGTAGAAACTTTATTTATAAAAATGTTATACTGGAAACAGTACTGGAATTCTTAACCCTTTGGCATACGATCCACGTTTCCTAAGGACTATTTAATTTGTTATTTCATTATTTTTTATTAATTTCTTTTTATACGTATTTTACAGTATAAACGTAGGAGTATGAAAAATGATCTTTGCTAAGTTTACACAAATGTTACAATGAAGAATAAATATCATTTTTTTGGTCATATCGAGTTTCATTTAATTCGTATGTCAAGGTTAATTGTCAAAGAGTATTGATATACATACAACATGTACAGTCACGGAAGTTTCTGAATATTTGTAGGAACTTTTCTTTAAAACGGCTCGACTGGCACGATTACGTTGGTGATATTTTAAATTTTAAAAAATGTAATACAAGACCATCGTATTAATATAATAATAACGCTCGATATTCAACGATACGTTGTATATTTAAAATGGCCATTTTTGTCGAAATACTTTCACGAACCATTACGAATCAAGATGTACGAATATCGAGTCAGTTTATTAAAACTTTATTAGAACCGGAAGACAGATTAGGCGTCGAAGCGTTTAACCTTTACGGTGAAACTCGGTCGCGGCCGGTGTCATAGATCTGAAAACCCGATGTGTACTCGGACTCAAATTCACCGATTTCAGTCGGTGAACACGCTCGGCCGGTCGGTTGTTCTCTTATTATCGGCAATTACACGATGTCCGCAAACAGTGATTCGCAGCGGTGGCCATTAGAGTCCGGGCCCGCTTGCTCGATCGGGCAATTCGCTTGTTCCTATAAACGATGTTCTGCCGATGGTCGCGTACCGGGCTCCCAGGCATCGGTAATCGACCTGTAAACCGGCACCAAATCACAATGTAACCGTACGGGGCGTAGCGTCTCGCGGTAAACCGCAACTACGTACCAAAGCGTGCCGGAAGTGGGACGCGATCGAACGCGGAACTGTTGTGTTGTGTATGAAAGCGCGATACTCTCTCCCCATTGGTGTCTTGGGCCTGTGCCCGGCCGATCCTCCGACGATGACGCGGCCCGATCGCGACGACGATCCCGCCGGACGGCTCGTTAACCGCTTTGACAACGCGATCACGGCCTGTGGTTAAGAACGATGCGCTCTCGCGAGGGTGATCATCGTCGTCGACGACACGCTGGAATTCGTTTCCGCATTGCGGACACAACGAGCGGATCTTCGAGGAAAAATAGTCACGTGGTTCGCTCGATTTATTACTAATGGTTTTCCACCGTATGCACGTAACTGCGCGTTTTTATTCTAATTTGTTCTGTACGTTTTTAAATTTTACTATTTTCAAGCTAAACGCCTATCATTTCATTTCGAGCAAGTTTGAAAATAAATAAATGTCTGTTGTGAACAGATATCGAAGATATTCCAATAGATGTACGAACTTGGTATTTAATTGTCGAATTAATTTACGTTACCTAGTTTGACTGTAATAAATATTGAAATAAATATTGCAATTCAAATAGTAGAGGTATACGTCAATTTTGACAGCAGAAAGTATCGAAACTTTGTGTGTTTGAAATTGGTCACCCGTGAAAAATATTTCTGGGAAGCTTATTAAAGTTTATTGCTCTTTTCGGAAAGGAAATTACTAGATCCGACAAAATGACGAATTTCAGAGTCTATTTTTGTAGTTGTAAATACAGAGATGTATCTTTCATTCAAAGTACGATTATATTGTAGCGTAACTTATTTTCATAATATGATTCTAGATTCTAGATTATGTACAATCTCTCATCAACTCCTTGTTTCATTTCGCAACTACTAAAGACAGACAAGTACCTGTTTCATAAAGTTAATGTTGACTTTTATCGAGATACAGGCATGATTACACTTATCGATTTATTTTCACAACACGAATTTAGTTCTTCAGTTACCTAGGTACAAGTTACGTGTTCCGTAATTCTTTTAAGAGAGTTCCTTTTAAATTCCGTGTTTCTTTTCGCTATTAAGTAGAAATCGAACTCCTCGTTCTAGCTCTTCGTTTCTTTCAAAGTGGAACAAATCGAGGAAAAGTAGCGATGTGAAATATTGTTTTCGATTTCCCGGGATTTCTCGGGCGCGCGTGCCCGCCGACGCCAGATTTTACGAAATGAAAAACTGTGACGGAACGGGCTGCGACGTATTTTTGGAAATTGCGTTTCACCCGCGATGAAAAACTGCGTGGCGGCCAGCACGGGAGGAAACGATCCATTTTTCAAAGCGAGAAAAAACAAAATATATATATATATATATATATATATATATATATATATATATATATAGATACATATACGCATATGTATCGGAAATTCGCGCTAAATCGATGACATCCTCGAAACTTTATTTTTCCACTTATCAAGCCGTGCATCACTGTCCCGGCGTTTAATGTATTCGCAGCGGATTCTACCACGCTAACATTTTCTTCCATCGTTTCGACAACTTCATCCCTTCGCTGCCGGCTACATAATTCAATAAAACGTCGGCATGATTTCTCCTAGGAACTTTATGAAGTGTCCATCCACAGAAATTTATATCGAAATGGTGGAAACTCTGTACGCGTTCGCGTGTTTCGCTCGTTCGTGCTTCTCGTAAATTGAAATTAGCCCGTGAATCACAGTTGTTTGTGTAAATTGGTACGTCGCTAATTTTCGTGAAGTAATTTTTCATTAAACGGAGATAACATTCCTGTAGACGCAAAAGGACAATTAGCGAATATTGAAAACGCTTAAAATAACAAAACCACGAATGACGGAATGAAACGAGTGATGTTTTAATATTTAAATACAAATTTACTGTCGAAGATTGCATTTACTATTTGTTAGATTATACTTTTTCATACTTTTGGAACTTCGTGTTCTCAATGATCTCGACTGATTTCGATTTTCCATTGAGAGAGAGCATTTCCAAGCGAGAATTTGAAAGATAAGTGTACGAAAAGACGCGATAAATTTACAAATTGTTCACGAAAGCAATACGAAGCGTTCACATTCATGTATAATCATTTTTTCCCGACGTTTCACACTTTCGATCGTGTTTCCCAGAAACGTATGAATTTGTACAAAGATCTGAAATCTACTTCTAACTATCTATCGTGTATTTATCGTATCCAGGATTCCATCGATTCGAATTTCCTACATTCCGTGAAAGTACACTCGCGTCAAGGGAACTAGAAAAATCAGAAGGATCCGTCATAGTGATCGGAGGACAGCGTATTTCCTACACGGAATGTTCGCGGAATGGCGGCAAAGTTTGATTAGAAATAGCGGTGAGAGTTAACGCGACATCGATCGTAGGGGTTAGTTCCGGTTCCCCTCGTTTCCCTTGTCACGATTCTCTCGAGCACGCTACTCACGATCGGAGCGAACCGTTCGAGCCCCGTGGAGAAGTTCTGCCAGGTTTACCTGCATTATTGAATATTCTTTGCCACGGTTATCCATGGATAATTTGTACCCTGCAAGATTGCGCGTGAATATTGAACCATCGATCGTCGCGGCATTCTCATCTCCATTCTCGTTTCGAAAAGTCGTGAAAATAAACGCAACCTCATGTCGAAAGAAAATATTATCAAAACGTAAAATATTAATAAAACGATAAATTTATTTGGTTAAATAAAGCTGATATAAAAGTAGGTGTTAAATATATTAAATATACGAGCATTACGGAGGTAACAGACAAACTTGCTCGTTTATGTCTTTATATATAGCTGGCAACCGAGATTAAATTCTTCCTATTCTAGAAAATTGTGTTATCTTTCTAGGAACCGCTGCACATTTCCTTTGTCGAAACGCGTCGGCATCGTTCTATTCCTTTTCTCGCGCGTATTTATTAGATACCGTCAAATTTCAATTTGAACGTGGTTTTTCTTATACATATTTCAATGTGCGTAATTCTTGAACTCCATCAGACGTGGAATCCAATTTTGAACGACGCAAAATGTTCTGAATCTCATCGTCCATTTGCATCACGATTTAACTTGCAGGGCCAGTCAGTCACACTTAATAAATATTACAACCAATACTCTGATTTGGACGTGTTTGATATTCTTTTGTATCTTCGAACTTCCAATAAATCCATAGTTATATGCATGCAAATACCCGTAACAATTTTCTATTGAATTAAATTTTCGCACCGTGCCGGATCACTGAGTTGGCACAAGCTGAAAGTCAAAGGAAGTGCAACGAAGTATAATACAAGTACAACCGTACGTCGAAAATATGGTACACGTGGATTTTGAACAAATTTTTCTTTCACCTGATCCCTTCGAAATATCGCGTCTCGAAACAAAGATCGTAAAAAGAAAAGATAGAAAAGCGAGTTCGGCCGATTTTAAAGATACTTATTAGACGTGCGCGATACTCGGCGTCCGATCGTTGTTGATACGACGCTCGACGATGTAAATCACTCTAATTCAGTCGAATTCGCGTCTGTTGAATTTTACGAGACGGGAAGCGAGCGAAGAACGTGCTCGGGCGGGCGCGCGCCACCGCGAAGCTTGCCCCAGCCAAGCGCAATTACAGGGAGGCGAATAGAGCGAAATTATAGGGATCTGCGAGGCGTACAGGACAAAATAAGGGATTTAAGAAATTGCCGTTTCCGTCGGATCCCTTCGGGCCACCCACTTTAAACATTGTGTCAAAGGAAATCGCATTTCAGACCGGTCGTGTTTCTCTGTCGACGATACGACACGATCGTGCTCGCGGCGTCGTTTACGATCCACCGCCCCCCCCCCCTTCTCTCTCTCTCTCTCTCTCTCGATTTTGCGCGATCGATTATCCTTGACGATTTAATCGGCTCAGACCCAGCTGCTGGTAAAACTCGATTTCTGCAAAAAACCTTTAATTGATGTCGAGCGAATGCACCGGGACGACGTCGAGTGTCATTCGTGCCAATTACGTCGAATGTTCCATTTCGCTTTTCATGCTGGCCCGCGTGAAATTCTGGGGTTGGAAATTTTCAGCACGTCGAGGAAAGCGTTCCGAACACGTTGCAATTCCGTTCTTTTCAGTTTTGGTATTTTAATCAATTAATACAGCCGATAGCTCTCGATAGTAATTATCGTAGAGACGGGCTTTGATTCTTTTTCTCTCTTTTTTTTTTTTTTTTCGTAGTAATAACGGCCCCTCGATACTTCGAGCTGTTAGTCGCATTGAAAACTAGCTCTACAGTACATCTTTCGCGTATTGTTGTCGTTGGAAGTATTTCAAACTATTGTAATTTTGTTTTATTACGTAACATGATTTTCCTACATATATCCCTGAAAATTACTTTTGTGTTAGATGCATCTTATCGAAGACGTATGCTAAATGCATATTTCACTACCGACAGCAGTATTACATATTTTAAACTACCACTGCTAGCAGTATACTTGTAAACGGCTGCTATTTGCTACAAATGACGTTATTAAATTAACCGTCTATTTGTTTAACCAGCTGGAAATTGCTCTCACGCGGATCAGTTAAGAGACAGTCTACTGGTTGTTTGTCCAATGATCAAAGTGGAACAACAGACGAAGCATTTTCACGGACAAACAAACGCGAGATGCATTTTGATAAATAACACACGAATGTGTCGTCCCGAGATTACAAACCTCGTGCAAATGACATCGATTCGTAAAAAGATTCGCGCGGGGAATAATCGAAACTGAAATTCGCAGTGCAGATTGAAAATCAGGTGACCCAGTTCCAGTGGGAACGGAATCGCGTTCATCGTGAATCGGTGTTGGAAAAACCATTGCCGTTTATTAATTTATCGTGTAAGGTTGCGCGCTATCGGCTGGAGGGACCGCAATTCGGTTTCGGACGAAAGTCAATTAAGAGGCGGTCCGCTCGCGACCGTGGTCGATCGACCTGGAAAATTTCACTTGGCAGCGCGCGTGTGGCGCCCGTATTATCGATACCTCCGATCGATTCGCGACCCACTGTTCCATCTCTCTGCGCCAAGGAAGAAATAATTGGGAAAAAGAAAGGAAAACAAAAAGCGAGAAGGCACGATGGAGTTTCTCTCACTCTCGTTCCCTTCTGCAGTGTGTTTATGTGTGTGCATACTTTTATCGATAAGGACGTTGCTCGTTTCTCGAGCAAGAAAAAATGATTGCTAGAATTTTCTCGCGTGCTTTCGTCGTTTAATTTTATCATTCTTATTTTAACGTGAAATTAATAGTACACATTCCGTTGTCTTAACACGGAATTAATAATATATTAGTAATATTCAAGTAATAGTCAAGATAAACTAAAATTTGATGTATGATCATGGCAATTAACTCGTCAGTTCAACGAAAAGTCGAACTCTCGAAAGAAATACGTTCGAGGCCGAAGAAGCATTTACAAACGAAATTAGAAGAACGTCTTCAGAATTTACAAGATTATTGTTAGAATTATTCAGATCTTATTACGTCAGACAGACACAAGTTGATTGATGAAAAGAAAACGTAAGATCACAGGTCGTAACTGAATTTTAATTTTGTTAAGTGCAAGTGATTCGTAGATTGGATTGTATGGATATACATGGCGGTGGAATAATTCTACGTGAATGAGAACAACTTAGCTGCGAAAGGTTTGAGGGGTTTGTTGAATGCACGTTGCTTAACGTTTCGTGATTTTCTGGCTGGTCGCGAAATATCCGCGGCGAATCCGCTTGCAAGCTGAATAGAGGGTGGCGCGGCGTTCGTTGAACGGATGGAACAGCGATTCGCGAGCTTTGTTGTACGCGATAAAGTGTGTATAAAGCGCTTGGTGGAACGGCGTAACGAAAGGCAAACGTTGCGGGAATACACAGTCTGTTCGCCGCGATACCCGATCGCCGACTGCTTAATTGATCGTCGCGTTTTTCAACTCTGTATTCACCGAGCTCGCGGAGGATTAACCATTTTACTGTTAGTACTACGTAGGTATTTGAAATTGTTCTATGAACTACAGAATAGAATTATTTAATCATTTCCAGTCTCACGAAAATATTCACATTGACTTATCAGTATCCTTCTGAGAGTAACATATAATCAGACTGCGGATTTTTGAACTTGTATAATTGAAAAGAAATTGTTTTACACGTCGAACATTATGAAAATTATTGTAGTTTGAATATTTTATATATTTTTCACACTATTTGTATAGAGAGTATGAAAAGTATATAAATTCTTTACATCTTTAAATTTCCCAGAAATGCGTAAAAATCCGCAGTCTATTATATGCGTAAAACTTTGTATCCTAGATCCAGTTAAACTTTTCATCGAGTAACTGGAAAATATGATTCGTTTCGCGAGAGAGTCGAAACAGGACGAAAGAGGACGAGCATTGATTCAATAACACCGGTAAAACGCGTTCCCCTCGTACGAACGAACACAACGTTCGGCGAGATATCGTTCGCGGGGGCTGGTGCTATCGGTCAGCGAGGATCCGCGTGACACCGCGCGCGCGGCAGATAATTAAAAGCAGTTTAATTAACAACAAGGTACGTTGATCGTGGTATAGCTAACCGGCTTCTGGAGACGAGCCAATTCATCGGGAATTCCATATTCATCGCGCGCTCCATTAAGCCGCTACTGTGTCGCGACGAGCGGGGCCGAACCAGCTCGCCGGCCACGGTCAATTCTAGCCGCAAACTTTGGAAAGCTTCGCGCTTCGCGGCCGCGCCGCGCCACGCGCCGCGTCGCCCCATTTATTTCAATGCCAGCCAAGATTATCGATGTTCGATTTCAGCTCTCCGCTGGTCATTAATATTTACGTTGGTCCGATATTTACGAGCGCGATTCCCTTCCTTTTTTTCTCTCCGCCTCTGTCTTCTTCCTCTTCTCTACAACGAAGAACGAGGGGAGAGAGAGAGAAAGGAGAGGGTTTCGCTCTCGATTTTCGCCGGCAATTTTCTTCATCGGCGCTGCGTCATTTCGCATCGTTGAACTCTCGTTACGGGCGATGGATATTTATCGACCGGCTCTCGTCCGGCCAATGGGACCGGTGTAATTGGAAATATGCCTTTAAATAATTTCATCTCGTGAACGCGCGGATGTAAATAGAGTTGGAAGGAAGGGGGGAAAAAAGAAGGAAAAAATCGGTTTCGATTTGCTCGATGCCCGGGCGGCACCGGGGGTTGAAGAGAGAGTTGGTTTTATACAAACTGGAATATTCTTTTTTTCTATCAACGTTACCCACGCCAGGGTAATCAATGCAAAAGATATTTCCGTGGCGAACGATCGGTGCTCGATTTCCCCGATAATTCGATCGACAGGCCGCGCTTGCTGACGGCCACTATCGGCACCCAAGAATTTTCATCGGTACCGCGTTGAATTTTTTATTCTGCCGAATTCAACCGTATCTCGTACATGTATCACCACCTGTGGAACGCTCTAAACAGGCGCACACACGTTTTTTTTTTTTTTTTTAATTCTGACGAAGATTATTAACACGCCGATCGTTGAAGCAGGGAGAAAAATAATTGAGATTGAAAAACGGTTAAAAAGATGATTGAACTTTTTACCTCGATGCATTTACGATAATCTGTAATCGCACATGTGTGAATTGTTGATGTTAATGATTAGAATTACGTTTTCTGTTCTCCAAATTTTACAATGAAATTTGCCGTCGACTTACAATGAATAGCACAACTGTACCAATGACAATGAAAAATTGATTCTTTTCGAAGATGATTTGAATGAAAAATTGTACAAGTTTTGAAGGACTGTTGTGGAGGGGTGAAGTTTAGACTTCAACACTATGGTTGATCTAATTGCAGAAACAATTTTTCGGAGACGATTGAATTTTTACAATTTTAGCTGTAACTCGATAGTAATTTAGTTTAGTTGACTCGATAGTTGACCACCTTTGTAAAATAAACACGTCCTTGGAAACGAAAGGATGCGGACGCGTTCTTTTCTTTTCCTTCCAACGAACGCCGGTTCCACCGCGTGGAAGTGGAATCTTTACGACTGATCGATGAAGCCCCGGCTTCCAGAAACGAGGCGGGAAAAGAGGAGGACGACGAAGCAAGGTGGGAATGGAGGGACGCAGCAAGGTGGATCCGAGTAATTGGCGAAGTCATATTTTCCCTCGCAGCATTGGGAAACGCTGCCTCGGCTCCCGGAAAACTTGCTCGCCAGTTATACAGAGGCAAACATCCCATCCGCTGCCGGCTCGAACGTCGAATTCCGGAAACAACGTTCGACTTTTCACGAGGACGGAGTGTGGGAGGGAGCGCACGACTCTCTTTCAGCTTCCCTCGTTTTGGTAACGGTTCATCCTTTCTATCTCGCGGAAGTTGATTCTGGCGGGGATCGCGTAGCTGCTCGTCGACAGATTCACGTACAACTTTTATTGCCTGCCGAATTTATGGGGTGTTTGCCTCTGCTGCGGAAACCCACCGGCAAGTATAAATTCGTTCCATCCTGGCCGAGATTTCCGCCTCGCGAATCCTCGCAAGAACTGTCCCTCCTCGCGATTCAGAGCTCTTTTTTTCTTTCTCGAGACAGTATTAATTGAATTTAATTGGAGGCGAAGAGTCGTTGGTTTCTTGTGGCCCTTGAACGCGTTTTCGAGATTTGGAAGTTTAAAATTAAGATGGGAACACAAAGTAGAACATGATGAGTGTTCCAATCTCGTCAATTTTCTAATCTCTTTCATTACTTGACGCTGCTTGATCGTTGAGAAGTTTCATCTATCTACTTTCATTGAGCTGAATTAAGTTACTCAAGTTCGGACGTTTTAAAGTCGAATCTCGGCTTCAACAACTTTCGAAATCGAAGTTTCGAAGTTTTGCGTTACCAAGCAAATCGGCTAGTCCGCAATTCTCCAGTTTACTTCACACCGCGTTTTCATTTGATCGCGCATATCTTTCGCACGAATGTTTCCACGATTTTCCCGAGTGAAAGGAACGAATCAAGTTGGAGTCTCGGAGTCTCTTTAAAAAGTGGTTTTGGCGGACGTTGAACGTGGATGGCGTGACGTTGAACGTGGTATAAATAAGCTAAATTGAGCGCGACATCGGCGCGGCGGCCACTAACAGTTAGGTGCGATTTCCAGCTTAATTCGATCTGTATGGTTTTCCGTGATGGTCGGTGTCCCAGAAACCAAGCAAACTGCAAACACGGCAAGGTTGGCGGACCAATTAGCTTCGACCTTCGCATCGTCTCGAAACGAAGCCGGGACGGGGCTGCCCTGGCGCACGCTGCTAGCCCGGTTTACAAACGTTTCCTGTTTGCCACGACTGAAATTTCCCTGAAATTGAGATCGTGGCACAGGCATCGACCTCGCGCTCGCCCCGTTTGCTTCGAAAACGCGCGGAAACTCTCGACGGTTCGCTGGATCGTGAGTTGAGTGCCAGCAGCCAATTAATGCTGCACGCATTTGCCTCTGTTCGAAGCTTC
Organism: Frieseomelitta varia; assembly: GCF_011392965.1. Taxonomy (NCBI): domain Eukaryota; kingdom Metazoa; phylum Arthropoda; class Insecta; order Hymenoptera; family Apidae; genus Frieseomelitta; species Frieseomelitta varia. Next base: position 322,587 of record NW_025110215.1, on the reverse strand, counting down.
GTCAAGGTGAACGAATATGGAGCATCATCGTTTGCGAATCAAATTATCACTAGGCTTTTATTATTTTATGAAAGATTTTTACCTTGTAAGAAAGATTCTCTTCGAAAATAGAGAACACGTTCGTTTTTTAAACTGTATTTTAACCGGTCTTCGACAAGAGGCTGCTTCTCTCTTTCCTTTTTTTGTTTCCTTTAACATTTATAAAATATCACCATTTGCAGATCGAATTATTGGATTCGTCGAAAATCGCGCCATTCCTCTTTCCAATCTTTTCTACAGATAGAGAGCACGTTGATTTGGAATGATATTTTGTGTAATTAAAGGGGTGGTTGTTCTGCCTCTACCGTATCCAAGTATCTTTGCTTGCAAATTACTAGATTTGTCAAAGATCACATTCTTTCTTTGCTTCTTTCTTTCTTTCTTTCTTTGTTTTTTAATTTTTATCTTGTAGAAAATTCTTTTCGTTAAGAGGAGAGAAAAGAAAATTCGTGGTTTGAAATAATATTTCAACTGAGAAAATGCGAATACGTGGCCCGAGTCTTAATAACCGCTTGCAGGCTTCGTCTGTGGTTAATTACGCGGAAAAGGTTTATTAGCATTGTCCGTGATAAGAAGCACGGGAGTAGCGTGAAATTGATTAGGCGATTAAGTTTCTGCTTTTCCAAACTCAATTACACGTCAGGATGAACATCCTTATCTCGAGTATGTAATGCGTATATATTGCATCGTCATTGAATTGATTAATTTTCTCAAGAAAATGAAATAACCTTTATAACTTAACTGAAAAAGCACAATGAGAATATACATATATATCATAGATTAGGTTGGTGTTGATACATGTTGAATTGAATCACATTAAACACCAGAAAATTTTACATCTCCTTTCTGTATCAACAATTTTTCTAATTTTATTCCAAAGTATCTGAAAATTCTGGAATTAAAAGTTCTTATAATAAAAATAATGTATAAAATTAAACGAACCTAGTAAATCGTTATAGAAATGGATTAAATTATCATGAAAATTATTTCGATTAAATTACTGACATACTGAACGATATAACCTAAATCTAAACTTAACCTATATAACGATATATAAGTTATCTTCATATAATGGTATACTGAAGACACTACGTGCCACCAAAATTTCATCTAAAAAAAAGAAAAAGCACAGCATTTCACATGTAATAAAATTATAATGAAAGAATTCCGCGTATCAACGATCACGTGTTAATAATTAAATCGACAAAAATTTGGGCTGTTTTTCATCTTCGATGTTGTTCCTCGAACTGTTTCATTTTTCGAATCTGTTCGCGACTGGATGCGGCACGCGCATCCATCATGTCGCGAGGTTCACGAGAAATCGTACGGAGGATCGACGATCTTTATTTATTTTACGCGGGCCGGCTGGGAAGCCGTAGCCGATTAACCCGATACACGATGCATTCTCTCGTCGGGGGATGCTTGTAAAAGTTTCTCGACGGCTGAGAGTGCGCACGGGTATTTGCAATATCCCGTGTAGGACGTGTCATCCGTGTCGGCGTCAAAGTGGCTTCATCGATCTTACACAACCTCTTACCAGCTCTTCGAGGGCTGAACGAGCCGCGTGCGCTTTGCCTCATAGCCTGCCTCGAACTGCTTATAAAAGCCCTGCCATCCTCTCTCTCTCTCTTTCTCTCTCTCTTCGCTTTGCCGGTTTCGTGCTCTTATTTGCCGAGCAGAGTCAGCGATTGATCGACTAATCTCTTTCATCGAACACCGGACAGGCCTCTTCTTTCCCAGCTTCTTGTACACAAGGCAGGAACCGATTATCCCTCGTGAAATTTACAGCGCATTTTTCATCCCCTAGAACGTGACCGTTGACAAATGTCTGGTTCCCTGATATTAACGCGACGATTGAATATGAACGGCCAAGCCGGCCGTTCACTTTCGACGGTTGCTTTTCGAGGATCGTGATTATTTGGAAATTGGATTTCTCGGATTTACGTTTCTGTGAAAAAAGAAGAGATGCAAAACATATTGCCATTATACGTCATTGACGCTATAATGAGACTTGACTGATTAATGTATATTTTAAAAGGATGGTAAAATTCATTCAGTAAACCTATCTTTAATACTCATTACATGCAAAACGGTCTATTCACGCTGTATACCAATTGAACATACATTCTCAATGCATAGTTTTCTATACAAATATCTTCCGATTGATTCCAAATTTATACGCAACGTGACATTCATTCTTTCGTCACGGAATAAACCATTTACTTTCGTAACTTTCAGTCGTCTTTCGTAAAATTTACAAACTTGGCGCCTTGTAATTATCGAGCTATCTATTCGTATTTTTCCAGAATTTTAACAGAAGAGCCGACAACACTTTATTTCCGTGCTTAAATGAAAATTACAAGTGACATTCACGCAGGTGATTGACGCATAATCATTTATTAGCGTCCGTTAGGTTTCAGTTTTCTCAGCGGCGTTTAAATAACACCGTGCCCGTAGCACGTGCAACGGTGCGATTTACAGCGCGGAATAATAATTTTACAGTGGCGCGTCGATAGCGTCGTCTGGCCACGTTAAATTACACCTATCCCTGTGTGCCGGTGTAATAAGCCGTCAACGCTTCGTCTCGCAGCTTTCATTAAATACAGTTAACAGAATGTTTCGCGTGAGGGGCGTGAAATCGATGGCGAATTAAATTCGTTGCTCGCCTGTGTCCCGGAAGTCGCGTGCTGAAATCATAGGAGGTTCGCCGAATACCTATCTTTTTTTTTTCATCATTAAATCGTTAAACGCCGATCTTCTTAATTGTTTATAAATGAAACGGTTAATGGAACAAGCACGCTAAAGGAAACGTGCAATTAGTTAGAATAAATACTGAATATTATCTTTAACCGATCAAAATTATTAGAATTTAAATCATGGTTATTAAAATAAGCAGATCTATATAATCGTATCTTCGTCAGTTTTGACAGAACTATCTGTTATCATCTTTTCAGCAATTGTAGAAAAAGAAAACATATTCCTCTCAGTGATTGCTCTAACATAAGTGAATTGTACTTTTGTGAATCACTCCATCAAATTCGAAAAAGAGATCGAAGAATCATAAAGAATGGATAGAGTAGATTGTAAAGTGTAACAGAAAAAGCATTACTTCGGTGAAAAGCATTACTGAACACGCGCAATGATGAGAAATTTTCGATACTTTAAACTGTTGTAATTTCGTAAAAGAAAGCCAGCAATACAGCAATCTACTTGATCTCTGGTAGACTTGGTCCGTCTGAATTAAATTTGAAATTATTTGAAGAAGATACTCAACAAATAAATGCTTCCCTTCAAATATTTTTGCACAAACGCAGTTACAACGGATAACGTCGATAGTTGAATTAAATCGATATCACTGCCCGACGAGGAGGATCGACGTTCTTCCGCTCGCTTTCGAATACCATCAATACCTTTTCCACGTTAGATAAAAATATCGAACAATTTCCAACGTGATCATAAATACTACGAGTAAAAAGATGAAAAAAAAATCTACCGTTGGTATCTCTCTCTTTCTCTCTCTCTCGCGGAGAGATATTCGTGGCGCGATCCGGGAAACGATCACGTCGCTTGCTTCCAGCAATCGTGCAACGAATTCACCACGTCCGTGCTCGGCCGATCCTTTCAGAGGCGATTCGTTTTCAACGAGCCAGCCGGATAACACCGATAGAATAATTCGGCCAATTTGCCTCGGCGAGGCGAAAGACAAGTTGACCGGAGGGCAAAGACCGAGCACGTCGACGGCGAGAGGGCGAAAAATTCCCTCCCCCGCGCTCGTTCGTTGATTACGTTTCGATTAGCGGGCTCGTTTATTGGCTATTCATAAAATTCAGGAATGTGGAAACGACGAGAACCGGAAGCGGCGAACGGGGATGAAAAGCGACGAGCAGGCGTCGAATCGACGTACCAACGGTAATGGAATTGGCCCCGCGATTGCGATTTTCCGCGCGATTCCGCTTCTCCGCGATTAGCATTCTCCTCCTATAATATCGTTTGTTCGCCGTCGAAGCGGAGCTTCGGATTTTCGACGAAAAAGAAAGAAAAAAAAAACATATCGAGAGCTTTCGACACCGCCATCGCGGTGTTTCTCGTTTTTCCTTTCGCTCGTGAAACTTTCGACGAAAATTGTCGCTCTGTTGGGTAATAAAAAAGGAGGAAATATGAATATTGAAAAATATAAAAAAGGAGACAAAGAAAGAGAGAGAGAGAGAGAGAGAGAGAGAGAGAGAAGAGAAGATGGAAATGCGAGGTGATTGACGTTTCAGAATTCAACGAGGAGAAAATGTTGCGGGATTTTTCGCGCTTTCCCTCTCGTTTGTGAAATTTTCGAACGAAATTGTTACGCTGTTGGGCAATTGAAAGAAAGAGATGTGAACATCGTAAAAGAGAAGAGAAGAATCAGTATGAAGACATTAATTGTAAATTAGGCCTCGTGATATTAAATTATTGCATTCTAATTTTTTATCCGCGGTATGAGTATCTTTAGCGTCCGATGAAATAATCCTTACGAGAAGTATGGAAGATGTACTCAGGAACATGGCAATGATCTTCCTTCAAATTTTCGAATTCTACTTGATTCATTGATTGTACAAATCTGTCAAGATTATTAAAGAAACTGAACCACTCCAACTCCAATATTCAATTCAACATCCAAACACATCGATCGAGAGAGGCGCGCAAACTTTCTTTCACTCTAAATTACATCGTATAAACGAGCCCCGTGTCGCTCACTCGACGATCACCGAAACTAAAAATCGCCGGCAGCGAGTCCATCGTGAGCGTGTGTGTTACCGATGGAAAATCCGTGCCGAGTTGCGCCGGTCGTTAAATTAGACGGAACTCCACCGGATAAGTCCCGCAGTTAATTTTATTCAGGCTATCGGGCGAAAAGCGCCGCGAAAATCCGATATTTCGGCATCGGGGGCGTCGTTACGTTCCGGTTTATACGGCGAACGACGGCGACGGCGGCGGTGGCGGTGGTGGCGGTGTGCAGGGATGGCTCGTAGAAAGCCCGGAGCTTGCGCCAGTTTCACCCGGCGGTTGGGATTTATGGGCAACCTCGATCGTCACGATCTCGTCGGGATGGATATTTTCCAATATTAATAAACGTTCGCCGGCGAAGTGCTCGACGTAATATACCGCTTATTCCATGCATTATTAGCCGTGTGTACACGCGTTCCGCCGTGCATATGTGTATGCACGTGTGTGCACGCTCGGCTCTGAAAAAGAAAAGCTTCCGGGTTTTTTTCGCCTCTGACACGCGCGTCTGCCGTGCTTCGTGCGGCAATTTCCAACCTCCGTAACCCCGCATCTCCCGCGGGAGAAATTCCGCGAGGCGAGTTCAAAACATGGTTATATCCGGCCGGTTCGAGCTGAATGGCCGATCGCGATTAGCCGCGCTACGTGAACTTTAAAAATAGCGCGGCGCTCTCTCTCTCTCTCTCTCTATTTCTGTTTCTCTCTGGCCAATTTTCTTTGAACGAGCGAGACTCGATCGCGCACGGACGTAGTTGGAGCACAATATGTTCTAACGAAGTGTCGTATAGTGGATGTTCTTATGAAACCACGTGGACAAAGTGGAAATAACGAATGATATCAACAACTGCGAATCGTTTAAATTTTTCTGGTACAAATTTCGAAGCGAATGCTACGGTCATCGCGTAGATTCAGAGGCGGCGAATTTTTTCCTGGTCGCGGGCCGCACTCAGTTCGCCGGGTTTTCTACCGTGAAAATTAATTCCCACTCTGTTCCGCAGCACGCTATACAAATTTCTTTTCCTATCTTCTTTTAACTCTAGCAACTATAGTAAAGAAAACAGTTTATATGTATACACGTGTACCTAATACGAGTATGTGGACGTGACATTCTCAATGCAGTGGAGGGGATAGCGCTAGAGGATCAGAAAAGTGGGGGCTCGAGGACCGCCAGTTAGCCACATCTGACGTGGATTATCATGAAAACTTGCCCGTCTGTAATTCGAGGATTATGCAAACTGAAAGATGTTACCATCGTAAAATGAATTAAATTTAAATACATTGTTCGATTACATTCAATTTATTTAGTACCTTTTTATGTGCTTGATGGAAATATCTCTTAAAATCTAGTTGCGAGATGGTCGAACTTGTGAAATTCTCGATCCCATCTGTGTTCGTCTGTGTCCATTCGAAAGTACTGTTCTTGTCCCCGGGGGCATTCACGAATCAATTCGAAATTTAGGCTCGGGCACCATTAGAAATACGTGGCTGCAACGAGTGAAAGTTCAAAGTCTGTTTGCGAGGCGCTCGATTCCGTCTCTAGCGCCGATATTACGAAAGTTTAAATATTGTTTAAGCGCTTGAGAAAGTGATTGATGACGGGCCGCGGACGTTTATAAATTGCCCGATAAATGGCCGTGTGGCCAGAGTTGTGGCCCAGGCTGAGGCAAGAAGATGTACCGGACGGAATAAATAAACAAGCCAGGGAACGTGTATAGGAAGTTTTACGATTCGTAAACGTGTACAACCGTCGTTTCTCGAAGCAATATCGGGGCGGGAACGAGCTAACTAATTGGCAACTTATGGGACGGCTCGACGCGACGAGTTATAAACTAACAGTCCTAGCCTCGTTTTATGTGCCACGAGTTAAAGGATAAAGTAGGTACACTCTCGCGCGTATCACATAATTACGAAACGATCACACGACGCGGAGAACGTCTCCGTTTCCAATTTTCCTTTACGCTGCACGCTTCCCCAGAATCGGGTTAAATCGACTCGTGATTTCGAGAAAGTCTATATCCATCATTCATTTTCGTCTTGCCTGTCGTCGGCTCGCGGGAGAATTTTTTTCTTCGTACACGAGAAGATTGCAAGAAAAATACCTACGGGAAACAATCTATCACAACGTTCAACAAATATTCGAGGAACCAGGATTTTACAAAAATGTCGAAGATCTTGCGTTAGGTTACGATTTTAGTGGACGTCGCACCTCTCGTCGAAACAAATTGGACTTGATCTCACCGCGATCTCAATGGTCGTGTTTCTTCGATCTTTGCAAAGCCGTGAAACCCCTTCCGCCAATAAACGTTGGAGGGGTGTCTCTTTGTTCTCGTTCGCGGCCGAATTACAATCGAGCTGCTCGTTTCGAGGACGACTTTTCACCAGTTTAATTCGAGAGTGATTTACGTCGCTTAATAAAAAAAAAAAAAAAAAAAAAGCGTTCGTCCTACATCCCGTTGACGACATACATACACACATACAACGTTTTCTCGTTGACCCACGACCTTCTTTTTTCCCCTCTTTCTCTCGGTTGTTCCTTTATTTAAGAGCGATACGCGCGAGAGCGCGACGCGAACGAGAGGTAGAATAAAAGCAGAAAAGGGCGATACGGGGAAGCCTGACGGGCTTATTAAAATACCGATCGGTGGAAACTGAGGCTGGCCGCCGGCCAATCCTCGAAATAATGTCGATTTGTAGCGGCGGCGACCTACCCATTCGCGGCCGCGTTCCTTCTAATGGCTACCAACGATATTAACTGCGGCCCAACCGGTGGAAAATCGAGCTACCTTGTTATTCAGTGTGACGTGAACGCGTCGTGGTGGTGTTGCTCGTTGTCGTGGTGCAACGGACATGCCAAAAAGATTGATTCCAATCCCGTTCGATGGGTTCCCGCGTTGTTTCGCTTGCTTTCTTGTTGCTTGTGGTTTGTACGATGTGCGTACAAGGGGTCCTGGTTTTTTTTACTGGTTTTTATTTGACAAACACACGCACACACACACACACACTCTCGCTCTAGAGTTTCGAGACACTGTTTATTTTTAATAACGGGTAATAAAAGGCAACAAATATACATATATGCACTTTATTGATATTTTGTTATATAACGCGTTACCTCAGTTTTCTAATTTCGAAGCAAATAAAATATTCGATTTGTCAATTTTATATACCGATAATCAACAATTATTAATTATTTACATATTTACAGTTTATATGGTTTACAATCATTTTAAATTAATTGCGTTATAATTAATAATTACAATCTCGCGTTGTTTTAAACAAAAGTATCACCAAAATATTCGCAGTATCAGTGTCTTCAATAATAGTCTTATTCATCAAAAAAATACGGTATATTGTTATATATTGTACGTGTGTATTTGTATATATTATACATTGCATTATATTGTATGAAATACACGATATCGAGTTAAAATTCAAAGTAAAAGTGTCCCAAGACTTTTCAGCGAGACACTTGTACGCGTGCACTTGCATCGAATCGTCTGTATGGAAAATTGGCTCGGTTCAATAACTACGCCAATCGCCGTTGGCCACGCTGTACCTTAATTAAAGCTGGAAACGTGATCGTCTGAAGGTGATGCTCTCGAGCGGTGTGAAATACGAAGGTGGAATGCGAGAAACCAGAGCCGGTGGGGCCGCGTTGTTCGCTTTGCTTGGTTACCAGCGACGTTCACCGCAAAACGACCGCCGCGGAATGAGTGTCCCGCTCAGTGATTTGATTGGACATAGTATGCCCCGCGAGATTGCAAGGTTAAGTTCGCCGTTACGCGCGCGCTCGTGACCGGATACGACGAAGGCGCGACCAGCCAACCTTGCAGAGAGTCGCAAGCTCGCGACATTCGTTATTTCGGTACTCGATGCATCGTGCAAATAAAATCGGCGTTGTTCATAGACGATCCGCTGGAACGTCGACTCTTCGAATATCGATGGAATAAAAAAATTTTTCGAGTTACGAGGGTTTCTTCGTGTCTTCGAGTCGCTTCGAAAATTCAACTCGCAGTCGCTTTTCGCGTTAGAAAGTTTGGCACGAAGAAAGTTTTCTTCTAATTTTGACTGGAATGCATACATTGTTGTCAGAGTATAATCAATAATTGGTGATCTTATGGGATACGATTAATTTGTATGAAAAATTGAATCTTGAGGTTTATTGTGTAATATTGATGCTAACAGATGCTAAATTCTACGATTGCGCGAAATATTACAAACTAAATATGTTAAAATACGTGCTAAAAATATTAAGTAACACTAATACTAATATTGAAAAATAATATTAAATATTAAATACTAATACTAACATTAAATTCCAAATACCAAATGCTACATTACGTGAGTATTGAATTCGTTTGTAATATAATGATTACGAAATTGTCAAATATCGATCCCGTCTTTGCGTTTCTATTCTGTCTATATCTTCGTTTCACAAACACTCCTCTTCAAAACAACAGCAGGTTTCCGTTTCAAAAGCCAGGATCGTTAATTTGCCACGATTGCTCGCCGATTTTCTAATTGCGAGAAACTCGTGAATCGCGAGAGAGATATTTGTGACCAACAGACGGATCAGACCGGTATTGCGGCGAACATTGAAAACTCGCGAGTTAGAGTCGATTTCTAGTAAACTGCCGGCGGGGAGAAACGAGGGCTCGGTCTCGTGCCTTCGTCTCGAATGAGATCGTTTCGTCGTCGCGTTGAAAACGGCCTGGTCCGGGAGAAAAACGGGGAAAAAGGAGGAGCAGTTACGCCAGTGAACGAGACAGCTGAAGGAAAAAAGAGGGTGTGTGTGTGTGTGAGAGAGAGAGAGAGAGAGAGAGGGCGAATATATGTGCATGTGTGTGTGTATGTATGCAACGGAGGAAATACGTTCAAATGGAGCATTTACATCGTGGAAATTCCAGATTCTGTTCCGACAAGGGGAGAAAGACAGAATGACGAATACATTCTCGAACGGGATATCGATCAATTGGCGAAAGAAATCGTCGATGGAGTAACACTGGAATTTATGAAAGCTCGTGCACTTGCCTCGCGTGTTCGTGCATTGAAACCTTCGCTTCGTATCGTCGAATTCCGCAGCATCGGGCATTGAGAGGACGGTACTCTTTCAGAAACAAGAAACGACCTATATACAAAGTTGGACGTATTTTCCTTCCTGTGTTAAATAACTATAATTCTTGTTATTAATTTCTTTTACTCGTGGTGTAACTTGCTACATTTGTAAGTAAAAGTCTGTGTTCTTTATGAATCCTTTTCTGTTCGTTGCTCTTTTATTTCGTTGACACAAGTTTTATATTTTAATCGTTGGTAGTTCTCCCGTGTAAAAGCTTGTGTTGAAGCTCTCTGTTTGGAAATCGTTGAAAAAATTCGCCATACAAGCACAGAACGTAAGGATCGTTTCAACCGCGATGCGATTGCGTGCGTGTTTATTATCCGGCGATTGCGCTCGGACATCGCTGCATCGTTTCGTCGTTAACGGCTGATTTCACGGCTCGATTTATAGTGAGCAATGAAGTGATTGCACTCGGTAATTGTTTTCCAGCGTTGCTAATGAATTTCATCGCGACGGTGGATGCGCCTCGTCTCATTCCACTGAAACGTGTAATATTTTCCTCGTGCCTTGCGTGTTGTTTGTCAAACGAATTAACGAGTTTGAAGCTTAATCGGAGATTTAGCTACTCGAATAAATTGCACGTCAGTGCGATTGGAAGATATCAAGATATTGTTTTTCTTGTCCTTTTTTTTTTTTTATTTAATATACTTTTTTTGAGAGCTACTCAAAACTGACAATTAAAACATGAATATGCAAGGAATAAAAGAAACTTTACATCTATAAAATATTATGGAAAATATACTGTAGTAATAACGATAATAAAAATGCTGTAGAATATTAAATGTCGTAAAATTCTATGAAAAAGTATGGTAATTCTAGTGTTAAATCGAAGATGGACTTACGAAGCTTGTATCAGAGTAGCGAAGAATAGAGAAAAATTTATAATACAACGCAGGATGCAAGACTTCACTCATACATTTTATCAAGAGTCATTCAGATCTTGAAAAATACACCCCAGTAAATCTACGAAGTGTCCCTACAAAAATATTGAAAAAAAAAAAAAAAGAAAACTACAAATTGGTCATTTTAGCTTCTCTACTAATTCCAGTGTTGAAAACGAACGATGATCGAGAATATTTCTCAAGAACGATCACGCATCCGTTACGTCACTCCAGAACGAGAGTAACGTACTTCTCTCATCAACTTCCAGCCATGTTTCGTATGACAGAGCGCATCCTCCTCGATCAAAAAAAAAAAAAAAAGGGAGGAATTGAGAATTAAAAAAAAAATAAAATAAAATAAAATAAAATAATGAAAAAAGAAACGAAAATTCTCACACAGCGGAGAATTGAAACGAGACAGAGGGAATGGCAGGTGGTTCGCGCGCAGAGACTGGCAGTACGCGGATACTTTTTCGTTCGTTACTCGCCGACAATCGTGGATCGGATCGTTGCGCGTTACCGTTAACTGCTCGGTGCACCGATTTCCACGGATTGCGTGCGGTGACACGCGTGAACGTTAATGACTCTCGTTATTGACACATCGCGTGTCGGCCGTGACGCTTCCACCTGCGAAACACACACGTGGGGTAACATCGTGGCGTGTGTTATTTTGTTTTGCGTTTGCATCGCGTTCGCGGCAATTACGCGAGCGGCTTTCCTTCCGCGAGCTGAATAAAACATCGCCACTGTTTTTCGTCGTTCAGTGACTCGCTGGTTCCAAGTCACAGTTCTTCGTATCGTCGTTAATTATCGCGATAATTATCGGGCCGTAAGGAAAGATTACGGGCGAGAGAGACGTTAATCAATGTTGGTGAAGTTATTAGAGACGTGGAGACGAGTTTGAGGATGTTAATGGGATTTGAGATACTTCGAATCTCGAACGACGAATCTGTGTGTACGTGCAGTGTACGTGTGTGTGTTCCGGTATCAGTAGCGTGAAGCAAGAAGGAGGTGATTCTACGTGAAAACGTAAATCGAAAATCGAAAGAGTAAAATCATTTCGTCGAACATGCTTCGCTTCCAGGAAAATCGAAATTTTGAAAATTCGTCGAGCATAGTGGAATTTGACTAATTCTAAACGTAACGAAAAAAGAACAATTGACAGAAGATTTTTTTGAATTTTTGTTGCTTAACTTCAATGTTCGATAAAATGGTGGAAAAAAATTGCACAGCAAGTTTTAAGGGATTGTAAGCAAATGGGAAACTTTAATCTTCGAGACCGTAATGGATTTAGTCATGAATGAAATTGTTCACTGTTTTTACGTACGTTACGAATTTTTACAATTTTTTTTTCTTTATGAAAAGCACATTTTTCCATTTGCTGCACGATGTTGAAATATTTTAGGGGAAAAAACGAATTCGAGGTAGCGAAAACAGAAGCTTGACACTTTAAAATGAGACCACGTAGATTGTTATATGATCTTTTTTAACGAAGTCAGCTCAATTTAAAGCATTTGACAATGTTTCATTTAAATTCATTGTGCTGCAAAACTGACTCCACGAGCACAATTTATATATTTGCCGGAATAATGGGAACCGGGAACAAAGTCGTAAAATATTTTTTGAAAAGTCAAAACATCCTACAAAACAGTGCATATTTTGCTCCTTTTGTACTCTACGTGCAACAAACACTTGGTAAAATATTATTAAAAACCCCGTATGCGTGTTCAGTTTTGCTCATCACTGTAGTACATGATGCACGGTATTGATTCATGTCATATATATCGCGTCGATTTTGGTTCAACGCGTTCGATCGACGTTGAATATTATTTCAGGAAGAGTATTGTGAAATAAAACTGCTAAATTTGAAACGTCGTGCTCATTTATTGAGAATTGTGAAACACATGCCTGCATTCACACTGAACGTGTGAAAATTCTCGAAAGTTTCGCGAGGTCGTCTTCGAAAGTTTTGAGAAGCTTGAGTAAAAGCACAGCGAGAGCAGGTCAGGTTAGATCGTCTGATTATCGGATTAAGTCCGGCTCTCGTTTGGAATTCGAATCATATATAAAGTTCATTTCAACTCGATTTCAATCATTTCTTGACAACGCTGGCGTCGAGTCGCGTCGCGTCGCGTCGCCACGTCGCGTCGTCTCGGCCATCTTTTAATCGGCGACGAGCGGGTTCTTCGCCTCAAGGACGATTGTTCCTGCGCGCCGGCTTTGTTCGACTTACTCGAAACCAGAACGACCCTCGAACCAGGCGACTTTCGAAAGTCGGCGAGACTTCTTCGTCGATGAGGCGGGAACGGGGGCTCACGGTTCGCCGAGTGGTACAATTTAACTCCTCGAAATCGGGCGAAGAGTCTTTGTAACTTTTCGAAATGAATTGCACGGTAATGATCCGCCGAATGGAAAGGACGAACTTTGATTTGTTCGATCGCCCGACGGAAGGTAATTCGTTACAACGTACACACGCTTTGAAGTCTTCTGATACTAATGAAATAATGCTTTCTACATACACTTTATCGTTTATATGACAAAGGACGCGTGTAAAGTGTATTATAATAATTATATTATAAATTACACGTACGATAAATTGTTACTATATATATAGTACGATATTATTATAAATAATATCTTAAGGTTTACTTTAATGTCCTCTCTCTCTCTCTCTCTCTCTCTCTCTCTCTCTCTCTCTGTATCGAAATTCAGTTTTGATCAATCAAGTGGTGTGGTTTTGTTCGTGATTGATATGTGTATCTAAAATTTCGAAACTAGACCTGGTCTCCTGAGCGGAACTGAACAGTTGAAAGTCGCGTATAAAACTGGATCTCCATTGCCTCGGTAATAAATGCGTGCGCTCTAATGGGAGATGCTTATGGAAAATCCCGCTTTCGAACCGTGGAATTCGCGGAGAAGCGTGGAGGCTCGCCGTTCACTGGCGTTAATTGCGATCCGGGCGCGATTTCAATTTGCTCGACACGGTCGACTGGCGCGCCGAATCGTCCGTAGAAAACGGGAGAGACAGGAACGCGCGTATGACGGACACACGCACGTCCGCAAAACGATCGAAGCCGTATTCGAGTTATCATTCGTAGAATGATCCTGGCCCTATGTAAAATTTCCGTCAGAAACATTGAAAAAGAATGGAAAAACTTTGCAATACAATCTTGTGACAGAAACTTTTATTTGAACATTTTATGGATAATCATTTAAATCTCTAAAAAAAAAAAAAAAAAAACTATGTTGCTTCGCGTCTGTAATGTTTCTAGGAGAAATTATAAATCGGTCGTTTTGACTGTTTTGGTAGTTCTAAGTATTAATGGTTGGAACGATGTTCCGGTGATTCGAGCGTATCTCGACGGGCTAAACTCGAAGTTTAAATATAATCGCGATGCGAGCGTATCGTTCGCGAAAGAGATATTAACGAGTGTCTTTAATATTGGAAAGTCGTTCGAGCGTGTATAATGCACAGAGGAACGTACCGTGGATACCGTGCCTTTATGATACCGATTTTCACCCCTTAATCATTAGGCGAGCATTATACGACCGCGGAGTTGTGGTCGTTTCGCGTACAATCGAAGCGTGTGTTAGACCGTTCCAGAAGTGCCTTTATCGCCCTCTAATTTAGAAACATGTAGCCCCGGTATCGTTCTCGTTTTCTAAAGATCGTTAGCCGATTATCATTTGAAACACTCGAGACCTCATATATGCATAAATACTTTCCGAAACCTTTCATCTGGCTCGGTAGATCACGAATTCTGTCTTCGTCTGATTGAAATGGACGCCAGGTAAATGGCCAATCTTCAAGATCGAGATTTTCTTTTACAAAGCTAGTCGAATCACGTTCGTGGTACGTTGTACTCGCGTTACATCGATATCTGCTTATTAACGTCTCCTACCATTTCTTTTTCTTCTTCTTCAACTTTTTACGTCTGACCGTGTATCTGAATTGCCCTTTCGTTTATCAAGAACCTGCTCCGTGTTGCGTAAAATTTCATGAAACTTCATAGAGAGATTCATATGATGCGCGAGTCACGAGTCTCAAAAATAAATGCAAATGAATAAATATCGGATCCGCTTCTCCAAACGAAACTCGTAAAGTACCTCTCGTAAAGAGCGTAATCGCGTCGCGGTACGAGCTCGTTCAACGATCGACTAGCCGTTAAATACCGTCCACTTTCGTTCGATACGAAACATGATATTTATTCATCCTCCGTTCTCCAGGATAAAGAAGGAAGGAAAAGAAAACGAAAACGAAAAAGAAAAAGAAAAAAGGAAAGAAAATGTACTTCTGGCCGATATGCACGAGATTGAAACGAGTTTTTCAGTGACCTGTTCGCGGTCCATCGTCCCGCGTGTATATCGCGCCGGTATCGCGAGTATCGATCTCACGGCGCGACTGCACGACGTGCCGCGACTTCGAAGGCTGCGTTTATCGTGGCCGAGCGCGTCACACGGCCGTTCGACACGCTTGCCTTGCTCGACCTCGACGAGAGGGAAAGAGAGGACACGGCCGGGCACGGTATCGATTGTGCGGCTCGTTTCGCCGCACCGGCCACGCTACGCAATAAACTCACGCAATCTGCAGATCCGCGGCCAAACATTTCCTACTCCAATCCGCCGTACCGCGTCGCCCGTCCCGGCTTGAATTCATGCACCGTTTTCATCGTCCCGCGCGCGTAGATTCAAGCGCGTGAACGAACGAGTGCATATGTACATATATATATATATATATATACACACAGTGAGTGAAAAGCGATTGTGTGTGCCTCCCCCTGCACACGCTTCCCTTGAACGTGCGAATTATTCATTGAAAACTACGCCTACCACGCCACCATCATTTTCGTACGATCATTGGGCCATCTGTAAATCCAAATTGCTCATTGGTCACGCAACGGTGATTCTTAATTGCGTGTCAGTGCTGAAGTAAGTAAACGAAAGAAACGTGCTACTTTAGTTTTCGATTGCAATTAAGAACCACTCTGTATTAATAATGAAACACGAGAGTATTTTTTTTTTATGATATTTATGATTTTCCTCTTTTCTGTTTTCAGGTAAGTGGCTGCGACCACGTGCTTGCAAATTGCCGCGACCTCTGGTTCAGGTATTCGAGGTATCTCGTTTTTAACTATCCGAGTTTGGATACTGAACCCTCCGCAGGCAACTGGGTCGTTTGCAAATTTTTACTCTTTTGAAGATTCGAAAGACTCGCAAAGCATAGTAAAGATTTCGTTTCTTGGAAGTCTAGAGCAGTTAAAGAGATAAACGACTCAGCTTTTCTGTAGACGTTCCGATGATGTTCACACGTTCATTATACACATATTATACATTATAGTACGTACAATTTCTGCTTGTACTGTAACTACGGTGTAATGTATAATTGTCACATCAGTTTATTATTTACGGTAGTATTAGCGTTGTTATATCACGTTCGTACTCGTTGCATTACATCGGGAATTTCCTTATCAGTTTAGTAGGCTCTTTTCAATTTATCTTGCAACTGAAAAATAATCGTAAAACGGAGATAATAAATTTCAAATACTGAATTTCTTGGTGATAAGTAAAATAACTCGAAATAATTCGTGGCAAGCAATAAAGCAAAAGGAACAAATATATTTGATAAAAAGCGAGATTACGTCAGTTCCAGTTGAGCAAAGGTCTGGCGAATCCTTGAAAAATTCATTGCCAGTAATCAGTAGTAGAGGCCAGCTTTGGTCTGACCTGTATGGAAATTGCTCCGTAGCACGACAGTCGAGTACCGTTGGCCCCTTGCGAACAAATTGCCGCGAAGGAACTTCGTTTTCACTGAAACTCGACAATTCCTTGGGAAATCTCGACGGAACTTTCCCCCGGAATCTTCCCTGAGCAAAGTGCTCAGACCATTCCGAAAGTTTTGCATCGATGTGGCCAGTTCCGCCGACGAAGAATGGCCAGTGCTCGAGGAATAAATTAATCTAACGTCGTGCAATTTGCTTCTTGTTCCGGTTTCGCATGACAGATCCAGCCAACTATCCGTTCTTTGTAGCTTGGACTTATCTTTTGTTCGCGATTGGTATCTCGCTCGTATTAACACGCCGCGTTTCGCTAACCGAGTACGTGATTGCCAGTCGCTTTATCATTTTGAATCGCTTGACTCGCTTGTTGTCCAGTTAAATTTGTTACGTGCCGATAAGATTCTGCTGTTGTATTTGATAAGGAGAACGGTGCTGTTCGAGACTGACATTATTATTAACAGCATCGATAACGAAACGTAATGAACAGGTTCTTCACGTTTCAATTGATAGATCAAGATACGAGAGTATTAACGATCAGGGTTACGTAGAACGATTTATGTATAATTTTTATTTTCAAGGTCTACAATTAAATTGCAAACCTACATTTTCGGAAATATAATTTAAAAAATGGAACCTCGGTAAGAAATACTACGTATTCGATGTAGTTTATATTATTTCACTGTACTTTGAATATTTTATACATTTTTTCTTTTTTTTAATCACCTGCCAGTTTCCTCCAGCTATCTCTGATTTATAACCTAACAGAGAATCTGAGAAAAAAGAAAAATGCCATCATTTGCCAGAGTTTTTGACACCATTAGATAATCATCGATTAAAATTTACCATTTATCAATCATCCTCAGACAAATTCCAAATTGAACAAATTTATTGATTGAAAGAAATTGACGAATTGAATTTTGCGAGAGAATTTGCTCCAGCTATGTCTGATAGAGAAAAGCAAAATCTTGAATTTTTTTAATATTGGCAAACACAGAGGTCTGCCGGATTTTTGACGTTGTCGAATATTTAGGCAACGGCGAGGCAGCGTGTTCGTTCGTCGGTTTCTGTTAACCGACTAAAAATATTCCCTCGACTTCTTTGCCATTGGGATTTTCGACCGCGGGAGCACTGTACGTTCCACGGCGAAAGTAACGAATATTTAAGCGCCGCGCGAACTTTAAAAAACGCCTCGTAACCCGCTCCTTCCCCCCGTGAAACTTTCAGCCCGGCTTTTCAACGAGACATCGCGTTTGTTTCGCTGCCGTGAAAAACAAACTTGACGTGCAGGTCGCCGCTTTGCTTCGTCTGCGAGAAGAACGAACAAGCATCGTGTCCATTGTTTCGAGAATTTTCCATTTAATTTTCGTTATAAATTCGTTCGAGTGGCAGTAGTAAAGATTGCGATTCACAGAAAAATATCCATTATTTCGGAATTGCTCGATCGAGTGACTTTCACACAATGAATATATCACTATTTATATCACATATCTTTGATGATGTGATTCTACTTAAGTAGAGATAATACATATGATATCCTACTTAATAATTTTTTATGTTTTCGTAAAGCTTTTCGAGAGTTTTCTCGAGAGTTCGAGAAGTGATGTTTTTCTGAAGGATTTAAAGAAACAAGCTTTTACATATTTCCTCTTTATACCGTACAACACTTGCAATCCGTCATCGCTGTGAAACTTCTGCAGACGAAACTGTTCCCGTTCGTCGTTAGAAAATTAAAAAGTCTTTAAAGTTCTACAACGAATTATAATTTATATCATCCCTTCAACCCGGAAGACGGTGCAAAAAGGAATTCTGCGCCACTCCAAGGGCGACAACAAAATATATAACTACAGAGAGAAAAATGGAATAAACGTAATTTAACGGAACTCAATTTATTATTCTTCAGTTCACGCGACAATCGATCGCAATCCATGACACGACAACAAAGAGAACAGCGCGGACAAACTCCTTGAAACTGCACACGATTCGGTTGAAAAGCAACCTCGTCGCCTCGAAACCTCTGCAACGCCGTTTCTTCCCCCCGTACGAACGATTCGTACACGCGATCGCAGTAAATATTGTCAAAAAGAGTCCAGGTGCGAAGGCACACGGTATACAACGTTATTCGTATTCGTCGAGCACGCGGCACTCACCCCCTCCCACCCTACTGTCTCTCCCTTTTCAGACGATAAGATTTATACGCGAAAAGTTGCACGCGAAATCGGCGCAGCCGCGCGCGAGAACACCGTATGCGAGCAGAATCGATGGAAGTTTCTCGATGGGGGGGACGTTGTGTGTTTCACGACTCGAAATTGCCAGGATGAAACACCGATACGCCGCAGTGTACGATACAGCCGTTGTTCGATCGGCGATTCGGCTTGGCTGTGTCTTGTAAGCCAATCCGGCTACGCTCCGGGGATACCGAAGCCGGAAAGTTTTCTACGCTTTCGAAAATCGAGCTCCTGAGAGCGTTTTCGCGCGTCGCTTTTCTCAGTGAAAATATCATGCTCCTGCGCTCCCGGACGATCCACGAAGATTAGAAGCGGTGTGCGTTTAGGCGAAAGCCTTCAAACATTTTTTTAAAAGGAGAATTATAAATATTTGACTAATCTTCAATAAGCAGCAACGATGAAAATTGGTGTAAAAATGTGTCTATAGACTTGAAAACTGAGGAGATTCAATCTTTTGGACAAAATATGTGTAAACTTTTAATTTATACAATGTTTAATCACATATAGGTAATTGATTAGACTGCAATTCATTAAAAATGCAAATGATTAACGTACCATGAAAATACATCTGAAGAACTGAGAATTGAAGAAATCGAATCTCTTCTTCGGACAGTCTTGATCACTGTATAAAACGAATGTGAATATCACAGAGACTTTTTCTCTTACATTATTATACTATATTTATTAAAAACCCGAACGTGTTGTGAAAGTACCTCTCCAGGAATCGAAGGAACTGAGTCTCGTCTTTCAACGAATCCCGAAACAGAAATTCGCGTCGTAAGATGTAAACCGTTGCGTTTCGCATTAATTCGAACATACGCCGTGAAATCAATGCTCGCGTGGCTGCAGGGAAATTAATTTTCACGCCGGTACAAAAGCCCCAGCGAAACGAAATCAGAAACTCCAAAATTCGGGAGACGTGAGAAAAGGAAGGCTCCGAGTTTCATGGGATATGAAAATTAACGAGCTTCGACTGCACTTTTCCTGATTTTCGAGTGAGCTGGAAATATTTCCGTCCCGGGGATTTCTACCTCGTTTCTTAAGCTATATATCGAGGTCTGGATCTCGGCCTCCGCCGGCAATCCAATCTTCTTTTCCGCCATTTTACCGTGTATTCGTCGATTCATTCTCTTCGTTGTCCGTTTGCGTACTCCATGCGTCGTTTCATTGATTCTTAACCGCTTGTACCTCAAACGTGAGTTTCTCACGTTTGGAAACGCGAGGAAAGGGGTGGATCGTAATCGTACGAGTCAAAATATCGCCTGGAAGTAGTTGTTGGGTTTTCGAAAAATGGAACGAAGGACTTGAACGATCGGTGTGATGAGACATCTATCTCTTTCGGTGTTTCTGAAAAAGAGACCAGGTTCATAGTATACAATAGCTACGCGAAGTTACGTTTATAACATTTTGTTCTTACTTTGCAACGTGTGAAGGTTTTAGGAGAAATGTATGAAGTAGATAAATATATATTTCATTATAGAAATTGTAATTAATTTAATTATAATTCAAAGTCAAAATTATAGTTTATAATGTTATTGTTTCTCAAGAAAGTGGGAGACGTTGGTTTTCGCCCTCGAAACTTTTGAGCGGCAGTGTACGCGAACATTTTTCGTCACAAAACTTCGTTTATAAAGTCATAAATGCAATGTAGTCCGTAAATTTTTATCCTTCTTTTGCACAGACATTTTTAGGATATCGCGTAAGGTAATCATAATTACTCTCAGAGAGATTGTGCACACTCGTAGCAGTAAAAAGATAAAGAACACGTTTTCTGTTGTAAATTTCAAACTGCGTTGAAGCTTAAGTCGCCTCTTTCGTTTCTGTCTTAACTTTCAGTACGAAGATCTAGTGGACGAAAGAAATTTGAAATTGATACATAAACTCTGACATGTACAATTATACATTTGTTTCTCTTGTCAATTGCAGTACCGTTTTGTAAAATTATATTTTGCATAATTACATGAAACAACATAATAATAAATAAGATTAAATTAAATTAAAATCAAATTAAATTTGAATAAAATTTATTCTACGGACTTAAAAATTAATAACGAGGTTCAATCAATTTCAGTTGAACTGCGTTTTCCTCTTTGCAAATATAAATACGTGTGAAAATGAAATTGTACGTAAAAATATTATTCAAACGACGAATTAATCGTGGTCAATAGATGAAATGGTTACCACACGTAATATAAAACACCACGCGAAATTTCAATTTGCTAATTGAAAGACCATGGACGCGTGATAAGCGTTTCGACGAACCTAGGATTGACTAGGGTGAAGGACGGTTTAATGTAGGGTGCGGCAAGGTAACCGAGGGTTTAAAACGGAAGGAAAGATGGGCAAGGGGGAGGAGAGAGGGAAGGATCAAAGCAGTTTAACAAGTATTCGCGCAAGTTTCGTTCTGGCAAGATGCAGGACTGCGATTTATCTGCGAACAAGTTGCCTTTATTACCGCAATAGCCGCGTGGCGCATGAACGACGGCACGATAATACGTTTATGGCGGCATTAAACTTGCCACCGTGCCTAGCGTTTACCAACTTTCTTACGCGAAACTTCGCTCGAACTCAAACGACGAAGATTTGCAGGCTCGTTAATAATGTTTGGACGATCGCCTCGCACCGAGGACAGACAGACAGAGAGAGAGTGTGCATATATGAGATAGAGAGAGACAGACGAAGAGAGAGAGAGAGAGAGAGAGAGAGAGAGAGAAGGATAGAGGATGGTTGCTCGTCGTGTTTGATCGCGTCGAAGTCAGTCGCTCTCGGATCGCGCGAAACGAACCGGCAATCGCGAACCGCCTAACAGGCTTTATTTGTCGAATCGAACGACTCGATTCCTTAACTGAAATTCGATATTCCGGTCTGTGGCGGAGCGTGAGCGCCTCCAGCGAATCAAATTGGATGCAACAACTTTCCGATATCATAGGCAACTGAGGTTGCTCGTTTATCGCCGGACGATACGCTGGTTCGTTGTGTTCGCCGGGATTGCTGCCGTTCGGATTGCCAGCGAATTCTGCCATCAGAAAATGGCGCGTCTGTCGCGTGTTCTGATCCTAATGATCTTTGTGCAAACTTACCTTACAGTCAATTAACCTACGTAACAGTTAACCTACAAACCACGAATTTTTGCCTTTCAATCTTGCTCTCACTTTAGGGAACAAAGAGAATCTCTAACGTTGCAAGGAGATGTTTATGATACAAAATTTGTCCGAGAATTTTCGCATATTTCGCGTTCAAAATGTTTCTCGATATTGGAAGAGTGTAGCAGGATTAAATGTAATGGGATTTTTGTGTGACAAATATTATAGAAAGCGCTATGTTCCATTCTACGTTTTCGTGCAACTTCTCATAATTTCTCGCAGAATTGTATAAAATTCTATACTCGAGTAATCTCTTTACGTTTTATCGAGTAATTGGTTACTTACTTATGTTAGAATAATAGTAAGACGATTCAGTCCAGTGTTTTTGACATGTTTGTAATACGTTTTTCTTTATTTAGAAGATGTAAGCAAAAGTTCTTTAACAAGGAACGTTGCTACGAAACGAGATCTGAGGAATAATTTTGTTTGTCCAAAGTACGCGGAGATACTATTTTAAAGTAAAGAAACGTAGAAACTCGGCGCGACGCGTTGAGCCAGTCAGTCAGTCAGTAGAATGGGCACGTCTGCGTCAGACGCAGGTAAGAAAGAAACGGTCAACTTTATCAACTTTGTTAATCGTTCTACGACCGTGAATAGCGTTTTGTTTCGTTTTAAGCTGTCTTGTTATGTTTCCTGAAACATTTAATTCTTTGAACGTATCGAAATAAGCATAACAACGATACATTTATTAATCCATTGAGTAAAAAGAGGAAAATACTGCTGTTAATTATCACGAAACGTCAAAGAGCTTCATTCCAAATGTAACTGTATGTCCAGGGAAAAAGTCAACGTTATTAATCTCACGTCGTTAATAATCCTGTTTATTGGATCTCGAGAACAACGAATCGATCCAGAACGTACAAATTTAATCCCCGTCAGTGGGATACGAATGTTCACGCAAACACATGGAAAAAAATGGGATTGAAAATCATTTCACGGACAAAGTGTATTTGCAGAGAGCACCTGTTGTACCTTGCTCTTTCAATTTCGCGACTGTTCATTCCGAAATTTGCCACGAATGAGTAATAATCCACTCGTAAGCACCATTTGATAATTGCACGTTAAAAACGTGCACGTTCGTCGTCAAACGTTGAAATCATAAAGAATCGTAACCGTCAGCTTTCAACGTGTCACACAGTACGGAACACGGTAAAAACTCGCGAACCATGGGAACAGAGCGCGGAGCGATTTGTCTTTCCGCTCTAGTGGTTGATTTTCATTCGCTGTCCTCCCGCGACCGATCGCAATTACTAAAATGGACGAAAGTCGTTTCTCCCTCGGGGACAGGTTTGATAAAATCGGCTGGCAAAGGAAGCAGGACGGGAAGAGGGGAAGGGAGAGACGGAAAAGGGTTGGAAAAAGAGGCAGAGCGAGAGACTAGAGCGAATATTCCGGTTTAGCTCTATTATATCGAGAGAGAGAGGGCCGCTTGTAACATTTTCGTGCCGCTTTGTATGTATCGCCGTTCGATGCGATTTCGATTTCGTTCTATCGCGCGTCTCTCTGCCCAACTTTTCCCTCCAGTCGGCTCGTCGATTGCAAACACTTTTACATCAACATCGCGCTTTCAGTCGCCTCTGTCTTCTCGTTTTTCCGCCTTTTAACGCGCACAATTACCATCGGCCAGCGATTCCTCCGTGCCCGTCGCTGTTTGCCACTCAGTGAATTAAACTTTCCTCTCGTCGGGCGTTCGCCTAATGAGTCACTCTTCTCGGCACGGACGAGAACGGTTTCCGTGAAACGAAACTTCGACGTCTCCGCCGATGTCTAAATCGAAATATACATATATGTGTGTATATAATAAATATTTGTATAAAATATTTTGTATGTTATATAATATATTAAATAATTATGTTACATAACACGTTGTATTATATATTAAGAAATAAAATTCATGTACTAATGTACATGTATATAGAAGTTACATAATTGTATGAATATTCTGGACGTTGATCGAACTCAAGTCATGATTAGATAATGATGATCATTAAATCGTGAGTAGATAGAGATTGCTTTCGTTTTCTGAATATTTGAAATAGTTAGCAAAGTTTACACTAGAGACACTGTGAATGTTAATAGTTTGCTAAATGCCACATTTTTAGTGATAGTAATGTATTGCCAGGTGTATTTTACATTTATTCGTTGCACTTTCTAAAGATCTGAAATTTCCTTTCGTTCCAATTCATTGTTATTCATGTTTGTATTTTAATTTTTCATAAACGTAAAAGAACTCGCACAGTCTATAGATGATGTTACGAATATTATTTTGCAAATTTATATCATCTTTTTGCAATGAAATCTAAAGTTAGAGTAGAAGCAACTCTAAACGTTGGTTTCCTAAAAATCGAACATTCACGCAGTGAAGATGGTCGATGTAACATCAGAATGACTTTCGAAAAAAAAAAAGGAGGACAACGATTCGTTTCACTTTGATTTCCAGACACTTTGGTGTAATCGCTAAGCTACCTCTCTCGATCCTCCTATTTCGTCGCACGTGATCGTGTTAAACGATCGCGAGTTTATCGAAGATCGTGGATCGTTTCGATCGCCCGTCACGAACTGGATGTTTCCACGATCGAAGAGCCATCGTGTCCGATCTGGTCCCGCGAGATCGCGGCCGATCGACTCGCCGCCCCTTTAACCTTTAATCCACCGACTCGGCGTTGTCGAATCGATCTCGTTAATTACATCCTTTTCTTTGATCTACAAAAAAGGAAAAGAAAAACAAAAGGAGAAATATAGGAACAGTACCGATTCGTCGGTTATTAAACATTTAACGCGAGCGATATCGACACGTTGGATCGACGCAGAGATATACGGAAGAGTGTAAATCGTCTCTTCTCGGTGGTTTCCGCCGCAATTCGCGTTCGCAGTTCGATCGTTTTTCACGACAACCGTGAAATATTTACGTTCTCGGCGTGTTGGCTGGTACGAGGGTTTCAACGAGCAGACGCTTGGAAAATTATTTCTGTCGTTACCGCACGTTTCCGACGTGGTTCATGATTCTGCGTCGATCGATCGCGCGAAATGGTCGCTGATGTACTCGCAAATGATGTGTCGCATTCTCCGAGATTTTTCGACGGGAGTTATTTTTCGGGAGAGAGAGAGAGAGAGAGAGAGAGAGAGAGAGAGAGAGAGAGAGAGTTTCGCTGGCGGGAATTTGAGATGAAAATAGTGGGTCGAGAAAGAAGAGTAGAATATAAATTAAGAAAAGCGAGGAAGAAATAAGAACGTACTGCGTGTATAGTACGAGTCGTGGATTGTAAGAAAGTGCGAAATACGGGAGGATAAGAGGCAATTTGTGAACCAAGTCCATCCCTTGGTCTTGAGACTGGAATTAACAAATAAGAAAAATGTTTATTGGGACGAAATTCTACAACAAATGGAGACAGATTAAACAACGAACAGAATCAATTCTATTTCTATGAAGATTGTTCATGTATCTGCAAGTTCCATTGTATAAATCAAAAATAGAAAAAAGATGAGCTAATTGGAGACAGCAAGCACTAATTATATTTTACTTTATGTTAATGAAAAATAAGAGTCAGTTTTTATATCACAAGTAAGTAGTGGCACTTACTATTGAAAGAAATGTAATTTTTCTGTCAAGTTAATGTCACATTCTCTTTCATTTCATTTCCTTACAATAAAGTTACACGAAACTCTAGCTGTCGCATTAACGAAAAGAGCTAGATTCACTTGTCAACCAAATTCGTGTATCCCTTCTTCTACAAGTAAAATAGCGTTCCATCTGCCGTGCAAGCAAAAAAAATAGATAAATAAATAAATGAACAATCGACTGATTTTTCCACGTTTTGGAATTTGTATTCGCCGAAAGACTGCGAGGCAAGAAGCGAGGTGAAACGCAGTGATCGATGCAGCAAGAGCCGAGCAAGAAGCGTGCCACGATTCACAAGGTGTTTACATGGGAACTCGTGCCTCGCAATCTACCATTCCTTCCTGTACACTGATTGTAATCCCTTCTCTCTCCCCCCGCCCCCAACCTTCCCTCTTTGCGCCTCGCCCCGGTACACGGTGACAGAATATAAGAAAGAGCATTCGTGAATTCTCCAGGCCGGCAACACCGTTCGCCCGAGAAACGCATTGTCGTCCGTGGGATCGAAGGTAAAAACCATAATCCACGCGGGACAAGAGTCAACGTGCCAACGTGGGTGGCTGGAACCGGGTCTTTATACGGGAGGTCGTTTACTCGCGGATCCAGTCGTGGATTATCCCTTGGCCGGCGCATACTAGACAGAAAGCTCTTTCGCTTTGCTCCGTCCTCTTTCCTTTTCCCTCGCGAATTCTCCCCCTTTCTCTCTCTCTCTCTCTCTCTCTCTCTCTCTCTCTCAACGGATAGAGCACGCGAATAGAAGTTTCACGCGTTTGATAATTAATGGAAGTTTGGGTAAATTTAACGCGCTTGTTTTCTTCCAGTTCTCAAGAAGTTATACTTGTACAAATAGCACAGTGGATTAAAGAAAGTATTTGAACGAACGCTACTTTCTTTTTTTTCTTTCAAGTTTCTATCTTTATCGCGTCTCTCATACGAATCTCACCTTGACGTTTAATTAACGTTGCAATGAAACACGACTGATTTTATCGGTAAATTTTGAAATGGAAATGTTAACGTTAAAAGATTGAAACGTACTTACGAGGTAATGATAATTAATTCAGCGTACGTAATTCGTTTGCGAGAGTTTTCTATGATAATTGTTCAAATATTCAGCGTACGTAATTCGTTTGCAAGAGTTTTCTATGATAATTGTTCAAATATTGGTTCGTTAATTACTGCAGTTGTACAAATGTCAAATTTATGGAAAATTTAAATCTTAGAGTGGGAAATGTGCAGAATAATTATTATAAAGGATGAAGCAATCGTTACTTATGTCAGTATTCGTGATAATATTTACGTAATATTTGTTTCGATGAACTTTGAAATTTCCAATAAAAATGACTTGAAGAAATTATTTTCTCGATGCGAAACTAATTCTCAGAAAAGGATCCTTGGAAGAGACAAAGCACCCGTTGTACGACTACCAACGGTAGTTGCCTCAAAGTGACTCACACTGATCTTTCAAAGCATCGTTGAAACGTTCGTCCTTCCCTCTAACACAAATATTTGCCAGGCTACTTCATCTATCGAGGATTTCTGGTTACTTCCTTTCCGGCTTGAGTACCTAATTTCACGCCAAAATCTTTCAACTTCCGTCACATCGAAGACCTGATCCGAATTCTATATTAGCCGCCAATTTTATTAAAGAGAAGTCTGGCAAACGTCATGGTTGTTTCACGATGCGAAATTTTATGACACGTGTATAACAGAAATTAAAGTTACGATTCTAATAACCGAAATGTCATAAAGTACTTTTGGTACTGGTTATCGCTATTAATTTTCTTCTCTCGTAAGAAATTTCGTAATTTTTGAGGTGAATATATTGTTATTATTGTACAATACAGTACAATGTATTCATCCTGTTATACAATATAGTTATAAATAGATTGCGGATGTTTTATACAGTTGTATGCAGTTGTTTAAACAGAAATTTGTTTCATTTATTAAATATCATAATGCTCTGCCTTAAATATTTTACACCTTTTCATATTATATACGTAAAATCTGATACATCCGCGGTTTAATTATGAAATGACACGTTATAGAAGAAATTAGTATAGTACTAGGTATAAAGAACATATTTTAGAAGAGAGAATAATGCAGATTTATGACATATTAATATGTCATAGAAGATACTATACTTGAATGTTTCACATATAAAATTTCATTAAATTTTTCTGCAATTTTACACTTGAAAATTTCCCATAAAACGCGTAAAAGAATCACAGATTTTTTTTACATGTCATAGTAGACTTCGTAGATCGATACTCGATTCACAAACGCAACCACGCGAAGAAACAAAATTATCCTGACTGTGCATGACTCGACCGCTGCCTCCACGTTGTTCAAAGAATTTTATAAACTTTTCCCAGCTTTCAGCACCGTGATTTTCCGCAACAGAAACGCCGTTAACAGCCAAAGTTGATCGATTCTGCGGCTTTTCACGAACCAACGTTCTCTCTCTCTCTCTCTCTCTCTCTCTCTCTCTCTCTCTCTCTCTCGTCGAACGAGAATATCGATGGTTTGATGCTTATTGTATCTGACTTCCTCTGAATACAAGCTCGCACTGTCGATGTCTATCTTATCGCGCCTGTCGGAATCTATTTTCGAAATTCAGTCAGACGATTTTCAACTGGCTCCACACCGACGTTGTAAAACTGTCCTACGAAATCGTTGGTTGCGGAACGACTCGTCGAAATTTTTTTTTTCGACTCGTTTATGGATTTATTTTAGACGTGTTTCACATATTTGCTCTTGTACATATGTAAAACACGCATCGCTGTGAATACGATTGTTATTGCTATCCATGGATAATGTTATATGCTGTCAAATAATTCTGTAATATCGTTATATATATTAAGGAATTTTACTTATTTTTACGTATTTGATGTATGAATTATTCAGGCATTTCTTCACAATTTCTAGTTCTGAAAGTGTGAAGAATGTTATATTTCAAATGTTTGAAATGGAAGAAAAGAAAATGTTTTGGACATTTTATGGATTTTAATTAATTTGTTGGATCATTTCTAAAGTATTGACTATATTCAATATAGTTCCTATATTCGGTAGAAAATCTCGTGGTTACAATTGACAGGTGGTTAAAACGTATTCTAATTATAATTAGAATATTAATGAAAACGCAAAGGCACTGTGTACTTTGATGTATAAATTAGTGCCTGTACAAATATTTAAAACTCCAATTTTTTCTTAATTTTAAATTTCGAATTTGAAATTCGACAGATACACGCGTAAACTTTCGTAACTGACTGTACGAAAGTCTATCGGCTTAACAGCACTATAACATCAGATCGATTCAACAAAGGTAGTTCGCGCTTTTACCCAAGTTCACATTCAATTCCAATTTCTTTGGACTGAGGGCTATTAAGCGTAAATTATTATACGATGTTTCAACGTTACATAAGCTACGAGACTGTTGCAATAACGAGCACTTACACGCTCGCTAAAGTTTTTCCACCGAAGTCAAAAGGCAAAGGGTGAAAACTTCCCGAACGCCGAGAACTATATCACGTTACCTTTGACTTGCCTCGTGAGAAATATTACCAGCGTTTGAGGATAACGTCGATTATAAAATAGCGTGTACGGATGATTAATGAGCGCTGATCGTTAAAATCCTTAGCTTTACGATACCATTCAAAATCAACGTTCTCGAAATGATCGCCATAGTTTGCTTGGATACAATTTATGGCGATCACTTGATGTATCAAGTGCTTCGTATTGTTGCGAGATCGTGGTTTTTCTCGGTCATTATGCCATCGTGTATTTTTCCTAGTGGAAGATTTATCACTAAATAGTGATTCAGGAAAGTAGTTGAAGTAGTTATACAGAGAAATTTTTGTATATGTGTATAAAAATATATGTATGGAACATAGTTTACATTTATATAACACATATCACCTTATATAATGTATTTTGAAATTTTGTGATTTCTATATACATTTTTAAATTTGTTTCAAACCTAATTGATATCACAGTTGAATCTCTCTGCAATATCAATCAAAATGTTTTAATACACATTCGTAGAAACTTTCGAATACTTTTGTGAGCAATTGTATGTATCACGCTTTTCAAAATTGAACGAATATACCATTGTTGTCAACCATTTTTTGTCCAGAATATAGAAAATGCTCGTTAGCGATATCGACTGAAGAGACCAGAATAGAACATTTACAATATTTACTGTTTATAGACAGTATTCGATATAAAATAGATTGCAATAGAAAATAAAAGCTGCAATGAGCATAGAGAACTCAAAAAGAGAGAAGTTCCAAGTTCCAAAAGTTTCAGTATGTAACTCTTTTTCGAATGATACGTGGTATTGACTAAAAATTGATTTCAAAAATAACACGCGAGCTTGAACTGAAGTTTGGCCGAAACTCGATGGATCTGACTGTGCGTGTCTGTCATGTTTGTGTACAACGTCGATGCAAGCTTTTTATCAAAAATAACAAAAAAAAAAAAAAAATGCTCTTCAAACTAGTGATTCAAACCAGTGCCAATGGAAATACCAGCGACATACCTCCAACTCGACAAACCATCGACCAACGGAACAAAGAAATTACGTTGTATTTAATAAAACCATCAATTTACGTGATGTATAATTCAGAGGAAATGTTTTCGTGTACACGCAAATATTGTACACGTTTTATATGAAACATTTTGAAATTTCATTGGCAGTATAACGAAACAGGATATAATCGTAGTTGTATTAATAAAATCTGAAATTTAATCCGAAAGTGTAGATACACGCAAGTATGAGAATATTTGCAGCGATTGTCAGTGATTGTTTAAACATATGTAATTGAATAAATCTTATTCATTGTGTTAGTAATCTATGTCTCTGTTACACACATTCTCAGATTCATCGTATATTTTATCAATTTCATCCCGACAATCGTGTCTTATTACTAAACTATGGGCTTTCATGCATAGTTAACGAAATGAAACCTAATCGAAATTCGTACATCGTAATAAATATTTTTTGCAATATTGTGTTTCCTACAGATGAATAAATATTTGTAAATGAAAGTGTGAATGAAATTTGAAAAAGTCTTTCGTAATACGTATACGAGTGGGTATATATTCAGAATTTCGGAGCCACTCCTTCTCTTTAAATGAAATAAGTTTCTCTAAGTGCGGATATTACACTCTACAAGTTTCGTTTTTAAATGCAATTACTTGCAGTTTCAAATATTAATGTCGCAAGTGAAATGTGCATTTACATTTACATTCCAGGAAGTCATTGTTTCCTTTCCTGAATTTTTGAGAGTGTACGTGCCAACAACGTTTCACAACATCGAACAGGCTTATAAAACTATCCTTTGTAACTGCTCGAATATCTTTCACTGTGTATCTGCACACGTGTACACACATACATACATACATACATACATACTCGGAAGAAAGAAGAAACGTTAATTATTTCCAATGGCAATATATTGCGACAGAGATGACGACCGTTCGTTGCAATTATCGGATAGGGAAACGTTCCCTAGGGTTTGAAACGCCCACGCGTGGAACTCGAGCAGACGCCGACACGTTCGCGGGGGAAGAAATCTTTCACAAATAAATTCATTGACTGGCACTCGAAAGGACGGGAGAGAACGTGCATCGTCAGCGTGTATGTATATTTATCGCGTTGAACGTTCGTTTCGCCGCCTTCGTTGTTGCACAAGAGTCCCGAGGAAAGAATAGAGAGAGCCCGCGTGCCCACGAACTTGATGGAACATCGAACGAAGCGTGACGTCACTCGACCTCGCACCAACCGCTCTATTCTCGACTTCACAACTCGACGTTGTGCACGGTTACCACATACACGTTCGAGTGGTTAGGTAATACGTAATAGCATACGCGCGTTAGAGCGAGTAGCCGAGCAAAGAGGGTGACGAGAACGATTCACGAGACTCGGTTGTTCGTTTCTGCTATGTATATATGTGTGTGTGTGTGTGTGTACGTCGATTAATCGCTTCCGAGGTAGCCGGTATCGTTGATGCGCCATGTAACGGCGGTCGTTAGTGCTCAATTCGAAGGAATTCTCCGTGCTAATGCTCGAGTTGCAGTTTCGTGCTGTTCGAATTTTCATTTAAAGTGCATCGTTGGACCGTAATAATTCAGCGCCGAGTCAACGTAATTTTTTTCTAATTTTTTGTTTAATTTAACTTTGCCACTGACTCCAGGTGTATCTCGAATTGTATGATAAATTCAGTTGCAAAATATGCAACTTAACTTTCACGGTATTATTTTAAAATTCTCCATTTCATTGGGTTAATGGAATTTTTATGTTGGCGTTGGGCATTGTTTTAAATTTTCGAATGAAAGAGCGACTCAAAATCATGAGAGAGGAATAATAGATTTAAACAGTAAATTTATTTAGTCGATTTATATAGAGTGTTTAGATTAGAGTTAGACTGTAGATTTATTTGTTCGATATCGAGAAGAACACTTGATATTGCGAATAATTCCGTAATCCTCTCAGCTATTAAGTCCTTGAGCTTCATGAACTTACAAATGGAAATTTATAGTAGGAAACGAGACAGGTGTAAATACTTGTTAGAATGTTTGGCAAAACAGGGGTGATCCTTGCCGCAACTGTAGCAATAAATAACCACACATTCGAAACATCCTAAATTCAGTCACAAACGTATTTAACCACAATGAAATTTCAGTTTATCCTTCCTCTCCGTTTTCCAAAATATCGCGCACCGTTGTCGCACATATTGTCACTAAATTATGAATATTTATGCGAATACAGTTTCGTGCGATTCACGTTTAATAAAATTCAGCGAACGCGTATTTGATACTTTAAAAAAAGAAAGTGCATTTTAACACTATTTAACGCTGTGTTAGTTTTTTCTTTTTAATATACACATCTGCAATAAATATCTTATAATTTCAAAGTATACACATTTTCAGATTGATTTCAAATTTTACCAATCCTTGCAATTGTTCAATTTCAAAATATTATATATATATATATATATATATATATATATATATATATATATATATATATATATTAGACAAAAGTTTTTCTATAGCAAGTATCTACAGCAACGATATTTGAAATAAAATATTTAATGGGAACTTAGATATTTAAAATTACTCAAGATGAGTACACTGATCTTGATAACATATGTATCTGAAGCTCATGGAAATCGATGGAACGTGCTACGGACAGCGTTCCAACAATTGAAAAAATTTTATGTTCCGATAATTTTGAAACAGGTGCATTAATCGCCAGTACGTTGGTCAATATTTTAATCGCCGGATTCGTATTGTGAAGCTACAGGAAACGAAATGTACAGCAATAATTGGCAATTTAATTATACTTTCCGCTCCGTCCGAAACGGGCGTGGTTTCGCAGTGTACGAGGGATTATCGCGCGGGGTAAAATAAAATAACATTATCGCGGAGCGGTCGATGAGTCGAGACGAATATAAATCCAGCTCGACCTCGATCGCGGCCCTCTCGCCGCCGCGCCGTCGGCCGAGCTTTATTTATTGACGAGGCACAGACAGACGTTATACATCGAGCGTTAATTAACCGTTGGAAATTACCGATTAAAGGCCAATCGCTGGCACGCGCGACCGCTTTGAAACGCGGCGCTGTTGCTCGCCGGGGAGAACGCTCGCTGGCAATTCCAAGCTTCTGTGAAATCGCTTTTAACCATTGTAATTCAATTCCGCGGCTACGATATTTCGCGGCCGGCCTTTCAACCTTGCTTTAGTCCCGTTGGCGAAGAAAAAGCGCGACTCCTCCATTCACTTCGGTCGTTAATTAATTCGACTAAATGAGACGCGGTAATTTTCATCGATAAGTCGTTCGTCGAATGCTATGCGAGAAAACGATGGTTTTTTTCTTTGTACCGGCGTTCTTTCCTGCTTGTAATTCGATTTGCTCTCTTCTATAATCTTTCGACTTTACTTGATTCTACGATCAATTTTGTTCTCCCACACGAATCGTAATTGTTACTTTTTGTAATTACCGAGAGAATACGATGTGACTAGTTCGTTCTACAAACCTTGTTTGTTATAATATTTGTCAAATTTGAAAATTTGCAAAATCCTTCGTTATAGATCATACTCAGTACCTAGAAACCTCTTATTCAAACACATATCAATCCCTTGCCTCGTAATTTTCTTTTTAATCTTTTTGAACGTGCGTTCAATTGTACTCTGTAATCATGTGACGATGTCTTATACGTAAACTATCGAAAGATTAATGTATCGATGTCCAATTTAAAGGAATTAAGTTTAAACTTCGAATTTGTAATTTCGCGGGATCGCAATTTGCTTTGACCTAGGAATTGAAACCAGAACTCGTACCGCGAGGGGATGAAAAGTCGCGCAGTTCGTAAAACTATCGTCTCGGATCGTGTTACGTTAACGTTCTCGTCGCAATTATTACACGCGGAGGAGGATCAACGATACGGGGCCAATAAATAACGCTCGATATACCATTAATAAAATGATTTTTTAGCTGAGCGGACACAGTCCCCGGACAACGTAGATTTACTGAGGCCTTTCCACGCGCGTTCCGCTTGGCGCATGATAATTTCCAGTATAATTTTGGAGCATCGTTGAACAGCGGATCGCGAGCGCGCGGCGGCGGTCTCTGGCATGGATTGGCTCCGGCGCGGTTCCATCGACGGGGATTTTGATATATGGCCCGACCAAATCGTATTCAACATTAACGTCGAACGCCGTTTCACCGCGGCTCGCGAGAGCCACGTCCCGTTAATTCCGCATTACGCGTGATTAGCGCGACGTTAACGTTCACGCCGCGCCGGACCAACGTTTCGCTACACCTCCAAAACGATTCAACGTTCCACCGACGAGTTCTCCCTTCTTTGTTTCACCGTTTCAACGATATTTTCGGTCTGTCCGGTTTAAGCTTTTGCCTGTTTTCCCTGGAAGTTGATTAACGCATGATAATACTTGGTCAATTCTTGACTGCACAATTTTTAATCAATCCATTACACTCATTTTTTTTTTTTTTTATTACACAAAGTTCTGGGCAGTTTGACAAAGTGTTGTCAAACTGCCGCGTAATTTGGCGTAATTCGTAGTTTAACGTACAGTAAATTTCAATTTAATTATTGGACATTGGGAATCATACACAATTGTGACATTTCTTTAGATAACTTGACTTCGTCCATTGCTTGGAGTTAAATTTGATTAATTAATCACGTCGATAAAATAAATTTCACGTGATGTGTCATTAATCACATCATATTCAGTCACTCTCAATTTATTCTCTACCATTATTTTTTCATTCCTACGTACTTTGAAAATCTATGAATCACATCACATCACGTTACGTTCATTCATTTGAGACTCGTACAATTTCATTCATTCGAAATATGAATTATGTGAATCGATTACATTAATTCGAATTATTCGTGAATTATTCGTATTCAATTGTAAGTGGCATCTATGATTGTGAACAGAGAGATGATTCGTTCGTCGATAGCGTTTCTGAATCAAATGTCTCTGTCCCGTTGTCAAATCGATTCCATTCAGAGAAGTATATATATCTGTATAAATGACCGTGATCCTGAAAGATCGAATTTTCGGGGTCGAAACACCGCGAGAATCCAATTCCATCGAAGGAACGAAGGTGTGCGAGAATAATATTCTTTATTTCGACGATCTCTCCACGGTAGAATTATAGCGGCGGATCACGAACGCTATTATAACGAAGGAAACGGCTATGCAAATCGTACCGAAGAAACGCCTCCGCGTTCGTTCCGCGACGAGGAAACGAAGCGGAGGAGTTTTCAAGGCTGCCTCTCGCAGATTTATCGAGAGCCTCGATCGATGGACAAGTTGTTGCTCGACGTATCGTCGAGTGCTCGGCACGGACCTCACGCAATGACAGAAATGTCGCCACCTTTTCTGTATACACTCACGTTCAAAATTCTTCGGTTGTCTCGTATTTGAAGATCAAGTGCGAATCTTATTCTTGGATTTTTATGTATTCTTTTCTTTTGTTAAAAATTTTAAGATGAAAAAATGCATAGAGTGCGTGTAATATGCAAAAGAATATACAGTGTCCAAAGTGCAGCACTCTGAGAAAACAGTTTTCCATCTAGTTTCCCCCTTTTATAAATTTTATTCTCAGCAATATGAATTTGCACAAAGATCCGCGGTCTGGTTGTCGTGTTTTTGTAGTCATTGAATCTGTCTGCAATTAAACACTTTGATTTCTAATACTCCTTCTTTAGTCAAAGATCGTGACTTTATGGTTGAATGTGGGATTGTGATTATACGAATAGAATATATTTATCGAGTGATTTATTAAGTTCAAAGATGTAGGTGTAAATAATGATAACGTAATTGTTAAGAGAAAAAACATTTTAACATTTGTTTTTATTTTTAAGAAGGATAAGGAAATATATCTTTGGCTCAAAGATCAAGTAAAAAGACTGATATTTCAATATCATGAGATTGGATAATGTGCGAAATTTATATTCTTTGTTTAATATCTAATTTTCTCCAATTTCGAAACGAACTAAATGATAAGTGTCCCAAGACTTTTGAACGAGTGTGTACGTGACTGCAGATAAATCTCGGGAACGTGCACGTCTGATGCTTTTGCTTCCAACGACCGTTTGTTCTTCTTTACCTTCGACTAATGGCCTTTACTCACTCTTCAGTCACGTAAATAAGTATGTTCAACCGTAAAATTACAATCTTTTAGCAGAAGTACGATCAAAAATCGTTTCCCCAACGTCTTGGATTGCAGACAGGTCTGTAGTAATTTTCCCTTGTTCCTTGGTAAATTTTATCCAACGAAGGACAAACAGAATCGACGAACGAGATAAAACGAAAATCAAAAGATGAAAACATCTCTAATAACAAGATCTCAGCACTGTTTAAGCAACAGTGAATATTAAACAGTTGAAATGATTAAGAAGAATATGTGATATGCAATATCAAGCGCTCTCAATTTTAAAATAAATAAAACTTCATCTATATATTTCTCTCGTCGAAAATCGAAACGCATTCGCCGTCACAGATATATTATCCAGTACATTTGATAGCGAATATATATAATAAATTTTGTCATTGTTACGTATACAATATTTTCACGTTTGTACTAAATTCACATAAAAGTCCGCAATCTACGTATGATTACATATGATTTGAAATAAATAAACGAAAGACTTGCATCTGTGCAGATGTAAATCTCTAAAAAATAAAAAATCCATTGGCATTGAAAACTCTCAGTAACGAGACAAGGCACGGCGATCATAGAACGATACATTAGCAAATACCTCCGGGCGCGTTTCGTTAAACGTCTCTGGCGAAGTTGGCCAATTGAATTTCGCGCGGGGGTCGGATCTGGAATCCCGAAATACTTGAGGGACGCGTTTACGATTCCAGCGACGCGCGCCGCAACGGTTCAGGTGGAAGAGCAAAGCTTCGAAATAAATGTAAATTGTAAGATGACGTCGCCGACGAAGCTTCGTTTCGCCATTTCGCCAGTTCTTCTTCGTCCCGACCAATTAACGCTGCGCCATCGTCGAATTCTCAACTCGACCGCGGCTCGTTATCGAGTCGAGTCAACTCCTCTCGTCACCGAGAGTCGAAGAACAAGATGAACCTGGTGTAGTTGAATTGGAAACATGGCGCAGTGGGATGTTTAGTCGATCCAAAATTCTTAGAAACATGCAATTTTGTTTACATTTTTCCCGATTATAATTTTGTTACATTACATGGAGAAAGATAACAACTTCTAGAGGAGAGTATAAGAATTATTCGCGGAACAGCATGTTTTACATAAAACGAAATATTCTGGATCGAGTGATGGGAAGATATTGATTACAATTCCGGCTGTTGCAAAGGATGTTGGAAGGCTTGAGCTTCAAAGCGGTGTAGAAATTTTTTACAAATATTGATTTATAGTTGAATAGCGAATTTCTCGTAACTCGAAAATTTTGAATCCCAGAGATATTTCGGGATTCCTAGGAAATTTTAGGAGAGTTTCGAAAGAGTTCGGACAGTGTAAAAAACTCGCATTCAGTCGCGAGCCTTCCAGTTAGATCGGCCAAATATCCCATTGTGTGAGATATCCGCTTTTATGATAGAAAGATCAAGGGATAAAAAAGATTAAAAATAGCTTTCTTGTCGAAGTATATTTATTAGATTGTTGCATAGGAAATGATCAATTTCACAGGTGTGTAAAATCATGTAGAACATAGTAATTAAAAATACTGCTTGATTTCAAGCTTGCGATACGTTCGATGATTTTATTATATAAAAAAGTGGATTTTGTGTGAAAGCGAACCGTAAATGGACATCGAATTCAGGTGCTTCGGCTTTTTTTTTTTTTTTATAAAACTGGCAATTAACGAGACGATCTGAACGTTGAATGTCGTAACATTCGCTCGATAATTCGTGAAAAGCCACGTCGCTCTCGTCGCTCTGGCTATTTGCGGTAACTTCTTTAAATTTCGTTGCTTGGGAATCTTTGAAGTGGATGGGAGCAAGTTTGGCGGCTAATTAAAGGACGCGGCAGCTTCAGCGAGAAGTACGAGAGAGTTTGTTTTACGCGATGAATAACTCGTCTCGCGAGGGATAGTTGAAGAAGAAAATGTTGTTTTATGGAGAATGTTGCGGAAACTTAATAGATGAATTACCACTGTGACGACTGACAATGTTAATAAATTC
Source organism: Frieseomelitta varia (assembly GCF_011392965.1). Taxonomy (NCBI): domain Eukaryota; kingdom Metazoa; phylum Arthropoda; class Insecta; order Hymenoptera; family Apidae; genus Frieseomelitta; species Frieseomelitta varia. The sequence goes on along the minus strand of NW_025110215.1, from coordinate 284,346 downwards.
CACGAACAAACGTGAGTCCCTTAAAACATTTTAAATTTCAACATGCAACTTCTTCGTCGTACAGTTATTCGAAGCTATTTACATTATTATCGAATTTTCGTAAGGACATACCAAAAACTAGGTATATTTTAATATTTCGCAAGTAACTAGCGAAGAAGCTTTTCAAATCGTACTCGCCGTAATGTTGACTCTTCGAACTCGATTTGTTCTCAATGTTGTTGCGCGTGTATTGGTTTCGAGGCAAATTAACAACGCTTTATTTATTATTATCATTATCATATAATTTATTTTTTATAATTCTTTAAAGTGTGATAATTTTCAATACAATCCCGTACGAGTTAAAAATTGATAAATTTCCCCCATGGAAACAAAAAAAAAAAAGAATCTCCCGTCGCGTTCCGCCGATTCAGCATTCGGAATTAGCGATCGGCTACGATCCTCGTTCCTAGCGTTTCTTCGACAGACGATAACGATGCCGACGGGCGGTTCACCGGGTGCTTCGGGAATCTCGAATGACAAATCGAGCGCGAAAGGGAAGACGAAAGGGAGAGCTAGGGGCCGCGGTGACGATCGATCGATCGCCACGCGAAAGGAGGAACACGGCGAGGAGAGAAAAGGAGGGCTGAAGGCAGCCATGACCGTTTTCTTTTCTGCGCCTGACCTCTGCCCCCTGACCCATTTCTCCGTCCTTTCGTACCACGACCATCTTCTTCCCTTTCCATCATGCATTCCCTTTAATGTCGGTATCTTGAGGAATCGTTAATATCGTCGACTTCTCTGCGCCAACTGTCGGGTTCGTTTCAGAAAGTCCAATAAACGTCCCGTCTGAAACGTCAGTAGTCCGTTTATCTTGTTTCTCTCTTCTCTTCCTCTCTCTCTCTCTCTCTCTCTCTTTCTCTCTCTCTCTCTCTCTGTCTCGTTTGTTTGTTTCGCTGTTTCTCTGAGAATTGGTTTTTGTACACGAACGAGTTGAAGGTTTTTATTTTTATTTTTATTTTTACTTTTTTATCTTTTATTTTTCTTTTTGGAATAAATCGTACTCGATCGAAAGCGCATTGCACGCCTTTTTTTCTCCCTCTTGTTAGATTTCTTTGTTTTTTTTTTTTTTTTTGTTACTTGTAAATCCCCCGTTTGACCGCAACCACGAGCTGGAAAACGCGATTCCAATGACCGAAGGTTTATCGATGCAGGCACGACTCTCCTGATGCAATCAGCGCAGTCTAGTTGCTCGAGGACATCAATCAAATTGTTTCGAATCGCGTGTTAACGTTACTTTTGAAACATTCGATCGAAATTGTTCGGGGGTGTTGAAAATCGTCCGTGAACTTTGAGACAACGTTGAAAATTGTCTCGAGATAATTCATGTCGTCCGCGATGACGTATCTGTCGTTCTTTTGATCTCATTATATACAGCGTAGCAGAATATTTCTTTCTTGAACTGTAAAACTTTCTTTCGTTAAGAATCGTTTCTCAATCGCAGCACACCGTTGCGAGAGCAAGCAAGATTTTAATCCTGCTTTAATTGCAACAATTAACGACAAATTGCAGCAATTACAGCAACGTTGCAGGAATATCCCTTTGTTGAATTGCAAAGAGGGACTTGCAATGGGGAATTAATCTCGAAGAATTTACAGTCTGTCTCGCAAAAGTACTCGAACTCATTCACGGAGAAGCTCGTACGTTCTATAAAATATTTCGAAATTTCATTACTACAGTGACATTATTATATATAAATTTGAAATCAATCGATTTGTACATAAGATATGTTACAAATCTTGCAAATGTTTGAATACTTTTGCGAGCCATCGTGATTGTATCGTGAGAAACGTAGCACGTTATTATAGTATAATGTTAATCTTACATTTCCTTTAATTCATTTCATTTGTATTCAATTTAAGCATAATGTTGCGATAAATTATTTCACGGCCTTTATCGAGATAATTACGATGATTAACAACAAATTGCAGCAATTACCACAGCAGTGCAGAAATATTCCTTTCTTCAGTGGTAACAATAATTTCTCGATCAATTAATCATACACGGTTGATGTAACGATATGATTTCAATCTCTGTTACAGAAGCGTCCTTTCTTTCTTTCGTCGATCACGTTGCGAATGAAACTTCAAAGTAAAAAAACGCGTAAAGCGACGAACACCCTTTTAAACATTGTTGTAATTGCGCAACAATCGTCGCGCCACGGTGACGTTTGTTTGATTTGCAACGGTGTCGCAACAGCCCGAAAATTGCCGCAACATTTTGGAGACCAAATGGAAATACACACGACTACACTGGCTACAAGCTGTAAACTCGCGGCGAACCGTTGTAGAAAGTTGGATATTCATAGTACCGAAATATTTGCAAACATCTCGCGGAGAACCGTGGCATGCGACCATCTGTGTTCTACGTAACGCCAACCTAATTATACGCCAGACCGACGTTACCGTTATTGTTACGCTTCTACCTTGTGTTTATTTGCGCTGGTAAAGCGAACCTCGTTCGAAGCGGCAGCTTTACTGGTGGAAAATTTCGTTTTTTTTTCTTCTTCCTCTTTTTTCTTTTCCTTTCTATCACCGACAGGCGAGGTTGCACTTCACCTGCGTGTTTACGGCCTGACCACCGGCTGTTCGTATAATTCGCGTAAAGACAATGAAGATTACGGTGTGTCGTAATAATTCACGATGAGCTCGTTGCTCGACGCGCGGTAATCAGCGACGGCCCAGGTTGGAAACGGGGAGAAAGTAGTTGCGGTCGTTTATCGTCCGGCCTCGGGCTGACTGCAACGGTCCCGGGCTACTTGATAATCGACCTCGGCCGACAGTTACCGGACAGAACCTGCCAGAGCCTCTTCGAGCAGAGATCTTTAACGATAGAAGTACCAACATAGGCTAAAATATGAAACCTGCAACGTGAAGTATCAAAGCGCAAAGAATACAAACTGATTTATAACACGATAAACGACGATGTTTTAAGAAAACTCGTCCACGTGCACGGTTATGGATATGTGAAATTTCTGTGAAAAATTGTAAGTTCTGATTTTGATAGTTCTAGAATTGATATTCAGAGTTGAGAAGAATCAAAGTGCAAAGAATAGGTGTGTGATAAAGTAAAGAAAATTTGTACGAATGCGCGGTTACGATAGATTTGTAACATTTCTATGCAAAACAACAAAGGCTTTTACGATTTTGATAATGCCCGTTAAATAATTAAAATTCAACTAATAAAATTATCGACGACTAAAGTACGAGAACGTGGAATTAAAGTGTAAATACTGCGAATAGGCTTGCAACGCGATTAAAAAAAAAAAAAAGAAAAGAAGAAAGAAAAACATAACAGCGAATCAATTGTCCCCCGTTAAAAGCCCCCTGTACACGCGTCCTTTAATTAGGGAAACATATCGCGTGCTCGGTCAGCGATTCGAAGAACGCATCGTCACCTGGTGGTTCGATCGTTGCCGCGCCATCAATTTCTTCGCGCGGGCGCGTGCTCGCGTTTCAAGCTACAAATTGCTAGGTATTCCGAACGCGGACGTGGTGCCCGTATCGTTTTCGAGCAACAACGAACAACGTGGCTCTGTCATTGCCACGAAACGTCGGCACGGCTGGCTGACCGCGTCATAAGCGCGGGATTTTAGATTTCGCTCGACGTACCCGCGGAAATATGCCGCTCGTTTTCGAGAACCGGCCCGGTAGAATTCACCTCGAAGCACGCTTCGGCGTGACAAAAGTTTCGTGCACAGGGATAAATAGTAGAAAGTTACTCGATCTCGTTTATGGTAAGCGTGGGAAATTGGAAATGAAGATTTACTGTTACTCATATATACGAGCTGCGCTTGTTATCTGTGCTTGAAGACTCGATCCGCATATCAGTGGACAATTTGAGTATTGGAACGATGGAATGATTTTAAAAATTTGTCGAATTTAGTTTAGAAATTAGAAAATTATTTCAATAAGAATAAATTATTTACACTTGCTACGTTAAAACAGTATTAATTTGGATAAATTTGACGCTTCGAGATCAATGTCAGTTAATGAATAAATGTCTGAAAAAGAACTGAGCCGAGAATCGTTCTAATTATATCTTCTTGATTAATATTGAACGAAGCAGGTGATTATCAACGAATTATAATTCATTATCGACGATTTCATTCATCGTTGGCGTGAGAATCGTTCCCATTGTTCGCGGCGCGGAAGAAAGGGAAAACACGAGACAGCAGTACCGTTCGCGTAACTGTGCAACAGGGTACTAACGACCGGCATTCGATTCTCACGTTTGTGCAAATCAGTCGTCGAAACTATGGCGTACAGAGAAGGAGCGAGGAACACTAGCAACTAGAATTCTCATCGCGAAACGACGAAATGAACCTGGTCGAAACGACGAGATTCCAAGAACCGTTTAGAAATGTTCAAAATACCAACGCCATAGTTCGGTGATCCAACGGGTCATAATTCACTCATAGACTTTTCTTCTATTACCATTTTGTCATTTTATTTTGCAGTTTCGTAAAAAAGTCCTCGAAGGAAATTTTTGTGAATATATTTTTTACTGTGTGAAACATTTTGATATTTTATTAACACTGTAGTGACTCGTCACTATCATGATTGTATTCATTAAATCTGAAATAAATTTGAAATCTGTACTACATAGATTCTCAAATAGGTCACAAATAATTACCAACAGAATTATAATCATTAAAGTGTTAACAAAATCGAAGAATGTTTCACGTAAATTTATGATAAACGATAGAATATCTTTGCGAGTCACTTCGTGTGTTTAATCGTTACAATTAATATTATCATCATTGATAAAATCGATAAAACTGATATTATTGATGCTATAAATATATAATTGATGACGTTGTAACTGATGTGATTAACAAAATTGATGATAATATTGTACTTGATATTTTCGGCTTTAAAAATTTTTCTCTAAAAAATATATATATGTAGAAATAAAAATATACGAGCAAATGAAATACGTATTATAGATTCAACATGACTCTCTGTTAATGGAGGGTTAATGGATGGCGACTCTTTATCTAATCTGTTTAAAACGCGATGAAAAGTACAAGCTGGAGATAAGAGGACGCAGGAAACGCCGTGAAATATCGGGAATTCGACTTTCCAGACGGTCATTACACGAAGGACAGCACTTGCGGACTATTAACGATGCACTACAGGGCAATCGACGTCGCTTTTAAAGAATATCAATCCTTTATTATTATCAAGCGGAGCAGCCGACGAAGAGAGATCGATCGTCGGTGACCTACGTTTCGCGACGAAGCCATAAAAATTCATTTAACGTCACGTTCATTTTCTTCATTTGCTCTTTCACACTTCTTCGTCTCGTCTGCCTTTCCGTTTTTAAAAGTGAAGATCAAGTGAAATTCATCAATGTGCAAATTTTTATAAAAATTATCTCTCACAGAAAACGCGACTGATCGTCGAATTCTTGTTGTTTATCGTTTATTTGTCGTTTAACGAATCCGAGCACGATAAATTAAAAAGATACAAAAAAGGAGAGAAAAAGAAATTCCACATTATCCACATGTCTGTGTCAGCTAGTCTAGTTTAGCATAAAATGTAATTATGTAACTTGTTATTACTACCTGGTGGTGATGTTTTCGTGAGACGTGGTCGCTTCTAACGAAAAACAGGATGGTTAATTTCAAAATTGGTCGTTTTGAGTAAAAAAGGAAAAGGTCGGAAGAAAATGTTGAAACTTTCAGGAGTTGTCCAAATTTTCTGTTGCTATAGACCCTGAAACGGGACAAGTTTTAGAGTATCGTTGAAACTTGCACGCGATGAGTTAACATCTCGGAAAGTTTCCGACAGCCGAAGCACTACGTCATCGAGCATCGTATATTCATCGTTGGCGAGCATTTGCGTCAGCACGCCCGGCTGCTTATTACGTTAGACGCCGGTCTTCAGATTGGCCGACGTATTATCGCTGTTTTCGAGGTAATTTTGCAACCTCGATGTCTCGTGCATGTCACGGACCATCGTATTATGACCGTGGTCAGCAGACTTCTCGTCTCCTCTAAAACTATACGAAAATAGCGATCCTTTTGTTTTTAACAATATGATTTCTAGATTTAAATGGGTTCCACTGGCCTATTTAATCATTTTGCTACTGTGAAGATCTATGTACATACGTGTTCCACAAATCTGGCTACGGTCGCTCTATAGTTTCAAAGAAGACTGCCTAAAAAATAACTGGTATGACAAACTTCAGCAATTAGTCGCTAAAGAAAAATTCTCGCCCGTTTTATTCTTAAAATTCGTATTTTCTCGCATCTAATTTGTCAAGCTTCGACTAAATATCGAATAAATATTCGATCGTTATTATCTCACGAAAATATTGTTGGAGCCCTAGAAGCTATTTAAGAAATTTTTAGATCAAATAACCTATGAGAGAGATTTAAATTGATCATCCTCCGAAGCGAGAACACAGTAACGAATTTAATAACGAAAAGGATTAATTGGGTCGAATGAGATTTACGTTAGGACGCGAGAGAAGATATCAACTGGCAACTCTTTGAAAATACAACATGTTCGATTAATACTTATACTGCAAATTCAAGTTTTAAATGCTTTCTTACTGGAAATTCGTTGATTGGAGCACTTGCCAATGGATTTTTGCGATTCTATGAATATTTCAATAATCCATGACTGGATTCTTTTCCGACGTGGACGTCCACAGCACATCTCTCACGTTAATATCATTTGCGTATGTCGTTGATCCAGCGGGATTTCATCGTGGTCTCACCTCGAAAGGATCCGACGACTTTCTCTCGTCTCAAATCGGAAGCTTATCGCGGTCTCTTGACGATCATCCCCTGTTTTTCCTCCCTCTTTCGTTCGTGCCTGATTCTCGGTCGATGCGGGTCAACTCTCGTTCGCCGGGCTGGAGGGACAAAGCGTTTCGACATAAATAATTTATCTGGGAAGCGAGCTCCCTCGCGGCGACGGTGTGCGTTGCATTAAATATGAAATCCAATATAAACTTTTCTCCGGCGGCGACGGCAAGAGCAACTCGACGGCTCGATAGCCTTTTTCCCCTCCCCCTCTCTTCCTGCCGCGATCATTACGCGAACGTCTGCATAAACGGAAACGTCGAGCCTTCTAATGGCCGACGAGAATGGCATTAACCGTTTTTGTTAATTAATCGTTCCAATCAACCGTAAAAAAAAAAGGAGAGAAGAGAAACAATGGACAACGGAACGGTTAATGAAAATATTTAACCATCTGGTTAATTCGTATCTACTCGTTATTAAGCGATACGGCTAATATTATTGCCAGCGCTTGTTGCACTTTGATCTGTTGCATGTCAGAGAATCAGCGAATTAATCTAGAAAACAATTAACGCTGCGAACGCAGCCGTGAACACGGTGTGACGAGCGAAACGATCCGCTTCTGTTGCGAATTATGTTATATTTATTACGCGTTGCGCGAGCTGCGGTTAAATGAGCGCGGAAAGAAACTATGTATAGTTTACCGGTCACTGGTTATTTGCGTATTATTAGATCGAGGATGTTGAAGCGTTTATAGAAAGTTTCAATATACGAGAATCTGCGTAATAATCAGAGTTGTATGAAATATTCAAAGTAGATTGGCAATAGAAAGAAATTTCTATTCAATTTTCATTTTCCTTTAATTACATCACTCGCAAGAAGATATCTTTCTATGTCACTTGTATTCAGAATTTTGCATTTCACCCTTTAAGAATTGGATATATGTACGTGTGTAGATGTATATAAAGTTTAAATTTCGATTTATTTCTTACAACTGTATATAACTGGAGTAATATTCTGTACATTAAATATATTATATTCTCCATATATCAATCAACTTTTATGCGATTATCTTCTTGCTAACTTCGTATCTTCGTACGAATCGTGCTTTTAGATAGAATGAACACGAGTCACTTGTTCTGTGTCATTTCTTCTAGAAAATTAAGGTACAGAAACATTCTAAATATTATCTCATTTGAAGCAACAGAGAAAGAATTTATCGTTCGTCTATTAATTATGAAAATCAACTACCTGGAAGTTTCGTTTCTGCACCAAGTTTCTATCTCAAGGTGTCAAGGGGTTGATCAATATTTCACTCGCAGCTCAGTGGTAATCAACTATTAACCATCTGCGGTTTGAGCCATATTCAACATTTCATCGTGATTATTTCATGTTTCACGGACTGGATTTCGAAGAATATTCATAATTATGCATCTCCTCGTGACTGTTGATATTCAGTAACTAGTAACTTCGATGGAAAGACCTTAAAAGTATAAATGAAGTGAAAAAATAGGAGAATCAGGATCGTGACTGAGTTCCAAATTTAATTTCACTAAAAAGAAAAAAAAAAGTATTGAATCAAAGGGTGAAACAGCACGAAGAATCTCGAATCACGAGGAACGTGGAAATATATTCTCCAGTTTTTTGACAGTCCGATCGTGTCTTTCGCTGTGTGTAATGTTTATCGATACTTGTAACAGCTAGACCGTTTGTCGATAGTCGTTTTTCTGCGTCGACCGTGCTTCTTCCGCGTGACCAAGGACAGTATCGTCGCGTCATTCAATCGTACAACACTCTACGCGGAATAACCGATGCGTTAGCCCCGCGGGTGCAACTCTCTCGTCTATCAATTCTCGACGAACCGCATTCGTTCTCTTTTTTTTCCTCTCTTTTTCTTTTTTTCTTTTTCAATATCAAACTTCCAGCGTGTATCTAAAAGCGACATTGTAACAGGGAGACAGAAGAGAGAGAGAGAGAGAGAGAGAAAAAACAAGAACAAATATCGTTCAGCCGGGGCAGAAATTTCAAAGTGGAATTTCGAGTATCTACGCGCGATAGGAAATCGTCGAGCCGGCAAGCAATATTAATAACGTGGCTTGTGGCACGGACCTTTTGGCTGTCGCTTTTCGAATTTGACAGACGATCGATTTTAGTCCGAGTCGTCGACTTGAAACACAGACGTATACCTCTGGGACACACGGTGGTGTATCATGTATATTTCCAAGTAGATGTACAGTCTGATTCCGATCCGCAGAGGGCCGCTGGAATTCAGAACCCTCTCGGCGCTATGTATATTATTCGAGTTGAAGAGCGTCTTCGCCGACGAGGGTGGGTCGTTGATTTACATGTTTATTCAGCGTGGAGTTCGGCTCGCTCATTACATAGGTCATGTTTGCTAAACGTCAATTTGAAAGTGTTCCTGACTGTTGGAATATCATGCGATTCATTTAATTACGGAACTATGCTGGAACTTGGAAGTGACTGTATTTTTTTTCCAATTTATGATAGACGAAGGAAGATTCGTGTGTAATAAGGACATTAGATTGTAGACGTGTAAATAATCTATATCTCTTATTACGTTATTAATCGACATACAATATCCTTCAGCACGTTAGTAAGCATTAGCATAATTTGTTTATATTTTGTTTCTCTGCACATTGGCTTTGCTGAATTATAATTTTATCTTCTTGAAACCGTAGCGTGTTTTTCTTATCTCTTGAACTTTCTCTTTCCAACACAGGAATTACCACAGTAACTTTCATCAAATTCCAATACCTCGATCGACCATTCTCTTTTTTAATATCTATTGTTTCAAATTTACGACTGACAATCTTCCAAAAGACCATATTAATTTAATTGAAAACGTTCGTGACCTTGTCCACACTGAACCAGCTATGATATTACATTCAAAAGATACTCCATTGTTCCTTTCCATTTCTCTTGCAAATTTATTAAAGCGCTGAGAACTAATAAACGCACGACGCAGCTAATTACTCTGGCGTGCAATAAACTATAACAACAACACGCTACGCTGTCTTATATCCTTGTTGTTACGGCGTGAATAACGTTCGTTAGCAGTTTGAAGTATGAATTGGCTCCTTCTTTCATATTTCACGTCGTGGATCTCGGCGTCGACACGTCGAAACTGAATAATCTTTCGGTGCGTTGTTGCACGCCGGTCCGATATAAATTTTCGCAATATCGTCGTGAAAAGCGAACGATATTCGGCCGACGAGGACAACGCGCGCGCGTACCTCGTTTCACGCGCTGGCGTCAAACTCATTTCGTTTATTTCTCGCTTTTTCAGGATGCAGAGACAAAGCCGGAGTAGCTCGGAGGTGGAGGTTGCGCTTATGCGCCCCGTAAGCACGGCTGGCTAATAGCACACCACGGCCTATCCCTGACACCCTGCAGCCACACCAGGTACGTAGTACAGATTCTCTCTCTCTCTCTCTCTCTCTCTCGTTTCAGGCTTTTATGTTTGCCTTTCACGGCATCGGCCCGTTCCATACGTCATTCTACGCGCCGACTTTACAGCAAATACCCTCTCTGCTCGCCTTTGACGGCGGACAATGCGAAACTCGACCGACGCGAAACTGTGACCGACGTCGTTTCCCTACACCCACGGTGGACAATCGCTCGTTGCACGTAGACCGCGTCCCTTTTAATCGAGGATAGTTAGGCGGAGCGAATAAGAGGGATCAAGCCTCAGGCTTATGCATTGTATACACTCCCACTCCTGAAAGTATCAGTACACTTTTATTAATTTTAGTAATCAGCATTTATAATCATCGCAATCTTTAAGTTTGCGGACCTTTGAATTTAACTTATTTATTTACCGTAATTATCTATTGTTCAATTATTCATTCGGTTTGTTTTTAATCGTACGTACATTCTACTAAGACATGTCGTCAATGTGGTAACGCTTAACGAATTATTTTATCTTTTCTTTTTTTTCAATTTCGAAACGAATGCAGTACTCGCTCTCAAATCTAAATTTGTTTCGAAATATATTTTATAAGCACAGACATTTTAAAGACATTGGCACGCTTGTGAAATATTAAATTCGCCTGGACGACAGTAAATAATTTGATGGAATTTTTATCGAATGGGAGAGACAATGTATCTTTCATATTACCTCGTGTTCGGCCTCGAGAATTCCCTCTTTAGTCGTTCCGGGGTTAAGACGACGTTACGTTCAATGTTTCTTTTATGGATCTCTGTATAGAGTCGTTTGGAAGTTTCATCGAGTACGAGATCAAGAGTTGATGAGTATAACGAGATAGGAGCGGATTTAGATCGTGTAGGGATTCGTTGGTCCACATACAATGAATAATAGCGGCGATCCTGTCTGCCGAGGGATTTCGGGAACAAATGAGAATATCGGTGTCAATAACGTGCTTGACTATGTTACTATCAAGTTTCGATTACGTTTTTCTTTTAATCTTCGAGTATTGCAGACTGTCATCACTTATTTCCCTTTCTGTGTAAGAGAAATTTCCCTTTCTGTGTTTCCTTACTGATGTAAGAGAACAATTAAATGTTTGCAAGTAAAAGTTGATGAATATCAGCGGCCTGTAAGATCTTGAATAATAATCGTGAAAGTTTCAATGCCTGTAGTACTTAAGGATTGTAAGAATTGTGAAATTTCCAATCTTGAAAAATTTTCAACTTTATATTAAAAGTTTATAGAAAATTCCTGCGCTCTTCTTTCTGCGAGGTTACTCAAACATCATAAAAAATCAAGGTTATCGAGGAAAGATCCATTAAGAAACTAATCTTACAATCCGTCGAGATTACGAAACTTACGCGATGCTCCAATCCTCAATGTTCGTTAATCCTTCCCTGAAGAATACCCATAAAAGAAGAATAAAGATTCACCAATCAAAATGTCTAGAGCCAATAAAAAAAAAAAGGAAATAAAATAAAAAGAAGAAGAGGAGCAGTGGAAAGCTTTACGGTTTGGCGAAGAACGGTTCGTTCATTTACCCGAGATACAACCTTCGAGCGCGATAAACAGCATCGCCGTGAATTTCGGCCCGTTCGTATCGTCCTCGTTCACCCTCGAACCGTCGAGCAAGATCTATGGACGCGCCTGGAACGCACGAAATCGGCGCTGGCACTAAATCGGCCCGATTGCGTAATAAAACGTTTTTACAACGAGATAAATTTATAACGAAAATTACGGTAATTGAAAGGCATCCGGGGAGAGGAGTTGGAGGGGAAAGCGGGTTGGAACAGGGAGAGGGAGAGGAGAGGCAGAGAGGGAAAAGTGGGGCAAGGACTGGCACGAGATCTGGATGCTCTCGAACGATTTGTGGCCCCTGGAGAAACTGAACGAGAGAGGCACGGTGTAATTTCAAGCGGAGACGCGTGGTACGTTGCGCCTGCGTTCCTCTGCACGGTTCCGCTGCCCGATATCAAGGATCCGCGTGTCCCGATTAAACTTCCACCACCTCTTACCGCTAATTCATACGCCGCGTGCGAACTTCATGAATCTGAAATTCCGCTCGTTTCGAATATTTATCGCGGCACCGGCGTCTGTTTTGTCGCGATATTTCACCCGAGCCGGCCATTTGGTAATTAATTGACTGCGAATTTTTATCTTGGCTCGTATTTCGCACTCTTTTACCTTTGTGTGGTATTGATAATGGGGGGGGGGGGGTGATCAATGTATTTGCGCGATATGATAATTTTTCGCTTCGCGTCGAAGGAAACGATTTAATATTTTGAATAATTTTAGTCGATTTTCTTGGCGCCAAGATAACAAGTATTGTGATTCATCTCTCGATCTCCTCTCTTCAAGGTCATTGATAAATTTTTTTAAAGAATATTCCAATTTCTAATATACAAAACAAGATATGCAAGACAGCTATATAATATGAAGTAAGAAACGAAACATCGTGGACCATTGAACTTAAATACACTGTAACTCCTATACACGCGCGTGGAAGTCGATCTTCTCAATATACTGAGACGGAACTTCCCAGTTTGTAACTTCACTTGCATCGCGAACGTGGCATCCGGCGAACAACGGTTTTCGCTCAGCCCCTTCGAGAAAGATTCGAAACAGCCGCATCTCCGACATCCCCGACGACCAAACACGCGTTCGTCGGCCAAAGTGGAAAATCGTTTAGCGAGTCGTTCGCGTTTAAATCTCGTTCGTTCGAAGATAAACGTTTCGTTGGAACACACGCCATGGTGAAATATTCCCGGACAGGATGGGCTGTTTACGGTAATAGTCGGCTCGTCGATTTACAGTAATTTTACACGCGCCTAATTAGCAATTCCGATCGGGTCGCCCCCTCCGTTCGAGCTACACGCCTCTCGTAACCGGTTCGCTCGACCGATAATCTGCCTGGATCTCTACCTGCGTTCGCATACTGTGCGTACGTTTGTGTACGTTCCTAATGGTCCCGGATGGCGATGGGATCTTGGAGACACTTGGAATCGCTTCGTTTCTGTATCGTACGTTTGACAAGTTCGAATCACTTCGGACACGATTAGAAGCTTGAAACAGAAGCCTGACGGAACTTGATAGATATTGTGGACAAAAGTGTCGAGGTGACCAGTTTGACAATGTGATCAGTATTCGACATTTTACGAGTTTTTCATTGAATTTTGCTCTACTGTGTCTAAAAGAAACACGGCCCTTTAGTTTATTTCTTGTTACATTTACTTATTTCCTATTATAGTACAATTCTGTTTGTTTTATTTGATTCTGTATAAATACTATTTTTCGAAAGAGAACTTTTGAAATGTCTGATATGCAGGATGTTCCATTTTCTTTTAAATTAATCGCTACAAAGAGAAACGTTTCAAGTAAAACTCAACGTTGTTTCAAGAGGGACATCGTAGTCTTATCTAGGTGGTCTGACTTTCAAAGTTTCTCAAGGTGACTTTTATTTTTTTGAAATGAGACTGTATACTTTTCACAGTCTTTTAGTTGAGATCAAGACAAATTCAATGATCTAGATAATATCGATGTTCCAAGATTATGCAACGTCGTTCAAAGCTCACTTTCGTTGAGCATCCAGAGATTGTTCTTTATCTATGATGTTCAAAGTGGCGACCTTGATTTATTTTAATACATAAATTCACCACCTGAAGAGTATCGACGTATAAATGGTGTCTCAAGTAGTCTCGCATAGTCCCGGGACAGCGTGTTCCGCGCGTGAGTGTGGGCGGAATAAAATGAAACGGAATGGGATAAAGTCTTTATTCCCCATCTCTGGAAAAAGAATCACGAGGCAAGGAAATGCGTGTGGGCGCGTGGAAGATATTTATTTGTCCGAAAGGCAAATATGCGGCAACCGAGTTGAAAAGAAGAGATAGAGAAAGGGATGAAACGCGAGAGGAAGCGAACGAGGGGAAAATTAAATAACACAGAAGGAGCGGGATTGCGGGAATGCCTCGTTTATACGACTACGACGGGGAACGACATGGAGAAGAGCAGCGGAAAAGCGCGCTCGAAAAAAAAGCGCATTCTCCCGGATGGCAGGTTTCAAGTGCGTGGCGTTCAACAGCCCTGCTGAGAATCAACTATTTACGTGGGAAAAATGCAGCTTCCTCTTTGAATGAAGCTTCCTCACTTTACGCGATCGTTCTGTATGTCCCTCGACTGTCATTTAATTGGGTGAAAGTTCGAAAAACAATGATTCTCAAATAATTCTGTTTTATAGAGAAATAATAATTGAAATAATCGATTCCTTGTCTTTAAGTTAAGACAACTTACTTTGTCTAATAATAATAGCAACAACGTAATAAATATATACGTAAAAGAACTTGAATAATTAAAAAATGAAGGAGAAGAAAATTGAAAGTGACGGTGAATATTACACGAGGCCCGATCGTTACATTTCAGGCTGTTTCAATCAATGAGAAGCTGATAAAAAGTAATCTTGCGACAGTATATCCTGAAAGAAGAAAATTCACGAGGGGGCAACCTCTGACAAGTCACGAGGATATCAATCCAACTTGACGAGCTGACGGAGTTTCAACGGGGACATCCACTCGGTGGTCAGACCGCGTGTTTGCCCCATAACGAGAACAAACACAGATCGCGAGTATTGGCGGTAAACGTGGAACGGAAGCGTTCCGATTGGATTTGTTCTCCCGGCGATGGGCGATAAAGTTTCGTCGTCTGTGCAGCAAGGTGAAAGGACATTTCGCCGGCGTGTTTCATTGCTTATAAAACTCGACCGCCACGGAAAACCGGTGCAGAAGTGGCCTTTTATATATACGCTCGTCAAGTAACTGCCAATGATGCCCTCGGTGCCGCCTTTTCATCTTCCTTTCTGTCGGGTACGTATAATATATATATGTATGTACCGTTGTCGTCGCGATGCCATATCGATATCAGTTAGTTGTTCGAGTTGTTCTGCCCCGAGCGATCGAACGGCGATCCAGCGTGACCCGAGGACGATCCACGAATGCAAATTGCACCGAGTGGATTGGTTCGGTTGTTTTATGGGAGTGGCGCGGCCATATCGGTCGCGTGTTACGACGTTTCTCGTCTTTATTAGCGACCCTTCGGGTATTTATAGCGACACGCGATTTGCCAACGATCTCGTGCATCAACGACCATCAAATCGATTACAGCCTCGTTTTCTATCGTTCCTCCAGATTTTTTTTTTTTTTTTTTTTTTTTTGTTCCTGATGAAGATCAGGACGAGACACGTCTCGCGATTAGTATCTCATTTGCATCGTAAACCTGTACTCGTTATCCTTTGACCATGTAATATTTGACATATTATAAGTTTATCAATACTGTCGACATCATCGTTAGTAGTCCACAAAAATCCCATCAAACTGTCATAAATTCGACAGATACGAACGGCGGTGCCACGCGCGAATTGAATCGTTAAACGACAGTAAAACGGCCGAAACGAGCCGACTTCCGAGAGGAACGTTCGAAATCATGGACGAAAAGGAGCGCGTCCGTCATTCCATAAAGCAGCCCCAGTTTTACACGTAAAACTCAGCCCAAAGGGAGAAAGAGAGAAAGAGAGAAAGAGAGAAAGAGAGAAAGAGAAAGCGAGACCGTCGCGTTTATGGAGCGTTTCTCAACCTCACCGCTGTTGGTTTACCAACGTTGCGGCCCGGAAGCGTAGCCAAACGTTTCAGAAACCTCGCATATAAAACTTTATACGTTCTGCCACCCCCTCGCGCGAATTTATTTACAAGGGTCAACGATACTGCAGCCGCTACGATCCCACGAACTCGACGAAACGGGCTCGTAAAAACAGACACTCGAATATCCCACGGACCTCGTCTCTCGTCTTGCGGTTCACCTTGTTTCTCGGTAAACTTCCTATCTCCCTTCTCCCAGTCTCTTACCTCTTTCACCGCGAAGGAGGACGTTTAACAGGGAAATGACTGGCGCGGGTCGTTTTGATAGGTCACTCTGTGAACGTTCGTGCAGTCACGAGCCAAGCTCCTTGTTGAAACGCGAAACGTGCCCTTTCAACCTCCCCTGTGTGGTGTCCTCCTTTTCCTCCTTGCGAGTTCCGCGGCGACAAGCTCGTTGCACGCACGCAGGAGACTCTCCTCCTACGCTTTTCGAGGTCGACAGCGGCCAACATCTTTCCCCTCTTCGTGGAAGAGTTGGCCGGAGTGAGCGAGTGTGTACGTCGGGCGACGAGCGTTCGTGCATGCGAGAACGACGCGAGGGGGCGAGACACGCGGAACGTTAAAGCAATTACGACGCACGCTCGGGGCTTAATGAAGAGCGTCAAGCGGTGTAAGCGCAGATTAATTATTGCGGCCGGCTTTCCCGCGGGGGAAAAGTGCACGTGAAAACATCGAGCTCTCGCCGTCGAATGGATTAATCGCTCGCTAATCGACGACCTGACCGAGCAACTCGGTCATCGCCCGTTTCAGCCGATTGGACTTGCCAAATTTGTATCTTCCGTTGGAATAGGATGTGAAATTTTGCACCTGGATCGATTTCGTTGGTTCGAAAGTGGGCGAGAGAGGAGCGGAACGTGGAGGTGAAGACGACAATGAATCGTTGTTCCAGGAATTTTCTTTCGTAACTTCTCTTACTCCAAATTGGAGTGGCTGTGACGAAAGTATTCGCACGTTTGTCTTGAAATTTTATTAACATTCTGTGTAATAAGAGACGATTGTTACGTAGAGTCTCAACGTTGTGTCTTTTCACCAAGATTTTTTTTTTTTTTTAACGTTTAAACGTGTCTTTAATCTATAATTCTATGAAATTAAACAACTTAAAAAGTTACTGTTTAATCCTTAGTAAGTCATAAACATCTTGTAATTTCAGTACCTACATATGTTTTTAGATTTATTTTATTCGATCGAAACTGGAGAGATTGATAAAATTCTGTGTAACACTATATTCGTACAAAGTTTCCATAAACATTCGTATACTTTCACAAGCAATTGTGTACTCAAGCTCTTCAAACTGAATCATGTTCAGTCATTCGAATCAATGTTGCCATTACACCAGCAAAACGTGTTCCAATTCATTAATTTCGTCCACGATCTGTTCCTAAAGAACAGTTAAACAGAAATTCGCTAGTAGTAGCCAAAAGTATCGCTCGGTTTCTCTAGTTTTCAATCCAGCCGTGAAACGAACGCGGGAATTTCGAGCTGAAAGAAAGAGGAAGAAAGGAGGTAGACACGGAGGGGATCCGGTGGCGTTCTCGTGTCACGAATTCGGAAGTTAGTCGCACATCCTCGGGGATTCGCCGCCCTTCTGGATACCACCGGGCGAGAGAAAGGAGCTCGTTCCATCGTTTAAACCCTAGCGAGAGAACGAAGAACCGGAATTCCGGCTTGAAAGGTCGCCAAGTTTCGTTGCACGACCCCCTTCTCGCGCCACTTCTCGCCTCGTCCGAGAAACCTGGCTCTACCCCTATGTACGTGGCGTGCGCGAAATTGCTTGGAAACTCTGGCAATAAGTCGACCATCCCTGGAAAACTCTCGCAACAATTTTAAAGTAAACATGTGTATAACAGCCCGGGTAATGCCTTAATATATGAGGGAATTTTTTGTGTCCCACATACGATGCCAGAGTCGAGAATAGCGTGGACGGTGGACATTAGTTTGTTGGCGAATTGACATTCGAACATCTTAGGATACCGTCTATTTTACATATTCTAAATGATACAATTTTTCAGTTGCATTTTATAATATATTATTATATTATTTATAATATATTTTATAATACATTACAATATTTTATATATTATATTTATAAAATATATTTTATAATACGTTACAATACATTATTAATATATTAACATTTAACGGATCACACGTTTTATCATTTTATCATTTGCGATATTTCGTCCGTTTGTTTCTATTAAGTGCCCTATGAAAATCCACACTCTGGTCACAAATACTTAAATACTTCTCACAGCAACTGTAACGATCTCTCGAGAGTATCAACTCGAACGCATTATCAAGAACTCGATGCTCCGGTTCGGCGCGATATTGAATCTTCCGAAGTCTCGGTTCTCTGGGTACATTGGCGAGTGAAAGTGTTGGAAAGCTGGATGGCGGATAATCGGCGCTTTCGAACGACGTCAGGACGCGTCCCCGTTGCCAAAGAGATGCTCGATAACGCGTTTCAATCGCGCGCGCGAGCGAATAGGCCGTATCAGGTGCCAACGTTAGAATTCGACTCGAGGCTCCGTGTCGAGGAGACGACTGGAAAGGGAGGCGACGCGATGTCTATGTGAAAGGGAGAGAGAGAGAAAGAGAGAGAGAGAGTGGAGGTTCCTCTTTTGCATGAATATTCAATCGGCTTGCAGCTTGATTTCGCAACAACGACCCGTTCCCGCTCGTCGTTGAGACTTTCTCAACTGGTGACGACGTTGATAACCATTTGCGAAAGAATTCATCGCCGCGTATTGGACTCGTTGGCCCGGCGACAATTTCACGAATTGTCACTTCAACCTATAGAAAATATCTTTCTTCCGAATATGGAAAACTCGATCGTGGTGATTTAACCGTCAAGCGATATCGTTTGGCGACAAATGACTGTAGTAATTCACGTTGGATCACTGAAATGGAAGGGTACTTTGCATTCTCGCTGACGCAGACAACAAAACAATGTCAAATTTATCTCTTGATTGACGTCGTTAATCGATTTAGAATTGAATTATATTCAATTTTTGAATGTTTAATCTTTGTCAATGTTATTACTGATCTTTATCGCGGAGAATGTAATTGTATCAAATAATTTACTGAAATTTAAGATGTTTGATTTCATTTCTGGTGTTTCTAGTTCTTCTTGCTGGGTTTTTAATTTTATTTAATAATCTTAATAATTTTCTCGTTTGATCGTGTTATTAAAATTCAGAGTATTCGTTGTCCCGAAAATTAGGAAACTTGTGTGAGAGTATTGTAGTCAGACGAATCTTCAGGCAGTTTCTGACAAGCAGGTATCAGGTGATGGCTTCGTATCATTTAAGATACAGAACCGACAGTTTGCCTATCCATTGATATCTTTTAAGAGAAGCAGTCTACTTGTAGAACAACCTTACAATACCATTCAACTGCAGACATCAGTTTGTAATAGAGACTTTATCATAGATATATCTACATCAGAACATATAGATATCTTGTACCTAACTATTCCTCACTGACTTTCTGACTATCACTACACATGATTTATCAACAAACCCAATTTGGACAGCTAAGATTTAACAAAAGCTAACAGACAACTCTAATTAGGACAATCATTACAGATAGATCTCGCAGTATAATCAAAATGATTGATTCGAAATTTTTCCAATTCATTTTCATGTTCTTCTGGACGAACCTCTTAGAAATCAGAATCTCTCTCACAGTCAGTCTTATCAGTTTCAAATGATCGATTATATTACACTTGTAAATGGCATATTTTCGTAAAATATCGCAGAAAGATGGTGAAAGTCAATTCCAAAATAAACCTCAGAGAATGATGTTCATTATTTTCGAGTTGATCAATCAAACCTCTGAATGACTCGTATATTGTTCAAAATATATTCGAATAACGTATCGAACGACAAGTTTAGACGGATTAATTAATTCACTCACGCGAAGGTTTAACGACTTTTGTCACTAAGGCCGACAATTGCAGTGCAACTGTTATTTCACACAGCGATCCACGATCGTTCCATCCGTTTTCGTTTCTATCTTTGCTCCTTTCTGTCGTAACGACGAATGAACTGTGAAACGCGGTTTAAAGGGCTCCAACACGCGCGCATGAATGTTATTCATGAATCTAACGAGAGCTAGTTTCGCAAATTTTAATCCCATCGGGAACTCCGGCCGCCCGGTGGAAGTTTTTTGCGCGTTCTTGCCGCGCGTCCCGCGTCAGCTGCAGCTGCGCGTTTTTACCGGAAGCTGCATGGTAATAAGGCGCGCGGCCGATCGTTCGCAGCGAGCACAGGCGATTTATAGGCGGGCACGGCCGCCGGATATTCCGCGATAATGGTCGCGGTAACGGTGTCGATGAACGGCACCCCGTCGAAACGACGCAACCCGCGTTAATGAAATGATTTCGTCGATCTAATGAAATAATGCAGACCCGTGGTTGCCGCCGCTCTGCTCCCGATTTAAATTGCTTTTTCCGCCGCGCGTCCCCGATCCCTGTGCCCCGTGCTTAATTGTCGTAACTGCCGACGCGGCATGGAAATCGCGGAAACTTTGTTATACGTATTGCATTATTGCGTGACGTATATTCATATATTGCTCGTCTCGCTGCTACGTACGTACGTACTTGTTAAATTGTTCACGTGTAATGCATACGTATGTATTTCTCAGATTTTCCTTTCGTTGCGTTAATTATTTCCTACGTGTTTCTAAATTGTTTGTCAATCTTCTTTTTTTTTAATATTTACGTGTTTTTTACCTTTCTGACTAAGAACAACGATTTCCTTGCATTATTTGTTTCAAACTTTTGTTGCTCGTTAATCGATTCAATTTCTGAATTAGAACTTC
Organism: Frieseomelitta varia; assembly: GCF_011392965.1. Taxonomy (NCBI): domain Eukaryota; kingdom Metazoa; phylum Arthropoda; class Insecta; order Hymenoptera; family Apidae; genus Frieseomelitta; species Frieseomelitta varia. The sequence continues at coordinate 263,603 of NW_025110215.1, read as the reverse complement.
ATCGATTCCAACGAAACGAAACGTGAATAACCGTGTAACGATCGTAAAATATATATTTTCATTAACTTTACATTTTCTATTTTGTTCACGTATGTGTATATGAAGAAAACGACTCTTACGAATTTATATGTACATATAAAAAGAAAATGATTCTTCAGAAACTCCGGCGCTAATCTACGAATTGTTCGTAGATTCGTCTGTTCTTACGTACGATATGCACCGTACGGTATGCAAATTCTTGCCGGGAGAATCCCAATTGAACGCGTGCCGGAACGTTCAGGACAAGGAGGCGTGGATGCAAGCGCGTTTGTCATATCTGTTCGTGCGTGGATCTCTTTAAACAACGCCGTGGCAATTTCCGCGCTCCGCGAAATTCCGATTACAAATTCGCGTGTCCCGCGGGGCGCGATATCTCGGTGGGTCGGTGCTCGTGCTCGCGCTTGCGCTCGCGAATCGCACGATAATAAATTTTATAGGTCGCCGTGGCCCGCTAACGAGCCGGTCGCCGTTCCGGGTATAATGGACATTCGCTGCTAATCCAGCGGCGAATCGATGAACGAACGATAACTCGGGACGCGCGCGCGAGTTGCACGCTACCCTGTCGCGGTTAGAAGCGACCCCTCTGTCACGGCTATCGATGATGCATTTGCCACGGGAAATACGGCTACGTGTCGTTGACACGCGGTAATTATTTACGCCGTCGAATCCGTAAATGGTTTTCCCAGAACTTCATAATTCCTCCGCTCAGGTTTTCATCGTAACCCCGAGCAGATCCCCGATTCATATCGTTGTATTCTCGTTCCGTTTGCGGAGATTAAAGAGAATCGTTCGTTACGTCTCTTGTCACTTGGACGAATGGATGGATCATTTTTGTGATATTTTACGTGATCTGGTCTTGTTTCGTTGGATGCGTGATACGTGAGTCAAGTGATAGACGGTACGAAGATATACACAAATTTATTACTTTTTGAAAGTTTCGTATAAAATTGATTAGTCTGGCATTTGAGAAATTTCTACGAAAGTTACGTAAGATATGTACTATGTACAAATATATATTTAACAGACAATTGGTACGCGGCATGAGCACGTAAGTAACATTCAGCCTTGTTGACGTAGTGATAATTGATTTTTCAAGTATATACGTTAACAGGTAAATGAGAACAATAAAACATGTTAGTCAGAAAGAAATCATTTACAAAATACTGACGATATTTCTTACATTCATCGAGAGCACACATAATATTATAACAAAAACGTAGTATTATAAAAAAAATGCGGTTTTACTCAATGTAGAAAAATGTTTAGTGCATAAAAAAATCTATTTACAAAAGAATGGAATCTTGAACTCTGTTAGAAATAGAAACCGTTGCCATTTGACGTAGCAAAACGTTCGTTTGATACTTAACGCGACGTTACCGCAATTATATTAACGATATCTGGGATAAATGTGATTTTTAATTTTTTACAAGTTCGCGGAGTGAGCTTAGGTACGGTTCGTTGAGTAGGATAATTAAAAGCGGATGTTGTCGAACGTGACGTTCGGTGGGTTGAGACTGGCAAGTTGGTTTTCGGTCGCGGTGCTTGTCTACCCTTGGACTTGAGTCATCAACTCGGTCGCAACTTACCAGGGCTGAAAGCACTTCTGGTCGGGTTCTGAAACGACTGCGGCATTGCACCGTGCAGTTCGAGTAGTTTTACTTTGTAAACTTCCACAGTCCGTCCGTTTCAGCCATCTTAAGCGTTCGATCGCCAAGCTGGAGATCGAAGTTTTAATGAATTTTTTTTTGTTTTAGTAAAATCGTCGGCTTCCTATCTTTACTCTACGCTAGACTTTGTCATCGAGACACTTCGATTCTCTTCAATTTCAACGGGACGGATTAATCGTAAACAATGTGAACGAAGGATTTCCGCTCAGATCTTTTCTTCAAAGTCTGCACTTTTAATTAATCGTAGAGTTGCTACAGAATTTGACGTTGATCAAAATTATCAATCGGTCTGTAATCTTTCATAGAAAGTTTCTAGATGTCGGTAGATTTTTATAGAGTTATAGCTTGAATTTTTTATTCAATTATAAACGCACCGCGGATGTCTCTGCCGTATCATGTTTTTATGAAATATTTAATGTATTTCTTTTTTTTACATTTCATTAAAATATGATCTTTTTTTCTGTTCCTTTCTGTTCTACAATTCTCAATAAAAAATTGTCCAATACGATAGTATAATCTTCGATAACAAACGTCTTCGTGTTCCTTTCACTTTCATTTCTCTGACACGACTCTAATCCCTTTGATCATCGTCCAAAAACCGAATTTGTCGAACGAAGAAAAGGAGGAAAGAGAAAGTAGAAGACAGATTTCGAAGTGAGACGTAAATACGTACGAAACGCGCGTAGCACATGGAGCAGCGGCGAAGTGTCGAAGTTTATCACGAGCTGCTCGTCGATATCGACTCGATATAACTCGAACGCGCGCGCGCGCGTATCCGTGCTTTTGTATTCGAACGTTGCGCGGAAGTGGGCGCCGCCGGCGTGGAATTAATTCGTTTTACGTCACACGCAGGAATTAATGACAAATATCGCGTCTCGCGCAGCGATTCTCGCTCGAAACTGGCCCGCATGAAAACTCGCAAGGACATGCAGCTAGCCGCCGGCCACCACCCCATGCCGCCCCCCTTTCGTGTGGCGCGGCAACATTTGTACTTCATCAAGCCGCGATTCCATCGGCGTGTGCTGCTGCTGCTGCTGCTGCTGCGTGATCGACGAACGACAAGTGTCACAGTTACGCGGGCTAATACGGTTACGAGAGTTTGCCAATTTTCGGGATTACCGGGGCAAATTACTCGCAGTGAATTTCACTGCGAACATTCGTGCAAATTGGTTTTTTAAATACCCGGCCGGGGAGATCGATGGTTTGCAGAAGGAGAGTGTTTACAGTGAACCGCGTTTCGGTTTCCTCGCGGCACGCGCACGGCCAAATTAATTGTATTAACAAATTAATTATAAAGCAATTTTCAAATGAAATTTGAAACAACGGACAGATAACGGGATTGAAGAAATTAGAATTTGGGCATTTTTGTTCCATTCATTGAACATGGTAGCAAATCCTTCTGTTTCGAGTGTTTGTTGCATTTTTTACGTTGTATTGTATGGATCTTGCGCATTTCTCTTTTATTTTTGGAGTACAAGAGTCCGCAGTATAATTATTAACGAATAAAGTTTCACAAGTGAATTTTCCAAGTTACACGGCAACATATGATAACAGATCAATCTTCAATCGTGTTCACCATCGATTTGTTCGCAGTGAATTATTACGTTGTATTTGTCAAGAAGAAATTCTAGTTTTGTCGAGTGAAATGACATTGTGATAGTATCCGAGTGATGAAACGTTATAACTTTATTCACTTTCAGCGAGCAGCTTTCAATGAAATTATTCGTCGCGGTCGCGTGCGTATCGAATTTTCGGCGTCCGGCGTGCCTATAATTAACAGTGAATTTAGCGTACGCCGAGAACATGCGACAGTGCACGCAAATAGAATCGCGCTCGCTTCGAAATCACGATCGCTGCACGCACAATCAGCCCGACCAAACTCGACGCGACCAAGCTCGCTTCGTGCTTGTTTTCTTCTCCAGTTCGTTTCCGATTTCCGTGCCCCGTTTCATTTTTATATCTGTCGATCGTTCGGATCGTTCCGGAGACAACTGCAACCGGGACACGCCCGGCGGATATAATTCTGCCTCCGCGTGAAATAATTTATCGTGTTTCGAAGCACGTGACGCCGTGTTCGGGCCCCGTGTATTTACATCGCGGCGTGGCTCGTGACGAAACGGCCGAGTAGCTCGTAAATCCATCGAACGAGTAATAACGAGAGGGTCGAAACCGCGCATGAAATCCTCTGATGACCAAGCTCGCGTCTGTCCGAACCGACTGACCGAGACGCGTAATTGACTGGGAACTTTTTCCCTCGACTCTCTCTCTTTCTCTCTCTCTCTCTCCAGATTCGGTCGATTATTTCGCCGACGTTCGGCTGCAAAACGGCCCGATAAAGAAGACGAATCGTTTTCCCTTTGCCTGGGTTTTTTCCTTTTTTTGTTTTTTTTCTTTTTCAAATGCTCGATGGACACGGTTTTTTGCGACGCGTGCCAGTTCCTCCCTGGCTTGCATTCGAATCGACGGTTTGGGCGGAACGATTTGGTTGTTGGATTTTTATAGGGTTCACGTTCTGGACCGTGTTTGATCATTTTCTGGACTTTTATTGGGAAATTCACAGGATCTGTTTATCTTTGGCGGTATATCTGTACGGTGGATATAAACAGCTTACGAAAGAGACTGCAGCAGATCGTAAAAACGAGATTGCAGATTTTTTTTTGACCGATCGTTCGCAGAGAGATTAATTTCAAGTTCGACTTTGCGCAAAAGTTGAACGTAAAGTTTTCTACCTTTTGTAATCGAATTTCAATAGCTCAAGGAAAACATACGTGATTTCCAAACTTGCGCAATTCAGTAACTTCTAGGTGTCAAAACCGAAAGGAAATATAGTTAAAATCGAGAACAAACTAGAAAAAATAGTTATACGGGATGAATTGCTTAATTGGACTTTCGTTTTAAAACGAGGAACGAATACCTATCACGTACCAATAACGCGAAAGTATTTGAATGGCACTACTACACGCAGGATGAAATAAAAAAGGTGAAGAAAATAGGTGACGAGAAGTTTTCGACGAACGAGGACAACAACAAATAAAAGATAAACATTAGCCATCGAGTGTCATCGATTGGACGGTAAACATCATCAGTATGTTGAACGCGTGTTTGCTGCATTGTGCGCTGCATTTCACCAATACAAATGACATTTCAAAGCTACTGATAAACGAGAGATACAAGCCCCTGCTAATTTTGAACTATGTGGCCCAGAAATGCTGAACAGCACCGTATATCCCGAACATCCATTATGGTTAGCCCTGTAATGGAAGGGCGAGAGCCGTCACAGCTGCTCGTCGATCCTAACGATAACGTCCCTTTTCCGCAAATTAAGCAACCGCCGCTCCGGCGTAAGCTGCCCGGAAAGATAAACCGTTATAAAAATCGGGATTAAATCGCGGGAATGCATGAACCTTGCCTGGAACCGAACGAAACTTACAATCAGTAATTACCTACGTTGGACTCGAATTTAAAGTAAACTTGGCCCGCTGCTATTTAAAAAGCATCGATATCTCTTATTTTTGGTAGGTGGTTGTCGATCTAGGCTATAAATCATCTGCTAATCGTAGCCGTCAACACGTGGCTGGCAGTCCGGGTCAGTTTTACACAATGTTTATTATCAGGTCGCGGATTTTCATGCATATTCATGTGTTCGAGAATGTGGATCAAAAGAGAGGAAGTAAAAAATTCATGGAAAATCGTTTTACTTGCTGAATGTTATTGAGAGCACGGTGAATTTTCCTCATATCGCATTTTATACAATTTTAATCTCTAATATTTCCAATAAACGTGTAAAAATCCGTAGTCTAGTAATGACTGTTGTGAATTTTACGAAGCTCACTCTACTAACTCTGTATGTTACTGTAGTTGTGAGTGCGATAAGGAATTTATAGGAATTTATTCATCGTTATTACATTCTTTTTTTTACTTTGGAGTAACACGTATACATTTCTATTATAAATTTATATTATCAATTTATCGATTTACTAATATTGTACGACTAATTTTAAGAATTTTTACTAACTGGTAAAATTCAGATACCAAATCTTCCTACAAATAATTTGTAGGACTCACTAAATGGACTAAACAGACCATAAGTAAACCGCTAAATTCTGTTGTTTCAAACATCAAGGATTTACATTTTGAACACCGAACAATTGCATCGTAACCGTCCATTACTTAATTACATTTTAATCACTATCCGTTACGTTTAAACCATTTCGGGCTAGCTTTCGCCTGGATCCATTCGAGCTCGTTCGTGTGAATAATCAAACACACCATGAACCGTACCCCTCTTTATCCCTTTGGAGCGATTAGACAAAGACAAATGTTTAAAATAATTCACAGAATTCAAGAAACACGTACTTTTTTGGTATTTTAATGAATGAACAAGTGAAAAAATATTTAATACAACTTCTCAATCTTTGACGAAAATTACAATTACAAATCCGATCGTTATGGTATTAACTCAACCTTGAAAGATCGGGGAATTCATCTGACTGCGTTTTTAATACAACTTTCCAATTTCTTTCCAATTACTACCAAAGACAATTATAATTACAACTCGAAAGATCAAAGTACTGGCTACAATTCTTTTATCAGAGATCTACAAACAAAAATCAAATCTTTTCAATTTTGATTACAACTTTCCAAACTAGTAATGAAAATTATTACCCAAAGGTTAACGATTGTTCGCTCGATAACTAGATTTTTTATCAAAGCGAAAATTGGATTTTCCAACTTTTTAACACAACTTGTCAGACTATCAAAATAGTTATAATGTTGTAACTCGACCGCGGAAAATCGAAGCGCCAGCTACCATTTTTTTACCAGAGATGTACAAGCAAAAATAAAAAGTCAGATCTTTCCAATGTTGAATACAAGTTCTCAGACTGTGATGAGAATTGTTACCGAGGGTGGTCAATAATTGTAGCGTTAATTCGACCTTGAAAAATCGGGGAAATAATCTGCGTTCGATCGACAGAGGCGCGCGAGTCGCGAGCAACCGCGCCACGTAATGAATTTATCCGCGCAGAACCGATGATCGAATTAAACGTCGCTCGCAGGTCGTTAGCAACGAGAGGTTAATCGAGGGTATTAACGCGGCGGATAGGGTAGCGGTGCGACCGCATGAATGCGCGCACGCTCGTTGCGCACACGCGCGAGCGTGTCGAGTTCCGATAAATGGGACGCACGTGTTTGCGCTAGTCTCGCGCTAATTCCAATCCAGACGCCATGGCCACTCGCATCTCTCTTTCTCTCTCTATTTTGCTCTCGCCTTCTCTTTTCCATTGATCTCATTCTATATATCTTTTTCTATCATCGATGAAATTGAACCGAATAAACTGTACACGCTCTGTGCAGTGTACACACAGAGTACTGTGTGTGTGTGTGTGTGTGTGTGTATATATATATACGTACACAAAAAGAAAGAAAGAGAGAGAGAGAGAGAGAGAGAGAGAGAGAGAGAGAGAGAGAGATTAGCTGCGCGAAACGGCGGGAAAACCGGTTTGCGCTGTAACCAGCTATACGTTGCCTCTCTTGTGCCAACCTATCGGCCACGCAATTCGCGCGAACGCGTGACTCACGATGCAAAACCAGCGACTATTATCTGTCATCTCTTCGTGCGTTAGTTTCGTGCTCGCGATTACGAAGCGTTTCATTGGCGATGCTTTTCCAGGTTGGCCTTGTCCGAGGTTATTTTCACTAGGCTGAGACAAGCGAGAAACTTCCGACACCGCGTTCTTGCAGCGATTCGACAGGTTCGTGTGTGTTGACACGGTCAAGGTGAAGTCGTCTGATTTCCTATTAGCATATAGATTTATATTTCTCTTAGCGACGAAGAATACAGTTTTTATCGATCGCCACCGTGATTCAACGACTCAACGATTTATCACGCGGGCAAGTCCGAGAAGCGGGGAGAGACTGGTCGCCAGCCAATTAAATTCGATCCTGTCATATTAATTCCACCGATCAATATCACGTGTACACTCGTTACCGTCAAATGTTCTCAGTCTCACGCGCTTGCAACAACTCCTCCTTGTTCGTGTTGATTCATTTAGTTGGCTGGAGCTTTTTCGTGGGGCGCGCACGCTCGTGTACCAACCGCCGCGCGAACCGGTGAAAATGGAAGGAAATTTAATACGTAACTGGGCCCGGAAGCACAGCCACGGCGGAAACAATGAAATTTTAACTGTGAACGCCGAGCTACTTCGCCGCGAATTCCATCCGGTCGTGCACACTTTCCAATGTAGCAACAATATTCCACGCGTTGCCAAACCAACGAACGTAGCAGCATTAACGAACCTGCTACGCTGGAAAATTAATTATCTGACTCGATTTGACCGTGCCCACGCGTATGTGTATATTTCTCGTGACAGCGTCAAACTCGTCGGACGTTAGTTCACGCGTCGTTTGGAACGGCGGTCCCTCCCTCCAACCCTGGCTTTTATCCGGGCGTTACGTCAGACTTGATTATCCATTCGTTTCAAAGGGATTCCAATGAGTTGCCCGCCAGCTGGCTAATTCGCCAGCGCGTACGTAACCTTTACGAAAAAGGTACCTTTCAGTCGGAACCATCCACGATTTCTCTCTTTTGTCCGTGTGCCGCGAGGAGATGTTCGTTGCTATATACGAGAAACGCGGAGGAAATTTCCCTTTGCGTTCGGATATCGGAACGAGTGAGAATAGAAACAGAGGATAATTTTCGTGAAACATAGTGCAAATGTAGTTTTGTAAATATAAATTAACGGATGGATAAATGTTATAATCTTGGCGAGAACAGAGGGTTGATGGGGAAGCAACGAGGGATTCTTATTTGTGTAATGGTTTCTTATTTTAGATGTTCGAAACATTTTGCTCGAAAGCGTGCGAATTCTTTTCATCCACAATCTTTGGGAATTTGTTTCCTCTTCTGCAAACAATCTGGGTACAAACAATGAAAATTCAAGTATCCGTGAATAATCGAATATTCGACTATTAAACAAATTTTAGCCAGATATATACAATTTTTGAAAGTGACTTGTTGACTACAAACCAATTAGAATAAACTTTTCAACTGTATTTCTTATCTTTTTTCTTCAAAAGTCACGTTGATTGATTTCTTAAATTGAAACTGCAGAAAGTCGGTGAAATTCTAAATGTAAATCATCAGTTCTTTTTTTTTTTATATTAAAATCTAGCATTTATATTAAAATCTAGTATTATCTTTCTGCTACGACGAACCAAACTAGTGAAGTTCACGTTTCGATCAAAAAAATTGATACTAAAAAAGAAATGATAAAAGGTGAGCTGAATCAGTTTGCTTTCCAAGAACCGACCACCGCTGATATCCGAATCTTGATAACCGAAGAAACTTTATATCTCGCATCGTTTGATACAGTTATTCCATCGAATCGATTCGCCGGTTGTACGTGCACGATATAATCCAATATTAATCCGCGAGAAAGGTTTTCGTGGTAACGGGTTTTTGCGTAGCGAGACCGGCGTGTAATATTCCACTTTTAACGCAAACAGTTTACACGTGGTGGTGGAACGTGTGTGGCCGAACTAAAATCAAACACGCGTTCTGCGCGAAACGCGATACGCCGGACTAATTAAACGCGGGCGCGCCGAGCGCGCGAAGTGCTCGCGAATTTCAGCGATAAATATTTTCCACGCTAATTCCGCCAGGCATTAAGTTCCAATTAAGGGAATCCCAACCTCCATCCTGTCGTTTATAATTATTTATCGTCTCGCTCGCCCAACGGCCGACTAATTTCTGCCAATTAAATCACTGTTCAACAGTGCTGTTCAATGTCGACGTGTTCTGCGCTTTAAGCGTTTCCCTATTGAAAACGATTGTCGCGAGATATAGATCTATTGTACTAACAGCAACCGTCGTTTCGCTAGTCTCTCCCGGTTCTCCCGATGTATCGCTACCGAGGACGACAAGTGTCCACGGATACGCGAATAGGCCAGACTAAGACCAATGAATATTCACAGGCTGCTTTTGCCACGGAGCCAGACCATTTGAATTTATGCGCTCTTGTCTTCGTTCTTTCCGAAACTCTCGTTCCTTGATCCTGGAAATATAGATGGGGACACGACTGTCCGCGAAAGTGTTTGAACAGAGTTTTTACGACCCTACAGTATAATTTATAGTACGATATAATATATACAATATGCATTGCAATATCCGATGTAACATGCAGTTCGATGTATAGTATACAGTATACATAGTATAATATACAGAAAAATATACAAAATAATATACAGGGTGATATACACAATATAATGTTCGTAATATAATGTACAGTATATCAACAGTATAATATACAGTAGACTCTCTATAAAGTATAAACCTTCAAAGTTTTCTATAAACGCGTTACACATTCACTCTTAAACGAGATACTTAATTTATCAATTAAATTAAATTCCTTAACATTGTTTTTCTTTCTTTGCTTTCGTAAAATCTTACATCGTGTATTTTAGTGAATTCTTTTTGCAAATCTAATGAACACGTTATACTTGAAAAATAATCTAGTCCGAAGACAGCATTCATTACTAATAAATATTCTGCTCGGATAATGGAACGTTCAAACAGTAGAACCTCGGATCCGTGTATTGAGGTATTCGGATAATGGGGTTTCGGATACAGGAAGTTCTACTGTATGTTATGCGAAACATTTTGAAGTTCTGTTAGCATTGCAACGAAACTCGACTATCGTGATTGCACTGGTAAAGTTTAAAGTAAATCGGAAAGCGTATATAGGAAGTAACAAAATATTCGGTGCAATTATTTATTTCGTAGAGATGGTATTTTAATCAAGTTATTACCTATGTAGTAATATTATTGCATTACTGAACCTATTACCGAAGCTATTAATACATTATTATTAATAATATTAATGTTACTATTATTACGTGTTAATATATTACTAAACCTAAATATTTGATGAAACTGTTTTTAACATTTATCGCTTTGTGGCTTTAGAATATTTCAATGATTAATAATGAGTTTTACTGGTACAATTATTCCAGTTCTAATGAAATTTCAAAATGTTTTGTGCAACATATACGAGATGAAGAGAGAAATTTGTGCATAAAAATTTTCTGTGTTAAGTATTCAAATACTTTCGCCAGGCACTGTTTGTAGGACAATCGAGTTGGAAAGTAATTGGTGAAATGAGTTGTTGAAATTCAACGTGAAAACTTTAATTGGTGAAAATGTGATGACATTTGAGAAAGAGAGAGAGAGAGAGAGAGAGAGAGAGAGAGATTTAAAAAAAGGAATTTAAGAGAACAATGTAGAGAGTATTGAATATAATATGAAAAATTCATTTCTGAATTTGTGGTATGATTGAGTTCGGAAACAATTGAGGTAAATGATTCATGGAAATTCAACGTTATTCGTTCAACGAAATTCAAAGCTTAAATTAATTGGAGGATAATTTTTTTTTTAAATGTTCGCCGTAAGGACAATACAAAAAAATCCAAACCTGTTGGTTAAAAATTAATAACTCTTTAAAAATCATTCAAAAGTTTCTGTTCGGTTTTGCTTGGAAACAATAGGTCGTATAAATTAAAACGCAGAAACTTTTTTCACTCTAATAAAAAGAACAATTTGAATATTTGTTTCGTTATTTCATACGATCATCCGTAGCATTTAATTCCTGAACGATAGGGCTCAATCTATAGTGAAATGTTGCCTTTAAGGTATAGAATATACAATAGAATCGTGTATTTACAAACATATCAAAAATGCTATTAAATAATATTTATTAGACATTGATGAAAAGCTCGAGGCTTACCAATCTCCAATTTCAGTGAATTTTTTGAACAAAACTCACAAATTAAAAGTTTCTCGTAACATTAGTACAGATTTCAAAAAAAGCTATATCGCGAGACACCAATGTGTGCGAAAAATTTAGATTAGGAAATACAAACACAGCAAACGGATCACAAAATGATTGACCAAAGATTTCAATTGTAATACCTATGAAATTACTTCTGAAAATAGACGAATAGTGTATCGAATCTAAGTTAAGATGTATCAAAGAAATTTGATCGATATTATTTTCAAGCCACGGACTGATGAAACTTTTCTCGCGAGCATCGCCACAATTCATTTGCAACAGCTTGATAATCGGTATCATCGCGAATTTATTGTTGTCGGTAAGAATGTACGCAGCATCCACCAGGAAGTTTAAACGTCATCAACGAATGGCGACTTAACATCGTGTTTCCTCACGAATGCTTCCGATGGGAAGTCGATGCAATTAGGAATTGCTGTTGTCATGAAAGAGGGCGGCGACTTCGAAACAAACTGGCCGAATATTCCTCGAGCAAGACGATTCATTAAAAAACCGAGGCCAGGATGAGAGAGAGAGAGAGAGAGAGAGAGAGAGAGATAGAAATAGAGATAGAAAGAGAGAGAGAGAGAGAGAAAACTTGAAAAGTTCTCGCGAGTTTCACCGGACGAGAGGCAGTCGAATGGCAAAGTTTGGAAATGCCGCTACCGATCTTCCCATCCGCCGTTCTTTCTCTCCTTCCTTCATGCCTGTCCCTCTCTTTTCCACCCTCTTCCGCCCTTTGGCGGGGGGAAGCAAGACGCCGAGGAACCGTCCCGCAGCAGCGAGGGATGGCTTACCCAGTTTCCCGAGCGATCCTTAATGCGAACTTCATTAAAGATTTCTGCCCGGCAGTTGGGGATCCTCTTGAACTTCTATTCATATAGATTCAAGGCTCGTTCGGAGATTTATCGTGCAAACATTTGTCTCATTTTCAAAATGCACCGTCTCCAAGGCGTTTTATAATCACCGATTCTAATGAAATTCCATCTCGGCGGAAGGGAAGGAAGAAGGACAAGAAGAGGAAGCTTATCCTCTCGGATCGGGCTAATGTCCCGTCTCCTTCCTTTAGCGCGTCGACTCGAAAACCAGGTCGACGGTTACTTTATGCAAATCGATCGTCATGTTTTTGTTCATTACGAGACTTGGAAACTTATGCCGTGTTCACGTCGCTGTTCAGAACGTAGAGCGGCCCGTAAAAGTAGCCGAACAATTATCGCACAACGAGTTTTGTCTGCCCAGCGGTCGACAAAAGGAAGTTTACAATAATTCTAATAATTAATTAATTTAATAATCGTTGTTCTCGCCGAATGTAATTCTATTTTCTCTAAATTAATATTCGATGTACTTTCTATATTTATTTCTCGAATCTCCCTTCGTCCATCAAAATTTAGAATCAATCTGAGAATGTATGTAAAGGTTGCAAGATATTTATTGCAAACCATATATAAGCATGGAATAAATTTTAAAGACTGTTTTAAGGACTGTGGAGGCTTGACAATGAATAATATAATTTATTTAGGCTATTAAAATAAAATTTTGTCCACTGAAATATATGTATAGTTCTGCTAAATCTGCTGTATCTTTCAATTTTCATATGTATCCTCAGATTTGTATCAAACTTATTTAACATAGTCACGACAGTTGAAATTTCGAAATAGCTCGTACAACGCGCGTAATATATACTAACAAAGAAGATTTTTCTACGTGCTCGCGAGCATTACAGAAATCTTGAACCGTATATTTCCCCTCCGTCGGTTCATTGCTCGTTCGTTTGGAAAACAAAGTCGATCGATGGATTTTCAACTGGCACTTGACGATACCAGGAAAAACGAATGAGGGATGAGGAAAAAGTTGCCGCTGTTATTACGAGCTGCGAGTCAAAGGACCGAAGAAAGGCCGGGAAAGTTTGCCGGCACGACTTTCTCGTCAACCTAATTTCGACGATTTCAATCATGTTCCCAGATTGCATCCGCGAAGGGCTAGGTGCCCAGCTTCTTTGACTTGTGAATTATTAAACCGGGCTGCAACGTTCTCCGAGCGTTGGAGCGATTTTTAAACATGCATAGCGCGACCGTGTAGTCGAGAGAAGAATCGAGGAAGGGGCGAGGCGCGAGGGGAAAATTCCGGGGAAATTTTCGTGCGACGGCAGGATTTCCATTCTTGGATAAGTTCTCTTTTCTACTGTCTCGGCCTTAGTTGTTTGACTGTCGCGAATTGCACAGATTAGTATTTCGTATATGAAAATTTATCTTCTTTAGAATAATCAACTACAATTATTGACAGATCGTTTGATTGGTTTTAATTCTTTCCTTAAATGATCGGACAAGATCGTTTCAACGCGTGAAGATTATATTAATAAAGTTTTGTTAAAGAAACTGAAGAATAATATAAAAAATGTTAAAAATAATTGTTTGTGATAGAAAAAAATTATGCTTCCTCCATCTCTGCATTTTAATCATAAAGAAAACTGCAGAACTTTTCGTCTATTAATATATATTGCCACAATATAATGTAGTAAAGTATTCTTCACATTTAATCTTTCCGGAGACTTTTGAAATAACAATAAGAGAAATATATCTCATTTAAGACATTCCTTTTCTTTTTGTCATTAATCTTTCAAGTACCATCAAATAATTCTGTATCATTATCTACAGTCGTTTGATTTATAGTCGTGTTCCTCATCGTAAAGGGAAATTGCGACGGTGCACACGCACCATACGCTCCATTCTCGTATAGTTACGAAGAGAAAGCTGGCTCGCTTTGAAGTTGCTTGTCGGCCCTCAATTTTCTTTCCACGGCGCGATTGTTAGCGGAATTCTTTTCAACCCTCCTGTTTGTAAATCCTCGCGCGCGGTGATCATTCCACTGTACCCGATCTTCTTTGCTTCTCAAACGGAACACGACTTTGTACAGTCGATCGTGAAACGTTCTGTTTTCATTTTCAACGCGATCGAAGTACGAATCTGTGGTAACGAAATACTCTGCGCATAATTGTTGTGCCTTTGAATCGTATCGATGGACTGTGGATTTTCATTCATTCACAGATGAGATTTAACGCTACAGAAATCCACGAAATATATGCAAATTTATATTTTTGATAGTAGATTTAATTGAAGGAATTAGTTGTTCGATGTATATTGAATATATATAATAATAACAAATGTAAATATAAAAGTAGAATATTTATTAATTCTTTTACGTGCTAAATGTTACAGAGAACATACATGCATTTCATGTATTTATTCACATAGGTATTATGTACTATTAGGTAATTGTTATAATATTCAATAAATAACATAAGTTTAATTGAGTAAAGACACAAATTTACACAAAATTTTCAGTCCAATTATTACAGAGAACTCCGTTGAGAATTCCATCATTGTGAAAGAATTGTAAAAAAGAATTTCACGCACAAGCTCTCCCTCCGCTGTTATTTTGCTAATAATTTATTTACTTAGAGCAACGAGACATATATTACAAAAGACAAATTCCAGTCGGATGCTGGAATACGCGAAAAGAGTGTCTCCCTTTTCTCGACGATTTTGTCGCGCTTCTGGCTCTTTTCTTCCGTTTCATGGTTCTTGTGCTCAATCTTGAGCAAACTTTCACCCCTGCTCACTCCCGTCATCGTTGTCGACCTCCCGTCTGGCCTGTTATCGAACGACACGAACTTCTCGACGAACTTTATAAGCGGGGTCATTCTGGATAACGAATTTCCATGGTTTCCGCCTTGCCTTTCTTCCCTTTATTCTACCCTCCTCCTCCTCTTCCTCCAACTCCCCATTCGCCGCTCCTTTGTCCCGTCCGCTTTTCCATTCCCGAGATCTTTATAATTCTATTTTTGGTTAGGCTGTAATCGAGCAAAAGAATTGCGAACTTCGTCCTCGCGTTTAAGAGAGCCCGCACCGATTCAACTTTTCCATTCTCAGACGGGGCTTCTCCTATCATCGCTTCGTTTCTCCTCGTCAACCGGCCGTTTAAACAGCCCCTTTTCCTAGAATTGTCCCGTTATTACGAAGAATTACAGAGCATTGCAGGAATTGATAGAACACAAATTTTCATGTCAACGTGCTCGACAGTGTAATAACGAAATACGTCGAGCGATTTGCAAAAATGTCCCTTTATTAATATTTACAATACGTTATTCAGACGAAATACGTACAGTAGAATCGATATATCGACATATCGAGATTGGTTCCCAGAATTTCATAGAAACTACACTACATTCCTTTTATCATGGTATGATTTCACTATTATTACTGCCTTCACTCTGTAATACTCTGAAACTAATCGAAAACTTTATAGTTTATATATTACGCGAATTACACATTGATCCACTGGGACGAAAAGGAAAAAGAAAGAAACAAGTACTGTACTAGCATTGTTTTTTTTTAAATTCACGATCGTTGCATCCCCGTGATAAATAAATACTCGTCAACCACGAATAAGTGAAATCGCGGATAACGATTCCGCCGGCTTTTCATCGAAAATAAAATTAACAATATTAATAATTTCATTACACGCGGCAACATTTAAAACGCGAAAATTTATAGACGCGTTCCCTCTGGCTATGTCGTTAAACGATACGCTCAAGATACAGGCACAAACGATTAACGCAGATTTTAATTAAAATTACCTCTGTTCGAATCCCCCTCCCGACGGTAATAAAATTCCCATCGTCGACCAACGGCTGTCCGTGGGATTTTAATTCACCGATATCGTCCCGCTCGCCGGACGATATCCTGCTCGATCGTCCCGGCTCGATTATAATCGAGTTGAAAAGTCCTCGAGCCTTTTTCGAGGAGACCGGAAGAGAGCCGAGCCGCTCGCTCTCGATTCTTCGAGATACCACCGCTGGAGGGGGGAGGTTTCCGCATCGAGCCGATTACCACGTCAATTCCTCGCAGATTTAGCCTCCGCTGGCTTAATTACATATCGGTAAGCCGATCGTCGGCTAACGATGTTTACTTCGAACTTCGAAACTGCAAGCTCCACCGGCCGGAAGTGGAGGGATCGCGGTCGCGCGAGCAACCGTCGCGGAAACGCTCTTTACGCCAGTAGCAGTTACCATTCACGAACGCGAGTTTCTCTACTAACGCGACGAAACTCCCTCCGTTCGATCTCTGTTCCGCTGTTCTATTTGTTCTCTTTACATTCACGCCGTAAATCATCCGCTTTTGTTTCGTAGAAACGAAAAGAATCGAAACTAAAGTCAAAATATGAGACATGTGAATAAATGGTACATTTAACAACAGTCTTCAGTTTTCTTTATATCTCTATTAATCTCTGGTTAAGTTCCATTTTGCATTGTACGGTATTTGAAATAATGCAGAGGCAAAGACATTCGGTTAATAGAACTACTTTTCTGATTGAATGATATAACATTTATTTCAGTATTTAAGAACGCAGACAGAAAAAGAAAAGTAAGCTGGGAAATTCAGTTTGTGAGAAAATTATGCTTACTTTTATCGCAAGAACATAATTGTTTTCTTTAATAAAATCTTGCATCTCGTACTTTAGTAAACATTCTTGCAAGAAACAAAGATATAATAATACGTGTCGAATAAATTAACGGAAGAAAAGACACGCGTTATTAATATTAATAATATTGGCGTTACTGTGGCAAATATAAATTTGCTGTTCCAAACGTTATAAATCGCGTGACTAGCATTTTTTTCACGACGAAAGCGTAGCCCGAACGAAATCAAGATCAAGCGAGAGGGCGAAGAGAATTTCGTACGCTGCGAAATAAACTCGTATTCTTGAAATTCTTGAACGAAGAAATCTGCGGGCGGTGGCTTGATTAAAAGCAGCGCCATTACGTTTCGCCGTTTCGAACGTTCGCGGACACTTCAAAGAGCGCAGTGGGGTCGCGTCTGGCGGAAGGCTAAACGCCCGGTTTTCGCAACTCCTCGACGATGCAAATTAGAGGAACCGCGTTCCCGCCGAAAAACACGGTTTTTGCGAGAGGATATTACGAAAGGAGGGAGGGGGGGGGGGGCGACGCTACTTTCGTCAGATTCCAAAAGGACAAAAGAGGAACAACACTAAGGCTGGTGTTCTCCGCGACTATGGAGTGTAAAAATAAACAAGCATGATAGACCTAAGCGAGAAAAGGGATAGAAAACAACGGGGACGGTGAGAATGAAAGAAAGAGCGAGAAAGGAAGGAGAGGGAAAGGTCAACGCGTAAAAGTGGAGAAAAGAGACTCTCTACCTAGCAATTTCATTACGAACCACAAACGGTGCCGCGAGAGACGGAGAGGATGGGAAACAGAGGGTGCGCGAAGGAGGGAAAATAGCGCCGAAGGTAAAACGCCAGTTTGCCTTGCCGAGAAAAAGGTGGCTAGAAATCTAAATATTTAGAACGCCTTTCTAGGCCGTTTAAATATTAAACATCGACTCTCCGCGTTGTCTGGCGTCCGTTCTCCCTGTTTCTCGTTTTCCCTTGACTCATTGGGAGGTGGAGGATAAAATGACAGCCTTTGATCGAACCGGCATGCGTCCGAAAGATCCATCGAAAGAAAACGCATCGGATCGAATCTAATCGACGTAAATCGGACAAAAGAACCCCGGTACGCGTGTTCGTGTATCGGATAAGGGTAGAAGAAAGAAAGAAAGAATGGGAAAAGTGATCCGAAAGAAAACAACGACGTTCAACGCTCGAATAGCGTGCCAGAGGTTAACAACGGTTCAAATCACGCTCGATGTGCTTTTCACGGCGATGAAACAACAGTGTTACGACCTGTAAAATGAAAAAAAAAAAGATATATTATGCGTAGAAATTTCGTACCTCGATGTGTTTGTCGACGAAAATGTCCATCTCATCTAGAATCGTATAAAACGAGACGTCCTTCGATGGATTAATCGTATCAGATGAAGTATTTCGAAACTTTATGTCAGCACTGCAACGAGACGCGATTGCATTGATTGAGTTTGAAACAAATCTAAAAATACATAACACAGAAGTTATGAAATATTTAATAAAAGTGTAATATATTTTACTGACCTCGCGAAAGATATTTAAACGATTATTACGTAATTGAAATAGCTAATTCATACAGTTAATTTTGTTTTATTAAATATATATCTTCGTAATAAATATCGTGTCTTTTATTTACACTCGCTGCAACGTGAAATTTTAAAATGTTGATCGAAGTTGAACTTTCAGACTGAATATCTGACGTATGTCCCTTATGATTTCTCATCATTTTCCGCTTCTTGACGACCGAGAATGACACAAATCTCGATATCAAGACGAGCAGAAGATTACAAACGGTAGGACAAGGGAGAACTACTTTATGATAGTTGCAGATCTTGTAAATTTCGCGCAGATTATCGTGCTTAGATTAGGGGATGATTACATTGTTCCGAAACGGCGACTCGTATCCTTCCCCCCTCGGGAATTCCACTCGCGACAGTGTACTACAGGAGCATGCTCCCAATTTCGCGAAACTTGCTATATCGCGACAAAATAATTCACGGACAACTGTCGTTTTCAATTACAAGAGTCGATGGAATGGACGTTGATTGTGTTTACGGTTTTTGGATTAATCAATAGTGACTGCCAGAATATGTATTTGACCGTCGACCTGTTAAAATATTGAAGTTTGTGAGCGAAATAAAAATAGTATGGAGATATATAGGGAACGGTGATAAAATTTTAATGTAAAAATTAAATAGTATGAAATAAAAATAGTATGAAAGATATTAACATCTCAAACTGATTCGACGATTTTTCATATTTTGTTTTATATCATTAATATTTAGTAGCAACAGAAACAAACTTTGCTCGTATGTAATTACAAGCTTGAGACGAGATATTAGGCTTATACTAATTGTTGTAATTGCTTCAGTAATTTATTTCATAACGTGCTTAACTCATCCAATAATTAACAATATAATAATTTATCCGTTCTTGAATCAAACATAAACCACATCGTTCATCTTCAACAAAGAACGTGATCCAACATACAAACACATAAAAACACGTATCATTAATACGCGAGTACAAGATCGACGACTTACACTGTTCATAAATTAATATATTCATCGATACGTCGTGTCTATAGCTACCGTGCACGGTGCTTTCTTGTCACACTTTATGAATCAATATTCTTTACGCTTCGTGTCTGCATCGATTACCATATAATCGTGTCACCCGATCTTTCGCGACACTTACAGTTCATCGTTAAAAAAAAAAAAAATTCCTAAAATTTGTCGCAATGCAAAAACGGCTCTTTATTGGAGATCTATCTGTCGTTCGACATATCTCTGGCGGCGATGAAAGAAAGGAAGAAAGGCGGCCGGCTTCGTGACAACGTGACGCTGGTGTTTGCTTTGCATAATTACAGGCTGATTCTGAAATATGTAAATTCAACGAGTCGTTATCGCGTGTGGAAGGTTAGAGGAACGAGCTTGCACAACACTTTACATACATACATACACGCACGCACGTACGCACGCACGATGCTCGGTTCGGCTCGCGCAGTTGAATTCGAAACGCTATTTAATATTTAGCAGCCCATTATGAATCAATCGGATAGCAGAGATCTGCCGTGTAATCCCGTATTCTATCCGGGCAGATATACAGCGTGATACGCACGTTGATTAGACCCGATTACGTCGTTCCCCCCACGGTACTTCGAATTTCTATCGGCATTCCTTCCTGGATTCCTTTCGTCCCTCGATTCCGAGCTGCGAAATCGGCCCGCGAATACCGATTCCAGTCCTCCCACCCTCCGCGTTTGTCGCTCGTCGAACCAGAAAATTGATTTACGAACCACGATTTCATTTGTTACAAGGTATCGTTGTCTATCTCTTTTTTCTTTTTTATTTTTTTTTTTTTTTTTTGGTATTTTTTTGTTGATGACAATGAAATGACCGAATTTCTTTAATAAAACTCTCAGTTTTCAGGTGACTTGTTACAGTTATGCTTGAACATAATTGTAATCGACTGGATTCATTTCATTTTGACTGCTGTAGAAAGAAAACTTCAATTATTACAATTAGAGCATCTCTAGTTGATCATTGACTTGTTCTCGAATTAACTTTTTCGTACAAGTGATGGGTTATGTTTTTTGGAAATCACTGTTAACGCGTAAAGTTTATGAGCAAACGTTTCGTTCGAACGATTTTGTCAGCCAATTTGTATCATCGTATCTCTGCGTTGAAAGTCAAACTTTAAAACATTTTTCAAAGATGCACTGGAATTCACTAATTCGGAATCAAAATCAATCGCGCTATATTCGATTAACTTCAACCACCAAATTGACGAATTAGTAACTATGAACTCACAGGAAGAATGGTTTTTGTTACGTATTAAATTCTGAATAATTTTATACAGCTACGAAATTGATTATTTCATGATTATAACTAGATTTCGACAACCCAGTTATAATAACTACGTTATTTTTGTAATGGGAACAGAAAAATATTTGAATGACCTAGTGAATGTTTAATAAACGTTTCAACGATTATTATCAAATTTATCCGTTACGGTTGTCCACGATAGGAATCCATTAATCAGAAATCAATTCCGACCGCGTCCGTTAGCTTGTTTGTGGCGTCTGTTTGTTGTAAGCCAATCATTCCACAAATTGTCCCCGAGTGTTGAATGGTTTCGGTATAATTGATCAGAAGTCTCTCTCTCTCTCTCTCAATTTTCGTTCGATACAGTGCACCAATGAATATCGACGTTACATCGATCACGGGAAGCTAATTTAGCCAAAGTTTCCCTATAACACTGAAACTATCAGTAACCAGAGCATAGTGCAACAACTTTGAAGTATAAATCTAAAAACACGAAGGAGATGAACATATATATATATGTTCTGTATGTATGTATTTAGTTCGTGAAAATGTTTGAACATCCATTGTCTAGAAAACACTTTGAAATTTCATTATCACTATGATGAGACACGATTGTCACGATTGTATCATTGTTCAGAAATGATCTGAATATGTCTACAGATGGTTACAAGTTATTTGACGCAAATATGTATTCAATAAATATATTAAAAATGGCTCCATCGAATTTTCAGTTTTTATTTTAATAAAATGGATAATTGACTGTTTGCAATATTTTTCTGACACTTGTGAAATATTTTGTACCAACTTCAAATATTTCAAACGGGGACAGATGATAAAATATTCACACGCAACTGTGTTACGTAATGTTAATTAATAAATAAATTATTATGAGATTTGCCAGTTGTTTGCGACTGATTATTTCTCAGATTCATTTCAAATTTCACCAAATGTAATCACGATAATCGTTGTGATCTCAGTGTTAATAAAATTAACGTTTTATATACGACATGTTATACATTGTGTATAAGTAAAATCCATAAAATTCCTTCGGTGAACCGCGGGAAATTATTCACTTTATCCGCTCCGACAGTCTTAGCCAGCTTGAACGTTTAAAAAGGAGCCGAATTCCAAAGGAGGGAATTCCACGTGAAACATCAAATACCCGGAGCCAGCTGCGCAACCCCTCCTGAAAGGGTGGCTGGCAAATGCGAAGCGTCCCGCGGGAGAGCATCGCTGGTTAAAAGGGAAAACCGATC
Source organism: Frieseomelitta varia (assembly GCF_011392965.1). Classification (NCBI taxonomy): domain Eukaryota; kingdom Metazoa; phylum Arthropoda; class Insecta; order Hymenoptera; family Apidae; genus Frieseomelitta; species Frieseomelitta varia. Next base: position 241,506 of record NW_025110215.1, on the reverse strand, counting down.
GATGACCGACGCACAAGGGATTCCGCGACGGACGATAATTAAGTCGTACAGTCGACGCGGAAACTACAGAACTCTGGCCGGTCCTCGCACGCTCGACGATCAATCGTTAACGTTTCGTAGCTGAACACGGAGTCACGATCGACCAGCGACGTGCATCGAGGAAGCACTCTCGCCGCCATTTCGCTCGCGATTTTTGCTCGTCCGCGCGAGGGACGATAATTCCGACGGGCCGGGCACGTCTCGTCGCGCTTGTCGACCGACGAGCCCGCGAGCAAATTCTGCGTTTCGCATTCGGAATTCGCTTTCTCGGTCGACCTGGATTTTCCCACGGACAGGTTTACCAGGAATCTGGGTCTCCGGCCGATAAACTCGTTATTCGCGGTCGACGTGTCTCGTCCTCGGCTGAATATCGATCGCATTACCGGCCAGAGGAGGACCGAGGCTGGTTAGCAGTAATTCGGTGACCCGCTCGAATCCGATCCGTTCCGGTACACGCGGAACCGTCCCGTCAAACATTCCGGCGATCCGATTCGATGACATTTCGATAACGTTTGCGAGATATTTGGATACTTTCGCGATATTGCCGAGAATGCTTCTTTCATCAGTGTTCGATTTTAATTAGTCTGAGGAATCTTCGTTTAGATCCTCGAAAAGTGATGTCGAGAGGATTTCGGTGCTTGTTTTTTTAATGTTTGAAAGGTTCTCCGTTTATATTAACTCGCGGGGGCAGTAGTAGTTCGTGTAAATAATTTAGGGCTCGTGTAACGTGTAACAACTTCACCACTGATTTTTCTTTCGTGCAACAAGGAGTGAAGGTTCAAATAATTAATTGAAATTAGGTTTGAATAAATGAGGTTCGTGATGAATGCAGTTCTACCGGAGGCAGAACTTTTATGGTAGACCTTCATTTATTTGGGGACAAATGGTTCATGTAATTGGAGCTCTTGTAAGTTATAGGATCGTACATTTTGATGAACAAATTCGATCGGCAGAAACATTAATCTTTAATTAATTAACTTTGACATTAACTTTCGAACGAATAGAGCTCGATTAAATTGACATATATTACGCGAGATCCTTTGTTTTGTTAACCTGTTTGTTTACTCAAGATGGAAATAGTAATGCTATTTAAAATGAAGATAGCAAGCTATCGAATACTAATCAGATTATCAATCTTACACGCTTCACCGAGTATTTCGTACAAAAGAAGCCTATGTTTCCACGGACAGTTTGGTACGTTTGATACATATTATCCGACGTCCTGTTTCAGCTTTGTTCTCTCCATACATTTGATCGTATGTCAGTATTGGTTTTGGTGAATTTATTATGGTAAAGCAGAACGTTTCGCAAAGGGCATACTGGTGATATTCTATTTATCGAGTCGGGACGATGAATTAATGATTAATTGATGCGAATTAATTAATGAGCAATTTTGTACACCGATCGTCTACTACATGGTTTTCGAATTGTAATGTTTACAATATGTTTGGCATTACGTTTGGATAATTGATTAATATTTTAAGAAGAAAAAACTGAGGATACAATCTATTACAAAGCAAAATATTCGTGGCTAATTATGGTGGTAACTCCACAAAATCGACATTAACGATATCGAGTTGGTAGGTTGAATTAATGACAGATTTCTCTTTATTACGTTATTTGATATACTTAATATTTTAAGAATCGACAAGTACATCAAAAATAGAACTTACAGTAATTACTCGCATATTTAAAAATAGTCTTGTTTCAATAAAATTATTGGAATCGATATTACATTGTTTTAAATAAATTTTTGCCTTGAAAATATTGTAAAGTTTACAACATGTTGAGTAATTAATATTTCAAACAGTAATAAATATATAAATATATTAATAATATATAATATATAAATGTCATATAACAAACATATGATCTACAGTATAACAGCCTATACTAATATTATTACTAAATAATTTCAAAAATTAATATATTTAGGAAAGAAAAGATTTTAGAATAACTCCCTCTCAAATTAGCTATTCCAATCAACAAAGTGTGAATATTTATTTCCTGCTGTGAAAAATTCTTTCTGATTGGTCAGTGTACCTTTCCTTCTTGTTATTTCAATTGGTTTGTCCCTTCTTCAAACTGTTTCTACCTCCATTTCTGTCTGAGTCATACTTGCACGCAGTGAAAGCATTGCTCGTTGCACAAATTAAATGTTCAGTCTCAGTTTGTCGACGACACAGTTTTAATCTCGTACTTACTTTAACGTAAAGTTAATACGTCATGTGTTCGATTGTGTTCTGTGTGATTTGTGTTCTATATGTGTTCTACACTTGGAAAATGTACGTGCGTGTCGTTATACGGATTGTTCTTCGATTGAAACCTCCTTCTGAATGGTGAATTTAACGAATATACAAATAGAGATTTCATGGAGTAAAGTGCATAAACAGATTGATTTGCCAAGTTTTTAATAAAAGTTTCAACATTTATAGTTGATGTCTATCGGTCTGTTGTGGACGAAATACTAATCGTATTGAATTCGTCGAGCTTCAACCTTTAAATCAACTCTAATAAATGTTACTTTCAATCTTCAAATCATTATTAAAATTTAGAATATTCTATTTAATTCTTCACGACAGAGCTTAATAACGATATTCAATTAAATTGAAAATTCCTAAATTTGGAATTCATTCGTTAGTTAGTCCACAGCGATCCAATGTTAATAGCACGTTTATTCATCAAATTTCAAATGATTTTACACGTGTGCTCAACGATGTAACAATATCAACGACACATTTGTCTTCATCAAAATGTTTCGGCCTGTTAAACGATGCGTTGAACAACGATGAATTCACGCTCGTATGTCAATTATTTAAGTTTTATTTCTTTATATACGCGTTCGAATGTTACAAATAACGCGAAGAATTACGTCCGATACATTTGCGTCCCCATTTTTTCTTTCTTCTCTATTTTTCGCTTACGACTCTCGCGTGCAAACGCGCGGAAAACATAACGGGGATGGGAATTTTTCACGGAACAGATGAAACCGAATTGAAAAAGCGAGCGGCTCGCTCGCGTTTTAGCGCAAATTGCGACGCAATTGCATTCAATGGCGTGGGAGTTAATTTCAACGAATCTGTGTTTTAACGCGTCGTTCAAATTCCCCGTCACTATTAATTAAAACGGATATTTTTAATTCCAATTGCTTGTTTCTGGCAGAGGCCGCCGACGCGCCGTTCGCCGCTGCGTTTAAAAATCCTTTTGTCGTTGCCTTCTGTCCAATTTTTCGCTGTCTCTCTTTTTTCATATATATTTTTCTCTTTCGAACACGACGTGAAATTGAGAATGTTCTATCACGCATAATAATTTTATGCCGCGTGAAACGTGTCGTACACACGTAAAAATAATACATAATAATTTCATTATGTATAATGATTTTAAACGTGCGTTTATATATAAACTCTCGCAGATTGAATCTCTCTATGTATTGATGGATTTTGTGCAAAATAGTTCTCGTTGGAGGGCTGGAGTCATTAAATTAATATAACAGCTATATAGAAATTCGATTTTCTATCGTTCAGCTAACTTGAATATTTACGCGATGAATTACGAAGTATTCGAAGTATTTGCAGAAAATTTCTCCCCTTCGTACTGTATTATGTATACTGTACGAAAAGTAATATTATTACTGAAAATTTGAAACCAGATCTGACTCTGTACTTTTAAATGTTCAACATGTTCGAGACAACTGTCAATACTGGATTTCAACTTTTTGCAGTGAACATATTTTGACTTCTGTGTATATTAGGGTCGTGCGCAAAAATACGAGTCAATTGTCGAATTGGATAATTTTCGGTTTGGGTCTGGCTGGGTCTCTCGGGAGTTTACCTGGCACATAAATACGCTCGAGAAATAATTTCAAGATTCGAAAACTTGATTTCGGGGCCCGGTACTGGCTTCTGTGCATGATTTTTCAGACTTAAAAAAAATTCTCGAGGAAAGGCAGCGTTACACGATTACAATTCTTAAAATAGAAGAAAGAAAACTAAATTGACTGTTAAATAATTAATCACTTTTCCTTTTTCTTTGTATATATATATTTTTTTTCAGTGTTTCATTGCGTATTATTATTTATATTTATGAATTTCTTTCTCTGCATTATAAGGCATCCGCCTGTCAAGTTCTAAAAGAAAGTACAAAATTTACGATAATTCTGAAAAACTATGACGCAAGTCTCGAAATTACAGGTATCTGACAAATTGCATTTGACTCGACTCGACCCGACATGTATTACATATTTCGGAAGTAATATTTACACATTTTCACTAACTTTATTTCCTTTAACATTCATACATTTTCTGGCCGACTTTTAAATTCCTAAATTTCTAAGAGGTGTGACATATTATTTACTTGATTCGCTATTCTCTTTAGGGCTGTGTAAGCCCCTGAACGTATAGAATAGCTGAAGCTCAGACACCCTACATCGAATTTATTTGAAAATGGTAGAGCCGTTTGGAGTGTCGGGGAAGGTATTGTTTATGATCCTGAGCATTTAGTTGAATAGCAAACTTGAAATGACTAATTCTTTGCGTGAAAAGCACTATGGTTCCACTCATTTATCTCGTCGAACATCTCGAATTCCCTTTTAAAAATAAAATTTTTGCTTTATCAAAGTCCCAGATGAAGTGATAAGATAAATACTCAACTTTTTTAAGCACATAGAACCTTTCAATTATATTAAACGTAATCATTGTTCGTAAATGAATGTTTTGCGTTTATCGTTATGCAAAATTCATTCGTAGCTATATATATTTGCTTCGTCGATTGCAAAATGAAAGGGACGATACATTTAACAACTGAACACGATTAAATGACAATTCTTAAAATCTTAACTTACAATATTGTGATACTACTCGACTATTATCCTGATTTTAGAAATTTTATTTTTGTTTGTATTTTATTTTTATTATTGTGTTGTATGCTACATTCAGTCTTTTAGATAGGCATTTTTGGTATCATAGTAATGCGTGAAAATATGAAAAATTTCTGTGATTTAGAAAGTATAGTTTCTTACAGCGCTCTGAATAGAACATTGCAATGGAAAAGAAAATATTTATAATTAGATTCCTCTCTTGGAACCACGAAATTAAAAAGAAGACAGCGTTCGACAATGTAAATCGATTATAAAAATTACAAACGAAGCGTTGACGGGACGTTTACTCTCAAATCCTTAATTCTAAATAATATATATATTATTATTAGTAAAAAATTTGACAAACATCGTGACACTCAACATAGCCACGATGACTCTATTCAAAGATCAAGCGTCTCTGAACAGAACTTTTCGTTCGCCGCGCGTTACCGTTTTTATCGCGGGAAGCGGAACGGAGGCGGAGGCCAATCAGTTCCGACCGGAGGATCGATAATCCCGGTCCATTGAACCGGCGTTTAACCCGTTCGCGTGGATCGCGTTACTAATAATCCTTTTCAAGAACTAACACATAGGCCGTGATGCGGGGATGCCGCTTCCAAATTAACAAGATCATCCTTGTTCGGCCATAAATCCGTGAACAGCCGTTGCACAGTTAGAGCCAGGTAGCAGGCCAGCAGCATAGAGGGGAGGTAGCGAGATAGTGGTAGAGCTTGGAAAGCGTGTGACGTGCGTGTGTGTCCTCTCCTACCACGTATATACAGCCGTATAGTATCGTACACGCTCTGCAAGCTCTAAGTAATTACGTTAGCCGGCGAATTAATTAACCGGCAGGCGACGGTTATCGATGCCCGCTCGAAGGCGCTGAACAGCCGGCAGGGGACTATCGATCGATGCTCTGCCGATCGGCGGCAGAACACGTCGGAAGCATCTTCGATAAACCCCCGAATGATTATCGATCCAGGATCGTTCGTTGTCATCGATCGCAAGTGAAAGCTCTACGTCCTTTGCTATCTGTCTAATTATCGACGGTAATTATGTCCTTTGATGATCGACGCCTTTTGATCGATCCAACAGATAACCGGTCGTGTTAATATTAATACATTGTTGGTAATGGACGTTTAAATGCAGATCCGGTTCGATCGGTTCGACGTAACGCGAATTCGAATGCAGCTTGTTTTCTTCTGTTTTCTAACGGAATAACCTTATTGCGTTAATGTCAATTTAGTACAACATTGTTGTTGAAAATGTTGTTGGTTGGAACGAGTTGAAGCCCGGAGTTAAAAAGTGGAGTGGTTCGATTATTGAATGCAATAGGAATTTTGTAGTAATTTCGTTTTCTCCTGTTTCTAACGAATCGAATAAATGGTTAACGATTGTGTTAATATTACTGTTTCGTTTAATCAGTCGATGCGACAGAAATTGGGAGCACTTCTGTTTCTAATAGATAACAGTTGTGTTGATATTAATACAATATACTGTTGATAATTGATGGTTTAATCGGTGAATGTAATAGGAATCTGTAATAGCAATTGATTTCTGTATTATTTTCTTCTGCTTCTGACAAATAATACAAATCTGGCAAATGGTTTAATTTAATAGTGTTAATATTAAAACATTGTTGATAATCCAATCTAGTTCGACCGGTCGATATAACAGAAACTTGGAGCAATGTTTTCTTCTACTTCTGACAGATAATTGCAAGAGTGTTTCCGTGCAATCTGTCGTTGATACACGTCATTTGACAATAAATTAAGAAAAGTCTAGTTTGAGAAAATATATGGCGTTCAAAAAAATAAATCACGTCTCATGATAACGATCCTGACAGAAAACCGGTCTCGTTAACATTGATACATTATTGATAATGAATATTTAATGAAGTCTGGTATGATCAGTTGATTTGATAAGAATTTAGAGCAGTTACTTGTTACGTCGTTTTCTTTTATTGCTAATTAAGAGAGGTTCTCTCTGAGTTTCTAAGCGGTCATTTACAACCGAGATAATTACGCTGGAAAAACATAAACGTTGTTTCCTACATAAACAGAGCGTGGAAGATTTCTTGCAACGAAGAGCGAAAGTAAGATCGGTAGGCGCCCAAATCAGTTAATTTCTCGCCATTAGCTTCAGACAGTTATCTAATTTCCTGTTCCGTTGTGAAATAATAATTCATCAATCATTTAGTTATTCAAATCTCTAGACTGAACGTTCGTTATGCAAAATTGCATGATTAAAAAATTTCAACGTGCATTTATTCGTGACTTTCTACATATCAGTTCATTACGATTTAAATAATTAAAATTCACACGACGCGATGAAAATGTTATTCACGGTGAGGCAAGTTTTCGCCGTATTGAAGAGATTGGCGTTTCCCTTTTTTTCTTTTTTCTTTTTTATCGACGACATTCGTCTATTTTTAATTATTCCGAGATATTTATAGAAAACGCAGTGACCACGTGCCGTGACTGAACAAGATCGAACGAACGTTGTCGCGTTCTCGACAACTTGATCGACTTCCTCCAACCAGTTCCAACCGGCAAAAATAATCGGCTAATCGTCTCAATCCGCGTGTTCCAAACATTGTCGAGGTTGCCGCGAATGACGAACCGGTGGTGATCAACCGGTTCCAAAGCGTCTCGAGCGTACCGATAGAATGAAATTCAAAGAAACAGCGGTTCAGCCGAGGTTTCGTGATCTATCGGCTGTTGGAAGTGGTACGGTCGCTATCTCGAATCTGGAAGACGGGAGTTCTCAGGGCGTAACGGCGAAGAAGAAGGCTGCATCCGGCTTGAAAGCAAAAGGTCCTTCTCTCTGTTTCCTCGAGGCAAGAAAATAAGGAGGGCTTGGCTGGACCGGCGAAGAAAGCACCACCGGGGCTGGATGCGAAGCCGGAGCATCGATCCTTGCCATTCCCGTTTTAGAGATAAGAACGTCTCTCCGTCGTCTTGCCCCGAGAATTGCATTCGCGCCAGCGTATTACTTTCTTGCATTTACGATCGTGAACCTTCATCCTCGCGCCTCGGTATCAATCGAGAAGTTGTCATCTGCTTCTGAAACATTGGCAACACTGGCTCGAGATTTAATCACGGTCGTGTATTTGCCTTACCCGCGATAGATCGCGTTACCCGTCCCGAGTTAATTCGTTCTGTTTTGTGTCGATCGTGTAGCGGACGATGTAAAATTTGAAGCACATAGCGTTATATTTTTCGTACGTTTATATTGTCTTAGATATTGTCGCATAAAATGTTGAAGCATCCTGTGCTTCTTCTAGATGAAGTAAACCTCTTCGTTTAACATGAAAGAATATTTTGAATTAAATATCTATTTACTTGAAGAAATCATCATTTCTTTTGAAGTCTTAATTGAAGTTGTAAATTTTTGAACAGAAATATGTATTAGATTGTTAATATGAGATTAACTAATTTTAGTGACATCTAAATCAGTCAGAATCTAGCAAGCAGAAGCTTCGCCAGTAGCTTTTGTATTAATTTCGTCGAATTCAACATTACGGAGCAAACTGCACGAATGTTTCGATCGTCTGTGACAAATTATTCTCGTCACAAATTTGACAACTTGACGGTTATGTTTTCCAATTTTTACGGTTAAATGAAAGAACGAGATATCATCTGTCGTAGTATTGAATACGTTGATGTTAACGACGATGGTATTAGAGACTGGATGAAACGGTTGGTGTCTTCGTGGCAAGTTCATCGATTATTGGAATCTCTTTGGACGACGCCTCCCGCCAAGACAAATACGATTGAAAATGCTATTCCGTTTGATCGATTTTATCCGGTATTATCGGCACGATACAATCTGAAAGCATGTCGCGGAATTTCTAGTTACAACCATGACCGACTTCGCTTGTTGTCCTCAAAGTAGAAGATTGTTCAGAATGGTTGACTGATTGCGACGGTTTCAACGGTTTGCAGAATTTACGACGTGTCGTAGCTGCCGTTACTCGGGACAGAGTAAACCGACCGACCGAGTGAAATATTCCGTTTTAGCATTGACAAGTTTTCAATTTGATCTTTCGAATGGTACCGCCGTTGAGTTTGGACCGATTCTTTTTTTCTTTTTTTTCTTTTTTTTTTTTTTTTTTTTTTTTTTTTTTTTTTTTTTTTTTAGCACTAGTGGGTATTCAAATCCAGTCAGAGTGACTGAGTTTTCATGGAGATTCTTTGTGGAAAACTTTGAAGATTTACAACGATACATTTTTGGTGATTTGAGTGATTTTTCACGTAGAAGTTTCTATACATATACGGAACATAATTTCAAATAAAGAAACAACGATTTGGGACATCGTGCGAATTGTTGGTTGAAATTAGATCATTGATAAAAATATTGACGATGTTTCTCACGTTTGTTTAAACACGGAGTTAACGTAACATTTCATCTAAAGCTCTTTTTGATTAATTTATACTATTAAGCTTCATTTTTTAATATCGAGACCTAAAACTGAGATTATTCCAAGGATTTGCTCAATATTTCTTCTTCGTTACATCTTTCAACTAGAATCTATAATTTCATCAAATTTTTCACATAACAGGGAAGGATATTTCGATAAACGATTGAAATATAATTGACAACTGAATTAGTGTCTCGAAACGTTTAAAATCTCTATATTTTCAATTAACTTGCTCAAAGCGAAAGCGATTTAACACGTCGACAGTTCCTACTATCAAATATTCCTTTAACATTAAATTTTTCATTGAACTTCCGTGATCATTTGGGAAACGCCAAGTGATTAATTAGAAGTGCAAACGGCCGGAATGAAACGAATACTCCTTTCCCAAGTGAAGTTTTCTCAGCGGTGATCCCTCTTCTTTCTTTCTCTTTTTTCCCCTCTTTTTTTTTCTCTTTCTCGTTCTGTTCCATTTTAATTGATTTTACCGATTAAATTTCGTCCAGCCGCGGTAGCCGATTGAATCCGGCTGAAATTTAGAGGTAGCCTGAATAATTTCAATCCGGAACTGTCTGCCGTTCTTAATTAGATCCAGTCGGATAGTTTAATTGCTCGATACTAGCCGGATACCGTCGTTAGAGGAACCTCTATTTACGATACTTTCGAACCACCTGTTACCAGCTGCGAAACCTCTCGCGTAATCGCGACGGGAAGTGGCCTGCGTTTCTAGTGCCACCGATTAAGAACTATCGTTCATGCAGTAACTGTGAAACGCGAAACTGTCGCTCGAATTGAAACAATTAAGTATTTTAACAAAACTCTCTTCTAAAAGACAATTATTTTTGTTGTTAGAAACAACACCATTTTGTCATTTTTCATTGAACATTAATGATTTCATCATGCAATAATTATAGAAATAAATAAAATAATTAAAGTCAATAAAATCAATAAAATTGTCAATTATTTAAAAATTATCATTTTTACATTTTTCAATTGGAAATTAAATACAGTGTTACACACTACATGTATAAATATACGAATAACGTCTATAATAGGACATATATAAAAGTAATCAAATTACAAGTCAACAGCATGAGAAATTAAAATCACGAGACGTAGAAAATTGTTTTTCCGTGACATGCAACTCGTTCGCCATTTTAACCGCTCGGTCTTCCACCGGAGCGGCGGGGGAAACGAAACACGCGAAAACGTCAGGTTAATTGAAAAGCAACGACAATCCAGCCGACGTGCAAGTGAAACGAGCATACGAACGTGGCTGTTTCGTCGCTGAAAGGCATTGTTTCCTTCTCCCCGACAAGCAGAACGGAGAGATAAGCCCGTAATACGTTTTTCGAAACGTCGTATTGCACCGGTCGTGTCCCGACGAGCTGCTGGTGGCCCGGGATCCTTTGGACAAAGAGGAGAACGGAAAAGAGTTGGGGCGAGCGGGAGGTTGGAAGACGGCGAAGGAAAGCAGACGGAGAGGAAGGGAGGGAGGGAGGTTGGACGAGATATTGCCGGTGCCAAGACGCCGGATGTGTAAGCTCGCGAACCACCGGAGAAAAATACTGCGATGACGGTATACGACTTTATTTCATCCCTCTTTCGCCCCCGTAGCGATACGGCAAGCCCCGGCCAGCCCTGAAACTATGGATATTTTCATCCCTTGCGCTCCCTCGGAAGCGTTTGCTTCCGATCCTCGAGGAGCCTTCCATTTCTCGAGAACGCTCGTTTCCCGAGAAATCCGAACACGCTCCTCCTTTCCCCCATTCTGTTTATACACGCGACTGTCAACTGTTTGTGGAATTCGATCCTGCCAAAGATGATTTGCAAAGATGTTGGAAAGGAATTTTGTTAATTACAATCGCTCGCTAGAAAGTGTTGGAGTAATTTTTTACGAACATACTCACATTGATACTACATTGTACTGCCATGGCTGTATTAATTTAAAAGAAATGCTAGGGTTATCTGACGTTCGTCGTACAGCAACTTTCAAGGAATTATTATGAACTTTGTCAAGATTTAGGCATATGATGAATGAAATATTTCAGTGTTTCTACAGAATTTGTCCGAATTTCTACAATTTTTTTCGGAGAAAAATATATCTTCCATTACGCTACGTATGATCTTTGGTAAAAGGATTGATTCAAGAAAGATGGCAAAAATGAAACATTGGTCGTCAATGTATTGAAAAAATACAATTCAACGCAAATAATTTGTCAAATTCATTGTCAAACGCAGATTCGTGCATCATTGTTTGGTTTGGACGTTGCTTACAGATTTGAAGTAGCTTTGACCTGAGCTGGAAAAGAAAGGTGCTTCGTTATCTCGAGTTGCTTAACAACGAGAAAAATCGTCGAAAAGCTTCTTTTTTTTTTTTTGTCAAATGAAGAGCGGTCTCATTGGCTGTCAGAGTGAAAGGAAACCGGTAATTTCGACGAGAAATTTTCCTCGTATTTCTCGACAGTCTTGTCACACGTTAGACTAAAGGCCTCCCCCTGCACTCTCGTCTACGCGTCCAGCGCCGGGGATTCGCTGCCTTTTCTCATTTTCGTAGCACGCCTTTCATTCCGCCCCGTCTCTTGTCGCCGACTTGGAAACTTCCTCGCTAGTTGACGCGCCGCGTCCACGAATATCCCGAGATTGAAAAGCTTGATCTTGCGTTTGAAAGACGAGACACGCGACGCCCGAGATTCGACGATCCATTTCAGAGATGAAATTATTTACTTAAACGCGTCGATGCGTTTGCAATCGAGACATTAGCGAAGAGACGGTGTAACAGAGAAGAAAGATCAGAAATCAGAAAAATGTAACAGAGAAGAAAGAATCTTTCGTAGGAAGCAGAAAAATAGCCTTGATTTCTAACAAAGTTACATACCAAATTCTGGAAATTCTGAATTCTTTGTAGATGGAAATTTTGTAAATGGAGGATCATTTGGAAATATTACGCGGAAATGTTTACAAGAGGTCGTTCGAGAAACAGTTTGTTACATTGCAGTCCTCTCTCTCTCTCTCTCTCTCTCTCGTTCAAATCGACGATCCACTCAGGGTGGATAAAATATTTATTTGAGTACAAATTAATCGACGTCGGCACGTTTGCGATTGAAATGTTAGTTGAAACACAGTTTCTACTCCGAAGTGAATTTTTATGGCAAGTTTCTCATTTTTTTCTTTCGTGGGAATCGGCGATCCATCTAAGGGAAAAAAATATTCGTTTAAACGTACATTTAAACTTCGATTTCGATTTTACAATCAAAATGTTCGTTAGAAAACAGCTTCTCTAGGCTAGGTGATATTTTTATGCGATTGTAAAGATAAATAAATAAAAATTTCACAGTCGGTTCTTGTTTCTTTTTAAAGAGATACGCTAGTTACGTTACGATGTGGTGCTCGTTGTCGTTGTCCCATCTTCCCGTGCTTCAATAAATATTAATAAACATCGTTTCTGCATGGCGAGGCTTCGCATGGATGTTCGTCGGTGCAAATCGCCTTTCCACGAACACGAGGTCAGACGTCGAGGCAAACCTCCAGGGAAGAACGCAATCAGTTGCATAACGCGTCGACGGACGCGGATCGTTCTATGAATATTGCATAGACGCGCACCGTCCGCCAGACCGTCGACGTCCGATTTAATTGTAAAATATTACGCGGACATGCTCGCTTTTATTGATATTCTGTCAATCGATGCGTTATCGAGTAACGTACTCCGTTGTACCCGCCGACCGTGCTTTCAATCTATACTCTTTCTTTTTTTCCTTTTTCCATTTTTTTTTTTTTTTTCATTTTTTTCATTAGCTTGTCGCGGATCAAACAGCGAGATTTGTAGTTGCCTCTTTAAAAATAACATCTATTAATGAAATCTTTTTTTCTACTCGTCAGATATTCTGTATACCTTGCCATTCTGAAACGATTTTATAATTGTTGCAATTGGAATCTTTAGCCGTGTTGTTGTTAATAATTAAAGGGGCTGCTACAATAAAGAGGTAGTTTCTTTTTTTTTTAACTTTCTCTGATGATTGTAGTGGATCAATGAAAAAACAATTAAAAGACATTGTTTTCAAATTTATGGCAATCTGTTGCAAAGACACTATTCAGACTAAGTGAGAGATGATGTTTTTCTTTCTATGAAATAAATTATTCCAAAATTCTTCTTGTTCCAAATCCTTCAATACACGATCCAATATGTTGTTCATATTTGTATTTTGTAGTCTTAAATTTCTGCAAGTACACAAAAACTGTTAGCAGTCTAGTTATTAGTCAATGTTCTTATCGAGGATAAAGGAACTAGAATCGAGATAGTGAAGAATTATATTTGCGGCTGTTATCTAACAATCACGTGGTAATAATAGTCGCGAATTAATTATACTGATTCGAAGAATGAAGAAAAACATCGATCAACATCATTACGAAAACTGCTCATTAAGATGCTCAACGTTTTCTTCTACCAGTCTCCTCGACCATCGATCGCGAAAGAAACGCGTAACGCATTTCGCAGTTGTTAAAAAAATCTATTGCACCAAATCCATTTTCATTCCACCGTCTTTATTCTCGCGTTATATATATATATATATATATATATATATATATATATATATATATATATATATATATATATATATATATATATATATATATATTGGACAAATTGACTCTCTTGGGCAGTGGATATATATACACTTGACAAATTATACGACTACTTCTGAGCAATCGAACAATCACAATTGCTTCAGAGGTACGAGGAAGTTAGGTTGCAATTAGACGACCATCAGACATATAAGGACCGAATTATATATTAAATATTAAACATTAGATGTACGAATCAAATTTATTAAAACGAAGCAAGCACATAGTTATTTAATTAAACTGAAAGAGATCCCAAGATTTTTAAACAAAGATACGAGAAACGCGATATGAGCAAGGATGTAATAACTGGATAGTTCAGTGGATACTTCGAGTATCCTGAGAGCGGATAGTTTCACGAAACATCGAGACGAAACGGTGGATCGGAGAGATCGCGACTGCGACGCGTTCTCGCTCGATTGGCCGACGACCGGTGGAAAAATTCGTCTGAAAGACGAGACGAGAAAAGGGATCCGAAAGAATGGAAACGCTGGTGTGCAGCAGAGAAGAGAGAGAGAGAGAGATACGGCGTGCCGGCGAAGCGTGAAATGAGAACGTGCTGGAGTGTCTGCGCGAAGGAGCCGGTGGGAGAGCTTTGAAAGCGCCAGGCAGTTACAATCAGGGCAAGGTCGTAACTGGCGTGTCGAAGGCGCACCCTCTCGTTCCGCGGATCGTTCCGCCGCGAGAGCGAAACCACGTTGCATCGCCACGTAAACGGAATTCCGAATGGGCATGCATGCCCGTTTTTTCCCCGGCCTCGCGCCGGGAATTATATTCGACGCGAGACGCGACTGGTTAAAAAGAAAAAAAAGAAAAAAAAAGAAAGAAAGTCAAAGGCCAAAAAGGATTTACAGGAGACGTTTTATTCTGCTTGAGAGCTGCTCTTTCTTCGCGCTGCGTGAGCAAGTGGTGTTTAACGATTCACGAGGCTTTAAACGTCGCCTCTACCTCTGCGGCGGAGGAAACGCGTGCTTGGATAGCGGATGCGACGAGAAACATTCGATTCTTGCATGCGAAATATCCACGAGCAAGTGTAGAATCACTCGAAATTCCCTGACTGAAACCGTGTAACATTCAGTAGCGGGGACGAGTTTCCACGTCAGGGATATCGGCCCTTTGATCGTGCTTGTAAAAACAGCTGTTCCACTTTGAACGAATTCAAGAGACATCTTCGATCTCGAAAGATTTTCACTAACATACGGTGAAACTACGATTAAAGTACAAACTCCTGTCGGTTGAATTTTTTATCTCAACTTCTATCGTGTGTATGAATAATACTCGCAAAGGGTTAAACTTATCAAGAATCTCAGCAAATGCAAATTATTTTTATCTCTAAAAATCGACGTATAATGTAACAATTGCTAAACCAGATGTCCCGGTCTACATTTTCTTTAATGACTGTAGCCTTAATGTTATAAAGTTTATATTCTCATTTTCTCTATCTTAATTGGTTCCACAGATACATCTCAATGAGATTATTAAATTTTACCAGAACTTAAAAAAAGAGATATGTGCATGAACGAGAAGTCTCGCTGATGGCGTTACGAAACGAATACTATATATCGGTTTGCAAGTTCGATAACAGTTCAGAGGATTGTTTCGTGTTCTCGCAAGTGAACGATCGCGGCTTAACGAACAACAGAGGCGATACTAAACGCGCGTAAACGAAAGAAAAGAAGGAACTCGGGCGTACTTCGAGCAAGAGGAGGAGCAAGTGCGTGAGAGTAGTAGGAGAGAAAGCGAGGGAACCGCGTCGAGACTACCGAATGCAATATGATTCCCACCTCGACGTCGAGTCCGCGCCTCATGGAATATGCATGACATGCTAATGCGACTTGTACCTAATCTAATTATACAGTTCCACGCGAGCCGCCACCAACCCCTTTGGCCTATCCTATCGTTTCTTCGAGCGTGCGTGTACGCGTACACGCGTCCCGCACCCCATCTTACTCGCGCGTCGTCGATCATTCCTCGATCCTCGATTTCACAGGCCCGGGTTCGCCGATCCTCGTCCGTCGAAGATTGTGCTCGTCCCATTGGAACAAGTAGACGCGAGTCTACTTGCTTCTGTGGCTCCGCAATTCGGCAAATGGAAGCTCTGATTTTGCGATGATTGAGAATTTAATACGCTACTTATTTAGTCCTCGTTTCAAAGTCACAGATCGTTCGTGTTGTTCGTAAATCAGCAACGCAGAATTCTGAATTTCGTACATGAATAGTGACGTTAACTAGCGACGTTCTGTCTGACTGAATATTACCTGTTATTTGTCATTCGTGATTATTTTCTCGAAGTGCGTACGTTAGTTGAATTCAAATACGTTTGCGTGACGTATTTTGATTAGATTATTATCGTTCGGACGTGTCGTTTCGTACTGAATTTATAACTCTTTATAACTCTCGCACGGAGAGAGAGAGAGAGAGAGTTCTTGCCAGCTCTAAACTCCAAAGTAGAATCAATTTGGCGGATATTAATTTTATTGGAAATTCTGGAGTACGCTCTGCGAGCTTTCACGTTCATGAATTATTCAGGGTCACGCTGGTCGCGCTTCTAATGAAACGAGTCAAAATTCTACATCGTGCGATATCGACTGCGGCTTATTAATGTATAAATTACACACGAATTGGCTAATCGAAGCCAACGTTTTTCAATTCCACGTGCGCGTGTGACCTACATAAGAATAAAATATTGTCTCTCGACGATGATCTTTCAAAGTCAACGAAAAGAAACCATCGAGGCAATCACTGGCACTTTTTTTCAACTCGTCAGACGCACGTAGACGACGCGTCGAAGTTTTCAGAAAAAAAGAGAAAACATGATCGACAACAAAAATTTCCCTTCTCTTTTCTACTACATTCACTACGTTCCGCGCGCAGGCAGCTCTGTTCCTCGAACTTTTCACCCCGCAGCCCTCATTCGTCGTGTCCTTTTTTTCTTAACTTCCTCCCCGTGTAACTTTCTAACTCGCCGAGAAAATTGCCTTAGCCCGAACAGCATCAAAAGTAAAAGATTGGTTTCGTCGCTTGGTAAACCTTGGTAATTTATGCGAAAGTAGTCCGTAGAGCTTGAAAACACTCCCGGAAATGATGTTACGGTTTTAAACAACGCGGTCCGCACGCCGGAGGCGTCTCGATCGCCAATATTCCGAGAAAACTGTCCGACAGAGACCGAGGCCTTCAATTTTTAACCTCGAACGATTTCTTTCCTCCTGCTCGCTAGAGATGGAATCGAGTATCTCGCAAGTAGGTTCGAACTTTCAGCCGTCGGACTCGAAACGACCTTTTATAAATATTTGCAAGTTGTTTGCTTTGCTTTCCTGTCTTCAGATTCACTGTCGGAGTCATAATCTGACAATTAACAGAAGGAAAAAGGAGAAGCAGTATTACAAAACTATTTTTAATATATGTCTTTCAGGGAATAGCTGAATGTTATAAAGAAATAATTTTCGATCAATGCACGTTTCTATTCTTCAACGGGCCAAGCGTCAAACTACTTATGAAAGCGTTGTCGGAACTTTTAGATATTTATTTTAGAATACGAAATGATTATACTTTAAATATATTAATTAAAACATTTTTACTTTTAAATATATATACATATAATAAGTATAATCATCTTTGCATAAGTACAATCATTTCTCAAAGTATAATCATCTTTAAATATATTAATTAATAATCATCTTTAAATATATATAATTGAAACATTTTTACTTTTAAATATATGTATATATAAATATATATATATATATATTTTTTTTGAGATGAATGGAACGAAACTTGGATATTTTTCACCCAATAAACTTGTACACTGAAGTATTATACAATGAAATTTGTATGATACATTGAACTCGTGTAAAATAAATACAAGTGTACTCATTGAAACATTATCCACAGAATACAGGAGTGTTTTCATTGAAACGTTATTACTTACTCGAGCACAGTATTTAAAACTCGTGAAATGAAATTTAAGTATCGAACTTAACTTGGATTCCCAAGTATGAAATATATATGTTGAACTTGCTGTCGTCCCTGCTGCTCGCCCGCTTGAATTCTTCACCATGGGGTTTTTGCTTATTTTCCCATTCGATACGAGAAGCCCTGTGGCGCGATCGCCTCGTGGATGGTTCATTTTGCTCGTTTCGATGTTTCGACGTGACGGGAATTCGTGGCTACACGAGAGATCCTGATATAAAAATAATTCATCGGCCAATATTATTTATCGCCGGACGCTCGCTCTGCCTTTGGGATTTTCAACTCGGGATCTCAATCGTCGTGCCAGACCGCCACGGCAATTCTTTCGTGTCGCTTAATTTTATAAAATCGGGGATTTACTGCCTCGCGATTTGTTGCGAAACAGACCTGTTGAAAATTTCAACAGAAACTGCACGAGCGCGATTGTCGCGAAGGAAGGTAAATTATCTTGGTTTGTTTGCGCGTTGAATTTATTTAGGGAAATAATGTGAAAAGTAGACTAGTTCATCGTAAATTTATAATAGTAAACTGGCAGGTTTCCTTTTGTCAGATTTTTCCTAATTCTTTCTTTCTTTCTTGTCTATCAAATCCAAAATTACCCTCGTGTCCACATAATTTACTTCTAACATTTATGTAGTGATACAATTATGGTACAATATATATATATATATATATATATATATATATATATATATGGTACATATTACATGTCACTCTGTCACTCGTAATTTATTTTTAATGGATTGAAAACCATTCTCAGATCTCGCATAAAATCAACACGCTACAAAACTTCCAAAGTAGCTGAAATGACGAATTTATAATTTATAATTTTCCATTGAAACTTTATATATTTGTAACAGCGTGTTTTCAGAGACTCGAGCCTCTAGTAAAATATATAAATGGACGCTTGTATACATTTTACTGTATTATACACTTTTCCATGTTCCTTGCACTTTAATTCCTCACTTAAAGTTAAAAATTTTCCTCTTTAATCGTTGGTGGTTAGAGTGTTAAAGCAATTCAATTCCCTTCGTCGTCCGTTGGTTAAACACCCAAGCGAGAAGGAGCTTGGCCAGAGCAAACCAGCCAAGATCAAAGATCCGTTGAAAGGGCAACCGGCATTGTCGCGTTCCGAAAATTGGCTGAAAGGAGAACGAACGGTCCGACACACAATACGCGGTAGCGCGCGGTCTCGCCGTTAAACGATTGCCATTGAAAATCGTTGGTCGCTTGCCGGCTGGCTGCTGTAGGTCGCGATGACTGGGTAACGCTAAAAATAGTCGTCGAGAACGATGCCGCGGCTATTATTAAGCTCCGATCGATGCCGAGGCAGTTGCGGCGAGTTATTTCGAAGCGGCTGGCGCAAGTAACGGGAAGAAAATGTTCTGCGACCGTGCAGGACGTTTCCTTCTCTCCGCGTACTGACGAAAAAATGGTACTTTTGCAAGGAGAACCGAGTGGAACGTACACGTCCTTGGCGGACGAGGCTTGAATCGATCGATCTCGATCGAAACAACGATGACACGCGACGAAAGAACGATTCTTGTTGGCGTGACGATTTTCTGAGAAACAGTTTTGTTACGTTTTCATCTATTTCAGAGCGAATCGGCAATTCATTTGAAGGATGAAATGTTTCTCGAAACGCACGTGGACCGACGTTGATATACGTTTGCAGTTGTAACGTTGGTTAAAAGATGGAAATCCAGACAAAACTTTAAAGAGAATTCTTAGAAAAAGCGTTGCTATTGCTACTAATAACAGTGTTACCAAATGATTTAAAATCGAATTTAGTTAATTATTAATAATATATCGAACTGTATGTATAAAATTGATAGAAATCTAAGTAGAATTCTTTGAACTTTCAGAAATAAACCACGTTGCCACTGATACTAGTAACAGGCGCTAGCCAAATGGCATAAAATTTAATATACTTGGATTTAATTGATTATTATTCTAACTTTTGTAATAAATACAATAACGCGCAAGTACTTTTGTAACTGTCGTGACATGTAGGATTTACAGAAATTGACACAGAATGAAAAGTAAGAATACCGTATGGCAGCAGTGCATATCTATTAGAGCATCGTAGATGTTCAATTTTTTATCAGACGTTGCCACTACGTAGGTCTAGCATAGTTTGACTTTCAAACGATGCTTATTTTAAGCGTCGACGCTGAGACATTTCCCTCCGCGATATATCGATTTCCCGAAACCCGGCTTCAGCTGCAACAATAATTCTTCCTTTCGCTACGAGATCGATTACTCGCCAACAGCAACAAGCATCGCTCTATGCATTTGTGTTTTCTTCGAGGACGTTAGACTCTCCTTTCTGACCAGTGGCCAATAAAATAAATCATCCAATAAGTCACGAATCAGCCATTAATCTTTCGCGATTTTCTGCAAATTCCATGCATTTCTCTCGAGGATTTACGCGCAACTGTCGTTAACTGTTCTTTTATCACAGTTTCTTTTCATTGCAGTTATCAACTTCTTGCAAACATGAAGAGAACTACCAGATGGAAAAATTCTATTTTATTTTCTGTCCAGATTAAACGAGCCGTCTTTCGAATGTAATTTTAATTACAATACAACGTAGATTCAAACGAACGTTTCATTCCTTAGATCTCTCATTTTAGAACGGATTAAAACCGCGTCTTGTAAAATTTCCACTTCCAAAAGACCAGAAATTAACAACTCGTTCTACAAAACGATTCCAGTTGAGGAACCAAGAGAGCCGGGACATTCGAATTTTGAAAAGCCGTCGCACGTATAAATCGGCGACAGCGCGGTCCGATCGAATGTTATTCTCCCTGGAGGAGGAATAAACTCCGGTTCTATTTCGGTCCATATCCTATAATAGATAATAGGAACGCAGTATCGGCTTATTTATCGGGCGGGCGTATCGATGCTCGCGTGTATTCACAGGCACGCGGTACGAGAGACGAGGTCGGAGCTACGAGGTTGAAGGTTCGACCGTGGGTTTTACGTTCGAACGGCCGCGAAACACAATGCTACGGGACCCGATAAACCGGCCACGGGGATTTATCGGCGCCATATTTAGCCAGAAAATTGGAACGACGCGTCGTCGTGGTAACACAAGGATTCGCATTCGTGGGATTTGTTCTTTCTCAATCCTCTCCATCAGCGTCCCACTTTAATTTCGCCAACGACAAAACACGATTCAATTAGCGTGAAGTAGAATTAAAGTATCTACGAAAGTTCAAACGTGAATCGCACTCCATATTCCATATTTTGAGATGTTATTTTCAATCGTAGATCGGATGAAATGTTTGTATTTATCTATATTTCTACATGAACTTCATTTATAAATCGTTTTATAATTAAAATAAATTGTCGAATTTGTATTGTTCTTGATCTTACCGAAATACGCCAAAATAGTGTATTATTTTATTCTCTGCGATTGTGCGAATTACATTCACCCTTGTATATTTTTTATTAGTCTCGTAGTGTATATTTTTTATTAGTCTCAAATTTTTCCACACACAGTTACACGAACATTTATTAAATCTACTGAATATATATTGAACTTGACATACTTGGAGCAAATTGAGTGGTCACAATAGACACACAGCGTGCTAATACCTTTTACGCAGTCATTCCACGATCATTTAAATACTTTTTTCACAAAAAAAGAAAAAGAAAAAAGAAAAGAAAACACTACAATATAAATATACAAATTTCCCTACAAAAATTCAACCTCACGCACAACAGGTAACAATTGCACCATCTTTCAAGCACCCGGCAAAAATTATGTCAATTGCTGAAACTTTCCAAACTTCTCTCAACGATATTGCGACCGATAAAAACGAAAACGAGAAACGAGAAACGAGGAATGAGCCCGATATCGAGCAAACGAGTTACTGGAGGTGCCGCGAGCGTGTTTCCATCGGACGGTGATTTCCTGGGAGCGGACCGGCAATGATAAATCTCGGGGACCAGGCTGTTTATCGGCCTCGTTCCATTGTGCCTGGTGGCAAAGGCTGCGTTCGTACGAACATCGAGGGGGGCGTGAGGTGTTTGCGTGCAGCAGCACGAGCGCGGCGCTGCGCGGCGTGGCAAATAAGCCTCGCGATACATTCCGGCATTATCCGCCACACCCGTTATCCTACATTATCGTTTCGCCCGGTGGACCTAACGATCCACGCGCACGCGTTTATCGAGCAGCCAGGCCTATTTTTCGATTCGGATAGTCAGCCTTGGAAGCTCACTTTCACCGCCGCGGTTTTTATCATCGACGCCAGATATTACCGCGCGCGTACACACACATACGCACCGATGTACACATCGTCCGCGATACCGTTCGATATTTTACGAGTACAAATAATCGGTGGTGGCCGGGTAGCAAAGGTCGAAATAATCGGCGGATTTGCGGCCGTCAGCGATTAAAGGATCGGCGCGGCGGATATATCCAGCCTCTGCTTCCCTCTACCCTCTATCCGTGCCTCGTACACAGAGATGGGGGGGAAACACCTTGCTGTTGAACCGATAGTTGGAACCACTTGAACCTGCTACAACGCAGTTCGCAGGTAGTTAAAACTAACTAGAGGATTCACCGTCTCTTCAGCGTCTCTTCTGCTGGCCCTCTTGCGCGCGTAGTTTACGAAATTGGCTGACTTCCAGTTCTTCCGAACGCCACCGGATTCAATATCAGATGTGGATGGAAGGATGTTTATAGAGATACGAGAGACGGGGGGGGGGGTGTCTCTGTGTGTTGCAGTGAAAAAAGGATCGATGAGATTTCACGTATCCTGGGAGTATTTGAACACTTACGTACAGAATGAACCTCTTGCGTTGTTCTGTGAAACATTTTGACTGTGGCGAGAACCAATCGGTCAATTTTGAAACAAAGTTCGAAGTGAAATGGACGTCGCAACACTATCGACGATTGAGGCATAAAATCTATCTCTAAAAGATAAAGAAAACCTTCATTTTAATTAAACATTTAAATCTTCAAAAAAATACATTGTTCAATATTCTGTCTAAAATCATGAATTGGTCATTTTGACCATTTTTGGTGGTTTCAATGTTAAAGATGTTTCCATTGAACGTGAGATACGTATCTGCACCAAATCTTGTCAATACAATCGTATAACGAAATTTCAAAATGTTATTATTGTTTAGGCATGATGTCCATGAAAAATATCCACAGGTGTTTACCTTGTTGGATCTGACGCTCTTGCAACAGTCGGTGTGTTAAATTCCGTTTTTATTGATTAATATAAACAACATTCAGCTTGATCGTACGTCTAAAAATACGTATTATAACACAATTCGATGGCACATTTGTAAAGAACTTTGCCGCGCCACTGAAAGCTCCATTTTCCGAGGATTAAATGAAAGGTTACCTGAGAGATAATATATAGCGTTTGATCTACTTCTACCCGAAGTTTAACGAAGTTGGACGTAGTACGACCTTGAAGTACACTTTAATTTAGTCGATTCTATACCACGGTGCTATTACGCTAATATTGTTCGACGACAATAACGACTAATTCCGTTCGAAGGAAGAGGCGTAGCAACGACGATAATTCGATGAATATGTAACGATCATGCTCCCCGGATTCGTAATGGAAAAAATCGAATCGAGGAAAATCCCTTCTTGGCCAGACGATGATTCGTAGTTAATTTGCTAAGAAAACGCGCGAGGGAGGTTCTGAAACGATCGACTCAATTAAGAACAGAGAGGAGCAATGAAATTTATCGTTGTCAGCGGATTCGTAATGATCGTCGTGATCAGCAGAAGACAAAGAGGGAGAGAAAGAGAGAGAGAGAGAGAGAGAGAGAGAGAGAGAGAACGAGGGACAAGGTGGTGCTGCTACTTCACTTACAGATTGCCTTTAATTCAAGTGCGCCTTAATGTTCGTCGCGCCGGAGAGAACAGCCCTAGATCGGAAGAAGCCCCGAACTCGAAGAATCCTATCGCGCTTAATTATTTTCCAATGTTGGGCTGCTCGTTTAATCGGATCTCGACTAATCGTTTCCTCGTTCTTCCCTCGTTCGAGCTGTTCTTCTTTACGGTGTAACACCCGTCCGGCCGTGACGGAGCAGCTCACGATGCGAGAGAACGAGATTGTTCGTTCGTTCGTTCGTTCGTTCGTTCGTTCGTGAAAGCCCATTCAAGAAATTCCGATCGATCGGCACTCGAAGGAAGCGCCAGGAGAATTGCTGGCCTCTGGTCCAACGGAGGCGAATACGCGTTTCCGATTCGATATCAAGACCACGTTCGTTTAACGACCGAACCGCTGCCCTGAGACCGGTACGTTTCTTGGAACTGGCACGCTCTTTTGTCACATGGAGTTTCAGACGGGGCCCCGTCTCTTAAGAAAATTGAGTCTCGAATGATTTTCAAATTTCGAGAGACCCTTGGTTTTCAATGTTATGAGTGTGTAATTTATAAGAATTATTTTTTTTTTTCATTTGTTTGAATTTTCATTTATATATATACTGTCTATTATATACTTATATTATACTTATATTATATATATATGTATACTATTATATATATATATATTATATATATAATATGTACTGTTTATATTATAGCTGTGTAATTTATAAGAATTATTTTTCAGACATGTTTTTATATTATAGCTGTGTATTTTATAAGAATTATTTTTCAGATATGATTTTATATTATAGCTGTGTATTTTATAAGAATTATATTATATATATATAATATTATTAAATAATATTAGTAAATTGAGACAGTAAAATTATAAATTTCTTCTCTATGATTTTGTAATTTTCTGTTCATTATTAGATGAATTTAGAATCTGTGAAATTCACTCGTCAGTTGTTTCGAACTTGTCGATATCATGTCCGACTATATAAGAATAATATTGATAGTTTGTTTAATATAATTATCATAAAATCAAGAAGATCATAAACAAATTTTATAATCCAAGAGTGAGAGAGAGAGAGAGAGAGAGAGAAAGATAGAGTGCGAAGAAACCGTTCATTGCGTAGCATAAACTTCACTCAACAATTTCCTCGAGCTTCACAGAAGAAAGTACGACTCGAGTGGAAAAAGTTGGATAAAGGTGTGTGGTTGTAGGGGAAGATGCAGCGCGCGTACCCACGAGGGCTGACTAAATCTTGGCGAGGGACGAGCGGCTAATTATCTACCGCCGAAGCTTATGAATTTTAATGTCGTAAATTTCTAACTCGATAATCCCAGCTCGTCACACAATTAATTGGAACGATACGTTACCTTCGTCGCCGGAACACTGGTTCCGCGCGAGCGCGCTCTATCCTCCTCCTTCCGCCCCGCGTTAAAAACCGAACGCCGACAGACGAAGAGTTTGAGAGGGGATGAAAGTTACTAACGACGGCTTTTGTGAGCCTGACTCGCTCACGTGCACCGGCAATCGTGGGGCGCATGGATTAAACTACAACCCCCGGAACGGTTTGTCATCCCTCTTACGCGCGAACCAGCGCTGGATTTTATCGACAACACTCCCCCTCCGATCTGCGTACGGGGGATCCACGTATCCCGAATTGGTTTCTTGTTTCACGCGATCGTTCGCGATTGTGTCGTTCGCCTGGCAATCATTGGTTAATTAGATTCGCGCTGCGCGCTCTGATCGAATCGAGGCGGTGTTTCGGAGGTATTTTCGGACGGAAGGGTGGCTGCGAAATAGGGAATCGGTTAATTGATCGTGAGTATGATCGACAGTGGAACTTAACCACCCTATAAGTGCTATAGAAAGGCTGTTTTAATTTCAATATGTATCTAATTATTATCTTTCAAATTTCGTTTGCTCGTCGGAGATAAGAATTGTCAGGTGCTGGATATATTGACATGATAGAATTGATATTTTAAAAATTTAGCGTAATATTTTTAAAAACATTCGTCCGTAGCCTCACGATTTTATTGGATTTAATTCTTCCATGATGTAATTATTTCAGTCCCTCGTTTGATTTTTGATTGAGTAATTTGATATCGAGGTGTTCTTTTCAGTTTTTTAGGAAGTAAAAGAAATAGCAGTTTTAAGAAGTTAAGGGTGCAAATTGAGTTGTAATACAAATCTCTCAATGCTAATCATTTTTTCCCCAATTTTTTCAATCATAATCATGACAGTTGCGTCTCGTTGGAATGATTAATGAAGTTGTAAAATGTTTTATATAAAAATGTTCTTTACTAGTACGTGTTTCAATACTTTTGTTAGCCACTATATAACGACCCGTTGGGGCTGAAAGTGTCAAAAAGATTGAAATATTTCGAACCTCAAAGATTCTAATATATTCGCTCCCCTGCGAAAAATATAAACGTAGATCGACGGACAAGCTGACGTTTTTCTCACGAATTTTTCTATTGTTTCCACAATTAAGATGTCCTTTGTGATGAAAGATTGATCAGTGTATTATTATTCAAACCACAGATTTTCTCCATAGAATCCCAGCAATATCGCTTTGTTGCCGGCGTTGATCGTTGATTTTCAGCAGGAATTCGCGAGACAGAAGTTCGTCGTGGCCGATGAATATTCCGGGCAGCATGCCGGCAAGCCGGAAAGGCGGGTTGAAGATCGCAAGGTCGGTCAGTGCACTCTCGAGTCGTGTATGTACGTGCGATACGACCGATCGTTGACTCCGAATATAGCGTGGAACGAGCATCGTCGACGATCCCCTAACCTCTATTACCAACTCGATGGAATATCGTTTTATTATTTTTACTCTGTAACCAGGTCACTTTCTAATCGCCGTTATTAACGGGCACGGTTTTCATGTGCCGAGCAACAAAGTTTAACTTCGCTGGCTAAATTTGGCTGAGAAACTTTAAGTGCCTCTCGAGAGTGATTTATATCATCCGTCGACGAAAATTAGTTTTGAAACACTCTATAAAACCACATACTATCGCAGGTAACTAACTGAAGGTTTCCTACCTTATTAATAATATAACCTGATCAAATACAGCGGAATTTTGAATATTGAATCTATAAAACAGTGTAAAACTATGTAACACTCTTGCACCTCGACAAATTTGATCGATAGTGTTATATCTACGTACGTGTGTAATACACTGACTTATTGTTCTCGAGAAGCGAGAAAAAAATTGATAGTAGAAAATGTTCTTTCTACTTCTCAATCCTTTCTATGTTAATTGACAAACGCTGTGCAATAATACATAATCGGATATCTCTTTTCCTTTTGCACTTCGTAATAACCGCGTACTCTTTAGAACGGTGTCTCGGCGCGTAATTCGAAGAAGTAATTAAAGCCCGTTGGTTTCGCGAGGGCACTCAAATCCCAACGAAACGATTCAGCCGAACATCGGCCAAAGCTCTGTCAACACGATGGCACTTCTTCTTCAGACGATAATTTTCTCGGCAACGGAGAGACCTTGGCTGGGACGAGCCGAAGAAAAGAGGGTCGATCTTCGTGTCCGGAGGGGTGTAAACCCTCAGTGTTCCGTGTAAAGGGTGGAGAGGGAAGAGGGAGTGAAACGTCGACGGACTACAGTGCAGTTTCGTCTTTCCGGTTGTTTCCCTTCGTCCGTGAAACGAGTAACCCGCTTTTCGAGACACCAGGAACGAGAAGAGAGAAAACGGCGGAGGAACGAAAATCTGCGAGACGCCCCGAGGAAATTTCCTGCCGTCTCTCTGTCTATCCGGCTCTATTCCACAGTTTCTGCAACGTTTTCCGCTCGTTCATTTGCGTCGCCCACTTTCACGCCCCTCTTTTACGCAATCTGTCCGCCACCGCTTCTTCCATTTTTCGAGTAGCATTTACTTTCTTCCTTTCTCTTGCACCTCCCCCTTTTTGACGAAGGTGTTTCCACTTGAAAGAGAATAAAAATTTCGATCTTTTTCTTCATTTTTTCCTTAAAGAATAATATTTCAAGAACCGTAGATGTATCTCGAAGAAACGACTTATTCAAATGGCGTAACCTATTTCTCGCTGCCGCTGATGGGAAAGAAAACAATTTTCAATACTGCTACTCAACTCTTTCGAATTTAATTTTTATTCTGAGGGCCGATTGCTTTTATTCTAAGGATAGACCAACTTCTCAATTTCATTATACGATCCGTTCGTTGTCTTGAAAACTATCCTCTCTGGAAGTTTGACATTTTGTTTCAATCGCGGAACGGATACCTAATTCGCAGCGATAAGTCTTCGATTTGTAAAGAAAGGCGGAAGACACCGGAGACGTGTAGCGTTTGGCGTGGTAAACGAGCGCGAGGAGTTTATGAGAAGAACGGTTCGTGAGATTTCGAGGTACGAAATAGCAGGTTGGGAAAGTTTCGTCCAATTCGTTCTTGGTGGAAAGTTTTATATGCAAAAGTTCGAGAAACTGCTACTATCGCGGAACAAATACTTTGCTCTCCTCCATCGAATTTCTTTTCCAACACTTGCGAATTCTTTTCTCCGCTAATATTACTCTTGGAGTAACAGCAATATAAATCAAGTAAAATTTTATAAATTAAATACAAACGTACCGTTGTTACCTCTGTTCAACACGAGCTAAAGAAATGTTTGCACAGTAATTTACCGATCAATTAATATTTTTAATTTCAGTTGCTTAAATAAGAGAATTCTCCTCCCACTATTTTTTCTTTACATTTCAGTTTCATATATTAAATTAAATTAACAAATAAATTTATTACATGGAATTTAATTTTTAGAGATTAGATCGATAGATGGTAAAAAAAAAATCTGAAATGGTCTCTCTATTAATCGCAAGTTAAACAATTTTCCTCGTCGAATTTAATCTAAATGATCACGAGAACATCTAAAGAAAGACGTCTAAAGAAACTACACATCACAAAACAGCGTCAGACAATAGCAACACTGAAAATCCTGAACGCAATGTGCGAGATGAGAGAACCTCTAAAAACAGAGAGAGGCGCCGCTGTCGAACCAGATCCAACAAGTACCGAGGCAATTAATTATTCCAGGAGAAGTGGAAGCGGGTAGAGCAGCAGAAGCACGTCGCGATATTCCAGAGAATAATCGCGGCACGGTAAGACGGCCCGTGGAAGCGGAGTTACACGCTTCCAGACTTTCTTATCTGAAAATGTCCGTGTAAACTCGTCGGGCGGTGAAGCGTATGCACGACGCTGTGCCAGCCACTCGCTCTGCCCTGGCTCTGGGTATTCCTGCGGCCACGTTGGAATACCAAACATCGGCGCGAACTAAATTGCTATGCAAAGTTTATCTTCAGACGTCAGCCAAAACGGGCGTGTATCGCTCCTTATTTCCTACACGCGGGCCGGCTTTTAAAGTCGACGCGTCGGCCAGACCCCCGGATGACTTCCGCCGCCGCTCTTTGCGCACTTGCAGCGTTACATAAGCGACCGCGATCACTTTCTAACTCCCTCTCTGCGATCGAGTCACGATCCACGGGGATTTTCTCCCCGCCAATCCTGATCTCGAGGCTCTATTCGCTGATTTATGCGTATCGAATATGATCAAGTTTAACCACTTGCGCTTGGCTTGACTGATTGCGGACCATAACGAGTGATCAAAACGTATACGATAATTCGTCGCTTTCTTTCTGAACTCGTCAGCGTATCATTGGATAGAGATTATTGAGATGTAATAATAAATTTATTATTTGTTTTGCCTGGACTGTACTTAAATATACTTAAAACTGAGAAAATATTGCAGTTTTGGGACAAAATTCCAGCGCAAGAGATTAACACGTTCGCGAGTGATGATATTGCTCTTTATGTGTTGTTAATGTCACAATGGTGAAAGAAGTTGTACATGAAAAATTTCAGCAGAAATAGAATATTTCTAAAAATTCTGTTTTCTAATTTTCTAGAAATTGTGGTGTCTATCCTGTGAGGTAAAAAAAGATGGGTAATTGAATTTAACGATTAAATGTCCTTTGGATATACACGGGCAAATATTTTGCAGTTACGATGCTTTCTATAGCTGGTACCGTTTACTTATCCTTCTTCAACAATGTATTATATTATTCTTGCTTCTATTATCGAAGTCTTTCCAATATCAATAACCACGGTCGTATTCCTCAAACCTGAAATTCCTGAAACGAAAGCAGGAAAATAGAATTCCAATTTAACGGCACTCCTCGCCAGCTCGTAGTATTAGCTCGAATTTTGGTTCATCGGACAACTGGCAGAAGTTAATCTCGAATCCCGCAGAAACGGCTGTGAATCCGAGATATCTCCTCCGAGCACTTCGCCTCTATTGTGAACGATTTCACGGTGATTTTTACGCGTTCCTCGGAACACCGGTTGAAAATTCCGCCTTCCCCTCGAGCAGAATGCTAATTACCAAGTCGACCAATAGTCGTTTGGTCCGTTCTTTCAAGAGTTCGCCAGCGCGGATTGGACCGGTGTCGCATGCATTATCAGCTGGTCGTTATCTCGGCTGTTTTTCCAACCGGGCGCTGACGACACGCGAGACAACCATATCCTCGTGCCAAATTACGTTTCACGCCGGTTTCCGTTCGTGAATTCAACCCGCCGGCCTTTCGTCTTTCTCGTTAATTGTTCGACTCGTCGGCGAATTCAACGCGTCGTCGCCTAATTGCCGTCTATTATCGTCTCTTAAACGGGCTTGCGCGCGAAAATCATCTTTTTAGAGGCAAGCAAACGCGGTATACTACTCGTCTCTCTCATCTTTCTTTCCTGCTGTTTTTTTTTTTTTATCTCTGTCTTCACTCTTTTTTGTCGGTTTCTCTATTCTTGAGGAACATGTACTTCATTCTCTTTCTTTTTTTTGGATAACATAGCTTCGTCCGTCTCGTCGAACGGTTAAAAGAGATGTTACGACGCGACGACGCTAATGGGCAAACAGTCTTTTTACATCGCGAGGCAACGTCGGCATTATCTTTTATTTTCGCGCGTTGCTCTTTCGCAACCGATGCCACTTTCGCAACCACGTCTCGCCTGTATGAATAATTCGTGTGTACTGTACGAATAAAATTCACCGTACAATTTGAGGTTTCTGACGTCGTAACGTCACGGTTTTCAAATTTGTTTTATACAAAATGTTAATCCTTTTTTATTTGACGCGGACAATTGGTGTTACAATGGTCGTTTGAACCATTTTGGGTTTCGAGAATGATTATAACAATGATCTACGATATCCAGTTGTAAAGTTTATTAGAATAACGATAATTAAATAAAATTAGAGTCGGATAGTTGGAATAATGATAATTATAAAGTTAATCAGAATAACAATTACAATTTTACCTGCTCAAGCGTCTGATTCGTTTTTGTACCGAGCAGATGTAGCATGGTGAAGTTTTAATTAGCGCTTCGAATAAACTCCTCGCCGATTGAATCCATTTATTTGAATGTAAGCTCCCGTTGCACGAACGAAAAATCATAGATAATATGGAAAATCAATGAATCGTAATTACAATTATCTCCCATAACAGTTCAAAATCAGATAAATGGAGCTGCAATACATGCTCGCCGTATTTTAACAAGCTGTTAAAATTAACAATCTGATTCTACCTTCTTCGTAAAGAGATTGTGAAAAATATATTTCTATCAGCAGTTAATTTAAAAGAATATTCAACGTGGCACGAAAGAATTGAAAGCCTTGGCAGACGCTATATTTTACTATTTATAGTGTTTGGGATTTGGGATTTCACAGTGGCTGCAGTACATGGTAATATACGTTCCATAAAAATCGAGGCCAAGAGCCTTGAACGTGGAATTACATGTACATACATATGTTCCCGTAGTAATACGTCTCTCGTGAGTTAAAGCTGGAAGCCTCTTACGTAATATTTTCATCTTTTCGACATCTTATCTGCTTTGTCGTACATTTTATCTCGGGCGGATATAATGCCGTATAAATATCTCCACTTAATTGTTTCCTCTCATTTACGTATTCCCTCTCGTCAATAAATAACAATCGCAAAATATTATCAAACGAAATTGTTCGCCTGCACACTACCTATCGCTCGTCTCACGTCGATTCGGAAAGAAAAGAGGAAAAAGAAATAGTGATGCGTGTCGTAATTTTTGTGCAAGTCGAAAGCATATCAAACACGACGCGTTAACCATTCACGGTCGAAGGCCAAGATATTCCTGCATCAGCAACGCCTCCGTCCAGATCCATTATTCATTCCCTCCCTCGAGCACGAAACCGAGCGAAACACAAAATTTCGTTAATCGTCGTCGATGTAATTCTATTCGATCCGATTTATATAAAACCTACGCGCGTAGGTTTGTCGGCCGAATATTCCGGCACACTTGATACACGTGTCACATATTTTTCTGGCTAAATAGATGATAGATGTTATTCACTTTTTTTACTAAAATACTTTAGGCAAGATCAACCCCCTAAACATATAAAATATAACTCAAGTGAGAGATTCTTTAATCTAATTTTGAAGATCATATCTTGCATGATATACATTGATGTACATATTGTTGCGTGCCAATCTGACCTCGACGTATAAGAAGCAGATCGGTGGCTTGCTGCCTTTCAATGTTAATGAAAGTCAGTTGGTTCAATGGAGAGTTGTTTTGGGGTTGGATTGGTATGATTGAGGAATGTAGATTGTCATAAGAGAGAGCTTGAATTCGTAAAATGATTTGAGTGAGTTTGATAGTCGAACCGTGAACTGTCGTACGTTGATGGGTTGCTCCGGAACTTCTTTCTCCTGCCGTGGAGGAAATAGTGGATCTGAAAGTTTTATTCTTGGCTCGATGAATTTATTTTTCGCATCTCTTTTTTCGAGTTCGTTTGTGATGGGGACCATTGCAATGAAGAAACTCACCGAGCCTTGGGCCGAACACATATACATACATCAAACAGATATGTTCACTTAAATATAGATCGATTATAGATTCGATTATAGATCTTCAAAGGCTATTGATAACAGCAGTGTAAATAAAGAAGTGCATGACAAAAGTTTTTAGCAGATAACGTTAAATAATTATGCCCGAAATTAATAAACAAATGAACGAGTAATCGAGCATTATTAATATTCATGATGAATTAATTTATCAAGACTCATGACCATTCTGAATACAAATCTTTTTTACATATAACGTACAGTTGTTTCAAAATCGAAACTGATATGTCATAACTCCGAAATCTGTTCCATATTTTAGAGCGATTGAGATATCTTCATACATATGTGGTTTCTAACCACATCCTAAACGTTTCCACACATTTAATGAAAATATCAAGTATTCACCACAGAACTCTCTCGAATGTCGCAGGTGTAAAGTTACTTCTTGTTTCGATGTCAATTTGCCAGACCATTTATGTCCGATTTATATTATAAAAAAACAGCAAACGATTAATATTTTTAGTTAGATTCGCAACTTTTATGACGAAAGAACGTTAATCATTTACTTTCCACAATAACTGGCCCCTACAATAATCATCTGACAAATGGAAATTACACAAGAAAATCAACTGTCTAAATACTTGTGGACGGTGGTGTGTACATTCTGTCGAAAAGCGAGAAGCAAGATCAGACGAAAGTGAATGTCGGGCAATTATCAGACTGATAACCGGCCGTTAATTAAGCCGAGACGTTCCATTACACACGGACATATCGCGTTAAGCATTTTAACGACGCGAGTATCCACCGAATTAATAGCCCCTTAAAATTCGAGTATGTTGTTCCTCGACTGGTGATTGATTCGGTTACGGTCTCGTTATCCGAGTCTCGGTTGTCTCTAATTGCCGTCGTCGGGCAAGTGTTGCTCTCTTTCTCGTTTCTGTTCCGTCAGCGAAACGCGGCCGCGACCAATGACACCAACGTTCGTGCCGTTTTGCAAAACAATATCGAGAATCCGCCTAATTGAACGTCCTGGCAATTCGCATTCGCGTCCCTCCGCGTCATAATGGATTATATTATCCGGCTTAATCCGGCGAAAAGTTGTATATACGGCGCTCCGTGCTCGGCGTAGGATTACCGTAAATCTCACCGCGGAGAAATCGAGGAAATTCCGCGAGAGAAGTCTGCGATGTTGTGTAGCTTGTTGCCAGGAATTGACTCGTTCGGATTGTACCGATTCATTTTCTTGGATTCTACGCTCGAACATCGATCTAAGACACACTTTTTTTTTTTACTGAATCATCGATCTAACACAAGTTTTGTTTTTTTTTTTTTTTTGTTTGGAATGAATTGATAGTGAAGACAATATGTTATATGTTGTACAGATTGTCGTGGTTCGTATGTCCAGTGTGCAATTTGTGGAATAAAGAATGCTGCACTGGATTTAAGCAATTCGTTCTCTTATTTTAGACTGTCATTTCATTTTATTTATTTCACACATCTAGAGTATCGGTCCGTTTCCTTCATTTTGTGTTATTTATATTTCTTATCTAATCTTGTTTATCCCTCAAAATACCACGTTTTCTTCAAATACAAAAATAAATTTACACTTTCGATAGAATATTCTTCGCGTCTCCGTGTTAATTTGACAAGAGGATCAAGTAAGAAGATAAAGCTAAAGAAAGATAAAGTAAGGAAAAAAAGATGGTCTGAACGATCATCTGTTGAGAAATCAACATTTTACGAGGGAATAACGAGTCAACGCATCATTGGAAAATTGGATGATTTTCAAAGTTTCTTTAAATTAACTCATTTTGCGCGCTGAAGATTTTCCATTGACGAGTTAACTCGTCGTATCCGGTTATGAGATGAAGGATGTAGGATTGGAAAATGAGATTGCAAGCATTGTTCAATAAAGAAACTATTGATACGATCAAATGTAAAGATCTTATCGGCGATGTAGGCTCCATACGTAGATAATAATAGCGTTCCCACGCGTGTCCGTGAGAGAATTGTTTTTTTTTTTCTTTTTTTTTTAATAAATCGCTTTCTCTTGTGTTCCAGGTAAATTCACGTTGGATTACCAGTTGCTTTCTATGAATCGGGCCTGCATCAGTTTCGGGTAATGCATTAATAATCATTGGCTCGTTAGTAATTTAACAACTCTCCAAATAATTGGAGAATCGTTCTCTTGCACAACGCGGATTTGCATTACGCGAATTGTTCGAACAATTGTTCCGTATCAATGCAATAAATATCATAGAATTCTCCAATTGTTTCGAATAACGTAGCAAATAGTATGTAAAATATGCGTCTCTTGACAGAAATGAGGAATAAGCTAAAGTCAGATTAGACTATCGATCTATTAATCCGTTGCCAATGCGTGATATATTTATGTAAATTTATATTTTCACGAGTAGGTATCGTTAAAAAATTGGAATTCAGATAGAAAATGATTTTACAGCCCGTGGACATTGAATTAGAATCGACTGAGTTTCTCGTATTTGTAGGATTAATTGTTTCGAAGGGTTTGAACGAAGTTTAATTTCAAGTTTCGTCAATTTATTGTTAGATGTTCGTCTTTTATATGCCTAGTGTACACGACATCTTATTATTATATTATTGAGTATTTATTCTGAGAATGATAGAATTTTCGTATATTGTGAGTTTAAATTACAGGGAATATGCAATTGTGAGGCTGCTCCCTCTTAATCGTTAAAATTGTGCGGTTCTATAAAGAAAAATTGAGAAATTTTGTTAACGTTTGTGTAAATGTGTGTAGTACTATGTATTGTACTTCACACTTGCACAACATTTCAAGTTAATAAAATCTGTCATTAAACTACAGTTTAGACTCTTCAATTTTACAAAAAAAAAAAAATTATAAGAACATGAAAAATTACGAGCGATCTTGATTCAATGACCAGAAACCACAACGTATGTGTTACGTTTTAAACATTTTATACATATCGCTTCGTTTCTGCCTTTTCCAAATTTCTGCAAATAAAAATTCGCAGACCGGTAATTGAACGATTTCCTCGAATTCGAAATGGCTCAATTGTCCGCGCAAAGACCATGAAAAGAGGGGAGTAAAGAACGCAAAGAACTGGAAG
Organism: Frieseomelitta varia; assembly: GCF_011392965.1. Taxonomy (NCBI): domain Eukaryota; kingdom Metazoa; phylum Arthropoda; class Insecta; order Hymenoptera; family Apidae; genus Frieseomelitta; species Frieseomelitta varia. The sequence continues at coordinate 205,747 of NW_025110215.1, read as the reverse complement.
AAGTTCTGTTAATTGCATTGGTTACGGTCTCGTTGTCTCTTTCTTCTTTAAGCCATCGATTGGTCATCGGGATCGGGGACGAGGCTGATTATTTCGATGCAAATCGTTGGAAATGATTTATTCGCGGACGGATGAAAGGAAGCTGCGCGCTCCAGCCGTGAAAGAGGTAGATATATATACAAGAGAGAGGCGGAAAATCGAGGGAAGCCGGAGAAGCGAAGAAGGAACGGCCGAGTGCAAGATTAAACCGAGTGCAAATATTTAATTAAATCCGACGAGCGCGCATGCCTGGCGGCGGCAGTTTACGGCCACCGTCGCGTAATTTCTTCTCTCGGTGCTCGCAGTGAAAGTGAATGCGCCTCGATGCAATCTGCTTTCGAATGAATCGAGAGTGCGTAAAGAAAGTGTCGTTCTTCGTACACCGATTCTCCCTTCTTGCCTCCATGAGTTTCTTTAAACCGTTCAAATTCGTTTCTTCGAATTGTCCGAGTGATTTTTTCCCCCTTCGGGTATTTGAAAATGTACATTAAGTATTAACAAGCAATGGATACCACGCATTTTGTCCTCCAGAAAGGAATTTTCAAAATAATCGTCGTCGTTTGACTATCTCTCCGTTTGATCTCTGGGTGAAATATCTGAGTTTCTAAAATGAAGGAAGAAAAACAACTTGTTCATAAACTTTCCAAAGTGCTCGATGTCATCATCAAGATGTCAAAATTGTACAACCTCAGTTTACAAAACTTCATAACGCATATATATCCTAGATAAAAACGTACAAAAAGGCTATTTTAGAATTAAAAGGAAATATAGAACAATCAGGCACAATTTGCTTCACAATGTATTGCTTGATGCAGCTAGAAAAGAATACACGATGGGCAAGTAGACAAAGAAATAGCTGCCAACATGAATTTTCAGAATGCAAATCAGGAATATTGATATAAATTAGTAGATTGCATTTACTAATATATACGTGCTTCCATAGCTTCTTTTTTTTATTGTAATGTAACATCTTATCAAAATTAAACGTATCGTTGGTTTCGGGTGATGGAAAAGAGATGACGAAACTCCTCGCGTCTGGAAATACTCCGCTTTGAGAATGTCGCTCCAAGACTAGACTCGTTTCTGTGCGAGATTCGAGCACGGTCCGCTTGATTCGAGTAGAACTCACTGGGATCCTATGACGTCTAGAAGCTCTCGCCGTAGTCTAGCAGACAATAGTCGGAGTGGCGGTAAACTTTTCGAGGGAATCGCAAGTAACTGGAAGTTCAGTTCGCGCCGGGGTGGATGTTTCACCGGGCGGAGGAAGAAATCGTCGCGTTTAAATCTCGCGGCGCGCGGACGTTTGCTGGGTCACGCAATTTGAAAGTTAGATTGCTTAAAGCGCTGTTTGAGGTTAGTCAAAAGAGCACACCGGGTTATCTACCGTCGTTGCTCGTTGAAATTTAATCAACGAAGAGGGAGGGTCTACTTTTGTTGATGGATCGTCAATCTTACCGATCCTCCAGACAGTTCAATCGAAGAGTGCTTGTAGAAAATACTGCGAGTGTAACGTTAAAAATTTTTTCAGCAGACAGTCAGCTTTAAATTTACAAAATTGTTGATTCGTTCTTGGTTACTAAATGTAACTAAGAATTTAATTACGAAATTTCGCATATTTTTTGAACTAATGTACTTGATTTTATGAAAGCGAAAATTTTGTTATCTTTATTTCTCTGTTATAGAGAAAATTCCTAAAACGTAATTTCTCTAAAATAATGTTCTTTTTTATTTTCAAGTAAAAGACGCTGGAAAATTAATTTCGACTGAAAAATTTAATATTTCTTGCACTTACAGTGTTTTCTTACAATTAAGGTTTCTCTACAATGAGAGAAAGTAGTAGTTTCTCTACGTTGGACTTTATTTATGTCACAATATATAAAAAAATATTTCTTTATGAAAAATTTTCAAACTGATCTTGAAATATCAGTGAAGGATTCGGTGAAAACCAACGGAATATCGATTAAGAATGAATAACATTCGAGTGACGGCGTATATTTTACGAAGTTTATCGATCGAGGGGGGAAACCTGGCAGGAACCGGCGCAAGGAGGAACATCCCTCCTTAATCCCCGGCCCAGGATTCTAATATCCATTAGTCCACTTGACGTCCAGCTAATCTATCTCACGGTCGTTTTCTCGATTTGCATAGCTCGCTGGCTTTCTTCCGCGGCAGACCTCGTTTGTCTCGTTCCGAGAAAACTGCGATTCGATCGTACATCACTAGTTTCGATATTTCTCCAGCCAACGATAACTGACCTAGCTCGCATAATATGAGAAATATAGCTCATCGAAGACGAATAGTATCTCCTTGCTACGTACTTGTGTCGTCCAGGTTTGTCAGAAATTGCTAACGAAAAAGTGACAATCCTCTTCCCAGAGAATTTGTTACGCTCCTCACTCCGTGGCTAAATTCTTTTTTTTGTTACAACGTTTTCCTAGACATCTGCTGGGATTTCTCAAGTTCATTGGAGACTCGGTCATAGATCATGGAAAGCTAAATTCTAACGGGTTCTTCGATTTTCACTAATGATCCTACGAGTTTCAGTACTGTTAACAAATATTTGCGTAGATTGCCAATATCCTATACGATAAATCATGACAGTTGCACAAGGCAAGCTGGTTAATTAATTATATGTAATACTTATTTAACTTATTTACTTTTGGCAAAGTAAAATACAAATAAAGAAAGACGTACAATGTTCAAAATGCTGAATTATTATTGAATAGAGTTACGTGCCTATTTATTTATGATTTTCGCTTGATTTTGGAAGGAAAGTACTAAATCGCAGAGAAAATCTGGTTAGCAACGGGTAGCAGGGAAAATTAGTGTTATTACAGCTTGAATAAAGGATATTTTCTGAGAGTTCTAAGTGAAGTATTAAAACTGTAAGGGCCAATGACGTTACTGCAGTGTCAGGTGTTTTTCAACAATTGTAAATTCCTAGGAGAATCTTGCTCTTAGCAAAAATTACTTTCGAAAGTGGACGGTCGTTACAGCGTTAAGCTTCATAAATTCGAGAACTTCAGACGTACTGTAATTGTTTATTATTTTACGATCAGCTTTCGAAATAGGTTTGTCGATTGTACAAGGTAACATAAAAAACACGTAACATAACAATTTGTATTTTTGGATTTTTCTTTTTATCTAGTCTAGATGCGAATATCTGAAGCTAACTATAAGCGCGGGATAAATGGCTTTCAATTATCGTACGAATCTTCATACAGACAAATTGTCGCGATTTCACACTCGAATCAGCAGAGGAAGGTGTTCAGAACGTGTACAGACGTTTTCTATTATTCCCTGAAAACTTGTCCTTGGAGATATTACACAGCCAAATCCAAGCGGCACGGAGACGAAAGTTGAGAAATCCTAGACGGTCGATGACTCCCTGCGGAACGCTCGAGGCACTCATATTTGTCGGTGATTCGAGCGATCGGATTCTCTTCTCTCGGCTGCCTCTTCTCTCCATCTCTTTCGCCCTTTGTTCTCCCTGTTTCGAGCTGTTTGCCGCGATTCTATTCGCCTGACGCTCGAAATTTCGCATACTCAGCAGCCTCGAGGAGAGGAACGAATGAAAATCGAGCAGAGGGGTGGAGGGAGAGAATAAGGAAATTCGGGAGAAAAGAGGATGAAATTGTTTCAAACGGGATGCGGTGAAGGGACTTGGAATAAGTAGAATCGCGCTGGGACTCCTAAGACTCGGAACGGATTGTCTAAGCTGGCAGAAAAAATTGATCCCCTTTCTTCATGATCACGTTTCAAGTTCAACGTTCCCCTCCTCCCGGCTTTCTTTTACGATCACGTTGTTGATTGATTCAATCTCTGCGTTATTGAGAAACTAGGGTAAATTTTCTTACAACTACTATCGTAAGTTTGCAGTACAGTTTTTTTTTTTTGTATGATTTATTTGGATATCTCTGATGTCATTTATAATATCCTATAATACCCTTTATAATACTAATAGTACTCTAATTTAACTACATATTCATACATCCGTAATTTGTAAACTTTATCTCATAAGACTATTGTGTTTCAACAATACAAAGTTGCAAAATTTATCTTCTAAACAATTATTTACCTTACTTATAACAATTATCGGATTTTTATGCGTTTGTGAAAAGCTTGGGGTTGCAAAAACGTGTACAACGCAATATGCAAAAATACGTAGAACAGTTGTACAATAGGTAAAAATAATTTTCCACTTTGATTCTTTAATTATTTTTATAAATGTGCAAAATTGAACAAATGTTAAGAATTATTGTTTCTATATCTTATTTATAACAATTGATTTAGGTATCATAGTGGAGCAGATAACTATGACTAACTAATAATCTTATAAACGTAATAAACGAAATTCTGGTTACAGAGGATTAATTAAAAAATTGCCTCAGTATTCGGAGTATCATCTCTTTCGTTTTTACACTTCAAATATGAAGAATTAATTAAAATCTGCAAAAAAATTCCAATATCCCGTCTGTCTGCATGACTGACATCCTATTACTATCAATTTCATTGATTCCGGTCAGATAAATGTTGGTCCTTTTACCGACAATGTCGTTTGTCCGACTATGTCGTCTTTTTCTACTTACACAGTCGCGTATCTTTCACCGACGATGGCTTCAGTCTGACCGTATTATCCTTTTCTACTTTCATGATCGTCGTTGATATTAGAACTGTGTTTTCGTTTTTAAACAATTAATTGTTGCATTTGCATTGCGTCTTCTTGCCGAAATCAAAATCTTAATTCGATGATCAAATTCATTCTTTTACGTTATTCTAGCAGAGTAAGTGAAATAGCAGTTACACGAAAGTTGATATAAAATATAGGAAATAATTTACGTGAATTTCAAGTATTTAAAGAAGAAACAAGAATTCTAAACTATGTTCTTTTAAATAAATGTAAGAAATCTTTCCAATATTTTACAAGCATTCTAATCCTATCAAAATCGAATGAATTACGACTCACGAAACGTCCAGAATCTTTCTTCCCCTGTTTTAATTATTTATTATTCGACAGATACGTCTTCTGTGACTAATTGTGTACAGCTGTCCATTTTAGTAAACATCTCCTGTAGAAAATCTGCGGACGTTCCACGGTTCTTTGCCAAGAAATGGTCGGAGAAGCTAGCATTAAGACAACAAAATCTCACCCGGAGTAATCGCTAAAGCAAAGATACTCGCATACGAGCTGATCAAACACAACGAAGCACACTTTGTATAAACGATAAACTTCATATGCAAATACTCCCATTCTCCTCTTTCACTAAATAGACAGTACCAACTTTCTCTCTCTCTCTCTCTCTCTCTCTCTCTCTCTCTCTCGTTCTCTCTCGTCTTCGCTCTTCGTTCCATTTCTCGAATCTGCGCGAGCTTCTCAGCCTTGAATCATCCGAACGGATTGTTTCAAAACCGGGATAGAATCGCGATTTTCGAGACCGATTGGTCAGTGCTTCGCGCCCCAGTGAAAAACGAAGAGAATGAAAGGGAACGAGGGAACATCTGGCTGCGTGGGACCAACCAGACGAATGCACAAAGTAAAATGGCACGCGCAACAGGGCAAGACGCGAGGCGAGGCGCCGCTAAATGGGTGAGGCATTGTTTTCCGCTCGGCCTTGAATCTAATTATTCCGCTGGAAGCCGGCTTTTGCACAGAGTCGGCGGTTGTATCCGTTGTGCGCGTCATTTCTGCATAGTCAGGATGCCAAACCCCTTTTGTTGCTGACGCGGATGATCGGTTTGTTAAGCGATGATGCATTACATTTTCGTGCGATGATTCGAAGGAGGACGGGCTCTGATTGTTAGATTTACAATTTAGAAAAGCTTGATAGCTGGAAAATTGGGGAAATGTTGAAACTTAATTACCATAGATGTAGCTCGTCTGATACTAATTACGAAACGATTCTTTTTTCCTGCTGAGAAAGGTCCTAAGGATAGAAACTAGGAAAAATAATACTCTGGAAGAATCGAAATTATAACTGAGTTATAGTACGTATCTATTGATAATCTTAATTTATGGCGTTATTTCGATTCTCATAACTTTGAATCCTCTACTATGTATCTACGTAAATAACCCTCGATTAACATTCTGATGCAACTCAACATAATATAATATAATAATATGATAATTCAGTGTAACATACAGTAACATAGTATAAGACAATTATAAAATACTTATCCTTATACCATTTTTTATTCTAATCATTGGCAGATAATATTTCATAATAGATATTTAAAATACTCTGTTCTAGTCTCATTTTCGGAATTGTCAAACCATTCGAACTCTTCTGACATTCTTCAGAGGCATGTTGACAAAGTTTCCTTTCTTTACTTTTTCTTTTGAACCATCTTAATATCTCAGCGCCTAAAACGCCAGGGTTTTTACGCTGACCGCGTTTCCGATGCGCAATTCGCGAACGCCAATTATAAGCAACGGACGTTGATGACAAGCGTCGTTTCACGTACGATTTACGCGCAGTGGTTCCACGGTTCACGTTTTACGACGCTCGGCCAGCCACCAGCTCCAATGAATTTCCCCCGTTTCATCAGAGGCACATTTATCAAGCGTTCTTCGAGAATCATTCTCCGCCGTGTTGACTCCGGGACCTCGTTATTCTCGTCGATTGTTTCCTTGGCAAGTCATGCCTTTAACTGCGATCGTCCCTTCTGCGTTTGTTCCATCACGAACAAAAGTAGAGATTACTAAGCTAGAAGTTCTGTTTCTTTTTTCTTTTTTCTTTTTTTTAAGTCAGTTAAAACGTCAGTTAAAAAAATGATCGACATATAGCTTATTTGAATGTACATCACAACATTATAGACACGCTCTGAATTTTTGCACATTTGAAACTCGCATCTTTAGAAATTCGTGATTTAATAATAAAATAAGAAAAATTGTTAAAAATGTTCTACGAAAGTTTATACACAAGCTTCACGTCCCAAGCATTGTGTCTTATAAATATAATACTACGAGCAAAAATACTTAAATTTATAAAGTCCCAAAGGAGAAGGATCGATCTGTCGCGTTGTTTACGTTAAGTAATCGACGATAACCACGATCGTTTACCAAGGCACGAATATTCTGGAAAATCGGTGATAAATTACCATAAAGCGGGAGCTCGTCGGCGCTGCATTTAATAAGTAAATCCGTGTAGTTCATGAAGAATTCATGAAGGCGTCGTTACGCCACAGAAACGCGCTCGCGTCTGCATCCGCGCGAGGATGAATCGCCGCCGCGCGAATCGTTGATTCGGACTTTTACGAAAATTTCGTCGTACCGTAATTCTTTGCGCGATTGCGTTTATTTGTACGCCTGTAATAATCGTAAATTTCCCTTTACTCGTGAGAGAGAGAAAGAGAGAGAGAGAGAGTCAAGAGATCTCCATAACGGCGTGGCTCGTTCTCGACGAACCTTACGTAGTCAGCATAATTTTTAGTAATGGTACGTACATTTATTTATCGACTTATCTGTTCTTGTAGAGAGATATTTTTCGGTCGAAGAGCTGCTTTTGTTCGTCACTAGTTCACGAAAGTACTTTGAACGTTTCTAGAAAACTTTACTACAAATGGCGTGTATTGTACAACGTTACACGAAGGTAAACTTGGAAAATTTGTAGAAAATTTCAAGACAACTTTCTCCTGTTCATATTGCGATGTGTGTTGATATTTTAAAATTACTACTAGTGATCAAACTTGAAACCGATCTGAAGATTGGTACGTGAAAATGAGGAGATTTATTTGAAACATATGTTTAATGAACAGTGAGTATTTCTGTAATCTCTGTGATATATAATGTCTTAAATCTTTCCAATCTTGTAAATTTGCCAACATAATCGTAAATGTTTTGTATAGCAATTTTACACTTTAAAAATTCCTGTAGATATATAAAACTGGCTACATATGTTTAAATATTTTCGTGATCTTCGGCTTTAGAGCTCTCATGTCGATAGAGGGTGGACGATAATTATACAACAGATTTATAAAATAGTCTAATTACATTCGTAAAGGATATGTCCGCGCTTTTAAACACATTCGTGATGCTTTAGCCTGAAGTAGTCCGATTGTTCAATTGGCGAAAAGTTTCGAAAAAAGGATCGCGATGATGGAACGCAGTAAAGGGAGATTATAAAGAAATACGCGAGGCTGCATCAAGTTGTAGCATTTAATTTGAAACGGTGATCCCGGCTCGTTGGTTCTTTACACTCACTTTTCATTCTTGCTTGTTTATTTCGCCTCTTTTATATTCCGAGTCCGCGCTTCATCTCGTTGACCTCTCTGAAGCTTCTCATTATCTGGCAACAAAATTGCACCGACGTAAGTAAACGTATACCTTCTCGTAACCCAAAACTTTACATCGGTTTTCCGGACGTGCTCGCGCCGCTTTCCTCCTTTATTTTAACCGGTACACGCGACGAGAGCTTCGCTCTAGCATTCATAATATCGCCACATTCATTTTTCAAGAACTCTTCTGAGGCAACGTCGCATATGTACACACGACGGAGAAGAAACTGGTACCAAAATCCAAATTTTTCAACGCGCCGCTCGTTAGGCAAATAGTCCACTTCTCGAAAATTTATGATTAATTCTACGAGTGGAGTAAACGGCCACTCATGGAGAAATGAAGATGAAAGGTGTACACAACGCAGAGAGAGAAATTTTTATGCATTTCGTGCATTTCAGAAACATCGCTTAAATCTTTCAAAACGTTCCTCTGTTAATTTGTAAAATTCGTACGAGAAGTTGAAAAGTTGGTGTGCTTGATTATTCTAAAATGTTCTTTTCCTTTTAATTTCAAAGTTTCGCTCACTCCGAACGAGAAGTTACTTTGATCTTTATGCCGAATAATATTTGCTGATAGTCAGGATCTCTATACTTTGGATACTTTATACATTTGTATATTATTGTGTATCATTGGCTTTTCGAATTTCACGTAACGGGCAATGCAGAAGCGAGTGGAATCGAGTCGGACGACTCTAAGCGGTAAAGAAACATCAGTGAAAAATGTCACGAAACCGATCGAGTATTTAAACGTAAGGAAAACGTAAGTGGAAATGGCGTGATACCGTGTCTGTTTCGCGTTGTCGCATCATATTAAGTAACCTCGCGGAAAGATTTACTCATGAGGTGGGCGAGCAACTTTAAAACCGAGAAGTTTGCGTAGTTAGGAGTTTTCATTACGATATCACCGGTACTCGCGCGGCCGGAAGCGTCGCGTAATTTTGGCTCGGCGCTCTTCCGCAAACGTTTCTATCCAGCAGCCGGTTCCCCAAGTTTTCCGTTCCACGCTGTGCTCCGTTTTAATTCCATTTAGACGATTTCGCCCGTCTCTATTTCTCTCTTTCTCTCTCTCTCTCTCTCTCTCTCTCTCTCTATCTCTTTGTCTCCTTTTTCCTCTATCTTCGTCCTCGCGTTTGTTCTGATCTTTATACACGGAGACGAAGAAGCGTTCGTGCGCGGTAAATTTGCGAGTTTGATAGACTAACACACTTATATGTACATACGTACGTACGTTTAAATTTCGCTCACCCGTTTAGCCGAGTCGTTCGTACGCGAGTTATCCTGTCGTTAAATTTTATCGTCTGTTATTAACCTGTGGATGTAATGTTTTTAACTTTTAAAGACGGTTTGAAATAGCTATTTCAATTTTAATTTTTGTTTGAGATGCAAGACGCGCGGAACAGAAATGTGAGCGAGAATGAAAGTTACCAAATGTATGCACAAAAATACAATAGCAAGTTGAGTTAAGTGTAAAGAGTAGAGTGAATAATTATTGCACTGAATTATTCGAGTTATAATTATTTCAGGTGCTTGTTTTATCTTATTCGATTGAACTTGATGAAGCAAGATAAGCCGTGCAATTGAGTTTAAGTTTTTTTCATTTTTAATTAATCACAGATATCTATAAATGTAAATACATTCGATTAAAATTTCCAAAAATTACGAATTGATTTCTAAACTGATTGGATTTAAGTATGTACTAATGGGTGTTCCCATTTATGTTTTAAATATTAACTTGTCAGACTGAATCAAAAACTCCGTTACTTTAATCTTCCCAAAATATAGTAGAATGATGGAGCATTCAAAAGAAGCAATTTAAAATATAATTATTCTTTCGTCCCCAAGATTTCTTTACGTTTCTGGCATCAGACGCGAAAAACATATATTACTTTTTACAAAAAATAAATATTAATATATTTAAGAGAGTTGGTGTGTATTAACCGCGCAGTATAAGTAAATCTAAATAAAGATTGCATTTTCTCAAATTCTCGTTTCCCGTCAACGTTCATCGTTGTCCATAATTCCACGAATTTTTCACATACCAGCGAAACCGCGTCATTAAATTAACATCCGGAATTTTCACGAACGATCTTTCCACACTCGATGGTTGCGGTTCTGCCGTTTTGTTTTACGCTTGTTCAATTTTCCCGGTCGAAACCCATGGCAAGAAAAAAATAAAAAAAAAAAAAAAAGAAAAAAGAAAAAAGAGAAGAAAGAAAGTAGGAAACGGGACGAACAGGGCGTCGTTTGTTCTGCTCGACTCGCAAACAAACGCTTTCTTCGCCCTGTTTTCCGTTTTCGACCCGCCAAATTAATTCGACGTCGTTTAAACGACTGCAACTGCCGCGAGATACCCTCGGGAAAAAAGAAACTACCGTCCATCGGACCGCGAGTTTGCAAGCGAATCAGGAGAAGGTTAACGAGCTTCGGTTCTTTCCTCTCCGCCTTTCAATATTTACTCGTTCGTTTCTTTGCTGCCCCTTTTTTCTTTGCACAAACATCACGTTCCTTCTGTGAACATCGTGTTAAAGAACATACGATTATATCTATCATTATCGAACATGAATGTTCACGCAGAAATTAGATGACGTGCAATGTGCTGGCAGAACTTCGTTTTGGCGATTGAGTTGTAACGTTTCTTTTTTTTTTTTTTTTTAACTTTTAGCGATGCATACATTGTGTCGTTTTAGTTAACACGTGAGTTTTACGTATTTTATCGAAATGTTACATTCTATTGGAGCATGTTATGTAGCATTTAAGTCACTCGTGTCGTTGGAAATTTTTCAATCGATGAAATTTATGTTATTTGAATCATTCCAAAGATTAATATCAATTTTATAATTACCCGATCTCGCTTAAGTTGCGCTTCGAGCGATCTTTTCTTACTCTACTCAGCTCATTGGTTTATTAAAACAAGTATTATTATTTAAAATAAAAATACGATGGAAAGGGCACACAATTCCAAAGATAAAGTAGTTACACTTTAACAATAAATACGTTGAACAACAAGTAATCGTCGGTTCTTGAAATCTTATCTTTCCTCGCGAACGGAACGGTAAATTCAGAAAGCTTTAGGAAATCTGTGAGGATCATTTCCACGATTCTTACGTTTCCCTTCCTTGAAACAGCTCGCGTTTCAGTGCTCGTCCGTCTTTCGTGCAAACGTGCCCGCGCAGCAGGTGATTTAAACTGCAATTCGAATCTCGTGGAGGCCATTCCAGGACAGGATACTTGGCCAAGAGTGAGAGGATGGATAGCGAATGCCTACGCGGTCCCTTATAATATAATTGATTCATTGTGATTCGCCGTGCACGGTCCATGCCGCCGATTCTACCCAATCGTCGAATATAAATTCACCTCGATACCACCAAGTCAGCGATTAATTCGCCTCTGTTGCTCTGATTCCACGGTGTTTCACTGACTACGGAAATAACGTTGTTCCCATACATCTGTGTGGTCGTAAGGAAAAACATCGGTAGCCACAATTCCGAGGAATTTGAATTCATGCATTAATTGAATAGTAGAATATAGGATTTGTGCATTTAGGATAATTGTGTCGTAATAATGTAATTGTATGAAAATGTATATATTGTATAATACGATTAATTGCGACGTGATTAACAGTATCGCGGATGATTCGCAGAACTGAACTATATAACTAAGTAACTATCAACTAGTAATTCAGGACTTTGACTATGCAACAACTTCTCTCTCTTCTTTTTCGACATATTTGTACCTCGAGCAACCTCCTTTCATATCCTCGCATCTTCCGTATTTCTAATTGTATTAATACAATATAATCGTAGGAAAATGTACATATATTATATAGTATGATAAATGGTGAACACTATCGTGGCTGATTCGTAAACTGCATAATTGAGTGTATTAACTAATAATTCATTAGCTTCATAGATTTAATAATGACTCTCAACAACTCTCTCTCACTCTTTCTCTCTCTTCTTCTTTGACAACTAGCTCTTCGACTTATTCGTACCTCAAGCACCCTTTTTTAATACTCTCGCATCCTTCAGGACAGATAACGCTTAGATTAGGTTTAGGTTCAGATCTTTCCCAACGACTGGGTTTTTCTCGCTATCTGGCCTTTCAATCTTACTTGAAACTACACTTGCGCTTGGCAACTGATTGCGGACCATAACGAGTGACCGAACCGTATACAATAATTCGTCGTTTTCTTTTTTCAACTCGTCAATATGCCATCACTGGATAGAAATTATTGAGAAGTAATAAATTTATTATTTGTTTCGTCTGGATCATACTTAAACCTGTGAAAATATTGCAATTTTGAGACAAAAAGAATTCTCGACGTGCGTGGCACGTCATTCCAGCGCAAGAGGTTAAACCTACGTAATTATTTTCGTCTGAATATGCCAGGTGTCTGAACACGTTGCGAGCAAGAGTGTACGTGATACGTATCTACGTGAAATGAAAAAAGGGAAACAGCATTATGCAAAGCGAAGGAGAGTTCTCTTTTTACGTTCGCACGGTAAAAAGAAACACAAAGGAACGTTGTAATAAGAAGAACTGGCGTTGAGAATTTGAAACGATAATATCTCGAAAATGAAAGCACGTGATACGGCGCGAGCGTGCAGAAAACGCGGCCTGGAAGCCGAGGAAGTTCTGGAGGAAGGGTAAAAAAGGGAGGGTGACCAGGAGAAAAAGGGCCGAGCCCTCTGTCTCTTAACTTTCGTCGACGTCCATAAGCCATCGTAGACGTTTTTCCGTCGAGCCCCTTCGGGACTCGTGACTCTGTGTTCCTCTATTGGATTTTGAACGCTCTGAAATTTTATCAAATTTCCTCACGACGGCGAATGACGGCGAAAGAAAGAGAAAAGAAAATAGACTTTTAAAATTACACTTCTTCCAGTACGGATATTTATTTCTTGCCACTTTTACTGTCCGTATTAATTAAAACGTCAAATCTATCGTTGTCAACTCGCTCCAGATTGGTCCCAGATTGTAACTTGTTTTTCTGGTTTTCTGTACCTTGTTCCACGATTGCTCGTTTTCTGGAATTTTAATATCAAGGCCGTGAAGAGAAACTGCAACGCGACAAATTGGGCTAACTATGAACTACTTAATCTTGAAACACTTTCGAACACTTTTTCAATCTTGCAATTGGACAATTAGAAAGTCTTGAAGTCAAGTAACTTGATAAGCACAATCCAAATTTATTATATATTGAGCCAATAATACCAATGTTTTCACCATTGTCATTCGTCTGGATTCATAAAGTTCCAAGACATCGAAGTACATATTTATAATGCTGCGATAAATTTTTACTAAATAAAGTTCTTAACGAGAGATAATCGTTGTGAAATATTTATAGAGATAAAAACCCAGTCAAACTATCAAATTGTTCACGTAACTATTGCGAAGTTCCGCAAGGAAGAAGCAAAAGAAAAAAACGCTGAATAGCAAAGTGATTTATAATTATAGTTTTGATCGAAACAAATGCAGCGGCGTCGACGACGCCAACGTAGTATATTTCAACGCAGAAGCCGCGAGCTCGCTGAATTTATGCGGAAAAAGGGCAGAAATCGACAAGGAGCGCGAGTGCAACAAGTAACGTATAAAAAGTTGCAGATAGAGTGAAACGATTTACGGTAAACTCGCGGCAGCGACAATTTATCACGCCAAACAGGCCGGAGATAATCTCCGATGAACCTGTTACACTACAAATTAAATTAAAAATGATTAAAACCCGCTCTCTGACGCATTCCTTGACCAGCATGCAGGCGTACGACAATAATGGCGGAAGGTCTGATTGTTTAACGAGGTTCCTTCACATCGATTAACGTCTCTGTGTTCTCTGATTTTATTACGTTATTTAGTTTTCCATCTGATTGCGTTCGTCTCTGCTTTCTGTCTTATTTTCGATATAAGCATGTGAGGTGTGATTGTAATCAGGCTGCGGATTTTTTGTGTGTTACCAAATTTAATGAAATAAATAAATACCTGTTTCATTTGATTGTAATTGTAAGTCGTAATATATACTTTATATCGAATATTTGATTCACTCTCTTTCTCTCTCTCTAGATATTTGGAATATTTCTCCTAAAAAACGTGTGTAAAGCATCCATACAGTCGAATTATAAGAGTACTTTGGATATTTCACGTATCTTTGCGTATTACCCGGAGATTTCTGTGCTCACTTGCATCCTGTAATTTCTCAGAGATGCATAAAAATTCAGAGTCTGTTGACAATTTTCTTAATTCTAGGAATTTCTCTTCGCGAGTATATTTAGAAAGACTTCAGACTGACATCTGCATTTTCTTTTATTTCTCCGACACGATTTCTGCATTCGCTCGGCTAAATATCGCTCCTATTTCCATCGATCTGTTTCAATAATAGCTCGTATAACTGGGGGATAAAAGTTCCTCAACAATTCGGGCATTCAAAGACAATCTGAGAACGCAATTCACGAACTATCTATAGAATGTTCGATTTATCTATAGAATGTTCAAAATTCTCATCTTTGAAATTTGGCAGATATATCTAGACTTCTGTGACTGACCATTTGTGATATTCATTTCACAATTGCACAATTACAATTGCACGTAAACGATTCTGTCAGTCAAGAATTAATCTACACGATTCGCTAGAAAACTTGAGCTTCCAATTTCTCAAGACGAATCGGCAGGAGGTGACCCATGGGTTGGAAAAACCGCGAATCGACAAAGGTCAGCGAGATCGCGTCGTTGCTCCGAAATAATCCCGCGGCTCTCATTACCGGTGTCGTTAATCTCTGCTCTCGAGCAGCAGAGAACGAGCCAATTAATCTTGCCCGGCAAGAGCCGGCGAGTGCCTGTAAGCAAGCAGAGCACCACGAATGAATAATTAAATCTGTCCCCGAGCTTGATCGCGTCTTTCGAAAGCTTTCGTCGCGCCATTTCTCTGGAAGAATCGACCGAAACTGCTCGGGACGAGATAAAGAAACAGGAGAAAGAAAACCGATAGAAACTCAAATCGTTTGAAACTTTATGGAATAGAGTGTCCAAACTTTGCCAGTTTTGATAAAAATAAGAGTAAAATGTCACGTGGCAAGAGCTTCGTAAATGGTTCATTGGAAAGTTAAAATAAATGTAAATTTATGTTACGTTTATATTCTATTAATTTACATTCAGTTAATATCACAGTTTATAGTTTTGTGAATTAATATTGTAACGTTATGTTATGTTGAGCATATGATATTCATTTTTCACGTCCAATGTAATTTTTCGACCATTTGTATACTCCATATCTCCTACAAACAGAGTAGAGATGTCAGAAGAGGTACAACGGGACGAAATAGCAAGATAAATATTTGGAATTAAAGTTTCATCTATTAGGAAATATTTTGTTGTATACAACGCTACAGTAACATATATTTAATAGATTGTGAAAAAGTAAATCATAATTATTTTTTCAGTCAAGAATAATTTATCAAATATTCGAATATATATTCGAGCTGCAAATTTATCTTCAACGTAGCTCGAACATTCGAGCTCTGAATTTTTCAAGTAACTCGCATTTTTCCCGACGAAGCAGCTGAAAAAAATTCAAACGCTCGCCTCGAAATCGAATAAATCGATTACTAGCACACATCCGTGCTCGTAATACATATCTCCATTTCAACAATTCATGGTCATCGTAACCGAGCCACCGCGTATAAAACTCAAGTCGAGGTATTAAATCTTCTAGTGCTAGATCAATCTTTCCCTCCACTCTGCGTTATCTTCTAAAAAGATAGTGATTTATCGACGACGAAAGACTGAAAGAAAGAATGCTCGTGGCGGAGCAAGAAGGGACTCTTGTTTCTCGTTTCTTCCACTGTTTCAACGTCGAACAGACGTACGAGCCCCATATCGAAGAAGCATCGTCGTCGTCGTCGATGCGAAAATAACATTGGCCGTGTGCATTGCTTTCACCGTGATACGAATAACAACGTGGGCGATGACTCGCCGCGAGGAATTTATTCGCGCGGATACGCAACGCTTGGCCTACTTTCTGCGCGCGGTTTTTCAAATCGCTGGTACGTGAAATCACGGGAGAACAGTTAAACCGATTGCAGATTTCAAGGATAAAAAGAAATATTTTGCCGGCGATGAAGCCATCGTATACTGGGCCAAGGTTGACGTTTAGCGGTTCGAGTTTACGAATAACGAAGAACTTTTGTACATAATAAATTGCGCTTGAATAGAAATCAGAGGACAAAAGATTAATTATTTTAATCTATTATTTATCGCAGCAAATTTTAGTAATGAAAGAGAAATTCAACAATTCACTAAGAGTAGTGGAAGTACCGCAAATATAATTGAACATCTAATCCTCCAACAAATCCAACAAATTTTTTTTATTAAAAAATCTTTCAAAGATTTGACTTGACTAACCCGATTGTACAAAATTTCATTAAGCAATGCAATTTTCAAGAAGCTAATTGCTCTTGAAGGATCAGGCTGTTTAAAGGGAAAAAGAAATTTGTAAATCATCGTTTTTGAATCATTGATTTGTTTCTCATTGCTTTGACACTTTCGTCGTTTCTCGTCTGAGCATTGAGCCAGAGAATTTTCAAGTTGTGAAGGTCGGGTCAAGGTTGTGGAATATTTCTCATCGTCGGATTCGAGGTCTACGGCGACACGAGACGCGGAGAATCTTCGCAGAATGGATTTGCGTGAAGAGAAAGAGCTGTATTTTCCACGACATCGTCACCGATGCGAAAGTAGATTCAATGCGAAAAGAAGCTTTCGCGTTTCTTTTGTTGTATTTCCTCTAGTTTACTGTAATGTAATGTTTCGATGTATACTGAATCGAATTAGTAGAGAGATTTTAGCACGATGAAAAAGATGTGCGTGTAAAGTGAAAAAGATCGAAAAAGAGGAAAATAAATAAGAAAGAAACGTTTAATAATGTGTAAGATTACCCAAATATAAATACCGAAATTAATTAATTTATAATAGTTAATTTGTTTTTATAATTTAGTTGTAATATTCAATTACATTATATATTTACACAATACGCGATATATATATATACATATATAGATGAAAGGAAGATGTAATTATTTTTCATTATTATTGATACGTTCTCTAACGTGGTGTAAGCTGAACTAAATTCACGTGAATTCATACCTTCTCAAGAAGACATAAAAATTCCAAAAGATACACTTTTAAACAGATCGAACCTTAACGTTCATGTCGACAGATATCCATGTCAAAATTCTCTTGGGCCGCGCGCAATTGGACTGAAAGGTTTTATGTGCCATTTCCCGGCGTGGAAACACCTGCTGAAGCGACTTTAAGCGGCAAACAAACGACGAGAGGAGCGATTCGCGTAAAACTTCCTTTTACGGAGATCACGTTCTGTCCGCGTGTGTGTACATACACACGACCGTATAAGGAACTTTTTCGAGAGCTTTGCCAGCTCCGGAATCAAATAGCAACACGATTCCATCGCCTTTCTGACGCTTCCGCGAGGGACCTTTAATTACGAACGAACTGCGCGCTGCAGTTCTCATTCGTAGTTTTTCTCTTTTTGCTCTCTTTCTCTCTCTCTCTCTCTCTCTCTCTGTTTTTTCTTTTTTATCTAATAAATTTCATTACAAAGTTTAGAGAACCGAAAATCGTGCGTCACACGGTATCCTCGGTTTATCCGAGTGGATTCGTTAATGACTTACTTCGTTCCGCAGGATTTATTTTACCTTCAGATGCACAAAACTTTTCAGACCAGTAAAATCGACTTAAAAATTGTTACTAGAAACAAACATATAGAGACACAGGGAATAGATACGAAAGGTATAGTACGCAGGATTTATTTTATCTTCAGATGCAGAAAACTTTTTCAGTAAAATCGACTTAAAAATTGTTACTAGAAACAAATATATAGAGACACAGGGAATAGATACGAAAGATAAAGTACGCGGATAGAAAAATCCTTCAATTATATCCATTTATTTTCTCTCATATATGTACATACATACGTAAAGGAGTCATTTATAAAATAATCTGATCAAAACTCTATCGTGTACAGTCTTAACTTCTAAAATCGATTGGACGTTGATCACGTGCTCTGATACGAAAATAAAAATGATTCTTGAACAGTTCTAGCTTCTGAATGACTGAACCGTTGTTAGATTCGCGTGAATTCATGCCTCGATAAATCATACTAGCTCGTCGAGGCAATTCGAACCCTCAGTTTACGCGTTTCGACCCTCCTGATTGCTCCGAACGATCTCTTAAAGTCCGCCTTTCGACGACAGCTCGTTGTCTCGTCTGCGAATCTGCAAGCACGTCCGAGAGAGAGAGAGAGAGAGAGAGAGAGGGTGGTAATCCCGTTAGTAAAACTTCGCTCGTTCCGTTCGATGCGATTTACGAAATCACAGCGGCGGAACGTCACAGCGCTTGGAGAATCGTGAACAGAGGTTCTCCTGCTGTTAGAATCTCGTCGAATTTAATATCATCGATCTCGACGGCGGATCGCGAGCCAAATTCGCTCGAGGATAGGAACGAATTTCTTCGTCGCGTTCTTAAAATAATCGAACGATTTCCCGAATTTCGTACGTACTCTGCGCGGAAAATCCACTTGAGATCAGCGACTGCTTGATGAAACCGGACTTTGCTATTCCGAACAGGTGCTTAAACTCCTCGCCGTTATCTCGAGCAATTGCGATTC
This sequence comes from Frieseomelitta varia, assembly GCF_011392965.1. Lineage (NCBI taxonomy): Eukaryota > Metazoa > Arthropoda > Insecta > Hymenoptera > Apidae > Frieseomelitta > Frieseomelitta varia. The sequence goes on along the minus strand of NW_025110215.1, from coordinate 186,768 downwards.
GCTTTGAAAACAGTCGAAGTTTATTCACACTGATCGTGATTAATTTCGATTGATTTTTCGAGTATTCAAAATGCATCAAAAATTGTCAGCGATCGTTTCTCACGAGGCGAGAACTCTTTCTTTACGACGAAGAATATAACGAATAACTTTTCTTATTTCTAAAATGTTAAAAATACACGAAGATTGTACAGATGGAAATCTAGGAATTTCTAATATTTCGTCGTGTTTAATCCTAATGTTCAAAGTTGAATAAAGTGGTGAGGAAAGCACTGGAATATTTTCACGCGCCCATTGTATTTACGAGTGACGACGCTTTTGCGATCGAGGCGTGAGAAAACTGAATTTTCCATCGAAAAGTTGTTGTCTTTTCGAACGTCTGTCTCGTCGAATGCATTGTTTACTCGCGCTCGTGTCTTGCGATACACATCGGCCGCCGCGATACAGTTTCAACTTTGATAAAGTAATCTGTTTAAGCGATTCTCGTTGCCAACTTGCTGCCTACACGTCGATTCCCATGATACTGGCCACTGATAGAGCTTCCTACGCGTAAATTAGTCGTTTCAGGTTGGCTGTATCCAACCGACGCGATATTGCATGTCACATTTAATTCGTACAACGATCTAGTATCGATATTGCATATTGGCTACTGAAATTGGATCTCCATCGTGTACATATTTCATTGGATTTGGTGGGAAGAATAGACGATAACCTGGACTTTAGTCATTCGCTCATTATTTATAAATTAATTTATATTTATTTGGACAGATGCTTTACGAATCGTGTGGTTTTCATGTGACAAAAATACTTTTTAATAGAAAGTCGAGGCAATGAACAGCGTGGGTGTCATAAAAATAAAAAAAATAGCTGCGAATGCTGAGAAATTAAAACGGAAAAAACTGGCAGTAGGCATGAATATAAATTTCATGTCAAATACTGTGACGAACTATTGTTGCAAGATAAAACTATGAATTCTAACCAATTCGATATTTGCTCTGTCTCTCTAAATCTGCAAACATTTCGACATCAAAAATCCACAACTTTCGAACGATTCGAATTACACGATGAAAACGATTCGAAAATATATTATAAAGGTGCATTTTTTTATTTTCAATTCTGCATACTTGCGTATGCATTGTTCATCTCAACACGTCGATCGGTCTTTTTCACGCTCGCGCAAAAGACAAATGCTTTAACACTCTGTTTAAACATACTTTACCAGTCTGAATTAGCTTGTTCCTTCAATCCGCGAAACTCCCGACGCTCGCCTCTCCGGCTTTGATCATCGACGTTTCTTCTCCCGTTTGGCTTCCCTGACCTTATTCCGAGCTTGCTGCTCGAACGGTCGCACGATATCTATCTGCTCGCTTGCACCTTATTTTTAATGCCCCCTGGGGAAATTGTTTACAACTGGCCGTATTATGAAATATTACCGTTGTCGTATCTACGAAAGTTGTTGCGAAATCGCGTTACGAAACGTGCCTTGCTCGAGTTAATGGACAGCGCGAGTGATCTTGAATAATGATGGCGGACTTGTTCTGCTCGATACGTGGATCGCGGAACGATTTAACATTGATCGTGGATCGAAGCGAATGAAATAAAGTAGATCGTGCGGATCTGTGATTTTTAAATCCGCGGCCTGTGAATCGTCAGCAAATTTATGATATTCTGGATATTCTGGACGATGTTGATGATAATCAACCACCTCGAAAATGGTATCGTTGGAAGTTATGTTAGAAATTAATTTAGAAAGTTTAAGGTTAGAATTAAGTTGGAATTTATTTCGTATTTTACATTTGCTGATGGAGATCAATAATAAAAGAACGAAATTAAATTACAAATTTCAAAATTCAACGATTTGATATAATATAAATTTTTATCATGGCCCCTAATAGTCCAATGATACAGATTGAGAATTAATAAACGTTTACGAAATGTTTTAAAAGCGGTAACAAGTATAACATTACGAGAGGAAGACTGCCTGAATGTAATAAAGAATTCATAAAAGTTATGGAAAATATGTGAAAGACACTGACATTGTTTATAGTGCGATATTTTTTAATTAGTAGCTCTGGACAATTGGAAATTATTTTGGATTTTACGATAATAGATTCGGGCCTGGATCATTTTAACTATATAATACAAATACTTTCTTCTGCTAGATGTACTTTCAGGTAAGCAAGAGAAATCCATCAAGGGTTTAGTTAGATAAATCAGAGTAATCTGACGAACGAAAGATCGCAGCACGGAACGTCTGCGAAACAATCCAATCGATCAATTCCTCTTCTTTCTGTGCTCATTTCTCGAAAACGCCCCCGCGCTCGAGGCTTGACCAGTCACCTCAAGTTGTCAAAGTTAAATAATTGCATCTCGGACCTTGTTTCAGTTCCCAGCGTAGCCAACAAAACCCGCCATTACTTATTTTCGAATTCTAACCTGGACGGCTATCGATCAAGACGCGACTCGTTTTGCACGCTTGATAATAGAGTTGGTTACGCGTGTTGTACAATTTCGTAGACGATCGATCGTTCGTGCGATCCGACAGCTCAATGGAGCGATACGATATCGTACATTTATTTTTAAATAAAATTTGCAATTACTGTTTGCTACAACGCACGTGTTGTTACCACTCTGGTAGTCGTAGAGTCTCAGTTTTTAAACGACTTGAAATTTTTCAATATTGTGAAAATTAGAATATAGCATTGAATATGACTAGGTATCTCGAAACTCTTGAAAATCTTTGTTAGTCTTGGCTCTTGGAAATTTTTATCAGTCTTGGAGCTTGAAAGTCTCAAAGGCCTCGACAGATAACGAGTATTTAGTATTTTACGAGAAAATACGTAAGTATTTTAAATACGTAATGAGTAACACGTGTGAATGTAGATATATTTCATAGCTCAAATTTTTCAAATTTTCCGACACACATTATATCATAATGATACTGTGCTTGGGACAAAATACTACAAATGATTCTGAAATAGATAATACTCATTATCTAAGATTTTTAAGACTTTCTGAGTCGTCAAAAATTCTCCCCGTAAACATGGTTTTCATTTGAAAGGAATCTATTTTCGAAATCTCAAACAAAAATTACCGTAATCTGAGGTAATAACGCTAAAGCGATAAAAGAATTTTTCATGGAATTTTGAATCATCTGAAATTCCTCTCGTGAATATCGTTTTTACCTAAATGGAACCTATCCTCGAAAATAGAGCCATTTTTCACAACTAACAACAGCCAGTCGTATATTTACACCGACTTTTGAACTAAGAAAGTTGCGAAGCGTTGCCTCGTTAAAACGATTCCTCGTTGAAAGTTTAATCGCGTCAAAGACGATTCATCGACGATCATCGGTTGAGAAAATAGATACGACGTGGTCGATGCAGAAGACCGCGTGGCTGATACGGTTTAAAATTAAAACTGTAATTTTCTTGTACGCTCGGGTATCAGCGAGTAAAAGTTTGAGAGTAATAAGTTAATAATAGGTTGCCTAGCAAGGTCCACGTGGCGGTAACAAAGAACTACAGGGTAAAATGCGATTGAAAGACATGCACACAGTGTCGTACTGTGTAAAGAGATCGATAACGAAGATCAATATCTCAGTTATTCTATATATAATTAGACTGCATATAATTTTCATATCTCTGCGAACCCTAACCTAAACTTCAATCTGGATATTTTAAACAGTGCCTCTCACGTTCATGTACGCATGTTGTACATCTCCAAATTTCCAATAAATACATAAAGAAATTTGTATAACGGTCGTGTCCCGTCAATTCAAACGTCCACAATACGTTTCCACGAACCGCGCCATAAATGTCACAGCCCATCGCGCGACGTGCTCGTTCTTCTGGACACGACACGAGCCGTCGAAGACAGTCGGAGGATTAACATTTCGCCAGCCCAAGGGGGATGTCGGGTGAAAGCGGGTAGGATCGAACGGTATCCAGAGGAAAAAGAGGGGTTGCCTGTACCAGTTGATAGGAGGTGGCGAGAGACGGTGTGATGCGAACGACCGTGAAGTGGCAGAGGCTGTTGGCTCCATGGCTCTCGTAGGTAGGGGGCTTGTTTGAGGTACGGATGCGTTTGTTGCGAGAACGGATGAGAGTGGATGCCAGGCCAAGGTGGAGTGGGTCAGTCGAGCCTGTCTCTCTCTCTTTTCTCTCTTCCTCTCTTCCTCTCTTCTCTGCCTCTTTTGCCTTCTGGTTCGGCCCTTTTACATCACGATACAAACAGAAAACACGTACATACAGGGAACGCATACAGAGGAGAGACGCGCTGTGTACACGAGCCCGTGCCCGCATTAGTTTTATTGCTCGTGACGGAGCGAGGGTTTAAACTGCGAATAGTCTGAAAAAGCGTTGTTAGGATGATCAAAGATATCCGAGGCTTCTTTGGACACGGCCCGGCCGCGACTCTTCGTCCCTTTGACGCCATTGTGGACGAGTTTGGCCGATGGAGCGCTTTGATTGCTCGACTGCCAAACGAGCTCGATCGTCTCCGTTACTCGTGGCAAAGGTGCACCGGTGGGGTGCATTGTGAGATTCTCTATTGTCGAACCCGGTTTGCATACGATAAACGCCAATTTCTCCCTCATTGCGGCTTAATTTCTTTTCTGTCGCCAATTACGTACCTACGTCAGTGTAGGATGTTTCCTCGAAGTCGTGGCGCAACCAGATTTTACGTGCAAAAGTAAGTCGAGAAGGGTAAAACTATAGAGCTTACTTGTACGACGCTTTGTTTTTGAGTTTGAAAATTTATCAAATATAGATATTTCAATTTGGCTAACTCCAAACGCATGAAAGTTGTTTTTCACCCTCGTCTGAAGAAGAATCAAATTCCCAATCTCTTCTAACAAATAAACATTTTATTTTCTAATTAATTCTAACTCATCGTAATTCAAGATCACGATTATAATATTCTTGCCCCTTTAAAAAATGTGCGAAGAAGTTTGTTTTAAAATAAATGGTGCTCCAAATATTCTGGCGAGAATATATCCAAAAAAATGAGTCAAAAAAGTGAAACATTAAGTTGACCAAAAATTTTTGTTCCATTCTAAGATGAATACATACGTACAGTTTAAAATAATTAATTAACCTCATTTTCATATTCGTTGTGTCATAATCTAGCTCGTTTTTGAAAAGACAAGTTACATTAACAAAAATTGTTGTCTTTCATTTGCACGCAAACTTACTTATCGGCCAAGCCAGTCAAATTTTTCCGTTTGACACTTCCGTTTCCACGAAACGCGAGACTTTCTTTCTCTCGTTGTAGCACGTTCTCACGTCACAGCTGTGAACCGCGTTGTGTCGGCTGAAGAAGTAGCAACGAGAGAAGATGAAAATGTTTCGGGTTCGACTTTTCATCGCGTTGTTGCAGCAAAAAGTTCGTTCTAGAGACTTGGTTGCTCGATGCGTGAGCGTGTACGAGCCTGCGAACCCCAGACCGAACAAGTTCTCGCCGTGTGGCGAGCATTTAAGCCGCGGCTTAACCCGGCTTAGAGCGTTACTCGGCTGCTCCCTCTCTCGTACTTCCGCCACGTTCCGTTGGCTGACCGCCGCGCGGCTTTTAATCGAGCGCCACCGGATTATCGCGACTCGCAATCTTCGTCCGGCCTTCGAACCCGTTCGTCATTCCGTATTCCAGCCTCGATCGCGGCACCAAGATTGCGGATGCGTATCTACGAAAGTATCGCCAGGCATTCTTACCTCCACGCTTTGTTGCCCTCTTACTTTTAATCCCTTCGACGAGTTATCTCTCCTTAATTCTCGTATTGTTGAACATTTTGTTTGTTTTCACGCTCGATGTCGCGTAAACTATCGTGTACCAATTTTTCTATTTTAGAAGTTCTTAGTTGTCGTTTAGTTGGGTTTAAATAAATGCCGCTGGCATTCACTGTGGAAATTTTAGGTGACTAATACCATCTATTTCATTCTCTTGATCTCTTCTTTCACATCCTAAAGTATTTTACACGCTTAATCCCCCGTGTTTCTATTTCTGTTTTCACGAAACTCTCCTCCGTAAACATTCACCGAAATATTCATTTCCTCGGATTATAATACTTTTCTATTTTCGAACGTTTTTAATTCCTCGTTTATCAGCACCGAGGTTCCGTCCGAGTTTAAAAACCTGTTGAAACTTTCCAAGCGTTCGTTATCGGGAAAGCAAACGATTTCTTCATCAACGAAATTCGATATCGAAAGAGTTTAGTTTCCAGAAACGTCGAATACTTCGTCGCAACTTTTCTCGCCGGGTCTGACGACTTGAAAAAAAAAAAAAAAAAGAAAAGAGAGAGAAATCTGGAACTGTTTCTCAAGTTTCACTATTTACAAGTTTTCTTATTTATCTGGCAGTCTCGAACCGGAAGGCGTCACTTGCCGCGACACGAGGCAACGTCGAAGAGCACGAAATTCCCAACTTTCTCCGCAGTTGCATAATTCTTAAAATTTTCACGGAACTTCGCTCGGCGACCTCGGGAAGATTCGAACGCTACCGAGGGGTTTCCAGCAGCCCCAAGTTCCCGTGTTTTTGCAGGATCTGCGCGACTAGATGCACTTGCCGTTTAACTTCTCGTCATCGCGAACTCGAAACGTCTTGATGTTTGGTTTTCGGTTAAAACCAGCCCAGAGTTCCAGGGATTTCCAACTAACCCGGCCAACTTTCCGGTATCTTGATATTCTTGAAATTCCAACAAGTTCCGGGGAGTCTCGCGCGAAGCCACGAGAGATTTTGCCGTGCGGCCGGAAACTCGAAACGGACCTCGCGATAAAAGCGCGCGCGCGCCAATTTCCAGCCGCGTTTAACCCACGACAAGAGATACTCGGAAGTTTCCACAGCTGATTTTACTTCGAGTTGATGAAATTCAGTTAGTGAAAGTTTCCCTTTGAACAAACTATATGATCTCGACAGGAAAACATTGTTTGTTTAAAAATACAGATGTTTGTATAATTCTTATTTTGCTGTTTCAATTGCGTCGAGCAAAGAAGAGGAACCAAGTTTACAAATATTAATTAAAAAGGACGAAATTTTATGTATTTTGTGTATTTGCATCTTCTGTATTTCTACAGTTTCTAATTTTTCATAAAAATATCCGATTAAAGAATGTTTGATATTGATATTGGCATACGTATTATCTGTGACAATTAATATCTTTTGTACTGACAATAAGTATTCATTTATTCTGACATATTTTTGTCCATTTTATTTCACAAAGTTATGGATTTATATTTTTCTTACGTAGAAAAATATAAAAATCGCTCGTAGGCTGAAGTTTAATTACGTTTTGCACAAGCAACGTTGAAACGTTAGTCAAGAATCGAAAAAGCTGCGATCATAGTATGGAGCATAATCTTAGATTATTAATGGTCTGTTCAAAACGACACGTGCTTGTAAAATCACGAAATATCTCCATCTTGCAGAAAAAAAGGAAAAGACGAGTACATTGGATTATTGTAATTACGCTTAATTGTAGATCGACAACGATCAACGGTTGCGTAAAATATTATCTTGATCGGATCCGAGAACGCGTTACACAGAAACTAGATGGCCTATTTAGATGGCGGACAGTTGCTCGAGTGAAGTTCTAACGAAATCACGATGGTTCTGTTTCGACGGCGAGCCCAACTGCGAATAAATAGGTGTATCGCCAGACCTGATGGATTTCCAACGGGCGCTCTTATCGAATTCAACAAGCGAGAATTCCCTAAGTCGACTCGCCGGAAGCTCTGATTTCTCCAGAGACTCTGATAAACGGGGCTGGGAGGGGGATCAGATTGTCCGACGAACGTTCGAGAATTGAAAGGCTCCGTTGCTCTCTTTACCTTTCGAGCATTCGTTTCCGCTCGAGATCGTTCCGCCAGCTTATCCCATTAACGCGTCCCGTTTCCTCGTCGCGAATTGTGCGATTTTTCGCGATATTCCTCGGCGTAACGTGTCGATTGCACATTGTCGAACAAGTTGTCGGAGAATTTTAATTTGCCGGCTTATTATAAAGATCGATGACGTTGCCGCGATTTTCACTGTAGTCGCTCATCGTGCAAGAACTTCTTTATACAACACGTTGTAAAATTCATTCACGCTCTAATGAGACACTATTGCCACTACTGTTGCATTGATAAAATTTCAAACGTATTCATTACAGATATACGTATATTCAACGAGGAATTAATATCCAGCGTGAACAGCTAGATCGATATCACAACAAATCGAATCTTATCACACACAACAACATCAATCTAATGTTACGTAAAACACACACACACACACACACACACACGCGAGCAAATGCTAGGAGTATTCGAATGTTTGCGTGTGTACGTACGGACAAATGAAAATACAAACAGAGACGAAATAAATCAGAATGGCGAACGTAGGAGAGAATAGACAAGAATAAAATGAAGGAAGGGTCGAAAAGGAAATCACGGAAGAAGGACAGAGTCGGCGGAGGAGGGCGGTTGGAGAAGGGCCTTTGACTGGCGCACGAGGGGGACCAAACTAACCCCTCAGGTTGCTCGGTCTGTTGCAAGGGTGCGCGATATTGATTCTCGCCTGTGCCGCTTCCACCGACGTTGTGCTACCTGTACGCGCGGGCACCGTCGAATCAAGGACGGTGGCAATGGTGGTAGTTGTCTCTCGCGCGTCGCTTCACATCCCGTAAGCGCCACGCTAGACGAGCGATTCGTTGCACGTCTCGATGAGCTGCGTCTCGTGCGATCCAGGCTCTCTCTTACAGTCTCTCTCCCGTGGCTGTGCATCCGTCGTATCTCCGTATCCTCCGGCTTCTCGATAATCGATAACGATCGCCGTTCGACGAGCGACTGTTCCGGTCGGGGATAAGATCTCCCGGCGCAGTTCGATCAGACAGCCGACCGATTTGTTGGATAGAATAGAATTCGATAGGATTCGGAGACGTTGATGCCGAGTTACGAGGGTTCCGCTGGAAATATGAATCGCGATACGGACGTTGATAAATGGCGAGCTTCCTGCTGCTCCCGTCGTGGAAGTCGTTGCATCCCTGCCGTCGCTCGGAGCATAGTTGCGAATGACGTAGAGATCAATAACGAGCCTGAATTAGTCATTAACGGAGACGCAGCTAGTGTGTAGCCGTTGATGGTATGATAATTGATACGCGATGGTAGCGATGGTTTTTCTTTGGAACGTAACGACAGTTTCTTGACGCCGCGAAGTTTATGTCGAAGTACATTATGACAATTAGTTTTTCGTTACTCGCTTGCATTTGTACCACGTTTTTACTGTTACAATTTCGTTTTTGTAACTCTTAGTTATTTCTAAGAATTTGTAATTACTTTCTTGTTTAGTTTGTTAATTACTACATTAATAAGTGTGTTTTGTGATGTTATAGTTAGAATTCTTCCTTCAATAACAGAGAAATGAGACTGAATATTCGGATATTACAGAATAAAGCTCGTTCACCTGTTCCCCGATCTTTCTACTCGTAATTTTAGAGAACAATGTTAATTCAAGATCACAGATTCCTCGATCGGGATCCACATTAATTTCGTTGCGCGTTACGAGTTGGAAGAAATAATGTTCCACTCGAACTTCATTCTTTGTCTGACGAGTTGATCTGCCTGCGAATGTTTATCAGGTGTACCAGCCGAGTTGCGTTTAATTGAGCCACGTCGCGAGGTTTCTCTATCAATCCGAACCGTTTAGGATCGTAACACTCAACGTCGTCGGTCTCACTGAAGAATCTCGTTTCGTTCCCCTCTGCAGGTTGCTGTTCCGTGCGATGATCTTATCTTTCACGGAGCAACGCGGACCGACGAGATTAATAACGCGAGATCGGGCTGGTTTGCGCTTCGAGCTGCTCGTTGGAGAAAATAGAATCGTTGGAAAGGCGAGGGAGTAAGATAGTAAGGTGGAGAGAGAAGGGGGAACCCGTAACAGACAAATACAAGACAATGAAGATTAATGTTTTGGCCTGGTTCTCTGGCCGGGCTCCCTCTCTCTCTCTCTCTCTCTCTCTCTCTCTCTCTCTCTCTCTCTCTCTCTCTCTCTCTCTCTCTCTCTCTCTGGTAGTCGACAGCATCGTGTGAACCCAGAGTTTTCGTTAATCTGCGGCGTCTCGTCGTGGTTCGCGCGATGATCTTTAACTGCAAATGTCCCTTTCGTTTAGGAGATTCCTATATATTTATTGCAACGAAATTTTATTTAATAAAGTTCCGACGATCTGAACGCTTCTTTGTGATACGAACGAGTACGGTCATTGACGGTGAGAAGAATTCTTCCTAAAATGACGAGTTTGAACAAAAAGTGATCTCAGAGGGATTTTGTTTAGAAAATCTGGAATGTTAGAAATTACTTGTACCGGAAATTATTCGTATTCCGATGAAATTCTAATCTAAAATCATCACGCTAATCAAGAGATGTTTGCAAAGGAATGACGAAAGGCATTTTCTTCTGATTCCAGACCAGCAGTCGGCGTGACATGGATGTGAGCTTCACGAACGTATTAGAGGGGGCTCGCCAGTACTTCCAGGGACTGCCAGTACCGAGTACAGGTAGTGCGGCCGCGTCAGCGGAGCACAGTCTCGCGACATCAACGAGTTCCACCTCGACCGTATCGTCGTCACACGACCATGGCACTGCCTCGTCCGTGGCTCTCTCGTCGCCATCCGTACTGCAAGCACCACCGCCATTACCGATACCGCCGCAATCGACTCCGAGCGGCAATGCGAGCACCGCTAACGCTGGTAACAGCGGAGGCAGCGGCAGCAACAACGACCAGGAAACCAGCCGATATCTCAACAACGTCAGACCGTCGTCGGTGGACAACGGCACGACCAGCTCCAGCAGTTTTTGGAGTCCGTCCGTCGAACCTTATCCTCCTCAACCAACGAGGGTCGAAGTGCCAGACACGAGGCCGGGTGACGACGGATCGTCCATGGAGCCAAGTTCCTCGTCGTCGAATATCATCACTTTAACGGAGATGCAACCGTCGAGCAGGCGGTCTTCGTCGACGTCAAATTTCTCACAGAAACAATCGACCCCCTCGACCCCATCGTCGTCGTCGTCGTCATCGTCGTCGTCGTCGTCGTCGTCGTCATCATCGTCGTCTTCGTCGATCTCGACGTCGTCCAACGATCTTCATCATCATCCGCAACCGACGACCGCGACAGCGCCGAGTTCGCCGCATTTGCATCAAATGCAACCACCTCAACAGCCGCACTCCCCTGGTCCGGTCTATCAACAGTTGAACCCCGTCTCGAGGACTTCGTTCACCACTGCGGAAATACTCGCTACGTCGCACCAGGCGGCGACTTATCAAACTGCCAACGATCGACAGTCGCAGTCGAACGCGCCAGTCGTAGCACAAAGAACTCAGTACTATCCCCGTTATCACCATCCGGACATCACGAAAAGCGCCCCGGTTCCGTTCACTCAGAATTCGATCTATCAGTCGTCGAGCGTAGCCGCGGCTACATCGTCGGGAAACGTGCATCCGACTACAAGGCCGACGCCGGTCGAACAAAGCAACCCGAATGCTGCTTCCAGTCAAGGACACGCTCAGGAACAAAGAGTGCCACCAAGTTCCTACGGCAATAACGTCCAAACGCCATCGAGCGCCCCCTCGATTTATGGCTCACCGCCGTCGCAGAACTATCGCGCGCCGCAGCAGCATCGATCGAGCTCGATTTCTTCGAGTAATCCAGCAACGGACAGGTCGCCTCACTCGGACAGATCGTCGCACTCGTCGCGCGTCTCCTCGTCTCCGTCTTGTTCGTCCGTGAACCCGTGCAGCCCTCGTCACACAGCCAGCTTAAGTCACATTCCTTCATCGCCATCGCTGTCCTCTTCGTCGTCCTACCAGAATCATCCGGCGCACATTCCTTCGTCGCACTTGCCATCCGTTGGAAATATGATACCACCGCATCATCACAGTCAACAACAATCGCCACAACAACAGCAGCAGCAGCAGCAGCAGCAACAACAACAACAGCAGCAGCAACCTCAAATGCAACAGCATCAGCAGCAACAGCTTTCTAGTCGAATAAACGCATCGCCGCACTCGTACGCCAGTCGAATGATCGCTCACGGAACGTCCGCTGCGTCTTCGTCCTCCAGCTCGAATCAAATGCCACCACCGGCAGCGTTGACCGGTGGTTATCATCCAATCGCTTCTCCCCACGATGTTCCTCATCACGCTACCCCATCACCGCACAGACAATCGCCTCACATGTCCACCCTGCACACGCCTCATGCATCTCCTCATCACACGACCTCACCGCACAGCAGCTTCCAGCCGCATTCGCCGACTTATCCTCCGCCGCCTCCGGCCACCTCCACCCCCCACTCGTACAGCCTTCCCATCACGTCGCAACACTATCAACCGAACACCGGTGGCTACGCTGCGAACCCGTACGGGCTACCACCGCCTCAGTCTTCGTATCATTCCTTCCAAAAGAATCCGCAACCGCCGACGTCTCACGCGCAAGCAAACTACTATCCGCAGTCCGGTCGATCTCAAAGCCAGGCGTACGTTCAACAAATGTCGATTCCCGGCCCGACGCAATCGATCTGCTCCGGAAACGGAAACACCAACGGTGCGGCTGGTTATCAGTCGAGCAAACCGGTAACGTACAACGGCGCCGATTCGAAGAGAAACTCGATGGAGGTGCCTTACGCCACCTCTTATCGATCTCAGCAGACGTCCGTGCAGAAGAGTGGCAACACGCACAACCTTCCACCCATCGCTGCTCTCTCGTCCTATCATTCCAACAGGCGAGAATCGGCGAGCAAAGCGCAATCGGTGCAACGGCAACGCGGATACAACGCGGCCAGCACGACGAACAAAGTTTCAGTGGTAACTCCTCCCACTTCCTCGATGGCTGCGCCTCAAAGGGTTTCCGAATATCCGGTCACTCTGCCGGCCATGAATCACGCCATGCCGGTCAACGGAAGGACGAACACGGTAACGAATTCCTCTTACAGCAGATACACCGGTCAACACGGTTATCCGACCTACGCTACCACCATGGCGCCTAGTCATCAGGGGAGCAATTCATCCAGCAGCACCACCGTTACGTCCATCGGTCATGTAGCTTCGAGATCTACCGTTCCAGCCACCACGATACACAACTATCAAACGTCGGACGCGAATCGCGCGATATCCTCCTACCACCATCAGCCTGTAAGAGCTACCGAGGACTACGGGGTGTACAAGGAGTACTCGTACCAAAATTCCAGCGTCTCTACTGTCCAATCTACCGCCGCTTCTCCCGTGGTCACCTCTCCACCGCAAACGAACGGTTTGAGAAAGAGAGAATCTCCACTGGATCTCTCCGTGAAAACGGTGAAAACGTCCGCAGACTCGACTGCGCAGGATGATGTCGAGACGATCACCCCGGAAAAACATGTTAGCAGCTCGACAGTGATCTCGTCGCGAAACAACAGTTCGAGAACTATGTTACCGCCCCCGACGCAAGCCTCCTCGCAACCAGCTGCGTATCCTGCATACGACAACCGACTGTCTAGCAATAGCGGTCGGAACTTGCCACCAACGAGCGGCGTTCGAGCGTCCACCCCTCAAACGGTATGCGCGCCGAAGGTCGACTTCCTGCCGGATTTCAATTCTACGCCGCTTCGTCATCACCACGGAGGTCAACCATCCACGCACGAGAACGCTCTTCAACGAAGAAGCTCGTCGCAGCAGCTGTACGCCCCACCCCCACAATCCATACCCTCGCAACATCCGAACAACACCGCCCCACTGCCCCACATGTCCACGTTCAAAAAGAGTTCACTGCCCACGACGCAGGTGTACGACCCGGTGACAGTGTCGACGCCTCTTCCACCAGCACCATCGTCCTCCTATCTGACGGCCAACGACTCCGCCGCATCCAGATCCACCAGGTATCCACCGTCGATGGTCGATCCTGGAAGGATAGGGCCGTCCGCTCTGCCACTTCAAGACTACCCGTCCGACCCATCGAAGTATTACCTCGATAGCAGGAGCAAGTTCGGCCAGCCACCACCGCAAAGAGACCGGACACCCTCGAAGAGGCCTGGCGACACGATTTACGGCACCGGTGGGCTGAACAAGCAGCCGAGGCTCGACACGTGGATCCATCAGAAGCTGTCGACCGCGAGAGCGTTGTACGAACAGAAGATGAACAGGCAGGAGATGAACATGCCGGTCCCTTTGCCGAATGGAACGCTGGTCGGGACGAACACTTACGAGCAGAGGTCGGACAGCGGATACTCGTCGTCCGAGTCGAGCAGATATCAGCAAGCGTACTGTGATAAGAGGAGCTATGCGGAGTCTAAGGTCACCTACAGTTCGTCGCCATACGTCCATCCGGTGATCACGAAGCCGACGAACGTGCACTCTCTGCCGCAGCAGGCCAATGCCAGCCAACCGTCGATGTACCCGAGTTATAGACAGAGCCAGAAAACGGCCGGGCTGCCTTCTGGAGCCACTTCCGGTGGGCAAGCCACCGAACCACCGAGCAACACCGGCGCTGATAAACGAGTGCTCAGCCTGCTGAGGAACAGCCTGGAGAACAAACAGCAGAGGGAAGAGCAGATGAACAGCCAGCAGCCTATCTTGGCCAATCACGGTCAACAAAGTTTTCAAAACAAGGTACGTTGCTGCGTATAGCAATTATATTGTTGCGTGGAGTTTCGAAGTTTGACAATTGTTTGGTTAATTAAGATCTAGTTGATTGAATTAATCTACGAGCAATGGTGAATTATCTCTCGCTTTTAGACTGTATTACCCATCGCGTTGTATAGTATCGTATACGCACTTTTTTTCACTTTGAAATTACATCGATCTCGTTTTCGATCTCCACTCGTGCAAATTCTCATCGACACGATATATATTTTTTGGGGGTATAGTATATAATAATCTTTGGACTTGTATTGTCTAATAACACTTTTATTTGTTCTTACAATAGACGCGGAGACTGTCTTAATTCGCGGCGTGTCGCGGAGTTTATTCGTACTCGATGACGGCCCCGAATTTCTCTCGTGTTCTTCTCCTCTGACTCCTCGGCTTGTTCTCTCGTCTTCGGAACTTTTTTGCTCCGAGGAAAACTCGGTCCCCGTCTCGGACATCCCTAATTGGTTAAATCGTTTCTGCGTTAGGTTGTCACGAAATTGCGCCGCCTATTCCTTGCGTTCGAGACGCATTTTCTCTGAGAGTGGGGCTGCAATTTCGCCGGGACCCATTTTCCCCGAATTATGGTGGTGTAGCAGGGTTTCCTCTGGGCCTCATTCACTTTCTCCAAGTGTTTTCCAGATGTTGATCTGGCTGTCCCTTAGGAATCCTAGTAAAGAGTTTACGACGCTTCGCAGAAATGCTATTAAGGCTGTATTTCTAAAACTATAAGTGCGGACATTCGGTCTAACGCACTGCAAAACCGACTTTAGCCTTTTCAATTCAATAGAGTCATAAATTCTTCTAACTTTTCTGTCTGAGAAAACGTTTTTTCTCCGACATCTGCTAGCCGCTACAATTTTAAATTATGTCTTGGCTTCTTCAAACACAAGCGACAATAAAAATCTGACAAAATTTTTCGAAATGAGAGAAGCAATGTATTTCAGTTTTTTTTTTTTTTTTTTTTTTAATTAAATATCGGAAGTACTATATTTAGCATCAAAATCGATATCTCACAAGAAAATGTTCCTTTTAATTCGGCTGTGACATTTACTGGGATATCATGAATGTAACGGATGACGTGCCACGAAGGAAACAGAGATGATACACAATGTCTGTTATCGTGTTAACGCCACTGTTCTCTATTCCCGAAGGTTGTTGCACCGGTCGAGCCCAAAACGAACATCGGAAGACACAACCTGTCACCATTCACGGCGGCGAGCTTACTGGAACGAAACAGCAACACGCCACCCCATTACAAGTTCCATATGCCGAGAGCGGTGGACTCGATCACTCAGGAGGCCCCCCGTAGTTTGTATGGCTCGAGAGTAAATTCATCCGCCACGCTACCTGGCAAGGAAGCACTCCTGGGACCCCGAGGAGCTGAGAATCAGATTCACCGTGACAAAGACGATGGTTTCGCAGCCATACTAGCCGCGAAAATCAGAACCAAGGCGGAACTGAAACAGGTGAGAACACGCAATGAGAAGTATTTTACACTCTTTGTAAAGAATTATTTGGTAGTTCAAGTTGATTTGGTCGTTTTAATTCTTCTTGTTGATCCTATTTGTAACGTACGGTGCGTTTCGTTTCTGAAGGTGGGAACCGGCCAATTTGCAACGAAACCAACCACCATGCCCTCTCAGGATGCGTCGTCCACTCCGAAAGGTAATTTTAGATTCAGTTTGTGTGTTTTGTGCAAATTTGTCTATATAAAATTGTAAATTTATAATATTTGTATTGTATATTGTAGTTTATGAAATAGAATTTCCGTTGATTTACGTAATAATACTTTCATGCAGAAAGCACTGTACATTCTGAACAATTTTGCATTTTTATATTTTTTAAAAAAATACATATACATATATATATGTATATATATATATAAAATAGATCGTGTATTTGGTAAAATTTTAAAGTACATACCCATCGTAAATGGTTTTTATATTATTCTGAAGAATGTTATAAAAATGATTTAAAATACGCAAGAGTACTTGTCTTTTTACGAAAGATAAACGTAGATATATACAAATATATATCTACAAAGAGATAGGATGATTGAGTTACTTCTTACTTAGACAAATTCTGCGACAAGAAAACATGAGCGAACTTATTTAACCTCTGTTCTTGAATTATCTTATCTAAAAAATACGATTATATATTATCCACCAATTTCCTTTTCGCTTTTTATACTGTTGAAAACTTTACTCTTGTTAACAGAAACGTAAAGTAATTTCTAATATTCGTCACTAACTAAATTCTTTAATAATAATAATAAGAATAATAATAATAAATATTAATTCTGTAATAAACTCTAACTTCTATAATATAATAATAATAATAATGAAGCGTGTCTGTTGTCATATGATGATGATAATAATAATAACGAAGAGCTCTCGTAAAAATAACTCGTAATACCACGTTTCTTCGTAAACGCGCACGTACAGAGCTGGACAGCGCAGCTTCAACGTCGACGCCGCAGTCCGGTTCGTCGGCAGGTAGCCCGCCGAAACTGACGCGCGAGAAGGTAGCCTGCCTGCCACCACGGAGACGCTTGTTCTCCAGAACGGAAGAAGAGAACATGCCGGTGGCCGCGACGGTTCCGGTTCCAGCGCCACCGCCTACAATCGCCTCTAGCGTTCCAGCGCGGGCCAGCGGGTTCAGAAGCTCCTCCGAGACCTCGGTATTCGACTTTCGGGAGAGCGATTCCGAAGGTGAGATGCCGGTTCTCGAGCGGCAGACGCTCGAGGAGATGAGGAGGGACAGGAAACAGCTGTCGAAGGTGCAGCCGCCCGTTCCTTTGAACGACGCCATGTGCATGGGTATGACCTCATCGACGGATCTCGTGCAAATAGAGCTGAAGGTAACGTTATTTGCGTAAGATGGTCTTTCGCGTGATTCGTCGAGGCTCGAGCCGACGACGACCAACGGCCTTGAGCGACTTTTATTGCGGATCTTTTATTGCGCGTTTTACTCGGAAACCAGGAGGATGGCCAGAGCTGATACGTTTGTTATGAAAGTGGAGCGAGATTCCGTTCCGTTCTTCGGAATAACTTTGCTTTCCGTTGTTTTATTTAGGTTCTTCAAACCTGTGTGATTTTCAGTGTGAATTGAAAATGCAAAGTCATTAGTTTAGCGTTTTCTATAAAATTTATCCTTCTATGTTTCTTAGTAATTTGTTTTATCATTCTTTGAAACATTCCAACATTAGGTGCTACTCTAATGCTAAATAATTCGCCAACTTGTTGCCTTACGGCGACATAATTTCACTGTTTGTTAAATGTTTATCAGTCGCACACGGAATTTTCTTCAATTATTCGGAGAACCTTTGCAATCGTATAATTAATTTGTTGAAAATTTGTAAATTTCTTCTCGCGAGATGTTTATAGAAACCGTACAAGAGCGAAGGAATGTAAGTTTCGCTCGCGGATTAACTCTGGCCGTTGAACGACAGTTTCTTAGAAAGTTTCCCAAAGATTTCTCGCTCGAAGCTCAAGAACGTCGATTACAAAGAATCCAGTTACCCCGATAAACTCATCACCGGATCTCCCATCCCCAGGAAAACGACAAGATCACCGAGGTGGACACGTTCTGGTCGGCCACGTGCGACAAGTTCATAGAGCAACTTCGGACGGGAGACGCAATGAAAAAGCGCGGCCGTAAGAAGAAAGTTAGCTGCACCGTAACGTCCAAGCTCGACGACGCTAGCAACGACGCCGATGGCAAGGAGACAGACGCCAACACGTCCCAAATCAAGCCGGAGGACATCAAGAAGGAGATTCAGGACGTCGATTCACCTCTGGACGGTAAGGACGAGTTCCCGGAGACCAGTAAGGACGACGAGCCTTCGGAGGCGAAGGACATCAAGGTGGAAGTGAAGATCGAGCCCGAGGCGAGCAAGGACGAAGAGAAGAATTCCAGCGACGACTCGGACGAGGTGCCGTTGATTCGACGGGCGAAGAAGAAACTGAGAAAGGACGACAGCGACTGCGAGGAGGAGATAATATGCAGGAAGAGAAGAGTTCGCAGAGGGAGCAGGATCAAATTGCAGTCGTCCAGCGGCAGTGAATCTTCGAGCGAAGAGAGCGACGCTAGTACGGAGTTTGGCCATGGTTCTACGGTGGCCGACCGGCTGAGAGCTAGGAAGCGTTGCAACAACAGCAGCGCGGAGGCTGAGGGAATGAAGCTACGATCGAGGGATACGACTCCGCAGAAGGCCAAGAACGAAGGAAAGGAGATCAAGTGTTCGACTTCGAAGACCTCGTCGGCGTCTCAGAAAGGGAAGCCGAAACCTCTGTTCGGAGACGGTAGCGATTTCAGGCCTGGCTGGGAGGAGGAGGTGTACGTTTACAAGAAATCGTTGAGAATGCCACCTAGGTTGATCACCGTGTCGAGACCATCGAGGTTTCACAGGCTGTCCACCTCGTTGCCCGATTTGGACCCAGGTTCCCCAGCTCTGTCCGTCTCCATGGACAGTTCCGACGTGTATCTGAGCAGGAAGAAACTGGTAGACAGTGACGTAGAGTCCAACTATAGTTTCAGTACCACCGGAATTGGGATAGGAAGCAAGATAGACGACGAGGAGGCCACGTCGTCCACGACGATCTCGTGTCCCCCGAAGGGTATGAAGCATTCGAGGTCAGAGAACAGTTCGATCGTCGATGTGTTGGCGCAAAAGGTAGGGACGAACAAAAAGGAACAAAAGAGGAAACAGAAACAGGAGAAATTGAACAAAGGTGGCAATAAAACGCTGCAGAAAGGTAGCAACGAACCCGAATTGCTTCCAACACCGAGCCTGACCCCTCTGCTGGAGTCGACTAAATTGCCAAAAAGCAAATCGCTTGTCAAAGATAACAAGGTGAAGGCCATCAAAGTGACAGACTCGGTTCTACTCGGTTACTTCCGTAAGGAAACGGTAAACAACTTCCGCGACACGTTCAAAAACAATCACGCCCTGCCCAACGAGTTCTCCACGCTGGTGCTGAAGAGCAGAACGAGAACGGAGACGCGCGTGTTGAAGAAACAGGCGACCATCCGAGAAGTTTTTGGCGAGGACAGGCCAGCCTCGGCACCACCTATGCAAAATCACGACGACACGTCTCAGGACGACGACTCGCAGAACGAAACGCCGGAAAACAGACTGAGCAAGGAGAGGACGTTGAAGCAGAAGGTGGTGTCGCGATTGAAAAGCGCTGGTATATTGAGGAGGCACAAGGCGCTTATGAACTCGAAGCAGCGTCACCTGCTGATGAAGGACCGAAAGGATTTGTTGAAATCGTTGGCCGAGAAGAAGTTGCGCCGATTGAAGACGGAGGCGGAAGAGGAGCCGGCGCAGGAAGAGGCAAACAACGCGCAGGAGGCAGAGAACAACGAGCTGGACGACGAGACCAACGAGTCAGAAGTTCCTAACAAAAAGAAGCTCAAGTTGAGGACAAGCAGGCGGAAGTTCCGCTCCGGATTCGATTATATTCGCAAGAAGAAGAAACCCTTGAAGAAGGACGAGGCGCTGCCGAAAGAGAGGAAGAGGGTGAGTTTTTCTTCAGCGTTTGTGTATCTTCAAAGTGATCGATCAAATGTATTTCAATCGCCGATGTATTTCAACTTTGAAACATTCACTCCTGTGTTAGAGGAACATCAAAATCAATGAAAGATGAATTTATAAATTGAGAGCAGAAGATTAGATAAATAATATTTATTTATTATTTTTACAAAACAAGTTTCTAAATAGATTTCAAAATATTTATACGACTTAGTAGGGTACAAAAGAGAAATGCATAAAAATACAAAGGCACAAAGGAAAAAAGAAAATTCGACAGAACATAATATACGTAGGTAGACGTAATACGACTTTTTTGTAACGCGTCATGGTGGTGAAAAATTATAATAGACAAAAAGAAAAGTAGAAGAAACATTAAATTATAAAAATAGTAGAACATTAAAATATAAGGTTGTTGAAAAGTGCATTGAGAGATTATCAACGGGAAATATTTGTTTTCGCAGCAAGTTCTAGCGAGGCCCAGTCCAGAATGCGTAGCTGACATACAGTCTGAGATTAGAACATGGGTGATCAAAAAGGGTGTCGGCGAAACGATGCTGCACCGTGCCGCCAGGCTCGGTTACACGGTAAATATTTGTTAGAAAAAACATTTATTCATTGGAAATTCAATCTCAATTTAGTGAGAAATATTCATTGATAAATATTTGAATATAAATTGCGTTTTTTACCTGCCGTGTTCGCAGGATGTCACTGCGTACTGCTTGGAGAAACTGAATAACGCGCCGAGCCCAAAGGATAACGCGGGTTACACGCCGCTGCACGAAGCCTGTTCCAAGGGTCATCTCGAAATCGCGAAATTGTTGCTCGCGTACGGCGCGAACGCGAGCGAAAGTGCCAACGGTGGAATAAGGTGATTTTCGTTGCTGATTTCCAATCGTTGTTTTCCCAAATTATTATAATAAACAGTATCGGATTTCATAAAATGGGAATTTTATTTTAAAAGGCATTGGATTTATTAAGAAATTATTTTTATAAAAGTTGTTTGATTTAATTAAGGAGGATCATCTTTTCTTTTTAATTTTCACAATTTAGTTTATAGTATTTTAGTTTATAATATTATTACTTTACAGTATTTTCGGAAAGATTTCGAGCTCAAGTTTTAATTTTTATAAATGATATTATTTTTTTTAAATAATATAATAAACTTTATATATATATATATATTTTTCTTTTATTCATAATATTCTAACGTTTGTTGAAATGCATTCAACGACCAACGTCGTACAAATGAATACTGAATATCTTAATCTTTATTTTGCGTAATTGTACCGAGGCATTGAAATATAATGTTTGCTTCTTTTTTTATTATTATCATTACAGACCACTTCACGAGGCAGCAGAAAATGGTGCTACCGAACTTGTACGCTTGTTACTTTCTTACGGCGCTGATCCCTTATTAGCTACTTATTCCGGTCAAACTCCACTGATGTTGGCTGCAGATACCGACGCCTATTCAATTCTGCAGCAGCACTTAGACGATATCCAGGGTCGAGCGAACACAGCGTGGTCTTTTGGCGGCCCGTCTTCTATTTTCGGTAAGTTCTGCCGATTTCAAAGAACGTAAATAAAACTTGGAATTATTCTACGAATCTTTGGAAATTATAACTAGTTGTGACTGTCACTTTTGCTAATTGAATTTAAACAGAAATTTCTACTATCAGCAAATTTACTTTCACAACAATTCGATAATGGATTCATTTTTAAAATACCTGCGAGTATCTCTCCAATTATTAAACATTAGAATAATTGAAAAAGCTAAAGTATAGTCGATAAAGGAATTTTTTATACGTAGAGGGGACAGAGAAAAACGAGATACACCACCCGGTCACCTCTAACTACCTATTCCTCAAAGATTAATCAACCGAATACCACGATTAATAAATCTATTCCGTTTCAGACCCAGAAGAGACCGGCTACAATCCTCTCGACGATTCTCCAATGGACAATCCGGAGCCCGAATTGGACGAAATTGAGATGGAAGTGAGCGATGTGAACCTGCCAGTTCTCTTCTCTCTCGCCAACGATCCCGACAAGTGGGTGCTGCTCCAGGACTTGATGGCCGCCCTCAGAATAAAGAGCAGAGACGCGCTGCTGCGTCAAGTGAATCCGAAAGCTCACGCCGGCCCGCCGGCCATCGCTCACCGCGACGTCATGAGAGAACTGAAGCTCCAAGATTTCCTGGAACAGTCCCGTTGCTGCCACCTGCTCAGCGGCGGCGAGCGTATCAACGTGCGAGGTTCGAAGGTGACCCTGATCAAGTACAACGAGAAAGTGAGATCCCTGTTGAACGTGGAGAAAATGGTGATCAGCCTGAGGTGACAGGAGGTGCCACTGGGGCGATCGTCGCCCCAGGCAAAACCGTCGACTTCCGCCGCGAGAGAAACGTCGAAGAAGAGCTCGAGCGTTTCGCCTAAACGCGAGAGGCAGGCCAGAACGCGGCAGGCTAACAAGACAGCCGCTACCGATTGAACTCGAATTAGGGAAACTTCCTATTCGGCCGTGAAAAGTATACTCTTTCTCAGCTCGATGATTGACACTCGAGCGAGAAACTTCATTCGATCGGGAATTGAATTACTCTCTGCCGATTCAGCTCCGACGAGGAGAACAGAATCGGGGTCGATTGAACGAATAGGTAGAACAGGCGAGCTCACCGACATCGAAGGACAAGATGGCAGTGTTTTCCCACGCGTTCTATTAGCAGTATTTTTATTTACAGGTGTCCCGCACGGGACACATCGACGTGATATTTGATCGATAAATTTCTTCGAACGATGATCAATTTCTGTGACGATGTTTCGGAGGGAAGATCGTCGTCCTGTTCGAACGATAATTTTGTTTCGACGATTTGAAGGGAACGGAAGAGTTCGAACAATTTTTGCGAACTTGTAGTGGATAAAGTTCCCACGACAGATGTCTGTGCTCCGCAGTAGATTTTAATCGCGATGTTGGAACTTTTGGTGGAACGTGTTATTCTATTTTTCGTTGAAAAGTCGATATGAGAGAAAGAGAGAGAGAGAGAGAGAGAGAGAAAGAGAGTGAAAGAGATAGAGAACTCGAAACACCGTCGCGTCCACTTTGGCAAGGAATGAAATGTTGCGAATTATCGGAACATGCGAATTACAATTATTATCAGCTTTCTCACGTTGTTAACCATCGTTGTTGATTTAATTAATTACGTTTTCGTTTCTCTCTCTCTCTCTCTTCCTCCGTCTGTCTTTCTGTTTCTCTCTTTTTTCTTTTTTTACTAGGTACTAGCGAGTCAATTAAAGTATAACTCGGTTACATGTTTACCGTTTCTAGATTTAAGCAAGCGTTTACTAATCGTCGAAATATATATGGAGCATTTACGTTTTTCTTCACCGTTAATCTCTTCTTCCTTTCGTTTATTTTTCCTCTGGGATGTGCAATTTCGCGAGTCTGCTTGTTGTTGTGTCGTTAGCGTCTCGTTGAGCCTGAGATACCATACAAGGATATACGCGATCGTAATGTTCAGTGTGCAATAACTCGTCATCGAAACTCGTGATTGATCCTCGAATTAACGGTTTCCAGATTATGTTCAATCTCGTTTGCTCGTTGCAACCAACGCGTTCACTGTTGCCTAGTTCTACCTTGTTTTCATTGATGCTTTCTTTTGTTTATTTTCTGTTATAAAAAGAAAAAACAAATCTAATTAGCAAACTGATTACGTTAATTTTCTCTACGTTACCGATCCACGAGAAACGACGAGTTCCAAACAAACGTTTCAAGGACCACGAACGTTCAGCAGTGAACGTGTTCCAAGAGTCGTCGGCGCATTCGATTCGCGAGGCAAGTCTCCTCGGATACGTCGATGGAACCGATCTCTACGTACTTATATATATAGCTTCGGAGGCGTGCTAGATATTACACGTGCCGGGACAAGAAAGATGGAAAACGATGTGAAAGGAACAGGGAGAAACTCCTACGTATCCATAGACAGGGAAGCTTCTACAAGTTCTTTTTTTTTTTTTTTTTCTTTTTCTTAAGCTCGCTCGCTCGCGCACGCGTTTCATTTGTCTCCGTGTGTACAGAGGAATATCCAATCGTTCTGATCAGTCTCAGGGAAATATCCGTACGCGTATTCTCGATATATCCTATGCGTTGCATCGATTTGAACAGGGACGCGGCCAGGCGATCTCCATGGTCGATCGACGGACTGAACGTTCGTCAGAAATTAGTTGTACGTTATACCGTTTCCATTGACTTCTTCGCGATGTACAATAAATAGAAAGAGAAAGAGAGACAATTGTTCGAGTCTCTCTTCGTGCATTGAAACGAACGACTCCCATGATCGACGCCCAAGATCGACCCGGGGGGTGGCTAATCGCTCGCTCGCTGCTTGTTTTAATTTTATTTAGCTGACAATTTCTAAACTCGAATGCATTGCCGGTTAATGCCGTGCACGGAGTACGATTTACACGTGTACATAAGCTATTTTCGAACGGAAAGCCAAGCGCGTGCACCGTTCGCATACGCGCGTGCACCCCGAAGGACCCCGGTTTTCTTCACGTTCGCGTCCGCGATTCTCGTCGCCGATGTTCCAGAACAATATAACATAAAAAGAGAAACAAAAGCTCTCGAAACGAGATTCAGGAGAACAATAGAGAGAAGAAGGAAGAGAAGAAACACGAGAAATATAAAGTGTAAGCGAAACACATAGACGGAATGGCGGTTAGGGGAGGGGTGGTGAATCGAGGCAGAAAGGGAGAGAAGTAACTGTACGTATTGTGCGTGTAATGTACCTTTTAAATGTAAAGTAGATACCGAGTATAATAGTGTAAGTAGACAGGAAGAAAAAAAAAAAAAAAAACGAAGAACAGAGACACGACACTTGTTCATATTAACTATAGAGGCGTATACACACATTTACGCACGTGTAATTGTACTAAGGCGTAAAAAGGAGAAAAGGGGGAGGGGGGGAGGGAGAGAAGCCCGGCGTTTTAGACTAACTCGCGGGAAGAACGTTGTAATTTCAGCGAAAAGAATCCGAATAATACGCCGTTATTCGGCGTATGTATATGTATATACACATACAACACGCAGATAATTTCTCGCAATATAATAGGGGCTATCGCAGTTACTATCGCTAACTAATTATTACTATTATTATTATTACTACTACCGGTCACCGATTACTACTACGGAATACTACGAATTACCGCTATTACTATTTACTATTTGCCACAACCACTACTATTACTACCACCAACTACAACTACTGTTACTATTATTACTGTCACGACTATCCGCTTTTTTTATTGTACGATATATACATAATACCGAACTATGAATGTACATTTTCTTAGCTGTAACGTTTCCTCCTCCTCCACATTGTAATTTATATATTATATTCGAGGAATACATTACTTCTAAATGTGTTAAAAAGAAAGGAAAAGGAAAAAAAAAAAACAAAAACCGCTGCTGCTTTACGAAGAAGAAGGAATTCTATGTGAAAAAGAACAAAATATATTATATATAAATATATAAATATATATGTATATACACGTACATATATATATATTTTATTTCAGAAGTTTAGTTTAATGGATATATAATGTTGAAAAAAAAAGAGAAAAAAAAAATACGCGAGGAAGAATACAAATTAAAAATTTTCTCTGTGATTCGTCTAAAGGATGGAACTATGGAAGTAAGCGAAATAAAATAAAAAAAAAAAACAAGAAAAACAAAAACAAAAAACAAGAAAGAGTTACGATTATAATTAATTAATTCATATTATTAATTGTCATCGTCATTTATCATTGCTCTGTACCGACAAACGTTTATCGAACAACCAAGTCACAACGGACCGACAAACTCGATTTTCGTAAATGAACTCGACTCGTGATTTTCTTTTCGCTAATAAACAGTAACGAGTTATCCTATCGATGTAATAAAAACAAGTATTTTTACCGATCTCTGCGCATTTCTCGATTTCTTTACGACCCACTTTCCCCACTTCGTTGCAAAGCATCGAAGAAGTTGAAACGTTTTAATTTGTCATGTCGCTCGGAAAGTCTTGGGACAGAAAAAAAATGGCTAATTTATCGGTAGGTAATGAAATTTTTCATTTGCATCTGCATTTTATCATACTACGGTTAATTACAGATTCTTTGTTGTATAAAGTATCGTTTAATTTTTGAGACAAGTGCGGGATTTGTTCCAAGATTCTTGAACAAAAGTGTACGCTGTATTTAAGTTCTGAAACTCAAAAGCAAAGGGAAATGGCGTTCGAGGGAAAGATCTGGTGATTTCGACACGAACTTAAAATTGGTAAAACGTTTATTAACTATTTAAAAACGATGAAACAAGGTGAACATGAGATTGACAATTCAATAAGTAATATTATTAAATAGACTATAGAGATGTATAATAAGTGTCTGTAGTAATTATTCTCTTTTATACGTTTCCTTTACATCGAGACAGACGTCTTTTTCACCTTAATATTCTCCGCTACCTCCATTTATTATTCTCTCTTTCTTTTTTTCTAAAAAAAGATTTTTTTCATTAACTTTCGGCGAAGCCTAGCCCTCTCAGTTTTCTTCTATTTTCTCTCTGTCTTCAGGCACGACCTGTGCGATAATATTAATACGTCAACGTTTCTCGCCCATTCGATTACATCCTTCATCAACTATCGATAATACACGCCTCTCTTTTACTTACTCACTCTCTCTCTCTCTTTTTTTCTTTTTTAAATTTCTTTTTCTTGCAAATACGTGCGACGGCTGTTGCGTTAACGATTCTAAACACAGGATTTCTTTTTTTTCGTAGGAAAAATAGCTCGTACAAAGCGTACCCATGCTAATTATTATACCCGATAGTGAATCGATGTCGTTCGGATAGCGCGCGACACACATCCCTACGAATAAACGAAAAAACGAATGCGGGGAGGGGAGGAAAAAGAACGCGAAATCGGCCCTTCTCGCTCGCCCCGACCGAAGAAAGGGTAATCGACGATGGCGAGACCGATTAAGCGAGATCGCCTGTACGATCGCCGATTGCGAAATCAAGTGTTGTAGGTGCGCGGCCATTGCGACGATATATAGTTTTAGCTACGTGCAAGCTCCGATTAAACGATCGTTCTTTCTCGCGTTTTCCAGATCTCCTTACTTCTTTTATTTCGTGAATCTTTTGCTACAATTTCCTTGCTAGACGTTTGCTTCTTCTTCCTTTCTCTTTTTTCTTTACGCATTTCTCTGTTCGCTCGTAAGTACAGATCTATCTCGTTTTCAACGCGACGTGTGATGTGATCGAAAAGATGCCCCATTCGATGGATTGTTTCTGCGATACTTTCTTTCTCTTTTTCTTGTTTCTGACCGCTTGTGTGCGAAAATGATTGAATAATGGCGGAGGCATCTCTCGTTGGTCTAGCTATAGCGGAAACTTTCGTTCGCAAATTTCTGTTTCACACGTGTCACTGAATCGATGGTTGAAATTCGCTCCCCCGTTTCCCCATTTATCTTCGCGCGTACGCGTCTAGCCTCCTGTTGATTGGCATGGGCCAATCGTAGAAAACGAAACGCGAATAGCTAACAGGTCCCCTGATTTTGCATCGAACGTACAATTGTAACGCGTGTAAATCGTCGCGACATATTCATCGTTTCAGTATACTCGAGAAATACTGTAACCTGCGTCTCCTGATCGTCTCTTGAACGCTACCACCATATACCATCTCGATTACCCGGGTATAGATATTTACAATAATATTATATTGTATATATATATACCTACTATCGTAATAATAATTTAGTAGTGGTATTTAAATTACAATAGCGTTCATTCTTTCTCTCCTTGCTGATCGTCACTCCCTTTCTCGCGCGCTTTCTCTCTATCTATACATATATATATTTATAAATATATATATGTATATAATGTTGCACATAACCCAATACTGGCTTAGTAATCTAGCTGTACAAAACATTATATATCGCTATTCTAGCATCTAGAGATTTGTCCTGTGAGGTTTGATGAATCGTGAGGTTCGTAATATACGTCTGGGTCCTGTCGTTTCTTGTTCATTTCCATCGTTTTATTTATTTCTTTCTCTTCTTCTTACTTCCCTCTCGTCTCTCAACACAAAAAGGAAAAAAAAAAAATAAAAAAACACCATAAAACAGACTCTCAGTGGGTATATCCCATACAGTATCTCGTTTCTTTGCGTCTCCATTTCGTTCGTCTAGTCAGTGCGTTTCTACTACATTCGAGTTTCCATCTCGTCAGACGACGAATCTTCTCGATTCCCTTCTGTCTCTCGCTCGCTTCTTATTGCGATTAAGTACATTAAAAAATACCGCGCTACTTCGCTCAGAATTAACCGGACCAAGCTATACATATATATGTATATAGTATGTTCGGTAAAGCCAAGTATGTATTATGTTTTATTGTTTCATTTTTTTTTTCATTTTTTTTTCTTTTCGTTTATTTTTCAGCGCACTCTCGCACCTCGTTCATTCGCCTTTTTTTTTTTTTTCGCCTGTCACACGCTTTCGTCGTCGTGTTCGTCGCGATTTGCGCGTGAAAAAAAAAAAAAGTTCTCTGCTTCAAGCGTCCTAAACGTGCTGTGCGCGTCGTACAAACAATCGCGACGAAAATCTATCTTAAACATCTACTATCATTTATTATTTCCTCCCGTCGTATTCTCGCTCGTTCGACTTCGGCGGAGCATCGGTTACTCGGTTTCTTACTCGCCTCTCTCATCGTGTTTCCAAGCGATCGCGTGACACATACAACGTAACACACACAGAACGCGCCGCGGCCCGAATTCGAATCGACGAACCGCGACGCGAGTCTTTCGGTAAAACGCACGATTCCTCGCTGCGCTCGTCGAGTCGCCGCGCACACGCAGTAAAAATCGATTCCGAGACGAATACACGACCGACGCGTCTCCATTCGTGCCAGTTTCTCTTCTCTTACAAA
Organism: Frieseomelitta varia; assembly: GCF_011392965.1. Taxonomy (NCBI): domain Eukaryota; kingdom Metazoa; phylum Arthropoda; class Insecta; order Hymenoptera; family Apidae; genus Frieseomelitta; species Frieseomelitta varia. Next base: position 157,660 of record NW_025110215.1, on the reverse strand, counting down.
TTACAAATTAGAAAGTAACTTCTAAAGGTTCTTCGACTCCTCTCTCAACTCGGGGAGTTCGAAGTTGCCGTGTATTCGTGCCTGTCGTCGTTTTGCTAACACAGTGATAAAAAAAATTCAACACGGTGACAAGTGTGTACGGGGAGGGTGATGTTTCTTGTTCTCTCGCACTCGGCAAACCCACTCGTCACGTGGAAAAACGCATGAGATAAAACATCGTGATACAACGAAACACCCTTCCAGGTATTAACACGTATCCCTCCTCCTGACAATCTCTCGTCGTCGGAAGGATCGTTCAAACGCCTTGAATATTCCGCGTTGCCGGATCTCTCTCTCTCTCTCTCTTTCTCTCTCTCTCTCGTCGAAACGGATAACAATTGCAGCGGGAACACGCCGTCGACTGTTTTATCCTTACATAATCAACAATCGAAGGGAAACTTCCCTTCTTTCGCGGCACGGACGATCGCGCGAGTTGCGAGTTCTCGCGGGATCGAGACTCTCCGAGCATGCGTTTTCAAACATGCCCGCGATTATTTATTTATTATTAATATTATTATTATTATTATCATCATCATCTTCTCTTTTATTTTTCTCCTTAATCTAACCTCCTCTCGTGAAAGTGCTACGTATTCTGATAAACCTTCGCGCGCTGTCAGCTTTGTCAGACTCGACGCGAAGTCTTTCTTTCTCTCTTTCTTTCCTTCCTTCCTTCCTTTTTTTTTTTTTTTCTTTTCCTCAACGAGCTTGGTGCACGGCTAACGCCTTTAATTGGGACATTGTGCTACTCGATTGGGTGGGTATGTGTGTGGGTGTGTGGGCGACGGAGCGGAGTGAGAGGTGGGGACGTGGATTGGGGAAGGGAACGGGAAAGGCATTAGAGAGTTACTCGATTACTTTATTAATTTATTAGTGATTAAGCTTGACGCCTCGGAGGTAGGGTCCAAGCGTTCGGACCAGGCTGAGCGTGGGGGGCAGGACGTCACAGTTGCTGGTCCCTGCACGGTACCCAAATGTTCGGGCCTGACTGCTCGGCGATCACCTCCTTCACCTTCACGTAAATCTCCTCGGGTGTGTCACCTTGCACCACGGCTGCAATAAAATAAGAAACAAAGTTGCGATGGGTGTACCCTCGACGAGACATATTGCCGAACTCTTGTAACTTCGTGGAAACATTTCGAGAGATCGTCTCGAAGTGTCCTCGATCTTCAAGATCCAACGATGAGAAAAAAATTTGTGGCGATTTGACAGCCAGACCAACGTGAATTACAATTGTAGAAGTAAAAACGAACGAATTTTAACGATTGTAGCATAAAATGTGGCTTTGAACACGAACTCCGTTCTTCGATTATTCTCGATCGTTCAAAGTCGTGCCAATTAAATTATTCAACTTCGCTCGGCGAAGTTACTTCGTTTTCGTGGTTTTGTATCGAAACTCGGGATATTATTATTGGAAATTACTTACCAGTAAAGTATTCTCCGAACTCTTGCTCCATCTTCAGTGCTCGTTCGTACGTTTTTTTCGCTTGTTCCTCGGTCATTCTCTTGTTCATTTCCCTTTAAACACGAAACAATCGCTCGTTAAACCGTGAACTTCAAGTTTCGAGAAACGAATCATCGGAAGCATCGCCACTTACATAACTGACTCCACGGACTTCGGTTTAATGAAGATGGCGATGGGATACAGCTGCGCCACTTGTAACCTCTTGATGGCATTTCCGCTCACGTCCAGAATACAGTGTTTTCCCTGTCATTCATTTTTATTAATCTATGTTAATATGTTACGGTCCATTATTATTTACTACCGATTACTGCACACTAGCATTTGCACGTATATTTCACTTTCGTAATATCAAATTTTCTTAGTCGCATGAAAATACTACCCGACACTGAAATATGAAACTTAGAATAAAAAGAAATCAAAATACAACAAGGGGCAGTTTGTGTAACACAAGAAAGAACACAAGTTTCAATTCATGTATTTTACGAGAAATTACAGCTATCTAAATATCTAAAGACAAATTTTCGCGAATTTGCATGATCTCTGTAAAAAAATTACGAATTTAATCGTTTTGGCAATATAACGCAAAATTTAACATGCTCGAATTTAATTAAACAGTATGTGAATTTTACGACGGATACGAGCAATGTGCAAATACTTTTTTCAGCGACTGTACACGTGGATTTTCTTCTCTTTACCTTCTCAGCAACCTCTTGCACTGACGCCACAGACGTGCCATAAAGATTATCATTGTACTGCCCGGCCTCAATGAACAAGTGATTCTGAATATCCCTTTCCATCTGTTCCCTGGATGCGACGAAATGATAATCACGTCCGTCCACCTCGTACTCCCTCCTACTCCTCGTTGTATCTGCGAAAATAAAAGACGTCTAACGCCATCGTTCTACGTAAAGTATTTTAGCATGTCATGCAATAAGCCGCGATGGAAAGTTAAAAGTCACGGTGAGCTCATTCACAAGTCACGTCGATCAACACAATTGAAATTGAAAGGCGACGATGTTACAAACACCGTTTTTAAAATTTATCATTCTTCTTACAATGAATATAAACGAAAGTAACTAGTTTGCTTAAACAAGCCAATAACGACAAATAAACAAAGAGCAGGATTGACCAGTATTACGCGACTTCTGAAGCAACATAATTTAACAAACGTTGTGACTTTGAATATATTTGATAAATATCAATCCCAAAAGTGAATCGATTCGATCGTTCAAATATTAACGCGGTAAAATCTCGGAAACTTCGTTAACTTCCCTTTCTCAACTGAGAAAAGGGAAAGAAAGAAATACAGCGCGGATTTAATTGGAGAGCAAGCTGCAACGTTCCGGAGGCGATCTCGAGAGATTCGTCGATGCAACGTGCGACCCAAATCGCGCAGCACGGGCTAGATTGAAGTCTGTTTCAACTCACGTGGCACACAGCTGCCGAATTTGTCGGGGAATTCCGAGATGAGGTCGTCGTTGATGCGGTCCTTGAGAGGACCGAGGATAATGACGGGTCGTGTGTACTGTATGGTGAGCTGTTGGACTGCCTCGTACGACAGCACGTTTTCTTCGCTGCCTGCAATTGCCAGTATAAAGGGGTACACTCGTGTTTTCCAGCGGCGGCCGGGTTTTGCGGTAGAAAGCTTTTGTTATATCCTCGGTTAGAATGTTTTTTTTTTTTTTTGCACTCTTACAAACAGGTAGATGCTGGGGAACAAAAGTTTCTCTCTCGATGCGCGAGAACTTTCCGATCTGCCGGACTGATCGCGAGAGAGAACGAGAAACGATCGCAACTCTCTCGATTGCAAGAAACTTTGATCGCGGTTCAAACGTCTAAATGACAGAGGCAGTAATACGTAGAGTGGCTGGCTGCGATCTACAAATGTAAACTACTGGGAAATTATTGTTACCGTTATGTAAAAGGAATTGTTCCGACGAAGAGCGAATTTTCGAATGGGTCACGATTTTACTTTCTGTACATTGTAAGCTAAATATAGTTGTGTGATTTTTAATGCTCGATACTTCCTACAGAAAGGGAATAATTGATTAAAATTATTACTTTTGTAAATAATTAATCTAATCTTCGAAAACATTACAGATTTTGGACTTTTATGTTCTTTATTGAAGAAAAAACTTAAACTAATGGTTTTGCAATATAAATATCTCAACTTTGTAGGAAATAACAAACTGCATCGATCTGCTTCAAAATTACATAGTTTCGTCGAAAAAAAACTATGTTACGTTACAGAAAAATTAATCTCACCCCTTCCCCCCTCGGAATTATTTGTTTTTTTTTAAATATATATATACATATAATAGAGAGTTCACCAATAATTCATATTTATAGATTAAAACTGATCACTCTGTATTACGTCACTCTGTATTAAGAATAATACAGAAACGCGAATAACCGGGAATAATAAAACTACGTTTCACTGCCCACCTCGAACGAGAAAATGATCCATGCTTCAGCACCTAGGAGATCAAAGCAAGGTAGGACAAATAAGGGTGGTAAGCTCCCTAAAGTCTAGAAGTTTAGGCGATCGACGAGTATCAAGGTCGACGTGGCATTAGTTACGTGGCGACTATGCTAGATACACTCGTTGGCGATGTTGGGGTTGGTTTACATACTTTGTAATCGATACACACTACGTGGTTATAACAATTTTAATACGATTACCAGAAAGCGTCGCTTCTTATCGTCTCGTATCATTTAACATTGGGATTATGTAACGCTGGCGATCATAACTGTTACAAATCTTACGAAGCTTGTATTCCTTTTCGCTCATTCGAAATAAAAAATTATTACGAGCGTGTAACTAAGAAATCAATAAGAAGCGACGCGATCTCTCATGATTTACGCAGCGTGTCTGCAACTCTCAATTAGAAGAAGAATCTACATGGGGATAATTAGTATTACAAAGAAATCAAAAGAAAACCAGACAGACACAAAGCACGTCGCGACTGTCCCAACTGCGCGAAGCGTAATCGGCGTTTTGTCAGTGCTCGTAAATATCGTGGACGGGGAATCGGTGTGAATTAAGAAACAAAAAAAAAAAGCACAAATTAAATAAGAAAAACCAAGAAAAAGAAGTAGAAAACAAAAAGAAAAAAAAGAAAACAATAACTGCAATTAAAAAAAGAGGGTCGGTATCGATCGAAAACCACGTTCGATAGCTTGTGTTAGTCAAGGACCTGGATTGGTATCTGCTGTTCACTCCTTGTTGTTTTTTTTTTTATTTTTTTCACACACTTTGAGTCTATTTTTTATTTTTATTCTCTTTTTTTTCGTGTATTTTTGTGCATCACTTACTAAACTCGTCATTAATGTCATCGTCCTCCTTTTCCAGATAAACTAACGTCAGTTCCTCCATATAAGGCAGTTCGACACGATATAAAATTTCTCTACTCCCTGCGACGCAAGACAAGATATCTTTTTGTGAATGAAACAGAGTAAAAGAAGCGCGCGGTGAGATGAAAGAGGAGACGAGAGAATGACACGCGCAATAGACGGAAATCGTGAACCATGATAACGGATATTAGTCTTCGAAGGCGATCGAGCGAAGCTTTAACGGAGACCTGGAGGACGTTTTGTTCCGTCTACGTTTCGTGCCGTAGCTTTTGCTCGTTTCACGATTGATGAACGAACTTTGGTAAATATCATGGATCGTTGGATGATTCGTGCGATGTTCAATGTGTTAATGCAGCGATGAATGATAGACACGGTCGATTGTCGATACTTGAAAATATTTAATCGCAGCTCCTTGCAAAATTTTTTACTTATTTACGTTACAATTTTTAATTAAAAACTTCGAAACATTTGAATTTAAGTTTCACGGGTATTAGAAATTACATGATAGATGTCAAAAAAGTCTCCATTTATTTATCTATGCCGGACATTGTAACTTCAAATTTAATTTCTTTTGTATTCTCAAACCTCGAATATGAACATTTCATCTGTCTCTCAATTTTGAAGTTCAATTTTCTTTCGTTCCCAAATCCCCGAGTACTGACAATGAGTGAAACCTTTGGGATAATTTTAACTTCGACTCAAAATAAACGTAAACGTCAATACGACATGAGAAAGAGAACATCTAGAAGTTTAAAACAAAAAAAAAAAAAAAAAAGAAATAAAAATAGAAAAAAAAATTGGAGCAATGAACAGAAAAAAGGGGTCCATTATTCCGCTCGCGAAGTCAGTTCGATTGCTCGGCTCGGTGTTTCCTCTTGGAAGTCGGTTGGGTTCGTTAATCGGCAACGCGGCCGAGAGGGAGAACGCCACCATTCAAAAATGACAACGCGCCACGACAAAAGGACGCTGTCGGACAATGCGTTCGTCCCGCGAACGGATCGTTATATCGCAGTAATGAACGTGTGCTTTGTTAATTGATGCGACCGAGATGAAACGAAGAGAACGAGGAGGAGAGGTGGAACGGGATAGGTCGGAATGTATAATGGGGACTGAAATGAAAGGCAAACAGAGAGAGGATACAAATATATAGGAATGAGTGAGACAGGGAGAAAGAGAGAAATAGAAAGAAATAGGTGACAAAGTGAGGAGAGAAAAATAAACAGAGAGAGAGAGAGAGAGAGAGAGACGTGATTACCTTCGGTGTTAGTGTCGTCCTGGGTGTAGCACAGCATGAATGCTAAAACATAACAAGTTCAATATTTCAGTATACGTTGCGTACTAACAAGCGGCCGTTAATAATTGCTAGGATTAATTAAGCTTTAAGCATGAACAATCATCGACCCTACCGGGGCCAGCTCGAGCTTTTCGAATAGCCCTGATTGGCCCGTTGTAATCGCTCGTCTTCCCGCGGCGCGCGCGAGTCTCGTTCTCGTACCTTGTTATCGTCCGCTCGTTTCGTTAATTAGCCATGAATTAACGATCGTTCAACGGCCACTGTCCATTTTACAAGGCGAAACAGGATTTTCTGATTTCCACGATTCAAAAAAACTGACGCTAAAGTGTTACAAAGTGTTCAAAAAAAGGTGCTTCTACTGGAAATTCTAACGGCAATTGGTATTTCTACGAACAGTTTCTCTTGTCACAGACTAGAATTCTGTTTCTACGCAGACACTCGGGAACGTTGAACGCAACGTTTAATTTCTTGCGCTGCAACGACATGCGCCACGCACGTCGAGAATTTTTTTATCGGAAAATTGCAATATTTTCTCAGTTTTAAGTATAATCCAGGCAAAACAAATAATGAATTTATTATTTTTCAATAATTTCTATCCAGTGATATATACTGACGAGTTCAAAAAGAAAGCGGCGAATTATTGTATACGGTTCGGTCACTCGTTATGGTCCGTTGCCAGCGCAAGTGGTTTACGACTTAGAGATAGTAGAGACAATGATGCCGATAATAAGGACAATAATAGTAATAGCTTTCGTCAAGAATTCAACAAGTGGCGGGTATTTTAATAAAGTTCCTCGGGTATTTCACGGAAATTCTTTCGTGCTCGCGCGAAGATCGGAAGGAACGTGAACGAGCAACGTTACAACTTCCGTTCACCATCGACTTGCTACACACGTGCTACCTCTACAAAGCATACGAGGGTGGTTCTATCACAACTACACGATCCATCGAGAAGGGGTTAGCCAGTTAAAGAAGCGAGTCGAGTGAAAGCGTTGAGACTTGTAGCCGCGATCGCGGTGTTAGTTGATCAAACGCAGGCAAACGGCACGACAATATATACTAGGTGCAGGGATGAAGTTGCAGAATGTTTGGACGCAAGCACAGAGAAGAGAATATGTACGAAAGAGCGAAGAGACATCTCGAGAAGTATTAACTAAGTTCACAGGGTCGTTGATAACGTTTCTGTCTCTCTTCGAGAAAATTTGCTTTCCTCTAACGTATCGATTCTTTTCGTTGATTGACTTTCTCGTATTAAGAAAAAAAAAAAAAGAAAAAAAGAAAAGAAAAGAATGAAATAGAAATGTACATATGTGCACGCGCTCGCGTGTGTCTCGTGTATGGTATAACCGTGTACAGGTGTGTGTACAGATGTGTCGTGTGATTGTATCTTGTTTCTTCTTGTTGACTAACTTGGAATACTTACGTGTAGGATCGTTTTCGTTCTCGGGTGTCGTGGGCGACCCTACACAAGCAGGCAAAAACAAAACACATGTCACGTTTTCACATGGTAAAAAACACAAAAGCTCAATCGGAAGTTGGGCGTATTCGTCGTACCTGTCACGAGTATGCTTAAACGGTGCCGACACGCATCTTTGAACGCGCAAATCGCGATTCGAAGAGATCACGTATGTTTCGTTTCGTTTGACGTTTCGCGATTTTCTTTTTTATTTTTCTCGTTTTAATCGCTGGGTTGGCTTTGATACATGTTTAATAGAAAGAACACTCTCTATGTTAACACGTCGATCGATCGAAAGGAGTGAAAGTAAAAAAAAAAAGAAGATAAAAAACGATCGAACGAAGGGGGAAAACAAATGGAGTTCACGAACATTTAGTAACTTTAAATCGTTCGAGAGTTAATTTCTGTCCAGTTCGTTCGATGGATTACGTTTAAGAAAAAAGAGAAAAAAAAACAAACAAACATAGAAATATCGTTGCAATCGGGAATATCAAGACACACGTAAAAAGTACTAATTGTAAGTTCAAACATATGATCTAGATAATACAGTATATATATATAGTGACTGAGAAATACGACGAGAATTAAAAAAAAAAAGAAAAAAATTGTCACGTAAAAAACCACAATAGATAATATATACGGATCTGAACATGCACAGAACGTGCAGGATACGAGTTTGCTCATTTTTTTTCAAGACACTCACGTTCCTGGTCTGACCCATCCTCGGATTTGTCATCCTTGCTCTTCATGAACGGGAACTTCCTGCTGAACGAGAAGTTCTTCTTTTTTCTATCCAGTGTCGATTGCTGCGAAGAAAACGACCATTTTTTTTTTTTTTTTGTTAAATACTTTAGATTTTTACCTCTCTCTTTTTACGTTGAAAAAATATTTTTCAATAATCATCAGTGACTGTACGTGTGTGGCAGTACAAGATACCTTTAGTAATGTCTTTTACAGTGAAAATACTGTTAGAGATCATGTTTCGAGTAATTCGAAGTTGACGCTTCGCATTCCAAATCTAAATTATTTTTAATTGTCAATTAAAAATTAATCCTTCCAATTTTTAATTGAATTACTATTCTAATTCTTAATTAATTGTCATTTCTAATTGTAAGTTATTTTCATTTGCAACTAACAATATGATATCGATCCGATCGTATCGTCCTTCTTCTTGATTTCACGCGCAACCGATTGAACGAGCTCACCTTGTCGAGGATGACCGGCATGTGGCCTTGGAACTTGACGGAACGATCCCTGGCGCGTTGCTTCCGTTCCCATCGTCTGCGTGACGGTATTATGCCGAGACCCTCCTCCTCGCCCTGAGGAGTTACTCTTCTAGCTTGCCACCATTCATCGTCGCTGGCATTCGTCACGTGTAGGATTTCACCGTAACGGAATGCCAAACCGCGGCTCGGCAGCCCGTCGTCCTTGTTAGGATCGTAATCGAACAACGCTCTGTGAAAGTGGATGCAAAATCAATTACCAACTGGATTTCTTGCCTTTGACAACTTTATTTAAAAATAAATCAGACTTCTATCTTTATATTTTGAAAACCACAATGGATGGAGGATTAATCTTCCTTTTCTTTTTTTTTTTTTTTTCTCCTTTCAATCTTACCTAACGTAAAGCGATTTCTTTTGCGAGGTCCTCATGAGGGTGCCTGTCATCAAATTCTGCTGAGAGATCTGTTGTTTAAGATCATGGATCTTGGCCTCGAATCTGTTGTAGTCTTCGGGCTTGTACTGTACCACGATCGTCACTGTCTGCCCGGTACCCTGAACAACACACAAGTATCGCAATTTCTAATCACTGGTATAACGAATAACGAACTCGTAAGAAGATCGGCACTTGAAGATACCTTAAGGGCCGCGGCGGCCTCTTCGTGGGTGGCTGTCCGAAGATTAATGCCATTGACACTGAGTATCTGATCGCCACGGCGTAGTTCACCGCTGAGGTCGGCAGGACCTCCGGCTAGGATGAATGAAATGAAAATTCCCTCGCCATCTTCGCCACCGACAATATTGAAACCCAGACCGGAGGAACCTTTGTTGAGCACGACCGTACGTACCTCCCTGAAAGAAGACGAAAGTGAATTGTTAATTAATTATTACGTTTCATCGATTGTATGTAATTAAAATTACATCAGAAAAAAATTGATTAATAACGTATTAATAACTTCTCCGGAGCTCGATTAAAGAGATAGACCAGGGCAAGTTTACGATTTCTTTTCACAAGTATTTATCAAATGAATCCTTACAATCTTTCGTAATGTATCATATAAATGTAATTTCCAGCGATTTAAATAATCGAAGTATCGACTTTCTAATTTCCATTTTTAAATGCATAAGAATTTTTTAGTTGTGAACTTTTAAGACTAACGAAGTTAGTAACAATATAAAGCCTCCTAAATTTTGTAACAATATAAAGCCGAGAGTTCACGTATTTCGAAAAGAATTGGAAATTTTTATTTGGTAATTATTTATGAGAAGAATTCGCAAAGTTTGACCAGTTTTGTAGATAGCTCAGAATACACTATCACCTCAGTAGAATTCATAGTATCTACATAATCAATATTCATCTAAAAATAAAAGCAGAGAATTTATTTTCACGAGTTTCAAGATAAATTTAGAAAGTACTCTTTTTCACGCTGTATCTTGATGTATCGACTTCTGTGTGATTTATGCGTTACTCAACACGTGCGATCCTCTTTCTAATTTACGCGAAGAAAAACTGGCGTTTCCCTTTCATTAAAAGAACACTCTCCCTTCCGGATGAAAGGGAGCAACGCGGTTCTCTTTTTCTTTCAGCCAAGGGGTCGAAGTTTTTTCATTACGGACACAAGTGGTATCGAGTTCTTAAACTACGTCGTTGGTCATTAATTGCTCCGTGTCTCATACTGCTTTAATTAAAGTCATCGTTCTAGAGGAACGAGCCGCGTTAAAATAACTCTTCGAACAAGCACGATCGTAACACAGCTTTATTAGGCGTAGGTATTCTCTCAATGAAACACTTGAATTCACCGTATCGTTCCAATAAATCTGACGAATACGCAAATCGAATTAACCACGAATGCCAGATTGAAAGCAGTGATTTATAGAATAAATAATCAATTCATTCTTCACTCTTTTGCTTATTGAAAACATAATTATACAAAAAGACAGGTTATTGTTGTTCTACGCAATAAAAAATAGAAGATTAATTTATCTAGGAAGTATTAAGATATATTAGTATATTTTGGAAATTATATATATTATATGTGTCTCTGCGTCTTTGAAGATTCTCGTATGTGCCAAGTTTCTTAAAAATTTACAGTCTAATTATAACGATTAAGAAACCTTCACATATTGAAACGTCCCTGGCACCAGCTCGCGCAATATACAAGCTATTCCATATTCAATCTCACATATCTCAATGCTAAGCTACTATCGCACATATCGTATCATATCATATCATACCTATCGCACGGTATACCAGTCACGACGCAATAAATCTCTCTCTCTCTCTCTCTCTCTCTCTGTCTGTCTCTTCTCTCTTGAATTACAATCGACCGTGAACATCGTGAGAAGCGAAATAGAGAGAAGTTGAAAGGCAACGTACGTAAGATTCGTCTTCGCGAAATTCTATCATCCTGCACGAAATCTTTGAGACACATGTACCCGACTGCTTGTCATTTCCGTGAATCGTTCGCAACTACACGGGTACGAAACGAGCTTTGTCTCGCACGGCCAATCTGAAACGGTCGAATTTCAATAGGAATCTTAATTAAACGCGGTAAATTTCGCGTGTCTACGGGTTCCGTCACATACGAGGATCATCGTCACGTACGTCGACGAATATTTCCGGGAATCCGCTGCAAAGAGACGAGGCTGGTTTTTCAAGCGATTTCGAAACAGCGAGGTACACTCGCGTTCGTCTCGCGTGATTGACGCAATAGCGTACAGTTCTGCGATCGTTTGTTGAAACAGTCGTATTTAGTGGTGCGTTTAATTTACGGTGTTGATAGTTTTATACCGTATAAATTATAAAGATGTTCCTTTTTTTTTTTTTTTTTGATTTTCAAAAGAATTGTTGAGGAAATTATTCTCAATCGTTTTTGATCGTTGAGGAAAAATGTCGAGGTAAATTAGAGTAACTGTGAAAATTGATGATCCAGACGAAAGCTTCACAAAATTTACAGGAGAATGGTTTTAATCGTTTGCAAATGCAACTTGAAAATTTTCTGTGCTGATCATTTAGTTAAAATAAGTTCAGAAAGTGTTCTAAGTTGTAGGCAATCGTATGATGCAGAATCCTGTACTCCGAAAAATCTTCAATCAAATGCTCTATCGATCTAAAACAAATCAAAATTGATCCCAACACTCTTGGTTCAATTCAATTCAATTTCAATCTATTATACAAACACCGTGACATTTCCGAATGAACAGCAAAGATACGATACAATTTAATTATTTATTTATTCGTATATTTTTATTATTACATTTACTATTGATTTTAGATTTGAAAGCTTCTCTTTTCTTATTCTTTCTAGTATTTACTCGTTGAAAACATTTCTTCGATCGGTTCGTCAAATAACTTAATATGATCACGTCAGCTGATTAAGACCTGTGTACTCTCTTCGGACCAAACAAGATCAATATAACACTGTGAAAATCAATTGCCATAATAAAATACATCCTATTTGAGAACTTCAGTATAAAATTAATCCCTATACACAACCAAAAGAATCCAAAATATTATATTTTCAATTAAATCCAAATGACCGTCGAATCGTTCATTTTCAACGAACAGCAATTGAATAATTTCTCTCGCTACGAGTCTCGTATTGTTCTACACGAAAATCTTTGTTATTTCATCGCATTATCCATTGTAACATAGTTTCTTTATGCGCGTTACCACTCCTCGTTACATCAATTTGCTTGGTCCGCGGGTGTGTCGGCGCAATTGATATGTATTTCTGCCTCAAACGTAGAATATTGACAAACGAGCGCCTGTGTACGTGCCACGGCCTTTAAAATCGCGTCATCCAACGCAACAATGCATCGATCGAGTGGAGAAACGAGGTTCCGTTCGCAAATTGTTTCATGTTCCGTCTGTCAACGCGAGAATCGTGTCTGTATATGTATGTGTATGTGTATGTGTGTGTGTGTGTGTGTGTGTGTGTGTGTGTGTGTGTGTGTGTGTGTGTGTGTTTCCGCGACAGACGCCTACGAGAACTCGATTTCAACTGCGTGGTGATTAACTGCCTAAGCTTTCAACGCTCCTGGCCAGAGGAATTTCGTGTTTCCTCTTTTCTTTGCGTGCAGCGTGCTCGCAATCGGAATAGATGGTCCAGTGCACGGCGCTTTGCGATTCATCCGCCTCTCCTCCAATGAAACTCGTCGAACCCGTTTTTTTTTCAGAGTACAGTAAAATGTAAAATTCGGTTTACATGAAGTCGTTAGAAGAAATTGCATGAACCACGAGAGAGAGAGAGAGAGAGAGAGAGAAATTTTGTTTGAAAAAAATCCCTACGAACCTCTTCCTCTTCGTATGTATTTCATACACATATTTAACTCGATTTTACGATCTGCAGTAGCTACGTCGACAAAATTTCATTTGTCTCAGTTTGTCAAATCCTTGAAATTCCAGTGAACATTTCTTCGAAAAACGCGCTTCCGTGCGTGTCCATTGTTCCGAGTACGTACCACTGTTACAACCAGGAAACTGAGAATATCGGCCAGCCGCACAATCGGGCTGAACAATTAGATACTATCGGCCGGGATTGGGGATGAGCCGCTCGAGATATCGAGATGTCGTCTACGGTTCGAGATATTGACTCGTATCGCCCGTGTGCTCATCCACGGTTAACAAAGACAGAGCTTGATTCGATTGCTCTGTCAACTTTTCGCTTCGCGATAATATTTGCACGGATTTTTCGCCGAATGAGAGGGATTCGCGATGCACGACTTGCGTTACCGCGTAAAGGCATTAACGTTCGCACGCAAAGTCAACAAAGCACGAACATTGAGTGCTCGACGTTTCTGGCAGAGCATAAAAGTTCATCAACCAAACACTTCATAAATATCCCGCCGTTAAATATCACAGAAACTGAAAAATGTCCCGGTACACGCGGGAACACGCGAGGCGTAATTGCTAGGCTCGGCGCGAGTCAGCGTGAAACCTCGGGTATCACACGCTGCCGCAACTGGATAGCCTTAATTAAAGCCGTGTCACGTAAAAATCTCGACGAACCACAAATTTTTGCACAACTCGAGGGAGAAGGGGGCGGGAAGAGAGACAATATAGAGAGTGGTTGAACGGGCGCTTCCGAGGGAGAAACGCACGATGTTCTAATTAAGATCTCCGTCAAAAATTTCCTAGCCTATTCAGCCGAGGTTCATTGCTCACGAGAGTTGCTCCGCCAACACCCGGTTGAACTTTGCATCAAAAATCTAGGGTTTATCGTCTCTCTCTCTTCCTCTCTTTCATTTTTATGAGTCGTTCTACGTTCGTCTCTTTAGCCATACACAGCTCGCCGCAGAGGGAGGATTTCATCCCTGAAAGGTCGATTTTCATTCCGTTTCAAAGGAGCCACTCGACGCACGGAGCTTCTCGCTTGCGTTAACAAAGACCTCAAATTAGTGGTCGGCCGGTGCAGCTGCGTTTCCAGGGCTCCATTAAGGTCACGTCGCAATGCACACGCCGGATAAACCGGAGGGACTGCGCTACACACACCGCGAGCGTCAGTCGGGAAATGCTGAATTTTACCGGGGAATTTAGAAGCGAACGATCGTTCGACGATCGATTCACATCGATTGAACGCACGTACACTGCTGGTGGATAATTATACAGAAAGAAGCAAAAGAAGATGAAGGAATTTGGTAGATCATACGAACGAGGATCCATCGATTTCGACCGACTGAGAGCAATCAAAATTTTGAGCAAATTTCTTCCAGCACGTGTAACCGCTCAGCTTCGACTTTCAAGATATTCGTGAAGAAACTTGTGATATTCTTATTTCGATCGATATTTACCAACTTCTCGCCAAGAAAGAGAAAGAAAATGATCGTTGATTGATTAATATCCATTGATTTGAGTGGACCATCGTTCATCGCCGCGAATAGAGCAAGATTTCGCAATTGCAACCTGATTCAAAATATTAATACAGGCACAAATATTTCAAAGTTACACAGAGATCAAGATAATTATTCGAATTACTATACTATGCTGAAATTCATTGAATATAGTCAGATTGACTGGTGTTTGGACAATTACACTGCACGTTTAAAAATGTTTCACGAAACTTTGTATATGCAACCATGGACAATGTCGGGAAGCATTCAGCTTCGCAGGAAATGACTGATATTGAGGGATCGCTTAAATAATAAAGGGGGAAAAATATGTGTGTAAGAGAGAGAAAGAGAGAGAGAGAGAGAAAGCCGATCGAGCAGAGCAAGTGGTTAACGATTATTCCATAGAACAACTATATTTAGCCGGTACCACGGCAAAGCACGAAATGTCAATACCTTGCGTGGTACGCCATACACAATATCGCGCGCACCAAGAGTTTGAAACTGCTCAAACATAACGCTCCACTCGAACGCGTTGCATATTTAATGTCTTTTCATCTGAAAATCCAAAATGTCAAATAAAGCACATGCAAAGGAACTAAACGCTTCATTTCCAAAACTGGCGATCGACGATTCATTTCACATTCCAATAAATATTTCAGAATGATCGAAACAAGATGAATGCCCTCGACATGAATAATTAAATAAGATAACGTTCTTTTGTTGCAAGATAATATCTTACAAAAATTAAATAGACAAAGAGTTTATATAAATTTCACGTGGCAGCGTGTTAATAACTCTTCCACTTTCATCAAGCGATTCAATATTAAAATGTTCCTTTTATAAAGAAACTTCCCACTATACACTTTTCACTATATAGTGCGATATGCTGTGCTGTATGCAATATGTATATAGGATATAATATGGTATGTTATAATCATCCCACTATAAAAAGGAAAAATATTAGTTTTAGAAAATTGTGGAGTAACATTCGTATGCTGTGGTATGTTGTTCACGTATTGTTCATAAGAACTATTTGCTGGATATACTATCCAAGACTCTATTCTAGTATATAGAATTGGAATTACAACTGAACACAATTCTATATTATTTTAAAGAATGTCTGAAATGTATGTAATACATAAAATGATGGTATCAATTAAATCGTAACGAACCAAATTATGTACTCTATACACTTTTCGAGAAAATGTTTTGATGAATGAGAGAGATAGTATCATGTTAGGTAGAATTTTAATATTTAAATAACGCTTACGTACTTTAACATCAAGTGGTATTAAATATGTAAAGTCAGACCTGGATATTTTATATCTCCGTTTATCTCTATTATCTCTATTAATATCTGGATATTCTATACCTTCTGGGGATATTATATGATCTACTGAGACAGAAGTGGCTTCAATATGCAAGAAAGTCCTATTCACACCCACCATAAAATTAGTCGACCTTCTTACTATTCAAGTGATACGAAATATGCATGTGTAAACTATTTCAATTTCATCAGAAGCTTGTACAAACCTGAGGATCACAGTCACGGTCGAGGACCCGACCGATCATGAAATATTTATGATCGTGCTCTAACTGGGAGCACGATTTCACGGTTAATTGACCTTTCGCTCGGGCAAATTCATGAATGACTTCATTTTCGTTAGCTCGAAACACCGAGGATTACATCTCGGAGGAACATCGACTTTAAGCAGTCGGTGTGACGTTTCGTATCTGACCGAAAGCTCGTCCTTCGACACAAAACGATCACCACGCTCGCAATCCCCGTGGAATGCAGCTCGACGAGAATCCAGCGACTTGCGCGTATATACATATGTATAATATATATGCAAGACTGATATGACCATGTTTTCCTCGCGATTGATTTTCATAAAAAACTATGCAGCAGTGTCATTTTACTAAAAATTTGTACTGTTAGATGCAAGAGTATTAATCCATTGAGCTTTAACGCAACATTTATTATTCTTCTTAATTTTTCAAGTATCACTAGATTTCGTTCATTTTCTGCCAATTTCGTCAATTTTTAATATTGGGACTTTGAAAGAAAAAAATTTCATGTGTCAAGGGTCCATCTAGAATTTTATGAAATATCAAGATATCGAACTATATATAATATTATAATATATATAATATTATAATAAAATATTGTTTATAATAAATAATAATTGTTAATATATATAATATTATAATTTTATTATATTTTTATTATAATAAATAATAATTGTTAATATATATATAATATTATAATAAATTATTGTTTGTCGATGAGTTAGTATCCTACACTGATTGTGTTAATGAAACATATTAAAAAACAACATGAAATTTTTAATATATCATGGACAGTCAAATATATTTAACTTTTAAATATCATTTTGTCACTGAGGTCCTCCTTGCATCCAACAGTAGATATAATCATAAGCGTAACCGAGAAATTGTTGCGTTACTATCGTATCAATCGAAAATGAAAAACAGTTTCGTTCGAGGTGATGGAATTGAAAAGAAAGAAACATTTTCCTTTGAAGTTTCAGCTGAAAAGGTAGAGCTTCGAGGAATCGAGTTTTTAGCTTTTGCGAAGGATTTCGCATAACATGATGCAACGTTCCGAATAATAACCAACGTACCAGTGTATAGAGTTGTTTGTTTCTTTGTGAAAGAGTGCTTCCAAGAATACAAATACTTCGTCTTGTTACATTTCAGAATGTGTATGAACAACAAAATCGTATTAAATTGCAACTGTGTCTTCATTTCTTAAAATATTTTAATCTTTCCTTGAATTTCAATTTTATTTTTTCAAGCGCTTCCAAGAATACAAATACTTCCCTTTGCATTCCTGGACATCCCAGGATAACGAATAATAAAGTTGTTCGTATTAAATTACAACTGTGTCTTTTTTTTTTTAAATATTTTAATCTTTCCTTGAATTTCGACCTCCTTTTTTTGAAGAATGATTCCAAAAATACAAATACTTCTCTTGGACTTTCTAGGATATGTGAATAATAAAACTGTTCGTATTAAACTGAAGCGACGTTTTCGATTTTCTTTCAAAATGCCCTTTGGAAACAGTTTTAATATCTCCTTGAGTCTTTTTTCTGAGAATACAAATAATTTTCCTTACACGATTCCAGTATAGTGATAAAATCATTCGTATAAAACTGAAACGATTCAATCGTGTCTTCAATTCGTTTCGGTTCATTTCCTTCAAATTCATTTTTTTTCCCTTTTTTTTTTTAAATATCCTTGACACAGAAAGGACCTTGAGATCCTCCCAACTATTAAAAGATCCTCGAGCAAAAATACCTATCGAGTGTCGTCTATCTTTGGTACGCGCGACACTCGATCTGTCCTCGATTCATCGATCTCCCAGACTACAAAAACAACCTTCGTACGCGAATCTTTCTCGCCCCTCGAAAAGTTTTCGCGTAACGCACGCTTGTTTAATCCGCGGACGGAGACGTCACTGGCGCACGCGGGTTTCAGCTGATCCAATGCTCACCTGCGCAATACGCCCGAAACTGCGATACGTGCATGTTTCGTCGCACCTGTTCGTCAACTGTTCCGCAATGGCGCGATTGCCAGCGGAAACGGAAATGTCACTGGGTCAAGAGGACTCGAGGAGGTCCCAGCTCGAATTGAGAAGCGAGTCAGTCTTGTCTCTCGAAGCAACATTCTACTTATGAGTTCATTTTTAACTAGTCAGTGAAATGAGTTTCAGTCAACTAGTTATTAATCAGGTTTTTAATTTTAATTAATTACGTTTCGCAACAAGTGTCTCGAGAAGTATTTATTCCTCAAATACGTATGAAGAAGTTCCTCTACTTTTAACAATCCAAACAACTGTCGCGAAACAGCGTCAATCACCTAGCATCGGTATCAGCCAATTTACATTAATCATTCGTGCATCGCAGACTAACTAAATCTTTTTTTCCAAATCAAGGAAAAGACTTCGTGGTTTTGGACTGTCGACTCGTCAGCACGGAATTCACCTGGAACTGCATCGGTTTGCTCTCGTAAAACGAATTTAATTCACGATCCTCGTTAATCCTTCATCCGACAAGCTGAGCGCCTGTCGATGAAGACAAGAACCGAGCATCGAGAGAATGAAACAGACGCTCGATGGAAGAGCAATTCCTGGTTACAAATATTCGTTGAATCGCAGCACCGTCACAGAGAAGCACTCCCGCCGTCAAATTAGAATTACATGCATGTAATGTACTTGGCTCAGGATCGGCGTTGCTGAATTACCGGTATTGAAGCGCGCGAGAAAAGCAAGATGATGAGGGTCGCGTGAAGCATTGAAACGAGGCATATCAGTCGTTGCGCGCACACACGGTCCCAGCTGTCAGCAGCTGCTCACCTCCGATCACACTCGCGAACGAGCACTGGTCACTGATCCGGCCCAGCCAGCGCCAGCTGACCAATCGCCGATCCGCCAACGTCCCGTCCCGTCGTTGAAAACACCGTCGTGTCGTGTTCAAAAAGCTGCGCGCATCGCGTCGCGACGACGCACGCGGCGCTTGTGCGTGCCCGCAGCGCACACAGCGGCCGACGCACCTGTTTCACCGCCAGTGACGTAATAACACACGCGAGCTGGGCTCTCGCGGAAGGCTGCCGGGGCTGCTGAAAGAAGATGCAGCGGCAAACGCGAAACGCGGCTCCGTCTTAAAACACGTCCCGACGTCGGGAGCGTCGCGACGGATTAAAGGCTGGATAGGTGGCCACCGTGTCGCCATGCGCCGCGCCGCCAAGCCGGCCCCCGCGGGCTATCATCACGATCGATAGAAATAAGCTGACTCTCGCGCGTTTCCACCACTACCACCCTCGCCGACGTCCACCCCTCCTCTCTCTTTCTCTCTGTGCTTCTACTGCCGGGTTCTCCCCTATCGCGGAAACGGGGCCAAACCCGGAGGGAGGAAGCTCTTCGCCAAAGGGCTGCCACCACTCCTCGCCACTTTCCATTTTTCGATACACCGCGGGAACACACCACCGGTGTTTGTCTCATCCTGGTCTGGGATTGTTGGACCTAAGGGGTGGTAAAGGCGAGGGAAACTGGGGAATATTTTGTTGCAACGTTTTGTGAAACGTTTGTCGAGTTAGTTGGTGGGTGTTTTTTCGTCAGATCAGGGATGTTTGTTTGATTGGGTGTTTTTCGAAAACCGTCGGAACTGCAGAGGTGTCGGAATTAAATATGCGAAAATTTTCAGTCATTTAAGACCGATTTTCAGTCTTGGAGGAATATTAATTTACAGATGCAATTACAATGATATTTGATAGTAATATTACGAATGGCAAATTGACAAGTTACAAGTTGTAAGTTGAGAACTTCTCTTCATTCAAATTCACGTTGAATTTATTAATTGCCTGCACTACAAAATTTGTCCCTTGTCGCTTGCAACTTGCAATTTACAAAATTATCGCGAATAATATCATTGAATTGTGGCCAGATTAGCTTGGCAATATATATCCATTGAGGTGGTACAAGAAGAGTGGAATAAAATAAAAATTGAAAAAGACAGAGAACTTTAATTCAAATTGAATTATATTTTTCCCTTTGAACATCGTGTCGTATGAAGCATCGTGTATTGAAAAATACGCGCCATTGAGTACAACTTGAATATAAATGCACTCGCTCTACCCTCGGAGAAACAACTCGCGATGTATACTCTTAATACTACTACTATATCATTCTGTATTTATAAAAAAATATTTTATTAGAAGTACAGCTATTAAATATTTATATTCATGCTCAATTAAAATTTAACGTTAATATAACGTTATTTCGTATCGAATAATCTAATAAATTTGCAAATACATCATTCTGTATTTATAAAAGAATATTTTACTACAAGTATGATCATTCGATTATTAAATATTTACATTGGTGATCGATGAAATTTACTACATTTTGTTCTGTATCGAAGAATTTAATACTTTCGTAGGTAATACGAAAAATATTTTATTATAAGTATATAGGTACGATAGTGCTTTTCAGGAAATTCAGTATAGAAAAAAAATCTATTCGCACGTAGATACGGCGCGGCTATTGAACTGATTCCCGCCAGTGGATACAGCTACACTTGACCGAGATTTTGGCGGAACAAGCTCATATACGCCGAAAACGCGGCCTCGCCTCGATGACGAACCTCGCCTCGCCAGCTTGTATCGAATTTGTACGGGCGTGGATCGCAGCTAATTGCAACGGCGAACGTAATCGAAGCCAGCCTTGCGAGAATGGAAATTTCACTCGAACGTATCGCTTCTTCGATTGACCTACTTACATACAACCGGCCAGCTGCCGCGCATCCGCGCCCGTCTCTGTGTGTATGTGTGTGTGTGTGTCTGTATGTATGTGCCCCGACATGCACACATCGCGCCCGGTTTTCCGAAAGTTCCCTCTCGCGCGAGATGTTTTTGAAAACCCAAATTTCCGAACGCTATCCGGAAACGCGGGTATTGAATAACGCTATCTGCAATCGGCGCGGAAACCTCGCCAATTCGATGCGAAATTCTTTCGTCCGTTTTTCGAAACCGAGATGGTACCTTCGATTTTTTCCTACAATTTTTAGAACTTTACGTGATACGGAGTGATCGAATGGATGTTAAATTGAATTTATTCGTGGAATTTGATTCATTAGATTTATCAAATTTGTTTGTTACGACAATTACGGTTAATTTAATTTGTTCGCGACATTTTATGTTAGTTTTATTTTGTAATAGTTCATCTTAGTTTAGCAATTATACTTATTACGCGGTTGAAATTGAATGAATCAAACGCGGTTCAAATCTGAATTAATCAACGATTAAATTTATTTTATGAGAAACTACATTCTGGCAAACTTGTAGCTTGTAACTATTATGTAATAGTATATCGTACATTGCGCTGTACCACGCGAATTAATAATTTGAAATATAGAACTCGTGAGTTTATAAATATTGAATAATTCAGTTTTATACAAGAAGGCGCGCAGTTTTTTTTTTTTTTTTTTTTATTGGACAGTTATTTCTTGCGCTCTCTTTGATCGTTTCTTTTAAACTTTAGTCAATAGGAGTAAAAGGGTGCGTCGAGTAACGATGCGTTAACAAAGAAGAAGACGGAGCAAAAAAGAAGGTTAATATCGGGATCAAAATGTCATCCTCGGGATACGAGGATAAAAGGTCACGAGACGTTCCACGTGATCACGTTCCTGATCTATCTCAAATCTCGTCAGGGAATCACGATCTCCCGCGAATATGCTGATAAACTAAGAAGGTCTCAGTTACGTGATAATATGGAGGCAAGAATGCGTCTAGAATGTTAATAATAGCTCTTCACCGATAAAGTAGTAGAACATCTCAGTAAGTATTGTATTGAACAAATAGGTATTTGAATGGTAAATTCACAATGACACAAACAATTTTTCCATATTGCACTCAGATATAAAAAAATTCAATATGCTACAGCCACTGTATAATAAAAAATATCATCATAGGCAATTATTTATCCTCGTAATGTTCCAGAGGAAATCAAATGAGATCATAAATTATAAAAGATTATTGTTTTAAAATAGATACAGATTGAAAAGTCGTCAGACAATGTCTTCAAAGAAACCTGTTGCTTCTTGAAGTAATTATCAATTCTAATAAGCATTAGAAAAAATAACTAAATATCCACCTTTGCGTGTTTTATAAATTTTTTTCCTACAAATGTAATCTAACTTATCAATAGACACAATCGAATGCGAATAATTATCGATTCACCGTTTCGTAATAAAAATTTCTACGTGTCGTTCAAACCTCCGTACAATTTCATTTCAGTAATAGAGATTCCCCGACGAAGGAGGAAACACTGATTGTTGGAAATTCTCCCAGCCACGCGTTTATTACGTTCCTTTAATTTGTCTAGGAAATCCCCGGAATCCGAATAACATTCGAATCCGACTGGCTGGCTGGCTGGCTGGCTTTCGTTGAAATTAAAAGTATCGCTGAACGAGAAAGCCGGCAAATTGCAGCACCTGTACTCCGAGGGAAATAGAGAATTACCGTCGGAACAGACTTGTCATTTCATTAAGCAAATGAAAAGGATAGATTTTACAAAGGTCGCCACCCCCTTCCCCCCTTTTCCCCGCATCACTTTCGGCTAGCTGTTTGTGTGTATTCGTTTAATTAAAAGCGCCGCCAAGGTGACAACAAGGATGGCGTTTCCGTCAGTCGACGAACTTTAATCAAGCTGGACTTGACCCAAAAAACACGTTGAAACAACGTGACACTAGAGCCCCACGCGGAGAAACAAGGAGTGCCGTTTCGTGAAAAAAAGGATTCACAAGTTCGCTACTCCCGATAACGAATCCAACCCTCGAGAAACCTGAAGCTAATAATCGTTTTCGAGAGAAGCAAACGACAGTTAATCTCCACTGCAAAATTTTACGCGCGTGTAAACGCAGTATTCGAAAAAAAGTATCGTTTTAAATAAATAATCTTCGTTTTACAACGTATTTTTCTTCCTGACGTATATCGTACACGCAAAGCATTTTATCGTTCCATCGTGTAATAATCAGCTGATTATATCATTCTCAGAACGATTAAAATGTTCGATCATTTCTCAAGTACAGTCGCTTAGTGAAATTTATAGAAGGTTCTCTCTGTCAAAAAGTTTTATCCCGTACAACAATTATTCTTTTTTTTTTTTTTTCTATTTCATAGTATTATTAGAGTCGAGGCAAATTGGCTCATGCCCAGAGCACCTACCACCTGTCCTTGAGCCTCCTTTGGTAAATTATTCCTTCTTCCGGATCCTCTTTCTCTCGTTAATTTCCCTTCCGTGGACATTGAAACGCACTTAGTGGCACGTATCAAATGAACACGTTGATGTCGCGAGAGTTAAAATAGAAAGAGGGGTTGGAGACACGCGAGGTCGGCCATTTCCGTTGCTAGGTCCTTTGTTAATTGTGAAAAACTCTTGACCTTGTCGCCTTGGACACGTGGATCCTCTGCACGTGGAATTAGACGCCTCCCTCCGATTAAAATGGGAATAGCGAAATGTCACATATGCACGCTACGTTGAAAACGTTGCCGTTCCTTCCTTCTTTTTCCATTTTTTTCTTCTCTTATCTTTCTTTTTCGTTGCAAAGGTTGCAAAGGTTGCAGTTACAACGGTTGGTCATAGCGATCGATTTTCAATGGACGATTATTAAACTGTGAGAGTTCAAAGTGCAAAACTGCAGAAAAAGCACTTCATAAAATGCATATTCAAGTGTAATATACAAATATATAAATATACAATATAAATGTCCAAGAACAATTTCCCATCGAGATTTTTAAATTGTTTTAAATTCTCGAAACTATGCATTTGCATAAAAATATGTATAAATAAAATTGGTATCGTTACCTCAGCAAAGTTTCTTCTCGATTAACGTTTTCAACTTTCTTTTCTCCCATACTGTTAAAGTTTTGATCTGAAGAAATCGACACTTCACGCGCATCTATCAAAATACACGAATCTGCCTAAATATCCGCAGTCTACCGATTAACATTAAACGATAGCGAAATTCTTTCATTTTAATATCCGTATATCTACATCATTTGACGTGTAGTTTCGTAGGAAGGACTCTGTTTAAGTTTTACGTCAAGATCTAGATACGAAGCGTGGTAACCTTATCTTCTAGAGGCGTAATTCTAAAATTTCGTAATATAATTGGTCGAGATTGACAAACAGCTGGTGTGGGCAGTGGGGAGGATTTTATTTTTCGCCGGCGAGCCACGGAAATAATTTGATCGCATTTTACGCGACAAACTGCGGAAGACGCCTGCCAGAAGATGGAAATAGACCTGAAAATTCGAGTTCCGTGCCAGTTTCAAGACTTTAATAGGATTACGAGCGCGACGCATCCTCAAGTTCGGCAACGAGATGCTCTGGCGATCGCCATCGCCGACGCTCGTCTGCAAAAACTTGCTTCTGGCTGTACATAAATTATTCGCCGACCGTCGGCGAAGTCCCTATCTTGTTTTTCAATTCTTAACTGATATCGTTGGGTCCTTTGAGAGACACGACGAGACTACGTTACTTCATTCTACAATTTTTAATTTAATTTCATGATTGTTAATCTCAATCATGGAAAATGTAAAACACTTTAGATTTTAACTGTCTAACAAAAGTTAATATATATATATATATATATAATTCAACAATGCTATCTTGCCAGTTTAATGTCGAAAATAATCCTTAGAGAAGAGTGTTGAGTTTGATAAAAAATAATAAAAAGAAGCATTTTAGAGGATAAATAAATAATTCGAAAATGTGTCATTTCTCAAGTATAGTAAGTTACGCACAACGATAAATCACCTTCGATATTTTTCGCGAGTGTAGCCAACGACGACGTATCATTATTGTTAAGACTTGAAATAAAATCGGAAGAAGATTCTGAGTAACTGAAGTATAACTAAATAGCACTACAAAATGAAAAAAATGCGCTTTTTTTGCATCTTTATTGTAAATTATACTTTTAAAATTAATAATAATATTGATTTAATCTTTCGATTGAGACAGAGTTAATCTGAGACAGTTTTAGAAGAACATTCCGTTACATCTCTGGAGAAAGGTACACGTTTTTGTGCAAAAGAAAGAGCGAAAAGGAAAGACGACAGTATCGATTTAAATAAACGAAAAAAGTATTTGCTACATATCACCGGCGGATTTAATTAAAAATTTTGGGAACGGAGAGGAAGGTAAAAAAAAAAGAGAGAAAAATTGTGAGCGTACACGTGAAACGAATGCAAAAATGGGCAGGAAAGAAAGAATGGATCGATCTCGATATGAAATATATATCGTTAGAAACGTGGATATTTTCTCACGACAAACAGAGAGAACCACTCTAATAAACTCTAATTACAACGTGAGTCGATCGCGACAAAGAACAGTCGTAAAAGTATTAAAATAAAGCTACCGTTTCTCGTTTCGTTTCTATGGTTCTTTGATCGGAAAAATATTAAAATACACACGAGCGGGAACGAATATCGCGGACAAAGATATTCAGTGTCCATAGTGAGATCCCGACTGTATTTATCGCATAGCTGAAACTCTCGTTTGGAAATTTCAATTATGGATAAAATAAAAATATATGTTTAATTCTTCGTTTCTTTCTTAGTTGAACGAGACAAAGATTCGCATATTTTTTCCAATAATTTTTATGATAATCATTTATGACAACTGTAAGACCGACAGTGTAAAATTTATACCAGAAACACGATAGTGTCTCACTCTCGCTTAGTTTATTTTATATTCAACGTTCTTCATACAACGATATACGTATTTTTTCAATTCTCGTTCGGTTGAAACAAAAAATTTACACGTTTTTATTTTTATAAATTTCGTGAGGATTTATACATCCCCGCCAGCTGAAAAATATGCAAATCAATTGTTTTGTTCAACGGAACGGGAATTGAGGGAAAAATGCACGACGCGTGAGTCGTACAAAGAGGGTGTAACGTAAAATAGGCTAAACGAGGGTGAGACAGATGGAAGAAACGCAGAACATAAATCGAGTCTGTTTTTACTCGCGTTGAATCGTTGATGGAAGTAACGCCCTCTAAAATCCAACCTAAAATCCCCTCTTGTCTACCCTCGTCCGGCTTTATGCGGCATTCGAGCTGTTTCCTCGATTAAGATGACTCACCTTTCTCTTTGAGTTTTTGATTCCCATATAGCTGATGTTTCGTTCTCGTTTGATATAAAATTTTACGGATCCTTTTGTTGCGAATTGAATGAAATAGAAACTTGTTAACGAAATGTCTCAATATATTGAGAAACGTTACCCTAATGTAAACCTAAAAACTAACTAAATCTCAGTATTATTTCAAATAATAAATTTTGCGTAAAATATTATGCATTAAAGTATTTACAACCTACAATACTGCTACAAGAATTTAAAAGCTTGACGTCGAAATTTATGCAGTATTAGATTTTGAAAAAGTGGGATTTAAATAGAAATATGTTTGGCGTAGTATAACAAAATGTCCAAAAATACTGCACGAACACTTTTTCTCGTGCATTCTGTGTATTTGATCTTTGTGTTCTTAAATTTCTCGAGAACGTTAGATATCTCAATTAACTTTACAGTGAGTTAATTAGAAATCTGAACTTTTACGCTAATAAAATAAAAATAGAGAAAGCTTACGAGTATCGTGATTTAGTTACCGTCGATTAGACTTGTTAAAGGTCTGACAGTTTTTTCTATTGCAACAAGTTTACCATCCTTCCTGCGATAATCCTGATCCACAGTGGAATGTTTTACGAGCATGAGCACAAGCATTTTCTGGTCGAAGGATCTCGGAATAAAGGAGCTCTTTTCATGGCCACCGATGTTGTAAGTACTAGATTTGTCGATCTGGAACGGTGCGGTGTCTCGAATCCCATAAAATCATGACCGTGACCTTAAACGGGATTAAGGGACCTACATCTTTCTTCCTTTTCTCGAGAAGAAGGGAGGGGATACTTGCGTCTGACCTGGGTCAATCGATTTTCGTATTGAATAATAGAGCAGCGGACGAAAAAAGGAAGAATTGGTAATTTCTATACTAGACGATTCGATCATTTCTTCGTTGTTCCTTGTTAAATATAATATAATATCAAGAATTATCTCGTGTTTCTTGTCTAATAATTTTAACAGTTTCTTACTTTTAAACTGTCTTCCGTTCGCCATTGTAGCTAACAAGTCAAATTTTTTTACTTGCAGACGTTTCCTTGAGAGAATTAATTTCATTATTATTTCTCACTTTTCTTTACTTAATTTTCGTTTTATTTAAATTCAGTCATCGTTGTTACTAGGACGTTCTGTAGTTGCAAGATATCGACTACTGAATCTCTCCTGTTGCTTACGCAATTTTATCGTGTTATCCCCTTAAATGGCGGAAGGAATTTTCTGATGCATCACAGTCACGAAGAAATACCTAGTTTCATCACGTGGAATACGTGAAATCAAGGAAATTCTTAAATTTAGGATGCTACAGTCACAAGGATAGTGAGAGACAGAAACTTATGTGTAATAGAAATATTTTAAATATAGAGTATAATATACGGTCTGTTTAAATTTAGATAAAAATTAATCCGTTCACGATGTTAGAAAAAAAAAGATCTCGAAAAATGATTGGAAAAATATAAATGTATCAACAAACTACAGAGAATTTGCGAAACATAAACAATAATAATACGAAGATTTAGCAACAGTATTGTTCACAGTAACACTAATAGTATTATGAAGTTCCAATTAATAGTGTTGTCTTGTATCCGAATAATTTAATTACCATTTGTTTGCAAATATTTATTATTCCAACAATATTATTGCATTGCGCTTTTGTTCCTCGCTGTTCCTGTTTCAAAATCAAATAAATCAAATACACACATACACACACACACACACACATCTCGTGCTTCACTCTTTTTCCACACACAGCTCCAATCTATCGCGTCCCAAAAGGAATAAAGTCAAATCTGACTGATTCAATTGAATCAATGAAACGTAATCCACGATAATCATTCAAAGCGTCCAACGAAACAATAAACGTTAAATAACCGTCAATAGAACGGCCGGCACGTAACGTTAACGAACAGTTTGAGAGACAGGCGTCTCGTCGACCGATTCAGCTGTTAAATCGGTTTGATCTCGGTTTTGTTAGCGAGTTAGATTCGAAACGCGTAGAGAGAGAGAGAGAGAGAGAGAAAGAGAGACAGAGAGAGAGAGAGAGAGAGAGAGAGAGAACTTCACGCGTCGGTGACACGCGTCGATCGGTCTTCGGCCGCGAGTGGCGTCGCTTCGAGTATCTATCTAGGTTAAACGGTTGCCCGTGAAAGGAGAATGATCGTCGGCGGTAAATTTCCTCAAGAGTGCATCGATCGGAGATCATTACCGATCCTCGCGTCGTGTACAGCGCGGAATCTCCCAGCAATTATTTCGCGACAGCAAGGGGAATTTCACTCGGGTCTCCTTGCACGTTCAGGCACCTCGAAAGCGCGTCATTACGCTCTACGTGTTCGGCAATCGCGGCTAATCTCGCGAAACTGCGCTACTCGGGATCTTCGACGTCGAATCGCAGAAGCCGTGTTCTAAACTGAAATTCCGAAATTTGAAGATCACTCAACTGGGATCGAAGCGTAAAATTTCCATCAGAAAGATTGAAACAAAAAAGAATAGTAACAACTTTGTAATATAATCTTGTACGGGGACAATTTTATTTTGTACGAGTGTTTATTTTGCGAAAAAAATCATTTGAATCTCGAAAAATGTGCTGCTTTAGATCTACGAGATTTCTGGGGAAAATTATAAATCGGTGATTTTGACTGTTTCGGTAGTTTCAGTGTTAAATCACTGAAATCCGAAAGTCAATCCCAAGAATGAGAAACCGACCCTGTAAATTTGTGTTCTGTTTGAAATCTTGGATTTTAATCGGAATTAAAGTATTCAAAAAACCATTGAAACTCTGATCTGTAGAAGAGCTCGAAAGTTCAGTTGAAGTACAGTTTCTGAATTCTCAAAACCCGGATGTTTCTCGAGAACTCTCGAAATTGAAAAAATTCGAAAACATTGAACTTGCTGAGAAATATACGACTGTGTGATCTAATCACGCTGACCGATGTCGTTGCAGCACGGTAAATCCAGGACAGCCGAATGAAACTTCAAACTTCAAAGCGGTATTTTTCAAACTTTCACGGCGAAATTACTTTATAACGACTTTTAAACGGTGTCCGAGACGTGAAGTTGAAAGCGACGCTGGTCTTTGGAATTAAACGAACGTCGCTGATCGTTTCCAGGGAGGGGAAAAAAAGGGGGGCACTTTCGCGGAAACCTGGAACGTTGCCCGGATATCGACGATCCAGAAAGATCCCGGTTCAGAATTCATACTGAGATCGCGCGTGATTTCTCAGCCTTGTCGCAGCTTTCCACGAACGTCGATCAGTCTGGCAAAAACGCGTGACAAGTGTAGGATAGCTTAACGACTGCTCGCCGGTTGGCAAGAAATTGCCGCTTCGAGGGCAATTAAGGTGGCGCAAAAATGGTCGCAGTCGCGTCTTTTCCAGAGACTAGACGTTGCGGAAATCGTTTCGTTCTGATTTGTCGTGAAATGAAGACACTGCATCCTTCCCAAGTCTAGCCCAGACTGACGAACAAATCGTCTCCAGAATCACGTAACGGTTCTCTTGTTTTTCGCAAATGTACATAGTTTTCTATATCGTAAGAGTCACCTAGCTCAAAGATGCTAATCAGATTATCTAATAGATAGCACGACATCGATCTATAGACGATCAATTTACATTTTCTACTATCGATAATCGGTCTATGGTACAATGTACCATGTCTCGTTTCGGTCGGTCTAGACCAGGATTTACAGAACGAAACAACCGAGTGAAGAATGTTCCTTCTGGCTAAACGTACCTTCTGTACAGCTTGTCCCTGAGGATCCTACGGCCAAGAGTTGCGAAGGGTCGCAGCGGGAAGATCTGTTGCCTGTTCCTCGTCATTTTCGTCGAGCTTCGATCGTTCCTCAATCACCAATCATCACCACACAATCACCGCTCATCCTAACTTCCTTCGGTTCGCAAGAATTCGCGACGATCCCGAATGTCCATCGAACACCGATTCGAATCTCGTATCGTATGTAAGTCTCTTTGACTCGACGAATCGATCGCCAACAGAATAAAGCAATTACAGACACAGCTGACTTTCCATCGGCCGATTCGTTTGAACTTTTTAACCGAGTAACCGGTCGATTGTAAATCTTGCACGCCAGTACCACCAGTAGTTTCTAGCCTCTAGCCGTGGACCTCGTACGTGGTCGCTCTCTTTTAATTTATCGTTTCGTTTATTAAAGATTTGGGTCAGGTTTAGGTTAGGTTTAGGTTAGGTTTAGGTTAGGTTTGAGTTTCAATTTATCGTTTCGCCCCGTTATGCGGACGTTTTCCTACTTGCTATCCATTGGTCTGCTATCCGCCAGTCTCGCTATTCTCGAGAATAGCCGCTAGAGAATTTGATTCTTCTTTCTTCCTCTGCTTCTTGTTTCTGTCGGCGTAGCAGGGTCATGCCACCTTCGGTTTGTCGTGCCTCTAGCAGTCGCGCGCTTCTACTAAACTTCTTTCCCTCTGGCGGACTGGTTCGTCCGTAATGGGTCCTTTTAGTTGGCAGAGTAGGGGTTGGGCTTAGACATAGTTGGAAGGGCTCGAGCGGGTAGCCCGACGATTTCGGGCAGTCCGACGTTTTCGAATCGAGTTGGAAAAACTTCAAGGGGGATAGGATTAGAGTTGGGCATTACTCGAATAAAATTTTATTCGAACACCGTTTCGAATAAATTCTTCGGATAAAATTTTATTCGAATAATGCCCAACTCTAAACCTATCCCCCTTGAACTTTTTCCAACTTGATCCGAAATCGTCGGGCTACCTGCATACCCCTAATTCGCTATCTTGCCTCATTCGTGAACCACGGAGGATCTCTCAGGATTTTTCTGAAATTTCACGGAGACACTTGGCGGTGACATTCTCTGACTAATTGTTAGATACTTTGCAACTATCCTCGCGACGAGAAGAAACTTTCAAAGAGAGTGAGCGTCGTCCGAAACTTGGCGCTATTCGTGACGTCTCGACAGATGAAACCGATCGTTTTCGCAGCTCGTTAACCCTGGAAATTTCGATTTCTCTGTCTGTTTTTCCTAGCCGACGGCCGATATATCCTATATCCGGTTCTCGGATACAGAGTTCGCTAGGAAGATTTCTATGGATCTCTGGTCATGATTTTTCTAGACTTCCAACGAAGACACTTTGCAAGTGATTGATTATCAAGCCGTGGAATTTTCAACAAGAACGCTTTCACGCAAGAGAGCTTCCGTTCTCGCGCGTTTGTTTTTAACAGAAAAGGGGGGGGGGGTTGGCTGAAAATTGAAATTATCTGTGACTCCTTTGTGCCGCGGGGAACCCGACGGAAAGAAAGGTAATTTTCCAACGGAGATTAAAGCGTTTACTCGCGGTAGTATCGTTGTGGCGCGACACGGCGTCACGCCGATGGCGGTTTTTCAATGCGCGATTCGTTACGACGATTAATTGACCGCGCGAATGGAATTCCAAGTGGGAATGGCTCTCTGCGCTGTCAGCAGAAGAAAAAATTGCACGATGCCAGCCATATCGAAAGGCTTTTCGCAGCGAACTGAGGCTTTGACGGATTTCTGAATTTATATGTACAGGTATATAACTTTGCCCTTGAAAATCTAACTGTAAAAAGCAGGTATAGAGACTCCTGAGGAAGGGTCCTTTAGGAGTACCCTTACCGAAGCCTAAAACTATTCAGTCGACAGTAATACGCAGTTTCGTGAACGTCAAATTCCCCGAGCGTCGCATTACACAATGACGGAGCGAGTCGAGAAAAATTTGCATCAAGTTTTGCCAAAAACATCTGTTCGGAGACAATTCGTGTGATTCGAAAAGTTTACGGAGATGACTCCATGAGTGACACGCAGTGGCCTTCAACTGTACGCGAACTAGAAGAGGATTTTGCAATCCCCAAAACCACTATTGCAAAAATTTCAACTGAAGATCTGGGAATGAGTCCGTTAGCGGCAAAGTTCATTCCACGACCGTTGACGGAAGAGCAAAAAAATTACCGAGTGAAAGTTGCTAACGACATTATGGAGTTAACCCTGAGTTGCTTCAAAGGTTGCTTATTACTGGCGACGAGACATTTACGGCTACGACCCTGAAACGAAAGTCCAATCGTCGCAGTGGACGACGGCAAAAGAGCCTCGACCAAAGAAAGCACGGCTTAACGTGAAGGTCATGCTCACCATTCTGTTCGATAGCAAAGGTATTGTCCACCATAAATATACCCTATAAAGTTGCCCAATAACTAAAAACTATCATTTAGAAGTGCTGAAGCGATATATGTGACGCAGTACAGATGAAACGGTCGTATTTTTGGGAAAATAAATATTGGTAAAGTAAATTATATTTGTAAGATCTTTTTGTACTCGATTATTGAGCCTGACGAATGATGTTAAATAACTGAAGAGTCTTTGTAGAAAGCACAATGGGTATCAAAATTGAAAATTTTTTTTTATTCAAGTGCTTTAATGGCAATGTATGTAAATTTTTCCTTTATGCGTAATTATTAATAGTACTGAAAGATGACATCACTGGCCAGTGTCGCCTTTATAAGTGTCAAACATCAAATTTTCCATTCTGCTTGATATTGAAAACCCATATAGCATAATTATGGTTTCTTTGTTAAGTAATTTAGAAACGAACAGAATTGTGCAAACAGTGTTTGTAAATTTAAATTCAATTTAACCGTATTTAAACCTCACAGTACGTTTTGAACTTTTCACTGTCTATGATATAAATAATACACTTAAATTTCACTAGAAACAACTCTAAGTTACGAAAGCACGTAATTAAGAACGTTGCGTATAATTAATGATACAAAATTTTGCCCTTCGTAGAAAATTCGATGTTTTCAGTATGTTTCGCAAAGTGCTCCCCAAACTTTCATAGTTCATTTAACTAACGAAACCAGAGTTGAGCTATCCAATTCTACAGATTAGAGAAAGTCGACACTCAAAGGACTTAAAACTACGACGAGCTCAAACGTACAAACAACTTTAAATCCGTGTCATTAAGCCAGACACGTTCGAGAGTTTCGCAAATCGTTTTCTCGCACACGTCGAAGGAATTCCAACCGCGGGCAAACGCGTCGAAACGTGGTTCCCGATTTTATCACGTCTGCAAACAACGTGTCGAACCGTTGACGTTTAAATAGAAAGCGTTCGTTCGATTTATTGTAAATTTTTCCGCGACACCTTCGCGAAACGTAGAGAGAGAGAGAAAGAGAGAGAGAGCCGAGCTTGTAGAAATTGCACAAACAGAATGCAAAAGCGGGAAAATCCGAATTGCAAAGCGACCAAAGGCGATACTTCTGGCGTCGAAGCGAGAAACGAGTAACGTCCTCGTCGAACAAATTGGAAAAGCAAATGCGAGCATGCCCGTGAATTCGCCGAAATCCCATTTCACGACCGTGTTTTTCTGCCATTCGTCGCGAATTAGCTGCGTGATCCAGTGATCGTACACTGCGTACCTACTCGCAACATGAATAATTAATGAGCTTAGTCGTAAGTATTTAATTGATAGTTTTTACGACCTGCTTTTCACTCGAAATTCCACGGTTTATTCCACGCGGCTGTAAATTCCGCTACGGGTTCTTAACATTGGCAGCCGCCGAGGTGAGAAAAAAATTACGAAAGTCCGGTCGAATCAAAGACGAATATTAATTACTTGCAGCTCTCGAAGTTTCCTTACGTAATTGATCGTCAAATTTGAAATTAACTCGATCGACAAACTAAAACCTTACTCCAATTTCCCAGATTTGGATGAATGACCAAAAATCACTGCAAATATAATTCTCTTTAAACACACCAATAAAAAGTGGGAAAGCAACGTCACTGGGGATCCTCTTCACACTGAAACCACATTATTAATCTTCGTCGTGCTCGATACGAGACAAAAACACTCGTCACTTGCATTTATCCAAGCAGTATAATCGCTCGATTTATTTTAGAAACCACGAACGGATAAATTTTCTGTAAGATACTGACTGCGAGTAAATTCTGCACGACACTGTAGCCTCTGGGCTGCACGAGAAAGCCTTCAGAAGATCACAAGCATTCCAATCACTCGATCCATTTTAGAAACCTAATTACGATCAACGAACAAATTCTCAACTCTCTAGATACTGAATAAATTCTGCACAGAAGAACATTGTAGCCTCCGGAGAAGAACAAGACAGCCTTAGAGTAAAAACATAGCGAGCGGGTTTAGGTCGCGCTTCGACTGACCATCGGGGCATCATGCATAGCGTGATTATTCTGCTCAGTGAAATTCAGTTCAGTTTGGAACAACTAGGCTAGAATGCACATTCTGATTTTCACTCGAGGATGATACTCGTGTTGTAATTTTCGACAGCACTCGCGAATCACTTCGCCACCGAAACAAAAAATTATTCGAAGCGGGTGGAACTATCGTTCGTCAACTTGTTTCGTTTTCTCGATCGATCGACATCAACCTGCTCGCTATATTTCACAGATAGTCATTCGTGAACCACGATCGACGAACAAAGCACTGAATAAGATCCGCACAGAGCACGAGAAAGCCTTACGAAATCACAAACGAGAAAAATTCTCACTGAACACACTTTGTTGAGCAGACACTGTGCTCTCACTAGGCAACAAGAAAGTCCGTTCTTTCACCGTTTTCACTTGTTATCACGCGGCGAGTTTCGTAACGTCGCTTCAGGTGATCCTTCGGGTTCGATTTACCGCGAATTTTCAGTCAGTGAATCAGCTAGTCAAGGAAATGCACGACGAAGTGCCGAGTTCGAAGCTGACTGAATCGTTCAAGGACCCTCGCGGCACGTCGGCCGTTCCTCGAATGACAGATTATGCCTGGGCTTTCCGCTCTTTCTCCCTTCTCTTCGTCAGCGAGAGGGTCGAACACGAGGAGACGAACGCGTCTTACGCGACCCTCGTTCCTTCTGCTCGAACGGTTTTCTTATGCGTCACCAGTACACGACCGATCTCTCCACCCACGTTAACCGGTTCACCCGGGGAACGCCTAGTGTCCCGACCTCTCCGATCAACACCAGGCCAACGAGACGCTGCTTTGTACGTATGTACCACGCTCTTTCTGTACAGTTCGTGAACGACTCGCGGTTTCTTGCGATTGTTCTCTGAACTCTTTCGTTTCTGTCCGCGATTCGCGACAGACGGTTGTTGGAGAAAGTTCACACCCAGCGAGTTGAAAATTAGATGCGAAACAAACGGGAGCTGGGTGGTTCTAATTCTCAGTAGGATCGACGACGAAGTGTTCGCGGAATTGACGATATGAAAGTTACGAAATGAATAAACTAGAGAGCGGTTTGTTGGGAATTAACGCTGTGATATAAATTAAACAGAGGGAGGAAATTAATGTTGTAAAAGTTGAAGAAAATTAATATTGCAACGTGAATTGAGCTCGGTTATTGTGCTTGCCATTTGCAATTTGTCGAATTGATGAACAAAAAAAGCGCGTGTGGATGTAGAGCATAATTGTAGGTTTTTTTTTTTTTTTTAAGTACGTTGTGGGATGAGAAAAGGCCGAGGAACTGTATGGAGGATATAGCGTTGTGAGAAAAAGAAACAAGTGTGAAACTGGTTAATGTCGTTGATCGTACAACCTAAGTAATAACCTTGAATGTTCAAGGACAAGACTCTCGAGCGTAAAAGCCATTCCGTGCATTTTTCGACACCTTGGCAATCTTTATTGCAGTCTTCATTCTTGATTTCAATCGCAATTATCACAGGATAGAGATATTAAAATCTATATACATCGCGTACATAAATTAACGAAAGAGAAATGAAGTCATAATAGCTTCCGTAATTTATTAATAATAGCTCGACGATGAAAATAAGTGGCACGGAAAATGTGTCGACGAAAAATATGAATTGTTACATGAAAAATATCTTGAATTTTTATATTTCAATCTCGCTCTCATTTTTTAAATTTTGAAAGAGTTGCTCGTGCAATAAAGCTTTCTTTACATACGCATATATACATTTTTCTCAAACAGAGAATATTTATTATAAAGAAAAATGTGTTGCTGAAACGAAAAATGACCAAAAGAACGTGACAGCGTTGACAAAAAGGAATGATCAATATTTCTCTTCCTTCGTTATAAAATAAACACTCGCGAATTTTCTCTGCGAGTATTTTCAAACAACGAAGCCCTCGCGAAAAAAATTTCTCATAGAACTGTCCGAAAGCGAAGTTAACGAGCTGCTCTCGAGAAATTATTAATTTCCCATGCAAACGCGGCGTGTAGACAAGCGAGAGAGCGCTTCACTTTCGAATCAAGCGGCGTTTACGCTCGTTTAAAAAGCAGTTACGCCAGCGATGGGCGACGTTTTGTCAGAAAAAGAAAGAAGATGGCGCAAACTCGCGTCGCTCCATGCAATTTTCTCGATATTAACGACCGCGACGAAGGTTATCCGCGAGGCGTACGGCTAACTATACTATTACTAGCTTAAACGCAGGCAGAGATCAATGCAACGCGCGCGGCAACTCGCTTACAAATTTATGGGATTAGTTTCACGATTGCATAGCTTTCTACCGTGCTATAAAGTAAATCGACGTAAGTGTTTCTGCCACGGGCAATGTGGTTTAATTTCAATGATTCCTCGTTCGTTGGCGAAGATGATCAACGTTAAAACTGTCGATTAAAGTGTGGAAACTTTACCTCAGAGAAATGATAATTAATTATTATTATTATTAATAAATATGTTAAATGGTAACATGTTTATCAATACGCAAAATAGTGAAAGAGAGTAAATAAATAGATAAATAAACAACGAAAACAGATATATAAGAGAGTAAATAATAGATAAATAAATAAATATACGAAAAATGAGAAAGCACCGTTCTAAATCTATAACAGTTTGGTTAATTTTAATTTGAATGATCACTGGTTATTTCGGTCACTCTGATAATTATAGCGTTCAATGGTACATGGTGTGCACTTGTGCACGTTGGTAAATTTATAACTATGTTCTCATCATTCTCAAGTTGATGAAAAACCTCGTGAATGACGAACCTCGAATTTCTCTCAAATGTTCAAAGATTGTCCGATTGAAGTCCGATTTAAGAAGAATTTCAAAAGAAAGGAAACCTCGAGTTTAGGCCCTGATATATTTAGTTAGTCTCTGATATATAAGAATGTAACCGAAACTAACATTCGTGCGAATCATTCAATTCGTACATCGTAATTATTAATTCATTCAATTTTCTCTCGTTCATTCAAAGGGTTCAACTCACGAACCTCGTTGTCACAAAATAAATTCAAACCTAAACTTCCAATCAACCAACAGAGAATCTATTTCTAAACGATGCAAGAGCATCCGTTTGCAACAAAGGCACACTCCGGTGAACTTCTACTCGTGAACTAGTTCGCACCGCGGCTCGGCCGCAAACCGATACCACTCGCGGACGATGAGATGCGAAAGTTTCGCCGTGATGTAAATCGGCGTCGGTTATCGACGAGAGTGAAAGTTCTAGAGAGAGTACGCAGTTCTAGAAAAGAAGAAGAAGACGTTGCGAAGAAGCTCTGTCACGGTCTCGTTGATAATTCATAACCAGATATGTAGATTCTAGCTGTAGTTCGCGAGAGTAATTTAGTAACGCGTTGGACAATTTTCACGAACCGTGGAGAACGCGAGGAGAACGTCTCGTCGAGTCACTTCGAATTTCACGGAGCATGATAACGGCGATGGGTTTGTGGTTGGCTGTCACGAATCGCGCACTAACGAGATCATTAGACGTATATACGTACGAAACTGAAGACGAGTCAGTCGGCGTAATTTCAAGGAGAAACCGCAAAAAGAGTAGAAATTCATCACGATCTCGTTTTCTCGCTGCACCGTGCGACACACCGCGCTTTGAACTCATTTCGTCGTTTGGAATTTGGATCGTTGCTTTTGTAGTTGGTCAGATATGTGTTACGATGGTTTTCCATCAATTTTTGCTGAGTTTCCCGCGCTCTGTTTTTACCCGTAGTATTATTCGAAATAATGTTCTTCGTAGATTCCTCTGAGAGATAGAAACGATGTAATTGTTACCTTGACTTTCAAATATAATTAATTAAAATTTAGAGGACTCTGTATTTATATCTACTGAATTTATAAAACAAAGTATCGTTCTTTACGTTTTCGATTGTAGAAAAGTAATATCACGAATAAAATGCTCATTTAATTAAAGAACGTTGTAACATAATCCTAAATTTTTAGAGTGTAAATCCTCGTCGTTCATTTGAATTACAATTGCGTTAAAAATTGCCAAATAAAGTCATCTGCAAAAAAGGAAAAAAAAAATCTCGGAGAAGACAAACGATTTGTATTTAGATTTAGAACAGAGAAACGAGTAATCTTGCGCTTTGAAATAAATGTCACGAAAATTATTTATTCGACGTTATGGCAACCCGTGAATGTCATTCAAATGTTTCGGAAGAGAGTGTAACAATTACACCTCGTCGCGTTTCGTTCGTTCCGAAACGCGGCCGACTACGAATGAAAAAAAAAGCGCTCGTAAAAAACAGTTGAAAAATTATCGCCGGGACGCAGTGGAGGAGTCGGTGGAAAATCGTGGTTAAAAAACAGCGAAGAAAATTCCCGCGAAATGGCGAATCAAAAGCGATACGCGCAGCGAGGCGAGTCCACGATCAAAGGAGAATCTCTCGCGAAAGCGGAACGAAAATAAACGAGATAAGGGGGCCACGGTGGAATTTTCACCGATAATCGCGATCCACGAGGTTCACCGAATCGCTCTGACGCATAAATAACGCGTAATCTTCTTTGGTGATCGTTTTGGTAGCTCGTTGCCACCGGAAAAATACAGACACGTCTGTCATTTGGAATTTTTATGATCACCAGGAATGCGAGACGCGTTCATTGCCACGGTGATCATCAATGACTGTGTCTATATACATTCTATACATTCCATGTTCCATGTAAATCTATTGTTTTAAAATATACATACTTTGTCCGTGGGATATTTATTGATTATTTATATATAATACGAGTCTATTAATATGAATCTATCTCTTCAAAAATATATATATTTTGCCTACGGAATATTTAATTACGTAATACTGTGATAAATATTTTACTGTAATCGATATAAAATATTATATTATAACAAAAGTGCAACGAATGGCATATTTCTCGTTTTCTAGCATTACATGGTTATTATTATTATTTGATTCAATTGATTTACTAATCGTTGCATTACTCGTTGTTAATTCATTGTTATTAATTTATTGACGACATAGCTTTGAAGGAGCACTTTTATCGCAACGTGATATTTTTTTTACAATGATTAAACATTCTGTTCCGCAGGTAGCCAATGTATTAACGAATATCTGCGTCGATCTGCGATTATTTCTGTTAATTGCCAATTTGAAGAAACAACGTGACGTTGAGATACGAGTGTTCATTAAATCAGCCTGTTTCTAGATTAAAGAAGAGTTTCCTTGTACCTAATTCTTTCAGTGATACTCAACGGAAAGAAATTCGAATATTCTAGAATTTTTGAACAGATCGCCAGGAAGGCGAAACACGAACCGGCAAATTCACTGACGATCTACGATCAACGCTGATACTTCTGTTAATTGCCAATTTGAAGAAGTAACGTGCTCGAGATGAAAACGATTAGCAATACAATCGTCTACCAGTGTACTATTCTACCTCTGTACTAGAACCAACTTCTCGAAGATGGTCGATAAATCTTAAAGAAACATCTCTCGCTTCATCTCTAATTTAACAAAAAAAATTTAACAAGGACGAATTCGAATACCCTATTTGGATAATCAGACGATTAATCCAAATAGGGTACAAAAGGGCAGCTGCCAAAGATAGCTGCAGGTGCATCGTTAAATTAATAAGAAACGTTGTATTAAACAGATGCTATACCTTTCCAATCATCTCCCGTCTCATCATCCTCGTTATTCTACGGAAAAAAGAGGGAAACACCGATCTGCACACGCGTCCCCGGGTAGAACTAAACCGTTACGTACACAACTATTTACCAACCGACTTGTCTGGCTCGCGATTACGCGAGAACGTTTCACCGGCTCGATGCAAATTGAGCTTCGACTTTCTTCCCACAGCCGACCAAATACCTGCGACTCTCTTACGCGAAACACTCTAGAAACCGAAGTCGAGAATCAGTAGATTCGAAAAAGCGTGCTTCGAGCGATTCTTCGGAAGGCAACGAGATGAAACGAATATCGAAGTGAGTATCGTAAGTACCAGTGATTCATTCCAGGTTGAAAATTGTAAATTATTGGAAATTATACCACGTATACTGGCGATGGAAGTGACACAAAACGTGCCACAGGGAATTTTTCGTAATTCAACGATCTTCGTAATTCCTCGTTCGTTTCTTTGATGAACAAAGTAACGTCTAATTACATCCGAAAACTCCTTTTTGAGTTACGCCCACTCTCATTGCAGATGTACGATATGAAATGTTATCCTCTTGGCTGTGAATGACAAGTATACTCGTCATGCGAGGAAAGTTAAATTAAATTTCTTGCGGAAAAAACGTGTGTGTAAATTTTAGAATTTTGAGACTAGAGTTGACTAGTTTCCTTTTACATAATTTCTAAATATTTCCTTGCTATTAATATTAATTAAGTTAAACAACAAAATTATTGATCTTTAAAAAAAAAAAAAAAACTAGCGTTATTTCGTTATAATTTAATTCAATTTTACAGCAGCTGCATATACTCTGTGTCTGACGAGTACAATGGTCATCACGTTGTTCTAACGACGTAGATGTACACACTTTTAAAAGCGGCACCACAGCTAAGAGGAGAAAAATCGTATAATACAAGGCCTGAACGTGGCGAACTGAGTGTTCTTCTTGGTTCTGTAACGACCGCCAACTTCTCAGCTGCCAACGAAAGCAGTATTACCGAACAACTTGCATCAAAGCCAAACGTACCAGCGTCATTCTGGCAATATTTCCCGCACGATTATCTTCACGCTCGATGAACCACGCGTCCGCCGGTGTTAAATTCGTTGATTAACATCCGTCCAGTCGCACGAAAGCTAGAAAACTCACGCGACAACTCCACTTCCTTTTATTTAACAACTCGTGCTGGTGATTTTCTTTCTTTTTTTTTTTTTTTCTTTCGTCGAGCTGATTAACGAAAGCACCGATAGTAGCGCGACGTGGTCGTAACCACCGGTCGATTCTGTTACCACGACGAGACTGCGTGTGCAAGTAGTCGACAAACAGCCTTCGTCTCCATCCGTACTTTCTACCTTCGAGGCGATCGAAGGCTCGCGCTGCCTCGTCATCGAACGATCCTCTTCGTCCACGCGGCCACAACCTCGGTGCATACATATTTCGAATCGAACGTGAGATATCGATTGTGCGCCGAGGTGTGGATAGGTATAGTCTCGAAGAAGCCACGACCACGTCGTTTATTTTGTCTCGAACCTCTGTTTTTTTTTTTCTTTTTTTTAATTGTACATGCATACGCTTTTCGAAGCAATTTTTTTCGTTTTATTTCAGAGACGAACTAATAATCGTAGATGGATACAGTCTCGAGAAAATGTCACGTTTTCGAGAATTGCGCTTTTATTATCAAAGTAGCTGAAATGATTGATTCGTAATTTTTCGTGGAAATTTAGTAGATCAACGACGATGTTCCCTTTCGTAAAGTGTATAAATAAAAGATCGCGTTTGTTATTTTGTTATTCTTCGCTCGTTAACTTTCCTTTTCTCTTCCGGTCAACGAAGGTTCTAATGTTAATCACGCGTTATATTTTTTCCACCACTTTCCGTTTAATTGTATCCTTCTGACTGTATTTTAATCCACGGAAAATTATTTATATTCTATGTCATCGTTCATTTCCCATCGTGTCACATTATGTACATTTTACGCGTATGCTTACGACATGTAAGCTTTGGCGAATTGTTCTCTGATAAGAATTATTTGGCTGCAAAATGTGTACGTATAATTCTTTTCATTTTCTTTGTTGAAGATTGTTTGCTTATACGTATGAATGAAACTATTTCAGGCAATTGGTCAAGACGAAATCAATTAAAACGTTCACAAAGCTGTTCGCAATTTGCTCACAAGAAGCGAACCATATACTTCATCCTCACGGTGTGTGGGCGTCGATTTCGTAAACGGGACGCTGAACGGAAAAAATAAAATCCTTATTAATACAACGTCGTGATGTCAGTTCATTTGCGAACAGCTTGCCTTCACCTAGTTACTCATTGACCATTCTACGCTACCGTTTCAACAGTACTATTTGTAAACGCGCGTTCCTATTCGTTGTAAGATAAAATCAAATTCGTCGGGGCAAGATACGATCGCTGGACGATCACGAACGCGTCAAATTAATTTCTCGGCTTCGTTCAACGAAGAAAATCGAGGCAACAGAGAGAATCGAACAGAAGCTAGCCAACATCGTGCAACATCGGAGCTATGCATTCGAACGGAATGTAACGGGCATGACGAGAAATACCGTACGCGTATGTGTGCCGAGAAAGTGCAGTTGCAACTGCAGCTGACGCCTGCACTGGGCACCGAACAATTCCCACTGTTTTAACGTGGTGGATCCGTTACAAGAAATTACACGGTACCTGGAACGCCCCATCAACTAGTTCTTCCGCGGAATCCCCCCCTCGATTATCTTCATCTGCAGTTGCTCAATGGCATTCGGACAATTGTGGGAAATTTTTATGTATTGTACGTTATGTGAGACACTTTGATACGTTTCGTTAACAATGTAACAAGAGACACGAGTATCGGGATTGATCAAATTTGAAACAGATATCTGTAGATAATCACAGTATATCCAAGTAGATACATATTTCATGGAAGTATTATTTACTTATTTTTTTAATTTCGACGCAGTTTCTTTTTTTTATTAAATATATATTCTATCATATTGTGTTGGTTTTCTATTAAATAAATACTTAGAAAACTTTTAGATTTTCATCGTATCAATGATGAAACTCAAATATGATACACATAAGAGTTCTTTTACTCGAATACTTTAGTGAAGTTTTCGGTGAAGTATTATTTTAACGTTAGTGTGATCAAGCAGATCAAGGGAAATTTTAATCATATATAATTAAAAGTGAAAATAACCCAGTGAAAAATAGCTGACGAAGTTATGTGATAATCAAAGCCAAACTGCTTTACGCAAACGAATATTACCACCAGTAATACGTTTTGGGATTTCGATGGAATTCAAAAAATGTTTTGGCTCCTTCAGTTTTAAAATTAAATTAA
Source organism: Frieseomelitta varia (assembly GCF_011392965.1). Taxonomy (NCBI): domain Eukaryota; kingdom Metazoa; phylum Arthropoda; class Insecta; order Hymenoptera; family Apidae; genus Frieseomelitta; species Frieseomelitta varia. Next base: position 114,138 of record NW_025110215.1, on the reverse strand, counting down.
TACAAGAATGAGATCTCGAATGAGACATGAGAAATATAAAAAAAGTGTTGTTAGATGAGACTGATCGACAATGTATCAAATCTTGAAACATCACTTCTCTGTCAAAAAATAGCGATATTCTATAGTACAGTGCCCCTTCAAATATTTCAAATTTAAAAACAAATAGTCTATCTACCAATAGAATTTAACAGTTCCGTTTATAAAACAAACCAGCTCGCTTCTCTATGTGTATATCATTGCTCGTGTTACACCATCCTCGTCCGAAAAAAAAAAATTTCACACAGAAGGAAAAGGAAAAAAATCCGCGTGGCTTTATATAATTCGCGAGAAAGCTCGTTATCGGAAAAAAAAGAAAAAACAAAAAAAGAAAAGGAGACAAAAATAGAACGCTCAAAACTCAAAACAGAAACAGTACTTTTTATATTCATTCGTCGTTTGTTACGAGATAAAGCTCCGACCGCGCTCGTTCGTTTGTGTTCTCGAATGGACGTAAATAAGTTAATTAGCATGTCCGGAAAAAAATAAAAAAAAATAAAAAAAAAGAAAACACGGTCCGATAAACCGAGAAACGGTCGCGCGGTAACGACTTTATATACGCGACTCTTTCTGTCCTAGTATTGCTCTTTCTTCTTCGTTCTGATATATATACCGACGACAAAAAGATAAATCTCTGCTTGAACTGGGATTCTATAAATGACGACGTTTAATACGTTATGTATGATCCCTCGTTTTTAATTGAGTCTCTCAAGAGTCAGGTTCGCTTTTTATTAAACAATATCACGAACGACTAAATACCACGACTAAATAACATTCGCCTGACAATGGAAGAAACGAAGTCGAATACCAAGAACCATCTCTTCAGTAACAAGACCAAGACAAATATAATAATGCAAATTACATTATGCGCACGTAGTGATCGTAGAACACATGAAACATGCATTTCGTACTCGAACTGAACGAATGAAAATCAATAAATATAAATAAGAATCCACTAGTGGGGGAACAAAAAGTTCAGTCATTCAACATACATTACAATTATTTTCAATAATATATATTATAATATGTATATTCTTTTTAGGAGTCCAAATGCGGTTCTCAAGAAGCAAATTACTTATTTCCTTCGTTGCAAGAAGATAATACGAACAATCGTGAAATAAATTTAGAAAAATTTACTATTTTAAAGCAACTTTTGTTACTTCATCGCGAGAAGATCAATACTAAATTCTAAAGTGAATACAAAAGAATATATCCTGTATTTAATTAAACAGAAAAGAAACGATAAGACATAGACGAAGAAAGACAGAGACGGTTCTTCGTTTAGAGTAATCGCGATTTGGAAAAAATAACCTTCCCTTCTACGGAGGCGTGATCAACACTGACAATGAGTTATTATTTAAACGAAACCGGTGTTAAACGCAAAGTACGCCGCAGTCATGCCTTAATAAACCCTAAGAAAGACGATTTCCAGTGATTTTTATAAAAAAACGTCCTCTTACGCGACCACGAAATTCGCTGGCTATCTATTACGGCTGCAAATCGGCCATTTCAATGCGAAGAACTGGATTTGGTTCGTATCTCCGATATCTTTCGATCGTTAAAACGATGAACGAATGATCAAGTTATCCGCGTTCAAGTTTCTCGGCCATTTTTCTTTCGCGTCGATGACCGATGGCAATTAGAGAAGTGGTTGGAAACATGTTGACGTTCTCGTGAAAACTCGTCCTCGGACTTTCGCGAACAGACGCGCGGAGAAAAGAAATGTCGCTGATCGCTGGAGCAGTTGATAGATGTAATCGAGGAATTTTATTGCGACTGGACTTGCGTAATCCGTGCCATAAAATTCGAATAGCTTTAGTTTCGACCAATTATCGCTTTTTTACACTATTTAACATAATCGCGTCCGGCTAATGGAATTTTATGTAACCTTTCTTTATACTTTCAAGTTACCGTTATCAGACACCATGTAACAATTATTGTGTGAAACTAATCTGTAGAAACGTGAGTTTAAACGCGAATTTTAACACATCCGGCGATTTTTCTTCGTTACTCCAAACTCGCACTTGTAACTTTTCATTTGTTTTAAACAAATTTGGTTGGCTAAGTACAATGTTGTAGAGATTCGAAACTTTGAAATATTGAAAATACGTTGAATCTTTGATATCGTTGCATTTCGCAGACCTCTCATTCCATTCCTCGTCGTCACTTTCTCAACTCAATCCATTGCAAAACCTAATTCACGCCGATGAAACACCACATTTCATCTTTATTATGCAAAAAGAAGAAGAAGAAAAACGTGTAAAAGATTGCCTCTTTCTCGCTCTACAAACCTCAATTATTCTACCTTTGCCTAACGATTTCGCAGAGTACCGATCCTTCACAGAGCAACACCATTCACAGCACAAGTTTTTCATCGCGCGGCACACTTGCGATCCGAGCACTCTCCCCTTCGACGCGTACGCGATTATTCCCTCGAACAGCGAGAGCCACGCAACAAAGTTTCGGCCGATCGTTGAGCGATGATCCAGCCGGCACTAACGTATTGTGCCACGCGTACGTTGCGTCGGCAAGATGCACGCAGAAGGTAGAGGGGCTCGAGGTTTCACCCCTCGTTGCAAATTCGAGGGGAGAGAAAGGCAAGAGAGAGAGGGAGAATATTCGTTTGAGTATTGCGAACCCTCCTGTTCCACTGACTCGCTCCACCCTCGGTAGGGTGGCATTATGGGGCAACCCTATGACGGCACCGATCTTTCCACCGATCCGTTGTCCACCCGTGAAATCTGTCGTTCCCGCGGGCTTCGCTACGTGCTGTCGTTCGCCGTTGCTTAGTACTTGTTTGAAAATAACTAGGCACGATCGAGGGTAGACTTGGAGAAAAATCGGTTGGATGAATCGCAACTGAAGTTTGCGTTGGAATGAGCACGAACGTTTGTCGGAGAATTTTTAATGGCAAGTATCATCCTATTGGAAGATGTTCAAAGTCATTCTCGTGTTAGAATTTTACTTTTGAAGAGTTTCGATTCCTTTGTCCATTTTTCAAGTATTTTAATACCTGAATTGGATTATATTATGAATAGAATGCCTGTCAAATTAGATACTGATTCAAAACTTTGGGAGCATGTTGGAGCATTGACTTTCTAATAGAGAATAATCGTTCCGATGCTTCACACACGGCATGATTATTTTTTAAATAATTTACTTCATTTAAACAGCAAAGACTAAGCTCCCAGAGCAGATAAGGACACTCTGTAATCAATATCGTTACTGTTTGATCGTTCAACTCAAGTACGCTCGAGTTTGTTAGAAACCACGTTTCGTTCGAATTTTAACCACTTGCGCTGGCAACTTGTGTCCGCGGACCATAACGAGTGGCCGTATACAATAATTCACCGCGTTCTTTTTCCTTTGAACTCGTTGGTACTGGATAGAAATTATTAAGAGGTAATAAACTTTATCGTTTGTTTTGCCTGCAATTTGGGAAGAAAAATTCTCGACGTGCGTAGAAAACGTCTGCCATGCCAAAGAAATACTTGAATTGTATACGAGTAGAAATAGAAAACGCGAGATTTGTGTAAATGTTTCTAACTTTACAAGTTACATGAATATTCCGCCGTTGGGAACGAGTAGCAACGGAGTCGAGTATTTTCGAGAGGGAAGATATTCGAGGGAGCCGGAAAGCATCGATCTTGGGGATTGTAACGACAGCGAGGCAGCCAGTAATACGGTCGCCATTCGAATGCTAAATACAGAGGCAGAGGAGCGGTGTGCCGTTAACCTCGGCGTCACGTATAAAACGTCACGAAGTCATAACGGTTACGGGGACCTCTTCCACCTTGTAGAAGTGGAATGAATTCCGCTTCGAGGAGCTACCAAGGGTTTTCACCGCAACCGCCCTTTTTATCTCGGGGAAACAGGAACCGCCTATCTTGTTCTGCCAGCTGCTTCTCGTCATTCGCACGGAAAATCGATCTGACGGGGCGCGAGGCTTACATTTTATTAATAAGCAAATCCGCCATGATACTGATCTGTCCCCGCCGGACTTGACAGTTGAACCGATAATTAATCGTCGAACGGGAGGACGTGGGGGATCGAAAGGGTTACATAAAGAGGAAAAGATCGTGTTACTTTGCTGCGAGGGAAATAATACCCGTTTGCGTACAAGAGTCGTATAAAATAATGGAATGTGAATGCAGAAGGTTATCTTCGCTCGTATGTTGACACACATATACAACCGTGCTAAATTTTCTGTCCAAAAAACCTTGGAATTTTCCTATCAATTTCATTCGTTCTATTAATTTTGTTAACTTTAAATTTCACACATTTGTGAAACAACGATAAACTCCTTAAGAATTCATATTGTTGTTTCGCAAGTTTGAAATATGGTTAATACATTTCTCAAATGTCGAAGTAAAAGAAAAAAAATTTCTTGAAATGCATTTGTATCGTTGAGTACAAGCTGATACTACCACGTACATCGTTTCGTTCGTAAATTTGATCGCTGTCGCTAATTACGAGACGCATACAGTAAACTGACGATTGAAATAATTGGCGATATCTCCTTATCGGAATTTTCATCACAGAAACGGATCGTTGAATTTCAGCCCTTTGTAACACTGAAACATTAGCGCGGATCGGTAATTAAAAATCGATATTGATCTTCCATCTCAAACGAGCTTCAACTGTATTGCAAATTATAATTACGTGATCGGTATGTGTCGCGTTTCATTACCATTAATATACGATTGATATTGTTACGCGGCAACGGTTTCGTCGACTCCTGCGAATCGTGTTCGTAGTAAATTGTACACGGTCGAAAATTGAATCAAAAAAGAGAGTAAATAAAATTTTTTCTAGCTTTAACTCGACAAAGTCCAGCAAAGTTGTACTCGTGAAATTTTTGCTCTTCTATTTTGATTAATGAACATTATCGAAATCTGTTCTGCCACTACGAAAAAAAATTCAAGGACCCGATATCAATATCTTTTTCAATGCCATCATTTTCTCCACTTATAATATATATTCATCGCCGTGATATTCAACAGGTAAAATATTTCTCTAATCCTACGTCCTACCTTTTTTCGATTGACTTTGTGAAAACATAAAATTACATAGATATTCGTAATCCACTCACAGTTCTCAAACGGTATCAATTTTACTTGTAACATCTTTCACTTTCCTCGATGAAGAAGAAGATCGGCAATCAATTCAAATTCAGTCTCTAAATTAAGCGATTTAAAGCCACGAAATTGTTACGACCTCCAATACTGCATACCGAGTCGCCAGTTAAGAGGTAGCACATCACGATGAACCGTTGCTCGATCCCTAGAGAAGAAATATCTATCGTGCGGCCACGAATCAGAGACGAATCGCGTCCCGTTAGCCTCTCACTGGTTGGGAATATTTGTCGTGATGGTGAAACCGATGCGATCGAAACGATGCAAGCCTTGCATGTACCCCTTGCATGCGCGTGGCCATCGCCTTTCCGCGGCTCGTATTGCGCTCCTGCGGCATGCCAGACATTGTTAGCCGCAGACAAAGCCGTACAACTGGTTCCGTGGAATACCAGCCAGAGAGAGGACACGTTCCAAGAGACTCGTTCTCGTTCGGAGCCGCGTAGCGCCACAGCGGCGAGTCGAAAAACGACCGAGACGACCCGTCAAGGCCCGTCTCGCGACCTCCACCACGCAATTTTCAACCCGTTTAATTGGACAGGAATTCGAACGTCCCTTTTTTCCCTACCTCCCTGCTTCTCAATTCCGTCGCTGTGACACGCGCGTTACCGATATCGGATTTCGTTGGACGTTTTCTAGCGAGTTTATCGAGCTCGAGGGCTCTCCCTCTGTGTTCTCTCCGTACAGCGTTAGAATATCTCTCGGCGAGTTTTCCTCGTAGTTATTGGAATTTTTATACATTTACAAGGAATATATATATATATTTTTTCTTTATATAATTAAATTTTATTAAATAAATAATATTTTTATAAATATTTATAAATATTTTACATATAAATATTCTTACTTTTACCACATATATAAAAGTAAGAATATTTCCTATAAAAATGGGAAACACGAGATGTGAAATTGCGTGGAAAGATATATGATATGTTCAAGTAGATATGTCCCAAGCTTCCCATAATATTCGGTACGTACCGTGGTTTTATCTGTCTTTGTTGTATTCTGAAAGGTATGAATTTGTATAAAAATCTAAAATTTGATTAATTACACTTATTTGATTAGCCACGCTATTATTTTTACGAACTCTGTTATAAATTCAGATTAAAGATCCCCGAAAGGGAAGTAGAGATATTTTTCTTTTTCTCAAACAGCACAGATTTTGTTACATGACGGTTTAAATCATTTAATTTCTGAGCTTCGTCCAGGTTGATTGTTTCATTACGTTTATTACGTTAATTGTATTTGAAGTTTCTTGAAAATTTTTTCCGAATTACGTCTCTATGTTTATGTATGTTCAAAGTCTTTCAATCTTTCGCGTTAAACGCGCGCCCCGAGGGAATAGAAATTTTGTAAAATTCCTATTTGTAGACTCCGACGTGCTCTGACATTTAATAATAGGCAGAGGGTGCCTTTGGATATCCCCGTCTTTGACATTCGATGATAGGACAAAGGATCTGTGTAAAGGGATCGATGCTGACTTTACTTCACTTTGCTTGATTGGAGCCCTTTGTTGGCCTTCGTTGATATCAAACACCGAAGACGGGCCTGTCAGAGACCACGTTACAGAAATAATTGGGTGATTACTTCAAAGACAGACAGAGAGACCTAGCACGTTCGTTTCGTGTGGTGAAATGAACGATCTGCGAACGATGAGAATGACTGATTCGTCAAGGGACGAACGAATGGAACAAATCGGATTGTTCACATGTTCACATTGGTTGCGAGTGAAAAATAATTTCGGAAATCGTTCGTCGAAGAACAACATTCTGTCACGTGGTAAAATTGCACATATTACACATGCGTGAAATTTCGATGTGTATAATTGAGAAGAAACAAAGTTCAATTCTTTCAATTTGAGAGACGTCTCCTGTCTTAACAAATAAACGTTTCGAAGAAAAACAACACTTTGTCAGTCGTTTCCTATTAGTCGACGAAAAATCGTTTGCATTAATTCCTGACGCTACATGTCGACGTAGTGATATTACTCTTTCAAAAATCCGACGTTTCCTCCATCTTAACAAACGAACTTTCCACAAAGAAAAAGAAGAGGAAAAAAAAAACATTTCCTACGTGTCATTTCTGTGTAGATAAGTGACAAAAGAAAGCGAACACTCGGCAATGAACAAAAAAAAAAAAAAAAAAAGACAGAAAGAAAAAATTTCAATCGAAACGTTTCACGCCGGAAATTATGAAACTTTTCCCACTGTTTCCCGTTTCATATCGCGCTCTACCGATCGATATTCGAGCTGGAGTTGCTTGGTTCTATTTAAAAATTTTCTACGGAACTCCGAAACCGGTTTCCCTTTATGTCGTCGTCGGCGATCGTCGCCGCGCGTCAACCGTTTCCCACCCTCTGGCTGTGAATTTTCCACGAGCGTGGAAACTTCCTTAAACGCTTTTAAACGCTGCGTCGAAGTCCTCGCCCTCGCCCACCTCATTTACAATTCAAATTGCCAATACATTGAAATTTTGAAATCTAGTTGGCCAAACTTCTGCACGTATCGCCGCGAGCGATCCGGAGTGAGCTCGGTGCGAGCGCGGACGACTCGCGCCACAGACAGAAATCCTCGCGCTCTGCCGCTGTTATTTTTGCCAGTAATTAACGTTCAACGAAAACAACGAGCCTTCCAGAAGAGATGGACGCGTTACAACGCTTGTATTATTTCGCGCCGATAAACTACGCTTTCCCCTCGGAGTAGGGGATGGTGATGAACGCGTATTCGAGTTTCACCGTGGATGATTTAGGTCTCGAGCTAACGTAAAATCTAGTTGAACTCTACTACAGTCGTTGTAACTCAGCTATTGTGAAATTTCATGGTAGAAAAAATTGCCAGCGACCTTTTTTTTCTTTTCTCTTCCTCCATTTCTCTCTTTTTTTTTTTTTTTTTTTTTTTTTTTTTTGCGAGAATGATGGACTTCAAACGATTATACACTTTTCCGATATCATTCTTCTGTCTTTTTTTTCTTTGTTTTTTTTTTTTAATAGTCAAAACAGCGAAATATTCCTTTTCTGAAATTCTTTTCAAAGATACTCTTTTTCTGTATCGCAAAATCGATCGTTAAACAATAATCTGTTATTAATATATATTCTAAAAAAATTTCTAAAAAATATGGAATATTATATGTATATATTTGTTATTTTTCAAAATTAGGAATTTGCTAAAATAATGCAACTGATCGTTTTAACATCGAAATACTTTCCCTTTTTGAATTAAGAAACAACGCAGTTCAATTTGCAACCGTAAAAAGGGAAAACGAATTAAATGTACTGAGAAACGATTGCGATTATACATTGATGAAATGTTTCTTCATCTCAACGTGGGAATATCATTCGACTATGTGGTAAATACACGCGATCCTTCATTTAAATATTAAAATCGGGCAAAAAGTAAAGAGCGAAATTCAGTTGCTCGCATTAGTAGCGATGCAAGTTTTTAACCTCGTTTCGAGACGGCTTCGGGGATCTAGCAGCAGCGCGACAAATGTATCAATATTCATGACTCGAACGAAACACGCGTAACAGAGAATATTAATCACAGAAGCTGCACGCGATTTTACATTTATCACATTTGTCCTCTCGCTCTGACGCGATTCCAAAATATGGCCAGGATTCTTCTTTTTACTCAGCTTTCGGTTAAAATGAGATTCGTCGACGATTTTAAAGAACGATTACGTCACTATTTGACTTTGAATTGGAATGAAATCCATGGAAAATGTTGGATAGTGAAATTTGGATAGAAAAACAGAAAAAAAAAGAAAATAATAAAAGAGGACGTGATCGAGTTGGTCGAATTCCCTTTTTTTTCCAGTTTAATTTCGAGTTAGAAGAGATTTTAAAGAACAACGTTACACCTTGCTGTTTCTTGAATTCTTTTTGTTTCCATTTAACTGTGAGTCAGAACGGGATTCATTCGAATATTTCCGAACACTGTATTACCATCGGACAAGCGTGGAATTTGGGTAAAAGAGAAAGAACAAGAGGACGCGGTCAAGTTGGTCGCGTTCATCCTTTTTTTCTCTCATTTGCCGTGCATAAATTTCAATGCAGAGGCGTGGAAATTACGGGGACGGGAAGATCGAAGGCCCTCCCTTCCCCTCGTTGCGAAGTCATGAAGTTCCGTCGCTGCGAAAATTCGTCTGCTCGCGTGAACCCGCTCCGTCCATCCGGCCAGAGGAATTTAATTATTAGTTTCGCAGTTTAGTTCCACCGTTCTCGTCGCCCCCCCCCCCCTTCATTCATGTTTATGTATGCACGTCTAACGCGATTTTCGATATACGTATATCGTCAGAGAAACGCGACGACGTCTCTGTCGCTTTCTTCTATATATTATATACCCCAGTAGCTCTCCTTCAGAGTATACTCAGTTGGAAGCTGAATTTTTTCACTTCAAGCGAAATTTTTCAACTCGAAACGAAAGCTGCGAAGTTGCTTTATCACATTCATTTGCAATTTACAGGCGATTCAAGCGCAAAATTTTGGAATATTGAGTCTTCGAGGTGTGTGACAAAATGCATTAGTGACACTGGCATACGTGCATACGCATTGATACAAGTCATTGAATCAATTAAGAACCAACGTTTTTAACGTTAACGTGACACTTTATTGGTAATTATATTATCAAGCTCTATATTTTAATATCGAAGTTATGAAAAGAAGTTCCAAGAGTTTGCTCAATATATGTTTTCGTTACTGCGTCCACTACCTAGATTCTATGATTCTATGAGATTCCATAGTATAGATATTTACATTTAGATTATATTTCGAGATATTATATATTATTATATTATATTAATATATATATATATATATATATATATAACGAAATATATGATAATAATACATGTAAGGAAACTTTCTACAGCAGTCGCGTAAGTTGTCAATATCTATAGTATTCAAGGATCAACGAATTAAGTCTTATTGCCCAGAATTGCCCAGTTCGCATTTGCGAGAATTAAGACGAATAGGGATAATAACTGAAAATAAATTATTAATAAAATTAATAACAATATTAATAAATTAATATATTCTCGCTTCGTCAAATTTACCAATTAACGCACGATCTACTTTTCCATCTCGCTGACAAGATCAAACAACCTTCCTGTCGTAATAAAAAAATAAATAAATAAAAAACTGTCGCCGATCAACGTAACGAAAGCCAAACGCACCCTACAGGTGTTCGCTACGCAATTCGACGACGATTATGCAACTGTCATTAGCCGTTCACGAGATAACGTGGCCACACGCGATGGCACGAAAAGTCGTTCAGTTACCCCAAAGGGGATTTCAATCTCCCGACAATCTCATAATCGTCTTTACGTCTGATTAGTTACGTGACGCGGCGAGGCACGTGTCCAATCCTTTCCGGCGGGTTACGGGAACAAACCCGCCGACCGCAAATTAATTGGTAATTTCGTAACATGCCATTCTAATTACTCGCCGGCCGTTTACGATGCTCTAATAATAGAGACATTCGATAATTGCCTGACCATTACCAGCTGTCGGGATCGTTATGTTGGCCGGAATCATTTCGCGATACTTAAAATACACAGTCTGGCTGTTTCGCTGGTAGCGATAAACGATAACGATATTAATTAATTGCCACTGATCGTTAATTTGATGCATGCACGGCCGCGTGCCACAGTGATCGCCACCCGAAAATATACATTTCGAATCGATAGCTTGTCCGCGTTTCTAATTAGCTCTTTGCTTTGACCGTTCTCACATTTATGATTTATAATTTACGATCTGACATTTGATTTATGATTTTTTTAAACGATCTGAACGTTGTCAGCGGAGTTAATTCTTAGCAGTTTTGCGTAATTACTTGTTTTGCTGATCTTCGAGTTACGCGCGGAGATTTAAGTTCCAAGTGTTTCAATTTAATTTCACTTTTTAGAATTCATTTAACAATGACCAATTTTTGACACTTTGATGCATACACTTGCATGTTTAAAAATATGTTACTGGCATAATATGTCGCGTACGTTACTAATAATGAGTATATTAATTATAGACAGGTTATAGACAGATTATATTATTAATACATTACCAACATATTAAAGATAATACATCGATACATCACTTATTTCAGATAATGTCACCTATCAATATACCTATTAATATATTACTAATAATACAGTTTTAATTACACATTTGATATAGATTTTAAACTTCAAATGTTTTAATGAAATCTTTGGTACATCATACTAGCATCTACTATGTTTTTAATCGTTTCCAATAATATTTTTAAACAAGGATAATCATGAATGAGTAATTATAAGATTAATTGGCATGAAACCAGAATTTCGATTTTCGACACATATTTCTAAAATTATCCTTTTTTTAATGTATTCAAATACGTATAATATTCTAATTATATTTTCACCACGAGATACAGCGATTTCATTGGGAATTTTTATTCATCCAATTTTACGTTCCACACTTGACATTTGCATATTCCACGTGCCAATTTTACATAGCTATTTCAAAGGATATCTCTGCCCGGATTCGATCGACCGTTTCTCACGGTCTGCGCGCGGTCGGCAGAGCTTTTAAAAACCGCTTCCATCGTTTTTCTTTGTGTATCAATCTGATCCGAGAGACTGACAGGGTGTCCCCTCAATGGAGAGCCGACGAATTTATCTTGTGTCTGTTCCCTGTCAATTAATAAAGTCCCGCGCGGATCCGACGTCCGGCAATTCGACCAGTTTCTCCCTCTTCTGTTTCGCGTGGCGGAAAATTATATTAAATATTCCCCTGCATTCTCCACCGAAAGGTCAAACTATATACACGCGTTTGAATTTCTTTCGCGACACGGTGATTGTTCTAGATTGAAATCAATCACGGGAGATTTCGTAGACGAGCACCATCAATTTGGCAAGAGGATTTTCTTAATAATTATTAATTCTTCGGGGAATCGCGCCGTATTTGACTGTACTTAATTCCTTCCAATATGGAGAATACAATTCAAATACACGAAGTAAGACGACAATTGTTCGAAAATTTCAAAAGATTCTTCCGGCAAAGTGTGGACGAGAATCTTAAAAAGAAAAGAAGCGATGAAACTTTCATCGATTCTTTTAAATTAACGCGATAGTGTGCTTGTTCGATAGAAAAATCGCAACACGTTGCAACACACATCGTTCTATCTCGACGCGAGTAAAGTAGTTGGCATGAAAAGTAAAAGTAAACCTGTATCACATTTCCATCGAATAATTTTTTTAATACTATCGTCTGTCATTAAACTAGTATTTTCCAACTAATGTGAAATTAAACTGCAACTACTGTTACAAGTGAAACTCGTTCGATTTCTGTCACGATTTCTGTTCGAGCAATTAACTCGATGAATCGGAGTCAAGGGTCACGGATTTCGGCACGGAGAGCAAATTGAACTACGATTAGCTGATACTAAGCCGACAGTCGCGTGTATTTGCACGGTTCTTGCCGGAGGAGACGCGCGACCGATTAAACTAGATCTACTAATGGCCGAGGCGCCTAATTACAAGAGGAGAGCCAAGTGTCGTTAGAAACGTTGTCGGATAACCGCCAAGATGTCATTTCGCTACCTCTAACTTCCGATTACTGCACGATTGCTTCCAGCCGAGATTCCGGTTTCTCTTCCGGCTCGTGAACTCTCTTTTTTTTTCTTTCTCCCCTTCTTGTTGCCTCTAATTGCACCTCTATCGAGTTTAATCCACAGTTAATCATGATTTCTTTTTTTTTGTTTCTAATTCTAACTGCAAAAAATTTCGAAAAAGTCGCGAGCGACTTCAACGAAGCTTCACAGTCTCGTTTTTTTTTTCCCTCTCGTTCCGAGTTCCGTTATTTCCCGGAGAGGTGAAACAGAGAGTAGAAAAATAACGCGTAAACAGACCAATTTCCCAAACGCAATTTTCCGAACGTCGAAAGGCCAGCGGGGAAACGAGAATTGTTTCAAGCTACGCGAAAACTGCGGGATAAAAATTGTATTCCCGCCTTCGGGCCATTGAAAAACTTCGGGGACAGTTTCCGGAGTCGGTGCGAGTGTGTTTGGAAGAAACGCGTTAAAAAGGTAAGAGGAGAGAGAGAGAGAGTAGGAGAATGGTTCGCGGAAGGGATATGATTTGTTTTCCAGGTTCGTAAAGTCCCGGGCGCGTGCACCCTTCGGGAAGTGACCGTTTTCCCTCTGACCGCAAATCGCTTCCGGATTTCCTCGAGGGACTCGAGGATACGAATGGCTCAACTTCCGGCCACTTCTCCAAGTTTCCCCGTCCGACGAGAACAAATTCTCGCCCAAATGGGGAATACGATCGCGGCAAATTTTCCCGATCGTTCGTGAGGTCCGTCGTGTTTCGATTTCTCGACGGGACACGGAAGAATTGATACGGTCGTCGATGCTACTGGATTACTTCCGGCTTGTTGCGCGGAATTACGAGTAATATTTGATGGCGATAGAGATTTGTCCTGCCTGGCGGAAGAGAGTTTAAAAGGCAAGTGGGATAATCGAGATAATCCATGATTTTGTAATTATCATTTTGAAATTATATTTAACGAATAAGCAAGACGTAATATGCAGACTTTATAGAATAGTTTCAAATGTTTGGTAGAAAAGATTATTCGTTATTACGCGCAATTGCATGAATAGTAAAATTTTAAACTCTCGTTTGCTCGACGCTGTCAAGTGCATTTGCATTATCTTTCATAATTATTCGAACGGTTTCAAAGTTTTGTAAGACGTTGAACCTTAACTGTGCAAGCCTAAATTTTTAAATATCGATAATAAGCTGATAATTTTCATGATCTTCATTGACAATTAGATCAATCAGATCAATTTAATATCAGAAAATATTTTTGTATATACGCGAGGCTTTGTATCACACTTGTATTTGTATAAGGAATGAATCCGATCTAATTGGAAATTAGTTGAGTCTTCTACAATTTTAGTCAACATAGGGCTCAGTCGCCAGGTTACAGTACAATTTCTAAACGATGTTCATTTTTTAGACGAAGAACAGCAAGAAATAGTATATATTCGTGTTCAAGTTATACCAGACATACCAAAGAAGATAGAGCTGCCTTGAAACAAAGCACCAGCACTTAAATCATCAACACTTACCTGTAACAAACAAAAGAAAAAAATAAAATAAAACGATTAGATGAGATAATCAACGTCGAAAGAGATTTTCATGCAACAGACGAATTTATTTCTTTCGACTGATACGAGTTCTGAACTGTTCCAGTTGGTCGTGACAATCGATGAACGCGTGAGAAATGCGCTTGTCCCAATTAGCCGACGCGCACCAGGTTTCGTCTATCTATTAATTCCAATAAATGGACATTTGCTCGTGAAAACTATAGCCGGCTATAGTGCAAATGTCAGATCTATCCGTTCGCGTTCGGGAGACCGCGCGTCAATCGTCACGAACGGTAATTGAAACAACTGGAAATTGTATCTGCCTGACCGGGAGGGCACGGCGATTTCGTGAAAACCAAAAATCACACGTTTCGAACGTGTATCGAAATACACGTGTACACATAACGCGCGGCTGAAGTATATTAAAGCATTTGAAAAAAAATTTTTACCGCGCGTATCGTTACTACAAAGTGAGATAAAATTTGATCAAGTATGCATTGTAAAATACAAAAACAAACTTCATCACGTACAATAAATACTAGATACTAAAAAATAAAGAACATTTATAATAAAAATAATAATATAATTTAATAATAAAATAATTTAAAATAATATAATAATTTAATATTAATATAATAATTTAATAATAAAATATTAATATAAAATTGAAAAAAAACATAAATAAAATTTCAAGACTTTTGAGCGGGTATGGCATAAATACG
Organism: Frieseomelitta varia; assembly: GCF_011392965.1. NCBI lineage: Eukaryota > Metazoa > Arthropoda > Insecta > Hymenoptera > Apidae > Frieseomelitta > Frieseomelitta varia. The sequence continues at coordinate 99,132 of NW_025110215.1, read as the reverse complement.
TAAAAAAAGAGAGAGAAAAAAAAAAGAAAAATAGAACAAATACGAACCCAATTCGTTTGCTGTATCGACGCGAACGTGAACCTTTAATGAAAATGTAAAAGAAACGGAACGTCAACCTTCGTTTTTAATGAAACCGGTCGATTTCGCGGAATTGAAACGATTCGCGATATATGAATATACGCGAAACGAAACGTTGTTTCGGTCGATCGAGCGACATCAAAGGATGCCGGAGAATGGATTACCCAATGAATTTTACGATTCGTGCCCATCGTCGTGTTGGGCTCGGGCAGGGAGGAAAACGCCGCGCTGGGGACACGTGTAATTTCGATTGGGACGGGGACGCGCGCAATTAATATCGAGGCCACGGTTCAACCAGCCTGCCGCGCGAATTAATGTTAATTTTATTCATTTCGTTGCTGACACCCTCCCCCCATCACCCCATCCGCGCAGAATACCATTCTGCAGTAACATTCGTGTCACGGCATTTCGCCGCATCTGTCCGAGCGACGACGAGCTCGAAGAATTCATCTCGTCGCCTTTCTTCTTTTTTTTTCTCTCTCTGTCTCTCTCTCTCTTTCTCTCCGTTTTTCCATCGCGCTACGTCCGTCTTCTTTATTTATGACTCGAATGCGAAATGAACGGAGCCCTTGATGTGAATTTATTCGCCGCCGCGGTGAACAATTCCGCGCTCATGCACTACAAAGCAAAGTTTCCAGCTATGAAGTATTCGTGCGAACGATTGCGCACAGATTTGACACACGTTGCGATTAAACTGGTGGATAATTTTACACGAAATATCCAGAGTGGAGTACCTGCTCGTTACGATAGAAGCGATTTCTGTAATTGCCACGTGCAAGTATTTGTACATTTGCAGGAATTTTTGATGAATGTATCATCGTGCTTGTTGTGCGAAACATTTTGATGTTTAATTAAGAAAAAATTTCAATAATTTATATTTGTTATTCGACTGGGGAATTTTTGTGAAACGAAGGGACGAAACCAAACGTACGCAACACGCAGAAAATATACAAAATATTTTAATATTATGCAAACATTTCAGTTATACATACAGTTGTTCACGAAAGTATTCGAACGTTTACAGGCTACTGGCGTTATAAAAAAAAAAAAAGAAAAAAAAAAAAAAAATTGGAATTTTATTAACACTGCAATTAAAACGCGATTGAGAAAATAGAAATTACAAGAAATTTGATTAATTAAATGTCTATATATTTCACAGACATCGCGGAAGTATTAAAATGCCAATTATCTATTGTGTCAATAAGCCTGAATATTCAATGGGACCGTGCTCAACACTTATATAATCGAGACAGCTATACATTTTCAGATTGGCTACAAATTTTATCAATATGTTACAATCACGACAGTCGCATCTCATTGCAGTGTTAATGTAATTTTGAAACGTTTTGTATAATTCGCACAATGCGTACGTGAAAAATTTTCTAGGCTAAAATAGTCGAAAAATTTTCGTGAATTCCGCTTGTTCACGTCTAATGATAAAAATATGATACTGCTGCAGAGGACCGGAATTGAGTAAGAACAACATCAGTAATTCGCACCGAGAAATATATTTAAGGTGGCGATAATAGTAAGACGGCTGATTCTACCCCGAGTTCCAAAGTTAATTTCACGGTAAGGAAAGTTGGGAAAAAATTTGCGTCGCAACGACACCGAGCGAGAGAATATTTGTCGCGTAATCGGAAGAAACAGAGAAGTAATTTCTTCAAGCGGAATCGAACTTTACGAAATTATTTTGCAACGTTTGTCACGTCTCTCTTTCGAGCCAGCCAGTACCGAAACACGGAGTTCGTACGCAAGTTTATTAAAATCCCGACAGTATTTAATTAACTACATCGATTTCATCGCTTCATTGTATTCTGGGAACGCGAGCAAGCGGCGGTGGAACAGCTCGTTTAAAATTCACGCCAGAACTGACGTGATATTCTCGCTTATGTAAATTTTCGCGTCGCGTTGCTCGCGATTTCCCTCCCGTTGGAAGTTCACCCCGTGGCAAATTCGTTTCTACGACGAGAAAGAAGAATCGTGGAAAAACCGCGGGTAAACGTCGTAACTTAAGAAGCAATCAACGTGTCCAACTGCTTGAAAAGCGAGCGAATTGCGATCGGAGACCTCCGCTGATGAACCAGCGATCCGAGGAAACTAATCGAGAACATCGATCACGATAATTGTAAACAGCGAAACGAGGTGTTTCTTCTCGCCTCGAGAGGAGGCAACCCGTTAACGAATCGTTCTTGTTTTTTCTTTCTTCCTCTCTTTCTTTCCTTCTTTCTTTGCAATTAAAACTATTGCAATTAGCGGTTCGTTGCGAGGGAGAGAGGTATAGGCACGCCGGGAATTAAAAGCACCCGGAAACAAACGGAAGTACAATTAAAAAGTTCGCGGTGGAAGGAACGGAGAAAAATTGGGAAAACGTCTTGTCGACGGATTGAGGAAGAATGGTAAATAATCGAACTGTCAGGAGTGAACATTTCTGACAGAGGGATGAAATTGCTCTTTGCTTTGACACTCTTTTCTAACGTTTCGGATCTATGAAACGTAGAGAATGAACTTTTAGAAAGAGGGTGAATTAATTAAATTTCAACGACGATCAAAGCAGAAAGATCCCAGGTAGATGAACTGTCTATTTAGATTCCAGCTTTTTAATTAAAGTTCTTAAAAAATATGTGAATCTGTACGTGAACGTTCGTCAAATAATTCCAGGAATTTAAAATATTCGAACGTAATAAAAATACACGAAGAATGTATTCTTCATAATACTCAACACCTAAAACAATCTTTCTCCAAATTTCCATCCTTTTGATTATATTCTGAAAAATATGAATTTGTACCAGTCTAGTAGCAAATTATTCGAACCTTTAAAAACAAAATATCCAAAGTGGAGCCCCTTGTTGAAATAATATCCAACGATTGAAACAATTTTTCAGTAAATTTTTCTCGCTGTATTTCCTCGCGAGAGATCTGCGCACCCGTCGAAGAATCTTTTTATTTTTCCGCGGTACTTATGCGGCTCAGCACTTGAAATCCTCAATTTCGTGCCGGTATACACAAATCGTTTGAAGAACGCGCTTAAACGAAGCGTCGCCTTTTCTCTCGTCGTACGATCCCGCCGTAGTGCTAGCGAAGATCGTGATTAGGGGTTGGGATCGTGTCTCTAATTAAAACAATTATAAAGGTCCGTTTGTCGGATAACCGAGGCTGTCTCGACCACGGCCGTCCGAGACGGAAACGTAAAGGAAAGATAATTGGCCCCGAGACCGGGGGAGGAAAATTTAATTATAATTGTCTGCGCGCAGTAAGCCACGTAGCTGGATTAAACGCAAACGGGATATCGCGTTGATTGAATCTTTAAAGGACACTTTCGCGACACGAATTTCCCTGCCAGTTCTTTTCCCCTTCTGATTAACCGACGACAACAGTTTCGATTGGTTTCATCAAGCTATCAAAAGACCAATGATTTCACTTCTTCGGAAGTTGATCTGCGAGTTATTTTAATTTTAATCTCTTTTTATAATTTGCTGATAATTAAAACGAACGTATATATTTAGTGTTGTGTATGTAACAATATAATATCTGAACCATGATGCCTGGAGTGGAAACGATAATAACGATGTAAGAAGAATAAAAGAATTTCAGAGGAAGAAATTTCCGAAGACAGTAATTCACATAAACTGGACTTCTTATTGCTTCTTACGGAAGCAACGCACGTTGATGATTGCTTTAAATTTAAACGATGTCACATATTAGAAAGATATCGATCAGCAAATTTAACTTTTCAGTTGAGATATCGTTGGCTGTTGTAAAATTACAAAAATACAGTTATATTGAATAATATAAATTATATATTATAAAATATATATTAAATAATATATTATATATTGTAAAATATATTATATAAAAAAGAGTGTTAAAAAAGAGTCTATGTTATTATATGGTATATGCGTTCGTGAGAACACATTTAGATGAAATAATCGCTAAACAATGGGTTGACCTCTTAATCTGTCGTGGAACATATAGGAACATATAGACACGATGCATATCAAATATTTGCCCAATGCTAGGGAATTTGTAATCCTGATTGGTCGCTGACTATATATTATGTCGTATCTATGACGTGCATATCTGCATACCACCTGCCAGTTATATAAATATTTGTTGCATTGTATTCGTCACAAATTCCTACTATTTACTCTTGTCAATGGAATTTTGTTTTCGTAATCCAAGCGTCGTTAAATAAGAATTTTTAATTCCCCCACCGTAAAAATTGAATACCGAATGAGGAACGTATATCGAAAATCAAAAATTCACCATATTCATTGAATGTAACATTCTCTTCGAGCCTCTAATAAGGAAATTAATTATTTCAAGCATCATGGATCGTCTATGAACGATATTCTGTGAACTAAAGGAGTTAAGACAAATTAAGAACATTACGAGAAATTGTCTCTCAGCCGATGGAAATAAAAATTAACTCGGTAACAAGAATAAACTTCCGTGGTAGCTGCGTGTTCGAGGCATGAAAATCGCCAAGAATCCTTCTCCCTGCGTATATGTGTTTGTCGATATCGAGAATAATCCCTGACACTGGACACAGAGCAGCGATCGCAAAAGGCGAGAGTTCCCTCGGGCAAACAGAAGCGTGGTCGACGAGTGGAGCCGAGGAAAAACATGTGGCTCGAAAAAACTCTGGTTTATTTTCACAAGAGCCGAGGGCGGCTACCAGGCTGCTTAAACCGTGCTAAGAGAGAGGAAAAGTCGCGGCGGCGTAAGGTAAACAGACACGGGAATAGAAATCTCTCGACGACGACCAGCGGCCTGTTTTCGCCTGGCTCCCGTGCAAATATCCCGAGCGGTGGATACGGAATGAAAAACTCCGATGAAAGCCGATGTTAGAAAGCTGCAGCTTCGCGAGGCGACGACTCTTTCGGCGCGAAACGGGCGCGAAACGTCCGTAATATTCGGCAGCGGAAGAGATCTTCGTCGAGACTGGCGAGAACATCGTCGAAATGACGTGTGCTCCCGTTTCGACAAACTTTTCTTTCCTACTTTTCGTTTTTTCTTTTTTTCTTTTTTTTTTTCTTTCATTACACGGATATCGGCGCATGGATGAGAATAGACGAGACGGACTCGATGAATGTTAATGGGATATTTGGCGTTTCGACATTCGGTGGATTTTTAACTGTCTGTAACAGTTCATTTGGCGGGCGTCACATATGTGTGATATATATTTGATTTTGGCTGTCTAAAAATATTAATATGAAAATGCATCAGAATATTCCACGTACAAATCACTATAATTTAAATGATGATTAAAACAAACAGATTTATGCTTTTGTCGAAATTAATATTAACTTTGACAAGAATAGCCGTATCTTTTAAGTAGTTCAAAAAGAAAGAAATCAGTCGTATCGATCAGGGTTCGATTGTTACAATACGTTAATAAAATTACTACAATAGCAACAATTATACAATTATTTATAAATGTATAAAAATAATATTCCTTAGATGTGACTATCATTTTAAATATTCCAGAGTGTCAAATAAATTTGTGCAGAAACCTGCCATTGAGATACTTATATCAAATATTTTCAATTTCACATCGAGACTCGCGATTCATCTGGAAATCAGGAGTTGAACGCGCCAAGCAATAAACATTCCGCTCGATTTCGTCGACAGGCGGACCCGCGTCAGTCATCGAACCAATTAATTTCATTCTAATGAAGCAATTCGACGCTCGGTACGCACCGTCGAGGTTGAATTCAACGACGAATCCGCCCAATATACAAACGGGATTTTTAATTACGTTCTCTCGATGATCGCTCCATGAATAAAACAGGTACATTTCGAATGCGCAATTTCGTCGACGGCTTGTTTATCGTCGTCGAATTCTGTTTGCAGAAAGAACTCGCCACCGCGAGTTTGATCGATCTTGTTTATCGGGATGGAGGGAGGGGGGCGGGATCGTCACCGATTCCGAAAACTGACGAATAATACATTAAATCAAGAGGAGAATTTCATCGAAATTGACGTCGAGGTTTTCGTGAATTTCATAATTTCATCAAAACCCACGCGCGTATGCAATTAATTAAACAATTGAACGCTTCGTCGTTCGACAAATTTCTACTATTATACAGTGTACAATACAAATTATTAAAAAGAGATAAATTAAATAATATATATATATATATAAAATTAAGATTAAATTTTATATATATATTATATAATATAATTTTATAAATATATATAAAATATATATATTTATATTTATTATATATATAAATATATATATTTACAATTTTATACATTATATATTATAATTTTATATTAAGATTAATTACATATATATATATAAAATTAAGATTTACTGTCAAGATTTAAAATTAAATTTCTCCTTGACTTTCTTATCGTTAATATTTCTGACATTCGCACGATCGATAAAACCAAATGCCACTTTGTTTCCACTGAAAAAAAAGTAGAAAACGTAAATTCGTGCCGGTCTCCGGCTATGATATCGACGTACCTGACAACGCAACAAGCTTAAATTTAAGTCCGTGCTTTACGATATCTGTCTGTAGGTGGAGCAAGTTGTATTTCCTGTTCCTGAGCTCACAAAAAGCGGCGAAGGAAATCGAGAACGGCTGCTTTCCTATAACTTCCTTTTACGTAAGAATATACATTACCATACATATAGTAGAACTGTACATGGCCGGGCTTAAATAAGTGAAAATAACGAGGATATTACAATAAATTCCAGTTATTCTACAGAATGGTAACAGTCGATGACGCGACCCTACGCTCAGCTAATAAGAAACAATGGACCAGACGATCACACGTGCAGGGAAAATTTCGACAAAAAACGTGATTCGATAACTTGAAGATTCCTGACACGTGTACATAATGCGTGACGCGTGAGATTCCCTCTGATACTACTATGTAAATGATGTTTGTACTCACCGTTCAAAATGCTCGTGGCATGCCACATGCCAAGTTTTCAAAATGTCAAAATAGCAAGATCTTCTTGACGGGTTCTCTATCTGTCGTTTACATTTGAGGGTGAAAATTTTCGAGATTGCTTCCACACGAATTTCGAAATAAACTTTCAAATCTAAAGAAACTCTCGGGATATCTTTTCTTTTACAGAAGAACATAGATATATACATATTACGTGGAAGTTAAACGCTGGTTCAAATAAATAGAAATATCCCAACAACCCGTTCGAAATGAGAATATTGCTGCAAATTCTCCACTTATTTCCAGAATGGTCACACCACGTCACGGTGACACGATCTCACGCTCGGTTAATAAGAAACAATGGACCAGAGGCATCGCTGGGAGGCGCAACGGCCGGGAGCATCATCTCGCCGACCGTGAATCGATATCGCAAGAATAGAAATCACACCTGCGTATCGAAACCTATCGGACGCGAGACGATCTCCCCGTGCAGGACAGTTGCAATTTCCCGAAGGGAACGTGGCTCGAGCCGCGCGATGGCGACTGTCCGTGCGATGGCCACTTCCGTCGGCAAATATCAACGTAGTTTCGTCGTTGTTTGCACGGCTTTCGGTTCGTTACCGAGGTGAGATTATCCGCGGCATTATTCAGGATACGGATGGACGTTGCACGTATATTTCGTGATGGAATATCCAAGAAACACGGGCGTCCTTGCTCGCGCCGGCATGAATTTTCCAACTCGGAAAACGCACGAACGCTCGGCCCGTCCTCGCTCCCTTTTATCGTATCGACGCCCATCGCGATGTCCTTCGCGATTCGCCCGCAAATAAATCGCATCGCCGCCCAATATCTGCCTCGCGGCTCGACGACTCGTTCCACAGGCACACTCGTCGAGCGGAAAATCTCGCAACGAAAGCCGTTTCTACAGAGGCGTTGGACAGAGTTACGCGAGAATTATCTCTCGATCCTCGTCGAGTGAATTCCAACAGCCGTTTTTTCTGCGTTTCGAGAACTCGAAATTTTTATTCGAAAATTTCATTCGATATTACGGTTTAACCTCTTGCGCTGGAATGACGTGTCACGCACGTCGAGAATTTTTTTCTCCCAAAGTTGCAATATTTTCTTAGGGTCGAGTTAATATTTAAGTATAACCCAGGCAAAGCAAATAATAAATTTATTACTTCTCAATAATTTCTATCCAGCGATATCATACCGACGAGTTCAAAACGAAAGCAAACGAATTATTGTATACGGTTCGGTCGTTCGTTATGGTCCGCAATCGGTTACCAGCGTACGTCCTCGATTGAATCAGTTGCCAGCGCAAGCGGTTAAGGAGCTGCGCGTGAAACTGCGTGCGAAGAATCTCACGATGCAACTGTCTTGCATGTACATGAGAGAAACATAAAAAAAAAAAAATGTTCCATTTTCCTCTGTGTCAATTACGAGCATCCCCGTCTAGAAAGTGAACTCAATCAAACGAGCCTCGTTTTGTAAGCTACGCCACCCGCAGCTTAACCCGAGGAATTTTCGTCTACACGTATATTCTCGTCCCCTAGACGCCGGAATGCCATGATCTTCGACCATCTTTCGACCAGTCGGCTCACGGAACCGCCAGCGTTCACGTAGATACTGGCAGCAGTGGACCCAGTGCGCTCAGGGCCGTGTTATTACCGTTAACGATGCCACGAAAACAACGGACCTCGTAAACGAGCACGTACGCGCCGGAGTTAGCACGCCAGCAAACACCGTGTCGTTAGGAACGCTTCATAAAACGGACGTCGTGAGTCCTCGTTAATGTCGAATACCACCGGCTGTTGGTTTCAATAGCGGCCTGCTGGTACTGCATTCACGACTTTACGTTTTGAAATACATGGCGACATCATTGACTAAATAGAATAGGTCTGACCATCCAATACTTTCTTGTGTCCAATGTTTTGGACGGAGGTCGTCTGTTTCTTGTTCTTTGAAACAATGATTTTAAAAGGAGCGATTATTCTGAAGCGACGGTCGTCGCTTAACTTGATTTTTTTGTCTACATAAGTTTCTATCAACTTCAAACATAAATGAGTTGTATCATATACTCGTACACGATGCATTTTGATCGTTGGTATCCTTTAGTTATTATCGTAATGTACTTTATCTTTCTTCTGCACGTACATACGTAATATTAGTATAACAATGCTACTGCTATTTAAATATTATTAGACACTTTAAGCATCTTTAAGTCTCTTTGAATTTATAATTAGGAAAGTCATTTTGTCTCTTATTACTACTTTTTTAACAAGAATATTTATTTCAATGTATTAAATTAATTGTTACATCGTTCTTTTTTTTAGACAAATTGTTTAAATTTAATACAAGCGTAAACCGTGACTCGGGTGATAAATATACAATTGATATTGATGGTATTGATTTACACTATAATGAGAGCCGTGCGTAGTCACTTCCACGTGGTGAGTCTCGGTAATTCGCAATCAAATTGTAATTATTTTCAATTTAAATTTCCAACACTCTCAGTTGCAGTATAAAAAGAACAAACAACATTGTATAATTTTCTTTAAAATCACAGCTTCTCCGATGAAAATTCTACAACCACCATTCTCCGCGGCGATACACGGGGCTTGCGGCAACTAGATCGTTTTGATCGTGAATATCGGCATCCCGGAGCTTAGTAAAGTGTTATTAGGATAATCCTAGTAACACCTCGAGACCGACGAATCACGGTTTAGGGTAGAAACTCTCGGGAACATTAATAGCACGAGCTGTACGCTACATCCTAATAAGAACGTTCAATTCATAAGACACAAGCTTCAGCCTCGTAGCAATTTCGCCTATAACGGAGCGAGGGCGTTGGAGCGGCAAATACTTTCTTTTTATCTCGATAGGTTCTACAGAGAACGAGCAAGTAGCTAATCTGCTAAACACTTTACAATGCAATACTCTATAAATATTCTCAACTGCGGATCCGAGATTCGAGATACTCGCCAGGCACGAACGTTTTCGTTTCTTGTCGACGTTGTAACAACAGATCAAAGATATCCTCTAACCTTACAACTCTAGTTGAAAATTTCTTGGTTTCTTTGTTATTACGATTATCGATGGTTCAGATCAGAATGAGCCTAAATCAAAAGTATCGAACCACGCTGGCATTTGTGTAGTCAGGGTCGTGATTTTTGTCGATGATTAACAACATGAGAGAATCAAGTCACGACTGGTTGGTATATCAAAAGATTTTCTCGAACGCGTGAACAATGTTTTGTTAGAGACTCGAGATCTAAAATCTAGTGATTGAATTTTTTGAATGCAGAGGAGTTTGTTCGTGATTCAAGATTTTCTAAAAGATTCGTTTCCCCTTGCATCGTTCTTTCGATAAAGTATATCTTTGGTATCAAAGAATTACGAAGAAAATATTCCTACTTTGTGAAATTAACGCGCAATGTTTCAACCATACGTAGAATTTATTATTATCACAATTTCCGATCTGATTTTTTTTTCCCCCGTTAATCTTGCACACCGAACGTTTGCACTCGTATTTTATATGTCACACGCGAAAATTATACATTGTAACGAACGATGTAATCTCCATTGAAATTATTGCGAATCATACTTTGCATTAACGTGAATATCGCTGATTGGCTGTTCGTACTTTCGTCGTGCATGGTAGCGCAATATTTTTCGAGGCTTATCGATTATCGATTCTCGTATAAAAGTTTTTCCTAAATCGGATGAACCAACGCCACGAGAGTTTACGCGACCGGGTTAATTTACCCTCCTTCTACGTTTAATATTCGTACTAAAAATAGGCGAATCATGGAATTTTTAATCAACAAACAGCAGGATCAAATATTAAAGCCTGGCAAATATCGATATTTATTTGACACAGGTGAAATGAAAATGAATGATTTTATTTGCTGTATGATTTTCAATCGTGAAATTAGCGTTGGCAAATTATTCACGAATAATACCGGCCCGATATGTAAATAAATTTCAATCTGATCGAAACAAAAATTATCATAAAACTATTGAAACATTTAAATATATCCCGTTTTAAATCTGCCTGTCGTCGTTAATTATCAAATTCATTTATATATTTCAATTTTTAATATTTTACGAGTATAATACACCGAGCAACGTCCACCATTAACAAAAACAAATAAATAAACTTCGAAACAAAACTAGCCATTTTCTTTCTAAAAACTCGCCAACGCAAGCTGACAAATATAGTCTCACTTTGACATCCGAAAAACCGCAATCGAGTGGTTCGCGGGAGCAAAAAGTTCGTTTCAACGAGTCGTTGTTATTTTCGAGGTAACTCGAGCAGCAAGGGAACTTTCCAACAAAATGTACCATAGAGCGGAAGATTTCTATGACCCAGTTGAAGCGACCGGCAACGTGATCGTCGAATCCTGGAGAAAGAAGCGCGAACTTTTTACGAAAGTTTCGCGCACTTTTCGTGAGTAAAATTTTCCGCTTTACGAATTCGTCGAAGGTCACGGTCGAAAAATGGCAAATAAATCCACGGTTACGTGAACTATAGCGTGCAATGAAAAAAGTAAAGACCATTTAGAGTGCTCAGTGGCGGATCTAATCTTCGAGAGGTTTAAAGCTATATATAATAATTCTCTAATGAAAATAACTGTCTGAACCGTTAGGCATTTTTTTTTTCCAAGCTCCTTTCAATTTCGTTCATAGATGATTCTTTGATTTCGGACACGTTCATTTTTTTTTTCTAATCTTCATTCCATGATTGGATTCAGATCAGGCAATTGCAAAGGCTGTACGACACTTGAAGTTTCGAATTGTCAGTCAATGTCGTATTACCAATTTCGAGTGAATTGGATAAATATAACAAAACGGATGATATAATAAGTATGATAAAAGCCCGCGAGAAAATTAATAAATATATTGTGAAATATTCTTATAATCACTTTGTTCGAAACGAGCAACGACCAGCGACTCGTGAATGTACGAGAGCGTAAAATTCGTTCTTGAACGAATTATTAATTATTAATTTCCAGAGGGGAAGATGGACAATATTCGAAGGACTGTTTGCATTTTCAAAAAGCACACGCGATTGGGAGGCAATGAATTCAAAGTGGTCCTCCCTCTCCATCGATTTTCCGCTGGTTGCCACTTTTTCTTCCTCGATTAAACGCGAATTGCCGAGGCGAAGCTTCGATTTTCAAAGAACTTTCGAGTGCACTCTGTTCTCTAAGTTAAGCAACGAAGTCCAAAGTGAAGCGAAAAGTCCCTTCTCTCTCTCTCTCTCTCTCTCTCTCTCGCGATTCTTCGCTTCGAGAGTAAACGCCGCATCCAGAAATTTCAATCGTCGAGAAAATGCAACCGACTTATGTAAATTTGCACGATGTCCGCCAGTTGAAGAGTGTTTACCGTCGGGTTCGCGCAACCAGGCTATCTTTACGCTTGAGAACGCACTCCCAGCGCGAGCATATTCCCAGAAAGTGTACCGATATTGACAGTAGCATCGGGAAACTGTCTCTTTGTATCAACAACAGCCTATGCTCGATTTTCGATTAGCGTCGAGTTCCTCGAGTTCCACGCTCGGTTCTCAATAATTGTGCGGCCGAGTATACACGCAGTCCGCGTTGCGGATTAAACTAACTCGTCAAAGACTAACAAAATAATGTATGCGCTGCGATGAAAAGTCGAGGTTAATACTATGTTATTAAGACGCTACTATATCTGTTAGAAATGTCGTTCTACGTTGCGTTGGATTCACGTAATCAACGATACACTTTTTATCAGCTTCTGATATTTTCTTCCGTTCATTTCGTTCTACGATTGGTTTCAAGACCAAATTCTGCTGAAGTTTTCTGTGATTTGTGCAAAAAAATATTCTCGAAGGGCGTCGTTCGTTTCTTTGTAAACTTCGAATTTTACAACGATTTGAATGGCAATTGAATTATGGCGATTGTCGTCAGCGAATACGATTTAGAAAACGTTTTCTATTCTTGCTGCGCGGTTGTGGTTTCCCTCATAAATTCATAAAATACGACATGATGTATATATATGGATTGTATCGACGGAAAAAAAATACAGAACCTCGCAAGACGTTTGATACTGAAGTAACATAAGGTCACAACTGACCAATTACATAGTCCAACGCATAAAGTATCTTTTTCACCCAATATAAAAAGAATATTTTTACGAGTTTTCAGTAAACAAAATTTTAACTTTACAATAATAAATGTATACGAAAATATATATGTACGTGTATATTGTCGATTGTACCTGAGAATTTAATAAAACGAAACCTCCGTCATTCCGCAATTAATTTCCCTTTCCTCGAGATTCTAGCTGTCGAAAGTATTACATCGATATGAAATCAACGTAATATAAAACACCACGTTAAAAATTCTGACGAGCAACAACGAAACCAGTGTATCAATGTACAAAGATAACAGACCGAACCTCCTCTCGTCACGATTCTCATGACAGCAGCCACACGCTTTTCACAACCACACTCCGCGTCGTTGATGATAGTGCTCTCCGTGGTCACTATTATCAGACAAAATGTCACGATATTTCGCAGGCCAAGGACCAGCTGCGCTCGCAGAGATTGCAGACACCAGTTTCGCGGACACACAAAGGCGAATTTACAGGAACGAGCATCGGCCACGTGCAATTCATTCCCCACGAGACGTCTCTTCAACATCGAAACGTTGCACCGATTGTGTTATCGGGCCGCGAGACGGCTGTCATTCTCCACCGTGAAACGTCAAACCGCGCACGACAATCTTTTCTTTCGCCTCTATTCTACTCTGCTATTTTTTTCCCGCCCCATTTCTTTTCCCGCATTTTCTTTATGCCAGCCAATCAGCCAGCCACCATCAGCGTGTGAGAATTTTTTGCACTTGTACGAGAGATGGTGCCACGAATCGAATCGATACGAGAGTTTTCCACGATACGAACGAGCGATTGTTGCTAACTTATTCCTCCGATATTTTAATCGCGGGCGACAGGAGAGAGGAAACGTGGTCCACACTTAGATTAGATTGTTTTAGAGATTGAAAACACGGGGGAATTTGCTGATTGCTTTTTTTTTTCGAGGAATTTTCCACAAGTTATTTGTATTATCTAAAATAGAAATTGGCGAATTTTTTTTTAATCGTAAATCGTCTTTTCTTTTTTTCTTTTTTTTTTTTTTTAATAACGTGAAAAATCAAGACGTTAAGTTTTAAAATTCTTAAAGATCTTGATTAATCTTGAATTTTTTTTAGCCTCGAAGGTTTCATAGCCATTGACTAATCTTGAAAGTTTTCACAAGGTGATAGTTATTTCAAACTTGATTGAGCATTCTACACAAACGTTTTCATTTCATTCTTCAAATTTCGATATACAGTTGTCTCAAAAAAAAAAAAGAAAAAAGAAAAAGAAAAAAGTAATGCATATTACAAAATGACATCGATCGTTCAAAATCACCTGATCACCTGAGAGACTAATTTCCAAAGCCGTGTTTTACAGCCTTATCACCGCCGATAAGTCAAAGTGGTCGAGTGTGCAAAAACTTTGAAACTCACGATGGATGAATCCCGTTTAAAGAGACAGATAGGTCTTCGTTTTTTCGCAGGATGAATTCAGAGAAACGTGGGGCAGGAAGTTTCGCGGTGAAAATGGCCGTTACTTTTCAATATTTTTCATCATCGTGAGCCATCGACGGCTGCACAAAGGGAGGATGTACGAAACCGCGATAGCGAGAGCACGATGGTTGATGGCCCTGGTATTCTCGCGCGACGGGCCAACTTTTCTCGTATCAAAGACGCGAAACTTTCTTATCGATTCCTGTCTCCTCCCGACGCTCACATTCTCGCCGACCACGTATTAGAACTGCCAGGGAGAGTTTCATCGGCAAAAATTAATTTGCCAGCCGAATTCTCGGCACGTCATATCTGTAACGTCCAACTCGTCTCGGTGACGTGCTGCTACGATCACGCATTAATTATGTATATATCTCGAATACTAGAGAATTGAAGCAAATTTTAATTTCCATAGATTAGAAGGGAACGTACAATTGAAAACTGAAAATTACATTGATTTTTATCGTAGAACAATGTTTATCGGTATTATTGTCGTAAAATACTTTGTCCCTTTTATATACGTACATATGTACATGTAGAATATAGTTGAAATTTTAGTTCCATACCTTATTTTGAATATTGTACGTGTTTATATATTTTTATATCCAAAGAGCGTTCGCTGTAAATAAATATTAAAACGCTCTGTTAATTACTCTTTCGTGAAAATACCTGGCTGCTACTCTCTTGTATAGCTTCCACTAAGGTCTACTAAATAAATTATCGATGAATCCATTACTAGACTATTCTCTTCTTCCTCCTCCTTTAAATTACTTCACCGTACACTCATAATCTTATTAATCTCGTAAAAAGATATTTCATTTTAACGAAATTAAACATTTCTCGCTAGTGCGAAGCTTGAATAAGAATTCATCACTTGTATTTCTTCGGATACAACGAAATTTTCAGGGCTTTCTCAACAAGATGAAACTTTCCAAATGTAACTCTTTTCCATTAGTATCACGTACACTTTCATCCATAAGGTATAGAGCATTTGTAAGGTATAGAAAGATATATCGTTCTTAAATATCCAAATAAACTGATGATCTTTTTAACCTCTTATTTACCTACTGAATACTACTATAGTGTATTTGTTTCTCATTGTCATCATGGTTCTTCAAATTCTTTACATGGAAAAAACTTGAATTTACTCATTCTTTCAATTTCAAAACTTCGATCTATTCAAAGTTCGTTCGTAACGTAGTTACATACGTAGCACAAAGCACCGCCGGATCTAATAATTTCATTATTACGCCTTACCGAAGTTGAAAATGAACTGTTCTACTGTTCAAACATTCTATTAGCTACTAAATTCTCAGTCTGTTCTCGAGTATCGATGCGCGTATATTTGCGAACGATGACAGAACCACCGAGAAACCGTCGTTTCCAGACGTCATCCTCGCTACCGTGAAAGGGAAAATACCGAGCACTGGCACGCGATGCTACGCGCTCAAAGACGAGAAGCAGAGGCCTACCCTCCGTGTACAACGAGGCGCAACAATGTTGGCCGCTGGCCAATAATGTAAATCACGGCGTCGAACGTGCGTGTCGCACGCAGCCAAACTCGAAACACGCGAACCAGTCGCATCTCGCCCAGGCGAAAACCGCGTATTTTTCCCTCGGCTGTCAAGCGCTTTTATTCACGCGCGAAACCACCCTGTTCCGCCTAACGGGCCGACTGTCCGATTCCGTGAACCGTTCGAATCGTTTCGCCGCGAATTAAATACGCTTCTGATTCGCCGTCATCGTCGCCGACGTTATTTATTTATCGGCCAGCGGACGATTTTTACACGGCCTGGGAGAGAAGCGGGCCATTCCGAACATCGTGGAACGATGAAAATCACGCGCGTAAAATCACGAGCAGCGTTGCGAAATATTCGGGGCGAGCATCGTCACCGACGAAAATCCACCGAATTACCATCAGCGTTCCAACGATCACGTAACAACGACATTTACACGCACTCGTCCAGAGATTTGGAACGATCGGAAGTGTATTACACGGTTTTCTTTTTTTCTATTTTGACAGTAAGATTTTTTTTCAATCATTCGCTCTGATTTTGATTGATTTTACTGGTTCCTTCCGTCTTATTTTTTCAAATAAATTCTTTATATCTCATTGCAGAAATATATGCTGTCATTGTACGTAAGAACGTTTAAAAGTGTAAAGCTTATATTAGGTTGTTCCTGTTATTAGTAAAGTTTTTAGTTTTCATGCTTTTCTTGAAAATAATGTTAATCAATTTTCTGATTACGACTCACGCTTCAATCGTTGCCAGGTAGAATTTATTAGAATATTACTGTCGAGATGTTCATTGATGTTAAGTCTCTCTTTCACGTTGATGGCAGATTATCCTTTCTCCCTTACTTTTCAGTAACGCCAGGCCTGAGTAGTTTTAACTACGTTGGATCAAAATTAATTTCACGTTCAGTTAAACATTAAATATTATTCAATTCAATGCTGATGTGGACACAATCTAAAATATTATAACATTCATAATTTCAAGTTACTCGTCTCTACGCGAAGACTCTTGGAAGGAAACGAGCAAGTGATTTCACAAGCGCGATACAAAAGACGTGACGTAACATAGGATCGTGCATACTTGGCAAGGCTATCGCCTGCCTTGCTAATTGACTCCTGACTCCTCGTTAATTACACTCATTTCTCTGCCCCAAGAATGCGAATGTACGCGGCCGTAAACACGGATTCGCCCGTACCACGCCCCATTGAAACGACAATAAGTATGTATATAGAAAATGCTGGTTCAAACTTTCGTTTCTTCCCCAAAGAGTCGATCGGTACGCCGATCAACTGGAACTCCGGCGTGATTAACCTCTTGCGCTGGAATGACGTGCCACGCACGTAGAGAATTTTTTTATTCCAAAATTGTAATATTTTCTCAGTTTATTCAAAGTATATTCAAGTAAAACAAATAATAAATTTTTATTACTTCTCAATAATTTCTCTCCAGCGATATCATACCGACGAAGGTCAAAAAGAAAGCGACGAATTGTTGTATACGGTTTGGTCACTCGTTACGGTCCGCAATCAGTTGCCAGCGCAAGTTGGTTAACAACGTCGGCGAATTTCTCGAACGAATTACCGGTGTCGCGAATTTAATGGCGACGCTGTTTCAACTCTTACCAACTCGCAGCAGCTCCCCTTACCGCGCCAGGTGGTAAATCCAATTCGCGGAAACACGACGGGGCGGAACGACGATCACTCCCGATAAAGTCAATCGTGGGTACACGTAATCGCGATGACTGGTTTACCGAGCAACTTCGCGAAACAGGACTCACGTCCGTCGATCGAGAGAGCGGCCATTAGTTGTATCGGCGGAGTTTAATCCCCGTGAAAATTCAAATCTCCGCGTATCGACGTCCATTCCGGCTGTCGGAACTTTCGCACAGCCTCGAGATTGTCACTTCCACTTTGGCCCCTGGCCCGTGGTCATTGCATACACGTCACACGCGGAACGAACGTTTGTTAAATAACTTTGAACAATACCCGACAACACACGCGAAACAAATTTCGTCACAGAGTCGACACGTTTCTTCGATGACTGGTTTTATTGGAGAAAAGAAGTTGTCTGGTTGTCAAATCTTTCGGGAGACAACATCGTCTTCGTTCGATGTAACAATTCGAGGAGCAATTAAGAAACTAATCCGTGGAGATTCGGCGTGTATCGTCGATCTTGTCTTTCGAGTTGCTCACTCGTCATCGTTCGTTCGTCAGACGCACGTGCGCTTCACGTCACTCCGTCGGAAAAACGTGCGCTGCCTCTCTTTAGATATCGAGAGAATACTCGGCCGCTCGGTCGAGGGATCGGTACACACACGCGGAGTCACCGACGGGTCTTCTTCAAGAGTGCATCTCGCGCGGAAAGGAATGCAACACTTCCGCCCCGACCTCCGCAAATATTGACACGGTCGTCGATGCACGTGCGTTCTTTTTGGCCGCGATTCCACGCGTGCCTCCTCTTCTTCGAGTAGTTTCACCGCTATTACGTGAAATTCTCTTTAACAAGTGTCTCGCAATTGTCCATATCTCGGGAATCTTGCGCTTTCACGCGGACCGATAATTGGAAAATCAGAAGTTATCGAGACTTAAGTTTTATTGGAGAAAAGATCGTGTGACACACCACAAATCTGACAGAAACATCATTCCTGATATAATTAAATCAGTTTGTCAGATTTCTGCTTGGCAACTTTTAGCAAAATTCAACATCAACTTTTTGAGACTGAAACGCGATCACGCATTTTCACTTCACAATTCGTTCCAGCTTGCTGTTTCATATTCTGCTAGATATGTTCTAATGCCGACGAAGAGGGAAACGGCGAATAATTTTTCTCAGTCCTGACCGATGAGTTCAGCAGATATACGACCGCATTGTCCGGAGCGGATCTTTACGCCGGACAATGTTTGTCACAGAATTGCGCGAGGTAAGATCAAAGATCAGCGTGATCTACTACGGGGGTGAACAAATTTGCCTGTGTATGTACAATACACGGCAGATGAAGCTCAAACTCCACTCCGAATTGGCATGCACGTTGTACACATTGCGTCCCAATCGATCCGTATACAATAATTTGTCGCTTTCTTTTTCTTATGAACTTGTCGGTACGATATCACTGGACAGAAATTATTAAGAAGTAACAAACTTATCATTTGTTTTGCCTGGATTGCATTTACAATATACTTAAAATAAAACTATATTTACAATATACTTAAATAAAAGCTGAGAAAATGTTGCAATTTGGGACAGAAAATTCGCGACGTGCGTGGCACGTGATTCCCGCGCATGAGGTTAAAGTAAATTTATTACCGAGAGGCGACAGGAACGATCTCGTAACGTAATTAACACGAATAACGTTGTACTTTGATAGGGAACAGTCTCCTGTGTTGCACTTGCCGCACGAACGATCACACACACACAACACACAACACACACACACACACCGCGGTACACGCTGATTCGCAATCGAAATTAAATCGAGAAGGAAGGACAGTTCGACGACGTGTAACGCGAAAACGAAGAAGCCTCGCGATGTTCCGAGCGATCCAGGAGGCCGTTCCTCCTTTTCCACCTCGTCTCGATCGTTTTCTGACTCACACGCGTGTCCGGACGTGGCTCTTAACCACGGAGACAGACAGAAATCCGAAAGCGGAGAGGGAGAGGCTCCGAGATGATTACGAATGCAATACGCGTGCCGCGAACCACCACGATCAAAGGCCTCTTTAATCCTTGACGATTGAACGTCGTTCCTTTCTCTCGCCTTCTTTCGTCCCCTTTTCGCTCGCCCTTCCCGCGGGATGGCCGACAGTTTCTCAGGAAATTCAATCGAGGTCCGTCTTCTTCGTCACGCAATCTGGGTTAATTCTGTTATGTCGCGGGACCGACCCCAGGGAAAGGGGGGAGGCGAAGGAGGAGGAGAAGTGTTCCATTCAGTATTCACGGCGGAGTAGCGATGGAAAGGATTTGCGGTTTCTTGAGGACAGATAGCGTCTCGTGGGGTGCTATTCCAACTGCGTGATTGTTTATCACCTGTGAGCAGGCTGCGGATTTTTATAAAATTACACGAGAGAGAATATAATTAAAGAAATCGAGTAGAAAATTATTTTTCGTATAGAAAGCACTATATTTTGTATTATATTTATAATATTAAATATAATATTAAATATAATATAATATTATATTAAATATAATATTAAATATAATATTAATATACTATTTATATTATATAATATAATAATATAATATTGTCTTTTATTATACGCACTCCGTGCAATTTTGTATCTTCAAGTTTCGCACGAATGCAAAAGAATCCGCAGTCTAGTTATGACTCATACCGGATGAATCATTCACGGTAATTGTTTCAAAAGGAAAAGGTGTAAAGTGTTCCTCGAATTTCGGGAAAACGAAGATTCTTCGTGGTACACTGTGAGAGTAATAATTCGCGCAGATAACAAGTATACTGAACGAGTAGTTATATACATTAGCTTAGTGAGTAGATGAGTATCGAGTGAGAAACAATTCAGAGAATGCACGTAGAGATTTGGCATGCATGGCATTATGTGGGAATTCACTATGGTCAAGAAGCCAGGGGAGTATGTACTATGAGAATCAATGAAGAGCCTCGAGAGAGAGTTCAGAGATAAAACTTTTGTCAATAATTTTGTTGACAGTGAATCACTACAGATTTCGTGTCGTTTTTATCTTCCCATTAACTGTATCTACCATAAATAGAAAATCAGACAAAACAAAAAAATTGATAAAATAAAATTTCATTTTATAAATCTGTGTATTATACTGTGTCGTTTGTCTTTGTGACTTTGTGGTAAATATTGCAACCACCTGAAAATGTCTACCATTTGACACGAAGAAAGGCGGATGAAATATTCTTGCCTCGATAATAGACGGAGAAAAATAAGATACGAATCATTATAAAAGATTAGGCAATAATCTCAGCGTTTCTAAAAAAGAACGGGATAAAGTTTCTTTCCCCTGTCACAAAACGCAATATATAAACACGAAATACAAATATGAAAAGTATGAAAAAACATCGGCTGCCTACGTAATTGACGAATCACGTAACCATTGTCAAATAAGCAAAAATCATGCAACTACGCCTATTAGTCGCGTGCACGAGAGTATTACGCGCGTGTACGTACAAAGATAGTCTGAACCGAGCCGGGCTCGAAAACTTTCTACTGTATTTCCGTTATAATAACGGTATAACGATCGCATCACCGGCGCGGCGGCGTGCTTGCTTGCTTGCTTATATTTTCTGTGTGTATCGATACCGTGAAAGAATAGCAGGAAGTCGAGAACCGCGGCGGTCAAATACGAAATACACAAGGCGGCTAGAGACCGGACTGAGTGAGTGTAAGATGCTAAGCCAGATGATAAGCATTCCAAAGCGTCCTTTTGAATCACGTAACGAAGACACGTAGTCAACCACGCCATTTTCCCTTCCACGTGTGCTGTTCCCCTCTTCCACTCCTTCCTTCGTTCCTTCTCACCTTCATGCTACTCCTTTTCTTTTTATGTAAACGCGCGAACGTGCGAACGCGACGCGCCGTGTGATTCATTCAAAGGAGAACGTCTCGGATTTTCCTCCGCGTTCGCTGCACTTGCGATTTCTTCGCGAATGACGCGATCAACTGCAGTTGATTTCGATGTAAGATTTCTTTTTTCTTTTTTTTTTTGTTAAAACTGTTCTACTGCTAGCATTTACTGTACTTTTCTTCGAGGAAATGCAACTGCAAATGCTTCGAAGAGGAAATGGTGTGAACGCGAAGAAAATATTTTCTTTGACGTACAATTATTTGCTCATTGTGAGATTATTTTATTATCGATAAAAAGTCGACAAAAAGTTTTAACTTTAATCCTGACAATCAGATGATTGTGGCGAGATCATTTCGAATATCATACAATTATAAATATATATCTTATGTTACATGAAAAGGGATCATTATATAAAATTGTTTGTAGTATGTAAAATTAATATAAAATCGGAAATATCTTGTTAAAATTTGTTAACATGTCTTTATTTTTATTCATATACGGGAATAAAAAGCTAAAATATTGAAAATTATCTGTTTCGAAAGGTTAATGTACGTTTTCAACCAATTCGAAGACAAAACGATTGCCAGAATTGATATTCGATCAAAGAGTGAATCAAGTCGATAACATGAGTCAAGTCTCGACTTAAGTGTGACTCATACAGACTTGTTCTCAGCGTGCGAACCCGCCAGACACTTTGATTTTAATTTGCAATTTATGAACATCAATTAGTCATCGTTTGTAATAAAGCATCGACATTCTTGTAGAGGATAATCAAATGAGAAATCGAAATTAGTAATCAAGAATGCAAATAACAGGGTCTTTTTCAAGGAGAGAGAGAAGAGAATCGGGACTCGAATCCAAGATTTCATTTGGCATCGAATCAGTTAAATGCCGAAGAAACTTTACTCGAGTCTGAAATTATATCTACCCTGATAATAAATAACGTTTGTTAAAATCGATATTTCTATTTCATCTCTCGATTTTCATTAAGAAATCGATTAAACAAAACTGAATTTAGTATAATAATAATAATATTAATAATATTCTTCTGTAAAATCGATATTCCTACTTAATTTCTCGATCTTGAATTAATTGTCTAAAAAAACTTTACTTGAGTACAAAATATAAATTATATCTACTTTAATAATAACATTCTTTACAAAAATCAAACATCCCTGCAAAGATCTCTTAATTAAACCAAAAAATTTCGTTCAAGAAAATAATACATAAATACAAAAGATACTCCCGAGTAATAACATATTTCAGTTTAATCTCTCAATTAAATATCTCCCCCAAAAAAAAACTTTGTAACGCGTAAATGTAAAAATATAAATTAAATCTACTCCGAATAACAAACCATTTTCAAATCGTTTATATTTCTCATTGAAATTCCTCGGGACGAATGAAAATCCAGAAAAAATATCCAATTCGGAGCAATTAAAACTCACAGGCCTTCCTGCGCACCGCAAAAGCAAAGTTTCGATATTCGCTTGGTCTCGTTACAATCGAGATGCGCGACTCTGTTCTTCTGCAGAACATCGCGGACACGGGCCGATGAATTAAAATTAGAATCGGACGGAAGGTCGCATCCGAGCACCAGGCGAGTCTTATTATGCACAGAGATGCATTTAAAGGAATCATCTGCGCGCTAGAAACATCGCAGCTCTATACGCAGTTCGTGACACAGTTCGCCACAATGCCGCGCATTAATCGCATAACCGTTCGTTGCGCAACAACCATCGGTTCCCCCATTGTATCCGCGAGTTGTGTGTACCGCACGTCCGCCATCGTTCCCCGACGACGCGTTCGACGATAATAATGGTCCTTTGTTTTTCTTTAGCCTAACGAAAACGATAACGAAACCATCGATAGATCTGCACGTGTGTCTCGTGCATGTTTGTTTTCCATCGCGGCGTAAATAACAGAGGCAAAGACACGTGACGATTTTCTCGTGGATAGAACAATGCTCGCCACGTGCTTCACCGGTACGGTGGCCAATTTTCTGAATTCTACGTGGATAAAACGGGAACGAGAAAAATATTATCGCACGCGAGAGCAATTGCGAGTCATTTAAATTCTTCTAATAAAGCGTTTGACTTGTCATAAATATTCATCTGTCGGTTAATAAAATGTGGTTCTCAGCGTAGATATGCATACGCTTGACCATCGCGTAATTTTTTGAATCTACGGAGATAAGGAAAATAACGAAGGTAGAAAGAGTTATTTAAATTCCACTGATACGAATTTTAAAGCACTTGAATGTTAAGATAATTGTCGATGAATCAATCGGGCGAAAGGGATTGTAGACCTAAACGGGCCATTTATGGAAATTTTTGTTTCTCTCTTTCTCTCTCGTGTTAAAATGAACAAGATTTTTCAAAAATCGTCTTAAATTAATATTCCCAGTAGATAGAACATAGGAGTTGTAAATTCGTTATTGAACAAAATTTATTACATGCAATTTGATTAATTTGGCCACCGTGTGTCACAGACATAACACGTTTTGCAAGACGATTTCTACGACTACAGAATATCTTTCATTCACGAAGCAGTAAAGAATAACAGAGAGAAAAAAAAAAAAAAAAATACGTCGAAATCATCTCTCAACTTCAGAAAAATAATTGCTTCCACGTTGGAGAAATTAATTCATCGAAGCGGCTTCTTCGAAGAACTGTAATTACACAGTTCGTGTAAAAAGTACGAACGGGGGTGGAGAGGAAGGTTGCGCGAGTTACACTTAGAATTTTCTTGCGTCGTAACAAAGTTTCGCCGGATCGGGCGAACGGGTTATTTCCCGTCAGCAGTACCTTCCGGTTCGACGCACGATTATATACCCCGGCCAGAATCAGAATCTCCTAGCTTCTGATGAGGGTTAATTTCGTTATTCGGCAAGTGTTTGTCCACTAGGGCCGTTGTCATGGGAATGAACCCCGGGTCGACGAGGTGTTCAAGGAAATTTAACGTCTATCTGCCTTTCTCTGGATCATTATAATTAAGCGCCGATGGATTAAGCGTACGATGCTGGGGTGACTGTGATTGTGGATGTTCTCTGGCTCGATAATTTCACGGTAGAATTGTAATGTAATGTCTAAAGTAAATATAAAAGACATAAACGTAATTGTAATATCCTCTATTTTTCATTTTACCGAGTTAATCAATTTTTCAACGGTTCGTTATGGCTCGAAAAACAATCGAAGAATTACGTGAACCAAGTAAACGAACGGAATCGAGAAAATCGTAAAATAGTCTCGTTGGATTGCTGTTACGATATTACAACTAATTCCATCGACTAAAGATTTTAACAAGAAAAGTATATTTGTACGACAGAAATCATTTTTCGTGGAAAATAACTTACTAACTGATTAAATTCTGAATCTTTCATGTATTATAACCACGAAAACATAGCGAAGAACAATTTCAATAACATAGCAGTTTAGTATTCAGTGTAGTTCTCATCTCTCAAAAATAACTAAAACAAAACCGAGCGAAGAATGTAAATCTTCAGATTGAAATAATTCTTCCGACATACCTTTTCATTGAATTATTCCTAACTATTCCTACGTTATTATATTATATTTTATTTAATTATTATTATATTATATTTTATTTAATTATTTATTAATTTCCCTAGATTATTATATTATATTTTATATAATTTTACAATAAGCAATAAAGAGGATCGATGTTGTCAAACATAATTCAACTCGTTAAACGTAGCTCAAAAAGAAACGCTCTGGTAAAACAACTGCGTCACAATTATACTCTCTCTTTCACTCTCTGTCTCTCTCTCTCTCTCTCTCGTTAAAAAATAAGCCGAGCACAAAACCGTAACACTCTTGTCACATGAGCTTTTCAACAACGAATCTACGTATCACACGTACGATTAGCAGCAATCCACGATCGACATGGTCAGCGATAACGACGTTCATCAACACACACACACACACACAGAGAGGCCTTTCTGGATATCCAGCGAGAATTGTCCTACATAGATTCTCCAGAGCTGCTACCACTTTCGAGAGGGACAGGGCGAACTTCTACGTAGATAAACTTGTTTAACGAACGAACAAGGAGTGTCTGTCCACGGTCTGGCAGATCGTCGGCCAGCCCTCTGAGCCAGCAGCCCTCGGCTAGAATTGTCAGCAACGAGATTTCGCTAACTTCGCGCGAATCATAGTCGCCAAATGGATCTTTTCATCTCTCTCTCTCTCTCTCTCTCTCTCTCTCTCTCTCTCTCTCTCTCTCTCTATCGCTTTCGGCTGACCCGTGTGTCACAACCTTGCGCGCGGACCACGATGTTTCATAGCGTGTCCCGCCCAACTGCCGAGAAACTTATCTAATGTAATTTCAGGTTCGCTAGACTGGTATCGGGGTCGGAGTTCGCGGGGTTAGAAGTGGGAAACGGTTATCTCGTCGTTTTCGGCTTGTTGGACACATACAGGGGATACAATGGTGACGGATATTTGTAATGGAAAATTGATGGGCTCCGAATGAGACTCTTATCTTCAACTAACAATGGAATCTTTTTTTCCTGTCCGTCTTTCGCTTTACTTACTAGAATAAGGTCCCGTGTACATTTTCTCGAAGTTTCTGAAATTTTGCATCACATGCTTTATTTCATTTCGTACGTTATAGTTTATTCTCTTTCAAACTAATACACGATGGATATCTTCGAACATTGAGATTTATTTACATGCCGAGTTACAATTGTTTAAACAACAAATTTCAATTTTTATATATATTTAGATCCGTTCCGAGCTTGACCAGTGTAATCACGATAGTCCTAACTTGTCTAATTGATAAGAATATTTCACGTAACAAACGAAAAATTCCAATAACCGTACGCTTTCGTGAGAAACTGTAGATTTTGGCAATATTCTATAAAGAGAAGCAAAGGAGAAAAGAAAATGTTCAATGTCAAAATCATTGAATGATCGAAGAAAGAAAGCTTCCCGACTGACCCGCGAACGTCTCCTTTCGAAAAAGAAAAAAAAAAAAAAGCGTCGCTTTAATCTCCGTCACCGGTTAGAAAGGATCGCGACAGCAGCAATCTGCAGATATTGATTTATAGCGAGAAACAAAAGGATCCAGGGACTGTCAATGGCGGAGAAGGCGAGACCAGACACCACCTGCGGCCCTTTTGATACCCGCCAAATGAAAACTTCGCCACGAACAGGTCCCCTGTCATCTGTCGTCAACCCTTGATGCCATCGTTGTCCCTTCCCTCGCCGTAAACGCGCCTGTTAAACGTTATTCTGGTTCGGTCACGTCCAAAGAGAGAGAGAGAGAGAGAGAGAGCGAATTCGTTTGAAACATTCACTCGCCTCGGTGTACGTATAATTCGAAAAGCCAGACAGGGTTGCAACGTCAAAGAGGTTCGTTTATTTTCTTTCTCTTGTCTCTCACCCTTCTGTACTCCGTGCGTTGTACGCGCGTAATGAGCTATGAAAATTTCGCATCCGACACGCTTGATACGTTTCTACTTCTCTCGTCTCGTATCCTTCGTGCGCTTTGACTCACCACCGGGTTTATCCATTTAAATAAGTTCCTCTACCGTTTCGTCGAGGCTTTGTTTGCTCGACGCCCGTGTTTCTATGATATCTCTGTTTCGTTTGTCGTTTGTTTTTTTCTCCTTTTTTTTTCTCTCTTTTTTTTTCACTTTTCAGCTTTTTCTCGCGGATTTCAATTGAAATTCTTCCGACTCGCGCTGACAGAAAAGTTTAATAATTCAACTGGGATGAAAAAAAGAAACCTCTTCTTTTTGTTTGTACAAGTTTCTTTTTTTTTTTTTTTTTTCCTGAGCGCAAACAGGGACAGACACGGTTATATACTGTATTCTTCCAACTCGAACCGATACTTTCGAGTTCTTGCACATCCATGTATTATCGAACTGTATCGTGTATTATCCTTGGTATTGATTTTGCGCCTCTTGCGCTAGTAACTGGTTCGCGGACCATAACGAGTGACCAAACCGTACACAATAATTCGTCTTCTTTCTGAATTCATCGGCATATGACTGGATAGAAATTACTACGAAGTAATAAATTTATTATTTGTTTCGCTTGGGTTACATTTCATATACTTAAAACTGAGAAAATGTCGCAATTTTGAGCCAAATATTTTCGACGTGCATCAGGTACCTCATCCCAGCGCAAGACGTTAAGATCGTTCGCGCGACGATCGGCAACGATAACGCGTTAACGACAGCTGTCATTGCGTTACGAAGTGAATAGAATCGTCAGCTACAAGGCTAGATATCTATCGTGGCCTTCATTTCGAACCGAATGACGGTTTATGAGTTCACGATTACGTGCAGAACCTACGTAACAACGCGAACTATCTGTCACAAACGAGGTGTCCGCCCAGCTTCAATTTTTACTGCGTGCCCGATTTCCAACCGGCCATTACGTCCAGTTTAGTCGCGAATTATCTCGTTCGCCCGTTTCCATTGAACCTTTTCGGCATTTCAGCGACACAGACAGAAATTAAACAGCTTGTGACTTGCACGTGCATTTTCAAATTGTTCAATAAAATTTCAAAACATCGAAACTCTTCGACGGTAAATGTTCGAATACTCTGGTGAACCAATGTACGTGTACATTTGAGTTTAGAGCTAAAACACGTAAAAATTTTCAAAATATTGCAATTTAGTCTCCTTAATCAGCTTATCAGCTGATATTTAAAAGAAATCTTCATTCCCGGTCCTTGTCGTAAGTTTTCTTCTATGATATTCGTATAAAATATCACCGACGTTTTTGCTGATTCAGAGGAAACGCCAAATGAGGCGTTCTTCAATGTAGAATAGAAATCCAGTGACACAGTCGATAAATTCATCGTGAGATACTCATCGTCCAATTTTTTCCACTCGGCCACCTCATTTTTGATTAATACTTCGCGATTCGGGTCGAAAGAAACTCCATTTATAATACAATGGACCCGTATGGATTTCTTCTCGGCGAGAAATGATCTCGAAATCCTATCCACACCGTGTTTGCGTTTACTTTTTCGTTCGCAGTAGAGTAAAATGCCGCCAGCGCGCGAGTGTGTACGAGAGAAAGAAGAAAATCTCGGGGTTTAGCTCGGTTGACGATTTGATTGTAAGTCCATTGTCACGTAAGTCCCCACCTCTTCCCAGTGCCGAAGAAATTAAGCTCACCGTGTGCGGCTATTTTACGACAGGCGAAATGAAAGAGGAAATAGAGGTGGTCGGAAGAGGACGATTATATCTAGGAGCTATTAACGAAGTCGAAGTTAGTCGACAGTTAACCTCTTGCGTTGGAACTACGTGCCACGCACGTCAAAAATATTTGTCCGAAAATTGCAATATTTTCTCAGTTTTAAGTACATTGAAATATAACCCAGGCGAAACAAATAATAAATTTAGCACTTCTTAGTAATTTCTATCCAGTGATATACCGATGAATTCAAAAAGAAAGCGACGAATTTATTGTATACGGTTTGGTCACTCGTTATGGTCCGTGAACCAGTCAGTAGAGCAAGAGGTTAACAAAAGCGAAAAACTCTCGTGCGCTTGTGTGTGTGTGTGTGTGTGTGTGAAATTTTGAAATAAACTGCAATCGACCGCGACTTTGACTGACTCCGGAAACTCTGTATCAATTGCATAAAACAGGGCCGAACCGGAAAAAGAGTTTGAAACAAGAGCTCCGCTCCCAGGTGGCTTGCCATCGCTCTCGCACGTTTTAACTTTATCTTCCTTTCAGTTAAACGAGTGCTGAAGAACAGAGAAAGTTCGTACGGATTAACGAACTTGAGAAATGAAAGTTTATAAAAAAGACGCTCGAAATTTTTCCCATGCGATTTTTGAGTCCGAGGAACGCGGAAGCACGAGGAAGAGAATGGTTCTTCAAGTTACGCGAGTTGTAAAAAAATAGAGGAACTTCGTACGAATTAAAGCATTCGGGGATATTCTTATTTGAAATCATCCGTCTTAGATGATTTATTGGATAACTATTGTAAAACTTTTTATTCTTTTACAGTTCGATTTTTTACACCCAACAATGTAAATCGCGGCAGCCATTGAAAGTGATAAATTGCAGGAGACATGCAAAAAAACTAATAAATAAGAAAATATAATTGTACGAAAATTACGCTGCACTGTCTCGATATATGATCAAATGGATTGTACAAAATCTTTTTATCTGCAATTTTATCCAATAAATCGTCTAAAATTCAGCGACGTACCATCGAAATTTATGGGAATATCCTTTTGCGAGGAATCAAGATTTATAACAGACAATGATTTAAAAAATTCAGAAATAAGTTCGACGTGATTTTCAATTTTGAAGAACGCCTAGTGTACAGAGAGGAGTAAAAAAAGAAAAAAAAAAGGTAAGAGTGGATTGCGTCAGAGATACTTTTCGCGTCAATTTTCAAAGTAATTGATGGCGCAACCACGACCGGCCGCAAGCTTCACAAACAGCCGCAACCCGAGCACAAGAACTTCTCCCGCCCATTTTTCGTCCTTTGTGCCACGATCTTGGCATAACTTCTGCTC
The DNA here is from genome assembly GCF_011392965.1 of Frieseomelitta varia. Lineage (NCBI taxonomy): Eukaryota > Metazoa > Arthropoda > Insecta > Hymenoptera > Apidae > Frieseomelitta > Frieseomelitta varia. The sequence continues at coordinate 68,968 of NW_025110215.1, read as the reverse complement.
GGTTAATGAAGCACCCCGAGCACTCACCGCAGCGATAACCACCAACTTTGATCCTATCACTCCGCATCGCCTTGTACCCTGCTTGCTATCTTGGATATTCCGCGAAAACGGTCCGCGGTAACTCGTTCGATTCTTTGCAAACTTTCCACGTGGTTCTTTCATTCTCCGATCCGTAACATTAAATTTTTAGGGTATACTACGAGGAAATTCCGTCTGGGTACAGGAGCAAGTCATCATCTTGCAATTTAATACACTGTTGTCAAATTCACATCTCCAGATATGGCTATTCTGTTAGCAATGACGTTTGAAACTTTGAAACTTTCAGATTTCTTCAAATTTCACAAAACTACAAAATCCACAACGAACGAGGAGCGGATCCTTGGAATTTCCTTTCACAGTCTTCTTCATTATTAAAAGTTTAATATAGCTTAATAACGTGGAAGAATTTGAAAAATGAGTACAACAATGTACAAAAATTTTACGCTGGCAAGCTAAAAACAAACAACAAATACTTCCATCTGCTGGACACTGTCGATACAGCCCACACAAATATGTTTATGCCAAATTCCATTCCTTTCGTATCTTTTACAAGTGAAGAGTTATTCAAACATGTCGCCAAAAATTCTCGATCCGGCCTACTGTGCACGATTTTTCGATTTATCGCGCGTGAGCATCGAAAGAGAAAATCCACAATGGATCGTGCACCACCTACGACTCGCTTCTTACACGGCTGGAGGATTATTTACACGACACGGACCGTGAAAATCCTCGATTGGATACTCAACAAACTTGTTTACGAGCGGTTTGAGCCCCGAAACCGGGGCAGCCCCTCAATGGCCGATACATGTCGATCGAGCAATGGAATTTCCTCTCCTCTACACCCTCGTTTTCGTTGCTCTCTGTCCCTACTGAGGGATCAATATGTTCCTGCCGTGGCAGCGACGAGCCAGTGAAACGTGCCGGAAAACTCGTGGCGCCTTCCAGGAGGCCCGACGATAAATCTTGATTCTCAGACATCGATATGCCAGACGGTTTCGAGGAAATAACTGTGGGTCGCAGGGTGGGATCAATGCATCACTTCACGGGGGAAGAAGGGAGGGGAAATAATAATAATTTCAATCGATAGCTAGCAATGCTGATCCCGCGTTGCCGCACACTTTGTTCTGGTACGCGTTGCTTTATCTTGCGAACCGCGTACCTGACCTCGATTATTATTGACTGCTCGTAAAACGAAACGAGGCATTATCGCGCGCGTGCTGGGAAAAATTGTACGATTGAGACGTAATTCTCTTTTTCCTGTTTCTTGTTTGGCGATTTTCGCGATTTATCCGAGGCAACGGCACGTCAAGTTCCTCGATTTAACCAAAAGTGAGTTTTGGAGGAATCGACGGTATTATTGGGGATTCGGGGATTTCGAGAGATATTATATTTGGCGGTGGAAAATATTGGAAGAGGGAGAAGGGTTGATATCGAAGAAAGAAAACGAAGGAAATTATATGATGGAAACTGGACTCGGTGATTTTCTATTTCATCACTTCTTCACAATCATTGCGTCACATAAAAGTCAGAAACATGGACATGTATTTCTGTCGCGCAGTCTTTGCATTATAGCGTGGAAATCGTTTTTTTTTTTTTTTTTTTTTTTTTTTTATTTTCACAGACAGATTTAAAATTAAAACGGAAATTTCCCCGTCTTATTTGTCATTGTTCATTCGACAGGAATTTCCAGACCCCGAATTGTCCTCCGTTGATCGGTATAATGAAGCCAATTCACCGAAAGGTTGCAAATTACACGGTGACGCGCCAAACTCGCTTTATTGATACAGCGATTGACGTATCCCTCGGGAACAAACACAACAATCAACCTGTCGAAACAGTCATTTGCGTTCCGAGTCTTCGTTAATTGCGCCGCTGCGCTTGGTCGAGAGTGACCCGACGTGTCTAACTACCAACTCGATACCGTCTATAAACTTATACATATTTTAATCAATGCGACACAACACTGTACCGACTTGCGAATTCAATGCAACAAATAGACCGATATTTGTGCGATTCTACGTTCCTGTAATCTTCGAAACGATTTCTAAAGAAATAGAACTTAAGTAAAAATTTGTTTAACTATTGATTAATAGCGAGCTGTTTGTTAGAATTGAAAGGAAAAAAAAATTACAACATATTAGTAAAATAAAATTTTTTTTTTAATTAATCTTGTGCTCCTCTTCGAACGCTAGAATGATTTAAAGAGCTAAAATATCCATTAAAAAAGAAAAGATGGATCTGATATATAAAAAAATTTGCTTCCAGATACGTGGAAAGAAATTCTAATCTGACTTGACCATCAGCTCGTCGATACGAATTTATTAACTTAATAATTTATTAAAATTATGCGTTGCCCGAGCGTTAAATATTATAATAAGCACTTCACTTTGCATATTGTGTACATGCTCTAGATTTTTTCACTTATAAATGCATAAGTACCTGCAATCTATTATGTATTATCGTGTATATTAATATGCAATTTATCTATGGTATCCTCAAGTTTGAAATACCTATCAGTTTCATATTAAAAAAGAACAAACTGGTAAATAAATCTGGTTTTAATTACAAATATACTCGTGTCTTAAATAAGTAATAGTAATAGTGTTACAAATGAAATAAAACTGATAGTACGTTTCACTCGGCAAAAATGCAATTGCACAGTCAAACACGAACTAGCACTATTTTATTTGCAAATACGAACCGAATGTCGGTCAATAATTCGTTACGACTGTGATTCGTTATGGTAATTTCGTCGTCATGGTCGTCGCGAAGTCAAAAGGTGGTCCCATTAAAAGAAAATCCCTTGAATCTCGATTGCCGAATCTACAATTGTTTCGCGAAGAGTGTGTGTGTTGTATATTCGAGTATTCACGCACACCAAACAGAATCAACGCACATAGCCAGCCTCACTTTCCCCGGCGCCAGCTATCAGATTCGACGTAATCGATCCCGACCTTCAGACTTTCGGGCATTCTTAAAGCGCGAATTTTCGTGCTTTTCCTGCATACGCGACAATGCGTCCCTGACCCAAAATTTACACTTCAACTCTTTAACTCGTCTTCCAATTTTCTACTAAATATCTCCTTTTTTTGGAATTTTCTTTCATCTCTGTTTATATTGAAATTTGAGATATCTACAATGCTTGCCTCTCTTTGACAAACAAATCCGTGAAAATAAATCCTCCGTTTCTTGAGATATCGCGAACGTTAATCGTACATTTGACTAATAAAATTGAGAATTTTCGTACAACATGAAACTGATCGATTTGGTTTCAGGAGACAAATCCCGCTCGTCATTCAAACAGAAAAAAATTGTGAAACATTGCACGATATAATACGCCGAAAGGACGTATACTCTCGAATCCAGCCATCCAGAATCTTCACGAGCCAAACGAGCTAAACGTGAAAAGGGATTCGCTTGTATCAACGTCACTCAACGAGAAAACGACGGAGAACGAACACGCGTAAATGGCGTTCGCGGCTGGCCGCGATTAGGCGAGCATTTTTCCATTAAAGCTGGCAGAAATAATAGACGAGGAAACATGTGTAGTTCTCGGACTGAAGTGACGAACGGTTTCGCGGCGGACAATTTCTGGAAAAGGAGGAGAAGGTACTATGCATCGAAGAATAATGGATTTCCCCGGCACCAGATGATCCTCCATTATCCGGACGGGTTGAACGGGCTAGAATTTTCCGCAGGCTTCCACCGGGAGAAAAGCTCCGCGAATTTTTATCCGAGGGACACTCGCTCTTCTCTCTAAACGCGACACCCAGCATCGCGTCATTGTTCTCCGCGTTCTTTGCTGTTCACCGTCAGCTTTTATTCGCCATTTCTCTTCAACTTAACGACCAGCACGGCTCGGTGCTAGCCACTGGCAACACGCACGACACGGGGATGTTTCATTTTCTGATTATCTGGACACTTTTGTTCACGCGGGAACAATTCTCCGTATCTCTTCTCGCGTTTCTCGATCGTTCAGAGTGAATCTAACGATAAGACCGCTACTTTCGAGGTAACATTTCACGGAGGATCGAATATAATATAATATAATCGCTACAGTGAGAAACTGATCTTTTCAAGGATTAGTTATTGGCTAAACAGATGGAGATTGTGTGTTTTATCACATATGGCATGGCAAAAGAATTGTCAAAAATAAACGTTGAAAGGATTTAATGGCACGAACTAGAAACTACGTCAAAATTCATTCAAATTTATTAATGATTTCACATCTTCTTTCAAATGACTGTAAGAACGTGTCCATTAATCCTACTCATTTCACGAAATTCGCTTCTTTAGAAAGAATTGGTCGAAATCACGGAAATTTGCCTGCTGCGTCCAACAACGATGTTACGACGTTGCCTGCAGTTTACACGTTAGTTTCGTTCAACCATTTGTATTCAACCATTCATAGCCTTGTGATTTAAAATCAAATTCAAAATTAAAAAAAAAAAGAGAAAACTCGAAACTAAATCAAACTCTGCGTTTGGTCCTTAATCCACGCCACGAATGTAACGATATTACGAAACGATTGATATCGACAGATTTGACAGAAAAACAGCTTTTTTTTTTAAGACCAGTAACAAACGAAAAATGTATCGTGGAACGTTCGGGGAGTTTATGGACGAGAACGATAACGCAGAAGTGGTTTATCAGGATTCGGTGCTATCTCGTTTGAAGACGGGGCCAGATGCGACCAAATATATATCTCTAGATGTGCCAGATCGATACCAGAGCCACCGTGTATTACGTAAGCGAAATTGTCGAAAGCCAGCAAGCTCGCTCGTGACCCAGGCCAGCTTTAACCTTGGCCTGCATTCAGGACCGCTGCTGCAGATGTACCAACACAAGTGCGTCGCCGTGTCCGCGCGCACGATCCAACGTTCGTGTGCGTGCTCGTTCTTTGCCAAAGAAAAGGGCGGGCTGCCGCTCCGTTTCAAAATTTAATAAATCCCGAAACGACACTACTTTCGAAAAATATTAGAAAAACGTAAGAAGGGCATTTGCCCTTTCATTTCCAACAGGAGACAATGATCCATTTCAAAAATTTGACACCTCAACACGAATTTGTATTGTAGCGACCTCTACTTCGAAGAGTTTAGATCAACGACATCCATGTTCCGTCGAGATGTGTATTTAATATAAACAATAGAATATTATTATATTTAAAAATAGCTATTAATTTTATTATCACCATAGAAATGTTTACTGACACTNTATATATATTGTAGCCATAGTAGAAATTCTTCATTCGTTATTTCGTTATTTAACTTTCATTTATAGAAATTATTCGTCATTATGTAATCTTCATTAAATTATTAGTAATTGTATATTTTGTGATATTGATAATATTTTTATATAAACAACTAAAATTAATTACGGAGTTATTATTTATTTATAGTATTGTGATATAAATATAAATTATCATAATCACTATAGTATAAATATACATTACGCCATCTGTTTACTGTTAGGTATACTATATTATTAAACTTTCAATATAAACCTTGTATATTTTCCAATAATTGTAAAATTATTTGCTACGTGATTTGCTCAGCTTGGCTTAGATTTTCACAAGCTGCTTCTGTCGCGACGGAGAAACTGTTTTTGAGAGGTTCTGTATACGCGGACAAAATCGAGTTTCGCAAAGTTTACGCGCGCGAGCTTGCACCGTCAAAGTGTTTGCAAGCACACATGTGCGCAGTTCGTAGCTGAACGGCTGCGACTGTGCCAAGAATTTCGCTTCTCCTTTACCCTCTATCCTTTTCCAGAGGGTGAGGCTGACCTCCGACCAGAGCGCCACAACTTCTTTCACAACTACAGACACTCGTGGATAGATTCTTCGCTGTTGACGCGCGCCGCTAACTCTCCCACTTCCGCTTTAAACTCAAACACATCCCAAATCCTCTACAGTGCACAGTCCACACAGTGGCAAATTTAGAAATTTCATTCACATTGTAATTAGAGATGACTGTTATGATTGATTTAATTATCAATTACTAATAAAATCAGCGAGACATTGATAAAATTTGAAATCAATCTGAATATGTATAAAAAAAAATAAGATTTTTCAGCCGCATGCGTGTTTGGTGAAATAATCACAGATTCTTTGCTGTATGAAATATTATTTTAGGACTTTGAAACGAATGCATACGAACAATACAAGATTTTTATTTTACTTATTATCTGCTTATTAGTATTACTATCAGTTTTATTTATTATTCTTTTTCGTTTTACTTAATCTGGATCTCAAACTTGAACATACATTAATAAGTGCAAACCCGAAGATTTGTACAGAATTAATAATTAATAAAAACAAATTAATTCTAATCTAATCAATTTAAATCTCTGTAATTGCAACGTAATTTACTTTCAGTGGGAATGGTGTTTTGAGGATTTTTAATAGAATAGTAAATTAATTGTTTTAAATACTTTTATGCCGCGAGCTGATATGTATTATTAAATATTTTCTAATTATATTAAATATCTCTTATATTTCTTTCCAACTTGATCAATACGTGACAGCTGTCTTGTATCAATGTCTTATATCAATAAAAATTGAAAATATTTTCTATAATACACAGGATTCGTAAAACTACGATTAACGCGTGATTCTATGCTTTTACATCGACACATAATTCATTTCCAAGGGGACATCAAACAGCTTGTGCAAATGAGATATCAATGTGACAAAGAATTTCTATACCGTCGTAAATAAAGCTGCTAAACATAAATTACCACCTGTGTAATATTTTTTTAATTCTCCGTGATAAAGATGCAAATGGTTCAAGGATCGGAGAGATTGCGAGTACTCTGGACTGAATAATAAATCTCCCGACACCAGCCAATGTTTCAACGCGATTTATTACAGCCTCATATCTCTTACATCATCCCCGTATTAATATCCTATTATAAATCTCGATTAAAAGTAATGCTGCCCTAAAAATCCATCTTTGAAGGACCACGTACTCGGTACGTACATTTGTCAAATTTTAAATATTCAAAATAACTTGGTGCCTTAAAGTACAACTGCTTTAATGGAACACGTTCGCAGAGTACGACGTTTCACGTTTCTTTTCATTCTTCCCCATGGAACACCAACAGCGAAAAATTCAGTCGAGTACAAGTGCGCATATCTAACAACACATAAATTAAAACAGAGCCGGCTAACTGGCGGCCAGATCGATGCAGTGGAGGGGGTAGCGCTAGCGACCAGGAAAGTGGGGGAAAAGTCTCGCAGGCCGCCAGTTAGCCGGCTCTGAATTAAAAGATGAAATTCATTCGCTCCCCATCGTGCGTACGTTTCGATCTCGAGAACTCGATCTTCGCGACGTCAGAGAAACGTCACACGCGCTCCATCGCTTCCAGTTGCTGCCACGTTCGAAATTTGACGAACGTATGCAAACCCCCGTAACTAATCGTAAGTACAATTACGTTATTCCGAGCTTTAAGCTCGGAAGTAAGAAAACACGTCAAACGGGCGCGGAGGCTCAGCTGCGTCGAGAATTAATGGAGGCGTTCAACAAGCATCGACTGTGCGATAGATCCTTATACGTTCCGAATATCGCAGAGGATTAGAAAACCATAATTCTCCGGACGGTTAAACACGCGAGTTATTTACGGTAGGGATGTAGCGTTACGCGTGTATGAGCTTAATAATGGGGCTTCCGTTCGCCCTCGATTGCCCGACGCAATTAACTCGCACAGGATAAAGTTAAGCAGCCTCTCTCGGCAAAAACATTCGCCCCGGCAGTTTCCAAAACGTTTCGGGCGAAACCTCGCGCCGTGCGTTCAGACTAATGAAATTCGAATAAACGCCGCGAAGCTTCCCCTAAACACGCGCCAAAACTCTTGATACCGAGGGGTCATTATTTCCCTTTGAATCGCGCCCAACTCCCGGCTGCCCTGTCAGACTTGTTCTCTACGAAAGCACACCGTTCGGTGGAAATTTCGCGCGAGTTTATTTTGAAACCGAGCTCGCAAAGAGACGCGATAGCGGTTATTACAACGCAACGTTTGAGAGAGGTAACTAGCACGTAGGAATGATTCGAGGAACTATAACAAACCGTGGAATTTTTGACCGACAAATTAAGATACTGTTGGTAGGGAAAAGATGAATGCACAGTTTATTATATTTTTTCACGATTATTATATTTTTTTTATTTACGAACTGAAACTTCGTAATTACACTATTTTTTTTTTAATAAAAAAAACTTTATCTTTTTTTGTTTTGCATACATCAAATCCACTCATCATTTCGTAGACACGAGTATACGAATTTAAGAAATATTTTAACTTCAATTTTGTAGAGATAAGGAAATCTCGAAAGTTTGTATGTCTTTTACTTTGTAAATTAAGATTAAAATTATTTTTCAAATAAATATTCTTCGACCACGTTATTACCCCAATACTTTACTTTACTATATATTTTATTATTAAAATATATAATTTAGTATCTAGTATACTTTACTATATATTTTATAATTAAAATATATAATTTAGTATCTAGTATACTTGAGTGTAAGAGAATTATTTTACAGACGAAGTTGTAGAAAGAACAGCATGAAAAACCAGCGTCGCAAATGTTTCTATGAAAGACAGGGAAAACTTAACAACAGCACGGATATTACTGAAAGAGGAGATTCTCTCTCCCCTCTCTGACCATCGGTATTTCACTCTTGTCGATCGGTGTTTATCGATTGGTTTTTTTTTTTTTTTTTGTCAACTCGTTTTCAAGGCGTAAAATACGAGTTGCTTCAAGAAGAAAAACAAGTTAGTACCGTAAGACGATCGATTCGATCAACGAAAAATAGAGAAAGCGGAACGTTAGATTGATATTTGCTCTTAAATCGATCGATTCCATTTACTCGAATGAATCTTTTAAAAAGATCTTGTTACGTTCCAATATATTACATTTGTATCGACTTGTTTGATATTTATATTCTCACAAGGAAATACTAGTAGAGAATACTAATATCGAATCAGTCTATAGTTATTGTATTTTATATTTGTATTAATTAAATATGAAGTTCCGTCGTAATTTTTCGAAGATGCCAATACTATCTCGATCAGTCTCCTCCTTGTTTTCCATTATTCTTCAATTTCGATATAACGTTACGAAAATAACGCTTCTTTTCAAATTAATCCAGAATTCCAGCTGTATTGGCATTGTATGGTTTCTCTAATAATAATTAGACTCGGAATAAATATAAAATCGGATCGTTAGTTATGCAAAATATTATTACGCTCCCAGATTGTACAATTATTTATAATTACTTAAAGGTGGTATTCGCATATTAAAAGATACCACGCCATGAAATGTAGATACGCGTAAATAAACTCATTTAAAAAAAAAAAGAAGCGAATTTCATTGCTTGATAATCAAATATTGCTAATAAACTGTGTCTGTGATTCTAATAATACTGTTGCAAGGAACTGCGAGGATTTTCCACGTTATATTCGTATTAATTTACCTGATGTTCGTAAACACTGTAAGCTGTGGAATGGCTTCGTAATTCTTGGAGAATGCCAACGCTATCTCAATTAACCTTCCCATTACTTTTCGTTATTCTCCAATCCCAATATCTCGCGAAAATTATGTTCCTCTTTCAAAAAGTAAGGATTAATCGTCCGCTTGCTATAGCAAAAATAAACGCGAGCCAGGGGAGGAGGAGGAAATCACCTTTTACAATCTGGAGGAAAAGAGAGGAAACTTCCGCTCGGTCGAGTGCTAAATAATTATCCTAATTTCCCTTAAAGTCGGCGCAAGCCGCGTTTTGGCAAACGTTCGTTTCACAGCCGGGGAATAAATTACTGGCCGCGGCATAATGGTTTCGCCTAATTTACCGAGCTAGAAATTAAAATTTTCTTTTTTCACGTAATGCATCCTCTTATTCTTTTCCTTCCTCCGCGTGTACAGGATGATACAAAAAAAGGGGGCGGGTTCAAAATGTCAGTAGAATAGGTAGTGCTCGCAAAATTAAACAAATCCTAATGTGAACATGACTCGAGAAATTAAACCTAATTCAAGTCCTTCTCAAATCAACCATTGATTCGTTCGACGTCGATGAGAGACTTCCGGTTGGACGGCGTAAGGGTGAAGACGTGTGTGAGATGAAAGATACAAATAGGAGAGCGTTTAAACATGAGGAAGAAGCAAGACGCTCAGACAAGAAGTTAGTGATAGAATGCATAAGGGAGATGGAAAGGCAGACGGGGGAGAAAAAGCCAAATAGGTGGGAAGAAAGAAGAAGAGGAGTAAAGGGGAGACTGAGAATCAGCGAGGACTGGATGAGAAGAGTTAGAGAGGAGGAGGAACGAAAAGCAGTGGGAGTTGTAAAGAGAGTAAGGAAAAGGGTAGAGAAGGTGAAAGTGGAGAGTAGAAGAAGAAAGATCGAAGAGTCGAAATACAACGCACACTACACAGAAATAGCAACAAAAAAAAGGCCAGAATATCTAAAGCAGAGGATGAGAAGAAAGGAGCCTGATAGCAAGGTTCAGATGCAACAATGAAGATAGAGGATTCGTTCGACTTCGATGAATTTTATTTTTTAATAAAACAATTATTATATATTTCTATTCATCAATGCAGTTTGATAAGTTCTATCGATCAATTTTATTTTTTAATAAAATCTTGCATCTCGTATTTTGACAAGTTCTTTTTATAATTGCAGAAAAACGCAAAACACATGAAAAATATAATGTAATACACAACACACAAAATAAGAAGGGACGTTCATTGTTAATAAACAGAACGTTCGAGCAACAGGATATTAATCTTTCGACGCACATCCATTAAAATTTCCTTTCAATATTTGGCAAACGCTACTTATTCCACAAGTTATGAACCTTTCTTTCTCATCAGCCGGTATTCTCGTCCCTCGTTTCTTCAATTCGCGTAAGTCCATCTTCCGACAACGCGAAGTTCGGGCACGCGAAATCCCCGTGGGCGGAATCTCCGTTTCGCCGGCTGCACACGACTCGGAAGAGACTCCTCGAAACTTTGACCGTGGCTGAGAGAGGGATAGCGCAAGAGTTCCCTCACCGACGAAAGAATGGAACGATAGAGGAGCTAATTGCACTTTTGACTACTCCGAGAAACTGTGCCGTTAAATATCGCCGCCAATGGAATATTTCATTAAGTACGGCTACGCGAAACTTCCCTCGCAGCTGTGGTTTCGAAGCATTTATCGCGAGAGTCTCTTTCTCTCTCTGGATATTTAGTATATTTTAACTTCGATGTTTGAGAGAAACTTGACAGAGAGAGAGAGAGAGAGAGAGAGAGAGCTATATTCTTCCTTTTCATTTCCGATATCAATAATCTTAGTTGTCGAGAAACAATTTCGTGAAAAATTCACCGTTACTTTTCTAAAATTCATTCGAGTGTAACATATTGCGAGCAGCAATGCAAGTCAAAATAATTTAATCTTCGGTTAGAGAAACATCAGTAATCAAAGGAAGACTTGCATCGCTAAAATATTAAAGACAAATTACGTTCGAAAACTATGTTTTAATAAATATAATGCAAGATCGATTTCAAGTCGTGTACGAAAATCCACAGAGAACGGCAAACTTGAAGCAACATTTCGCGCAACGCAAATACACACTCCAAACCTTCGCCGAGGGAGTGAATCTATCCCGAATTTCATCGAGAATGTTTATCCTTGAAGATGTCATTCGTTCGAGAATTCGACAGCAAACGTTCACCGAGGTTTGACGAATGCTGACCTTAACCCGCGCGAAACGCAACGCAACGTTGCATAGATATGGAAAGGACGGGGGAAGAATGGAGAGCAACTGGATCTGATGCAGCAGAGGGTGTCCCCGGGGTACATTATGCGTCCAAACCAATCCTGTCGCTGGTATCCGGACCGATTCGATAAGCCCTTAATCCATTGGCAATTAGTCGGTGCAGTGGCCAACGGAAACCCCTTCAACCCCTAAAGCTGCAACCCTCCTCTCCTCCCCCATGATGTAAACGATCGCCGTCTCTATCTATCGCGCGAGCTATTGGTCTCTCCTGTCTCTTCTCTCCTCTCCTCTTTGTCACGGGGTTAATTCAACAGAGTCTCTGTGACTATATAATTAACCGGTGGCCCGTGTATGTTTATGCACAGAATACAGCAGCTGTACTGGGTTATTTACGAAGCAAGGATTCGAAAGATCCGTTCTACAGGACGCTCGTTTGACTTCCGGTTTTTTCTACTTATCGATCATCCAGAGTTGTATCGATCACTGTTATTCTATACTTTAATTTTTACACCTGTTGAAAATAAATAGTTTGCGCGTACAACGTGGGAAAGGAAATTTGCTTCAGTCGATAGTTGTCGTGACTTGTTCGAGACAAAGAAATGTACTTGTACGAAACGTTGTTAGCAAACTGCGAATTTGATGTAAATTGATACGTTACGAGAGTATAACTGTTGGAAATTTAATTAAATAGAACATCGGTGGGGAATTGTTTATTTTAGATATAACTATACTTTGGATATTTTACGTAATTTTGTACTTTAACATTTTCTACAAACGCGCGAAAATCTGCAATTTAATTGTCAGTTGTGTCGCTAATAATAATTCTCGCTGCGGTATTTAACAGTTAGTAAAATAAATTTCTGCGTAGGTTCTCTTTTTTAATCCATAGAAGTACAAACGTGCATAAATATTCGCGATCTAATAATTATTTGTTCGACGAACATACGGTACAGGAAAATCGATATCAATCACGAATATTATCTTTCAGTTTCGCAATTCATTTAACTATAATTTCGTTCAATCGCTACCACGATTCATTTTCGGGACATTAAAAAAGTATAATCTAATGATTATTTTATGATAAAAGTCACAGTACATCGTATTAGTATAATTTTCAGCTGCCCACATATTCGCGGATAACATCAACAACGACGAATAATTCGGTATCGCCAGATTAAATCTACTCGTCATTTTAACTCCATCGTATTTTAATTTCGCCGAGTTTCCTTCGTGACGTATTTACTCGTATATTACGGAGTAACTTAGCTTACTATTCGTTAAAAGGAAGAAGATCCCAGGCGTGATATTCCTCGAGATTTATATTCCTCGCGTCGCATTCTTCCTTTAATGCAACGCGGAACGAAGAAGCCAGGAGCGAACTACCGAAGAAGAATAAAAAAAAAAAAAACAACGAGAGAAAAAGAGGTGAAAGTAAGACGAAGGAACATCGCGCGACGTTCGCTGGTGATCCGTTTTAAAAAGAAGTGTACGTGACGTTCTGGCTCCTTATTTTTCGAAGTGAACGGAAGAGTTTCCGCGCGCGGTGAAAGACATGTATAAAGAGCGAGACACACCGGCATCGAGGAATAACGGCGAGCAAGAGAAAAGAGAAACGAGAGCGCGCAAGGCAGAAGGCGCAGCTACTTCACAGTTTCGTCGTAAAGAAAGGGAAGCATACTTTCGTAAGAACTCACCGTGATACGTCCTCCTGAGAAACAGCTCGTGGCGTGGCCGCGCCATGAAGAGCCAGGGAAGACGCGTGACGTGATTCTTGCGAGTACGGCAGCGTCGAGTTGTTCTCCAGCGCCGACACAGAACCATTTTGTTTTCCTGTTTACAACAGAAACGAATGTGAGAAGAAGCAAAAAAGACGCCAAGAAAATTGACTTAATCCATCGAAGACCGAGTAATAATTTTCCACTAATTTAATGAGACTGTGGACTTTTATGAAAAGGTACGTGTTTGAAACTCTGTAATGGTTTAGAAAATTGCTTTACCAAAGCACCATATTTTACGCATCTTTTTTATACTATATACGTACATTGCATATAATTTCATATTTTTAAAAATTTTCTACAAATGCATGAAATCCACAATTTCATCGTTTTGAAATTGATCTCTTGGTACTTTATGAGATTATACTGTTGACGCTCAAACTTGGTTTGTTATTTTCGGATTTCTCGGGGAATTTAAAAATTTAATCAGTATACAACGAATGCGAAAAGTATTTATACACCTTTATATATTTATGTCATCAATATTGTATAATTATTATATTTGCACTATTGTTAATCATTACATTATTCGTTATGAAAATTCGTTTGACAGCGGAAAATTTCGCGTGACTGCGAAAATTTGTAGAACCCGAAAATGAAACTGAAACGTAGAATCAGATGGAAAAAAAAATATAATGCCTCGTAGGGAAAGAAGTATGTACATATAGCGGGTAAATACTCTTTGTAGCCGCTGCGTTCAATCACGATGTCAAATAAAGGAAGAATGAAATTACTGTGAAAAATATTACAAAAGAGTTTTGAATATGTGCGAATGAAGAAAGACCGAATTACCCAATCCTTTGGAAGGGTAGTAACTTTCAGGTAACTATGTTTGTATAACGACTGCGATGAAATTTCACTCCATTTGATTATATTTCGGAACAATTTCATCCCCTTTTTCAATTCAAAAAAACTGTCTGCACCAGGAGAATTCATTTCGCGTTAACTTAGAAATTCTGAGTAAAACTGATACAATTACGTTCCGCAATTTTTTCAATCGAAATGCAATTCGAATAGAAAAAAAAAAAAAAAAAAAAATCACCGTGCTTTGGACAATTTCTGAACGTGTTCGTGGTGCTTTGCAACCTGCGTGAAACGTGAGAGAGTTTACGAGCTCGTCTTTATGAGCGTCATGAATAAGTTACGCGTGATCGTCGGCGCGGACAAGACGGCTGGGGAATTCGTGGTGAAGTTTCTAGATCAAAAATTCACTTGAACAACGACCACTACGGAGAGGGAAACAGGGTTAGGTTTATCATTCACTACGGCATCTTTGAGATACTTTAAGGAATTACAGGAGGCACGTTATCGCGCGAGAAATCGATCTGCGACTTGCAAAGTGTTTCGCTCGAGTAATCGTTAATCGAACAGAGCGAAAGTCAAAGAATTTTCACGACGCCGTAGTAAACTCAAGCAAAGATCAGGAACAACTTTACGTGTACGTACTTGCAGATACAGAAGGCTCAGAAGCTAGTTACCGTAAGCCATCAAAAATGATTTACGGCGTACAAATGTACCTTGCCTGCTACAAAGATTTATAAGAAAGTAGATTTATAAGAAAGTGTACCATAAGCAAAATTCTGACAAGAATTGAAAAAAATTTCTCAACTTTCCCAGGTTCTCAATCGTTATATTTAGAAAAAAATATGAATTTGCACAAACAATCGCAATGAACAAACTGACAGTTTTCAACAACGAAAACTAAAATTGGCACCAGCCGTTTTGTAAGCCCAGAAGTAACTAACATTCGTTGGCTTCTAATCCCACCGTGTAGCAGTTGGAAAATGACATCGCTTTCAATGTCACGTAAAAACACGCGTACGACACGTTATAAATATTGCCCGGCGAGCCAAGAATTACGTTCTACGAAAGCCAAAATTCTCTCTCCTCGTACGAAACGGAGCAGCAGAAAACGGCCAGCTCGCTAAATGACGAGGAGCATAAAACGCCGCGCAACCCGACGTCCCCCGTTTTCCTTCTCGCAACGGAGAAAGAATTTCCTTGGGCGGCGGAGCACCGACTCGCGTCCGCTGGCCACGAACAAAAGTAACGCGGACACTTTTTCGCGTTGCGTGAAATATTTATCGTTCCGGAAGGCACTGTCGTCGTGAAAATTCGAGGAGAAAAGATCCCCGAAAACGAGGCACAGGAGGGGAGAAAGAGAGAGAGAGAGAGAGAGAGAGAGAGAGAGAGAGAGAGAGAGAATCGCGGACACGACGAAACCAACGCGACGAGTGAATAATATATGTATGTGAACGGAATAGAGGAGAGGCTTACTTGGTTGCGGCGAGAGCGAATTGTCCGAGGCCATCGGGGGTGGTGGCGGGGGCACGATTCCGGTTTCCGGTTTCGCCACCAGAAGAACCACGCGGTCCTGGGTCGCCTTCAGCGTCGCCACCGCCTCCTCGTGCGTCACGTTCTCCAGGTTCTTGTCGCCCTGCTGGAATCAAAGGAATCCGAATGTTTTTCTTTTGTCTTTCTTTTCTTTCGGCCTCAACGCTGCGCGACTGACAACTTCATGCCGAAACTTTAATTGAATTTTATTGGACTTGGTTAAAACACGCAGATCGCTTTTTCTTTTCCTCCTTCTCTGGTTTCTTCGGTTTCTGATAACCGTTCTGCTACTGCCGAGTTTTTTTTTTTTTTTTTTTTTTTTTTTGTTAATCGTAACTTTTTGTTAATCGCTTGGAATTAAAGAGTGACAATATTCGATCGCAGAAGTATTCGACATTTCGATTAATACTGTAATGAGACACAGATGGTTTGAAACAGATCTAAAATGTATATAGAAATTGTGAGATATTTATTGAGAGCACGTATTTAGTAAAAAATCGATATACGTGTCAAAGAGTTATTTTAAGCATGTAAATGTTAAATTTCGTCTCGCTGAATACAATGGATAATTTGAATATTAAATATATAATAATTTAATTGTATTTATATTTATATTCTTTCATTTATTCCAGAATTGATCATCGCGATCATAGCCATAGCTTATTACGGTGTTAATGAAATGACAAAATATTTGATGTAACGCGCGTAATATATTCATGAAAAGTTCCCCCATATTTTCTTAAGCAAATATATTTGTAATTCCCAAGTACATGTATATTTTTAGACTTATTTTGTACTTGATTAACATAATCACAACGATCGTGTCTTAATGCTAGACCGCGGATGTTTAATTTTATATTTTGTACGAAGATAATTGGAAAAATGAAAGCAGGGTAAAAAATTATTTGCCTATTATTAGAATATTGTACTTTAAATATTTCACATATCATTCTCATATCTTTGTATCTCCAAATTTCTCACGAATGCGCAAAAATCCGCGGACTGCTCGTCACAGTCACGGTATTGAAAGAATTTCAAAATATTTCATACAACCAACAAAGTATTGTATTTCTGCCTGCGGTGAAAATTTTCTACAGCTAGAGTACGATCAAATATTTATATTTATGAGCGGAATGACGGAGCAGCGTTTATCACGTCTCATTAATACCACCCGGTGGAGCTTGCAGATAATTCGCGCGAACATAAAAAGCGCTTCCCTTTCCCCGTCTTTTGCATCGCGTGAAATATTTCTCTTCGTTCATCAACCATCGTCCATTCATCTTAATTTTCCAAAGCATTCCCTTTTATCGTTCGTTCCATCTCCTGCCCTGTTCCACATTTTCCGGATCGGAGCGACGCGTGAAAGGGATAAGAGGGAAAATCGACCGGAGAGAAGGAAGTGGCAAGGATCGCCTCTCTTCTGAAGCACGGAATATCGATCGCGAGATTTCGCGGTAATTGATTTCACCCGTTCAATTTCCCCTGTCAATCATTGTTCGTTTACCTCTTGCCGAACGCTTTCAGATGAATTATCGAGCAAATATATTGCCAGAGAGTTACGCGTTCCTCTCTTTGTTGTTCGTCGTCCTTATTAAGACGAACGATTACGTACGAAACGATAGTCAATTTCATTCACCGAAAAAGGAAGAAGCTTCTCTGCGGAAAACAATCGTTAAACAGGTATAGAAGTTGATTCCTTTGCAATCTTTTAATTTTCGAATTCTTCAAAGACTTCGTATTTGAGTTTAAACGAAAAAAAAAAAAAAAAAAAAAAAAAACACGAAACAAATAAATACTGTTAACTGTATATTTTCACGAAATAAGACAGGGATAAATAGTATTAGGTAAGAATGTTACATCAACAGCGAATTATAAAATCTGATTTGACATATTTGAAAATAAAGTCAGTATAAATAATACTGAAAATCCTGACTTACGCGTAAAAAAAAAATATACGTAAAATTTGTCACAAGGTAATTAAAAGGCTCAAGAAATTAAAATATATTTCATATGGAGAAAGATAGTTATTGACCACGCGAAGATAATTACTACAGATTAGGTAATTTTCTCTCAAACAGCTTATTCGTCGAAACTGGGCTCTTAAAATCACCATCTGTTTCGATCGTTTGTCCAAAACAATTGAAGAAATAATTACTAAATTCTCTGACACGAAACAGTCTTCTTTCAAGAAGAAGATCCTCGAAAGTTGCCTGATAGAAATAAATGTACACAAAGCAAAGGATATATTCTAGTTCTTTGCAAATAAACGATAAATTCACAAAGGAAGGGACCCATGAATTAATTTGCGCGCCTAATAAATCTCACCCTCGTCCGTAGGTAAGAAATATCTAATTTTTACAACAGCCTGAAAAGAACCGAGGAGATAACGGAAGGAAACCAACGTTTTTCAGTCGATCGTAAGTTTCTCGGTATCGTAATAAATTAGAAGATAAATATTCACCTGGCCAAACAAACGCCGTGAACAAATCCTTCGTGCAAGCACGTTTCAGTCTTTTTAATCTCTCTCCTTTCGTCGTTCTCATTTTCTCTCTGCTTTTTTTTCAAATTTTTTAATCTATTCGACGAAGTACACAGAGGAGAGATCGTGCGTGAAAAATGAGGCACGATCGAGAAAGAGAACGACACGACGGTAATTATCCAGCAAAAGTTGACGCGTTGAAAAGGGAAGGGAAAAAAAAAAGAAGAAAGAAACCGTGACACGGTCCAAGTTTCGTAACACGGAACGTGTCATAAACAGCTGACGAACTTTTTGTAACGTTCTTCGTTGTTCTCAGGCAAGTATATGCAAAGCAATCACGCGCAAAGTTAAATCGACTTGCGATCCATCCTGTCGGTCGTCGCTCTGAAAACTTTGGAATAAATCGTTCTTCGAAACGAGCGAAAAGAGAGACGGTCGATCTATTCACGAGGAGAACTTGTCACAGTTTTCTCTCTCTTTCTTTTTTATTTTATAAAGTCAGCAACATTTTGTCGCTGTTTTAAAATACACGCAACGTCTACCCAAAATGTGCTCGATGTTGCTTCAGTGTAGAACGTAGCTTTAATTTTGGTGTTCGTAAGAGAGACAGAGAGATCTCCAACTGAATACTCGAAACGTAGAATTTTCAATATTAGAACACGCTACCGATTACTGAAATATAAAAATATATAAATTACATCGCAGAGAAATGGAAGTAGGGAAGCAGTGTCGGAAAGAGGACAAAACTGTCGACGATTGAAATACAAAACTTGTATGAGAGAAATTAAAATGCAAAGAGTGAGAGATAGTATAAGATTTGTATGTACAAATACCTTTGTATTCTCATTTTGTACAAAAGGATCACTCGAATCTGAAAAATATTCTATGGAAAAATCACAAAATGGTCGTTTTAATCACTGCGATAGTTTCAGTATTAAGTCCCTGTCACAATAACAAATATGTGTTTGAAATATCTGTTGTACAGTCCAATGTGAATACACGTATATTGGAAATATTTGTTTCGAGACTTGTCGCACGTTCAAAATCGCGCGCAAGTCGCGATTGTAAATCAACGAGAGCGATGTAGAGACCGCTTTAATCGCGGCTTCTTCCACGATGTAACCGCTTCGGTCCCTCGGGAGGAAACGATGGAGCGGCGAGAAGAAAAGGGAGCCCGTCGATGCGAAAAATCGCGCGATGCAGCGAAACGAGCAGTATCCGCGCTTGCAACCGCAGCAACGAGCCGTCGATGGAACAGCTATCAATTACTCGTCGCCGTCAAAAACCACTCTCATCTATTTTTCACGCAGCTCTCGCCCCGATCTCTATTCTTTGTGAATCGCGAATCAAACGAGGAGGATTTGCCTCCAATTTTCCATCGACCTTGCACGTGTGCTATCAATAAAGCTTGAAATAGCGACGGATTAAGAGTCATAGAGAATTCATCGGTTTTCATTGATACATTCGAATCATTCAATCCCTTTCTGACACACACATTGCAACAGTAACACTGTTTGCACGAAACTATAAAAACTACACTTTTCGAGACATTTAGACAGCTATCAAATTTTAGATTTCTTCTTAACTAACGTTATACAAACTCTGAAAAGATGTGAAAATCACGACGCCTATTGTACAAGTTATTATTCTGATAATTATTAAAACACGAGTCTTTTATTCCAGCTTTGCTGGAATCATAAATCTTCTTCTTTCCCTTTCATTTTCATTCGTACATACTTTTTAAACAAATTCGCCCTCTTACGCGTGTAGTATTAAACTACAATGAATATTCGAAAGAAACATTGATCTTCACGGCATTTACAGAAATTTCCTCGCGGCAGAGAGGAATTTTATTACTATTTTGTTAGGATGAAGAGAGTGTTAAGCGGAGTAAATGCAGCGAATAAATCGAGCTCTGACTCGGGAGAGGAATTACGCGATTACGCTTCTCTCTCTCTTTTTTTTCTTTCTTTTCGTTTAAAGCGAAGAAAATGCGTTCCTTCTTTATTCCCGGCAAAGCTATTTCACGTGAAGGATTCTCTAATCAAGACCAGGCTTCTTTCTGCAGAGTCGTCGATCAGATTAAAAAGTTTCAACGCCTCGTTTCAACACCCGTGAAAGATACACGAGGATTTACAATTCCAGAGTTTTACCACGTAATTTCTCTCTCACTCTGCAATAAAAGCGTCAAGAAGGGAGACACGCGGCCTGTGATTTTCCAAATCGCTGTAACTCGCGATTATTAAGGAGCGGAGGCTCGGGGATAAATTCATCGTCACTAGGAAACGATAGCGGACGAATGAAATCAGGACGAAGGGAGTATAATTCAGCCGGTACTCACCAGAGCATTTCTGACGGCCACCAATTTGTCCCCAACGACGAGGCGGCCATCCACTTGCGCGGCGCCGCCCTCCATAATTTTCGTTACGTAGATTCCATTGTCACCAGGTATATGTTGATTGCCAATACCTCCGGCGATACTGAAACCGAGGCCCTTGTTACCCTTGATTAGCTCGATCTCGATCAGCTGCGTGTGCCTCCGTCGTCGTACGTACTGCAAAATTAATCGAGAGCCTCTCTTACATCTTTGGACGTGTCGGACATCGAACGAACAACATTAAACGAAGTAAAATTAAATTATTCTAGAATTTTTTCCTCTTTCGTTTCGTTTCGTTTCGTTTGACACATTTCCCAGCGGGATGTTTGAAATGACGAATGTAAGAAATCTATTATTACAGAAACTTTATAAATGATTGTACAATTTTGTTGTTTTAACGCTGTAACAATCGAATCCGTCGACACGGCTGATTTCAGACTTTCAAGGTTTTTTACAACCGCTTGAAAGATCCAAATATTCTTGTCAATTATTAATATTAATCTCCGTCTGAACAGAACATGATTCTATATATCTATTTATAATTATCGTTTGAATTATAATAGTTTGTACGTAGAATATCTTGACAGGTTTTTTTGAAATAAAGCACTGTATATAATAAAAAATGTGTAAAGAGAAGAGCTCCGTTCAAATCTTATTATTAATCTCCATCAGAGATAAAGTGCAAAGTAAAATTTCTTTATAAATAAAACACCTATTTTAGTAATGTAATATAAGTTGCTACAGCAGTCGTCTCGACTATATTATCTAAGAGTTAAATTAAACAAATTAGACAAAGATCTACGAAGCTGGTTCTTTGTTCATTTTATTCTTCCATTCAACGTATAGAGGGTATCAAACGAATATATTTCCAAAACAGCACAAAAATATCGTTCTACAATTTCTTTCTCAAGATTTCGCAATGATTTTCAAAGATATCGAAGTTGAAATAAAGTTTTCTACCTTTTGAAGCTCCGTTCCGAATCAGATCCAATGAAATTACAGGGTCGATTCTTTGTCCCTTTCCACGAAGTTAGTTTCCTATTCCGAGAGAATCCGTAGTTTCCTTTCGCGAGAAGCACAGCAATTAATGAACGAAATTAACGAGCTATTCAACGACAAGGCGGAAAGAAGATACTTTCTTTTTACAGTCGAAATACCTATCCCCTTAACCGTATAATGCTTCTTTTTAAGCTTCAACCGAAATATAAAAGCTCGATGAACTACTCGCCGGTAAATTCTAGGCGAACGAGACACGATTTAGTCAAACAAAGCCAAGTTTCCACCACCTTCTGTTCGGTGGTAAGCGGCTCCTGTTAAATTTCGGAGAAATTAAATGGACTGTTACATCGAGGATAATTAACATTTCACTTTCACGGCGAGGGTCGCGGCTCCGTTTACCGCGGTTCACGGCAACACTACACGGCATAAATTTAATTAAATCGGCCCCCTAGGAAACGCTATTAAAGTTTCACTAACGTTAAGCCTCCTCTTAAGGATCCGCGCCATATCGCTCGAGGGGGTGGGAACGAGTGGTGAAATAATAATATCCAGCCCGTAAACGCTTTTATGCCTGCCCCTCTACCTGTTTTCTAACCACTTGAAAAAGGTTAATAACGCAGGTGAGAGGGGGAGAGGGAGAAAAAGTAGTAACATGTAAAGAGAAGCGGAGAAGAAATTGGTAGCGAGAATTGGAAAAGAACAGAAAATGCGATCGAACGTGTTGAAACACCCCCATTAACGTGCAAATAAAATAGAACTTGACGTGTACTGGAAATACCATCCAATGTACGAACCTCTCAGTAGCTATTTCAATTTTTACTTAGTCTCCAATTGTATATGTTGATATAATTAGTATTTAACCTTTCAAAGTGAAAGATTTGTCACGGTAACTTTCATTAATTCTAAGGAAACGGCAGGGCGAATTTTAAAAAGTAATCCACACCAATTTGATTGGCATTGCCTCTGAACGACTTGTATATATATTAACTTGAAATTATGTACAGCAAAACGGAACGTTTAAACTGTGAAACATTATCATAAGTACTGTTAACGAACAATATTAATGAACAGTAATTAAGCGACAATGTTCACAAATTTTTCAGCGAGTAGAAATCTTTAGAAAGATCTGAAAAAAATTTATTAAATTAATCTCCGAACCTTCCAAAGTGAAATTCTAATAAAAGATTAATGCCAACATTTCTCAAATTTTCTCGAACAAGAAAAATCTCAATCAAGTAGCAAGATATAATAATCAATTACGCGTCTTTGACACGTACGAAAAAAAAATGACATCTCGCCCGAATGTCTCTGCACGTCGACAAAAAAAAAAAAAAAAACGAAACAACAAGAGAAAAAAATGATAAAAATGATAAAAGAAAGTTTCATCTTCGGGAAATAAAATATTTCCCAGGATGCAGCGCGGGTTCTAGGTTAAATACCCCAGGTCGCCGCGTCACACGTGGGAATTTATTCGGCTGGCATTTCACGCGCCACACAGTAGCTCGCTCAACTCTTCCATTCAAATGCTAACGCGCTCGATGGCCGGCGAGTTTTTACCCAAAATTTCCCGGCTCTTGGTCTTCCTGAACTTTGGTCCACGACTTGGCTGTCAAATTAATTTATTATTTCCGCGGTGCGAAAAAGACCAGCCATTTATTATATATTTCGTCGTTGCTCTGGTTTTTAAACGATCATTTGGTCGTCACACAACCAAACGGAATAACATCGTCTCCCTTTTCAATCCATCTCCTTTCGCTCTTCTTTTTTTTTTTCACATTTTATTTTCCGGTGGTTCCGAGGGGGAAGATACCGCGAGAGCTAAAGAAACGCGAACGCTCCGGGCATTATTTCGCCGAGGCAGCGAAAGGACATCTCGGTTTCCCGCAAGATATACAGCCGGCATTGTCGTCGGGCCGCGATTATCTCGCGTCGAGCTAGCAGATAATAATTGAACGTCTAAAACGGATTCTCTCGCGGCAGACGCCGCTTCATTGTTCGCAAAGATCTTTCAAATCACGCGTCATTTATTTCTCCCCTTTCTTTCCTTCGATCGGCAGACAATACAGAAAACGTGAAAATTATTTCGGCAATTTCGTTTCGTACGATAGTCTGATTCGAGTACAAGCTACCTCTCTCCGGAAACTACTGTTTTCTACGATCTTTTACTGATTTCGATCGACGCCATAAACAATTTCAACACTGGAACTATCGACGATCACCGCGCAAAATTTCTATCGGAGACATCAAAGTCCAAAAAACAAAGAAACCCTGCAATATTTATAATGGAGAGTGTACGAACTTTTATTTGTATATTTTACGAAAAATTATTTAAATCGTTAAAGACACACACTGTTTTACATCCGTAAAATGTCTGACAAAAATTTAAAATCGATCATTTTGACCATTTTGATAGTTCCAGTGTTAAAAGTGATACCACGAAGCGTGGAAATTATTTTAATGGTTCCGTAGTATTTCCGATCCGAATGAATAAAGTTTAACAGCGAAGCACAAATCAATTTCTACGGAGGAGTTTCGTGTCATTTCACTACTTCTTTTCTTGCAATTCAGTACTTTTCGATCGTCTCTACGAACAATTTCGAAATAAATACCGCAATACGTAGGAACTATAATTTTATTCCACAGCAGTTTAGATTCAAATTGTAAATCTTTACATATTGCAATTAAATAATCGACGTTGTTATTTTGCTACCAGGCACAAGCGAACTTCCCTTTAATTTCTTTAATTGACATTATTAACAATGAAAAAAAAAAAAAAAGATACACTGCTGCTTAAAGGGAAATAAATAACTGATCTTTAAATGACTTCACAATTAAATCGTCGACGTTTTAAAACGCATTTGCTCTAGGAAGCAGAACTTCTCCGGACAAGTCCCAATGAGACAATCACTCAAACGTCGTCGGTGGTAAGTCGTTAGGGTTGAGGGCAAAATTTTCGAGTAGTTTGTTACTCGTTCCTCGAATGTAGGTTAATCTATTTCCCCGGGAGAAGCGTGTTCACTTTTACGACGTTGCTAAGCGATTTCGAAAGATGTCTGCTCCAAATCCAAGCATCGTTCGTGCCATTCAAAACGATAAAATTGCAGTAGTCTCCATGTGATGCAGTGGAAACTTTTATTTGTTATTACGCTCGTAGTAATAAACCATTCGAAACAATCGGAAAATTGTGTAGGTCGTCGTCTATAGATACACTTCCCCTTGGCTGTTCTTCTTTATACGACATTACGTTTCACTAGACACTATTAAAATAGCTATAAAATATTATGAAAATACTAGACACTATAATACTATATAACGATATACGAAATTAATACAAACAGTTTTTCAAATTAAAATGTAAATAAGTTTAGATATTCAATCTTTACGTATTCTATAGACAGAATAAAAAAGAGTTTCAAAGAAGAAAAAAATAGGAACAGAAACACGAAGAAGAAGAACAGCAAACTTGCGTACTTTAAACAAACTCTATCTTTCTCCGAGTATTGTACGAATAACACGTCGATCTATCAACCCTGTAACAATTTCCTCGACTCTTCGTTTATTGGCACAATCAAATCGTTCATAGCTACGAGTCTTTAACTGTTCCCAAGCAGTATATAAATCGTTCAAAAGCCACGCCAATGATCAATTCCGTAAATTGAGAAGTATCGTGAAAATAATGATGTTAGAAACTTAGAGCTTACCGTTATTTGCAATAACTTCTTGCGGTAAATGGAGATAATTTCGCCTGTTTCTTGAGACAAGAATTTACGTCGTATGTATCGTAAGAGCGATGCTTTCTTACTGAACGTTCGTTCCCGACTACAACAAAAGTCAAGAGTCAAGCGAGCGTTCGACTTACACGTGGCAAATTATTCCTGGAATTCCAAAGTCCTCAACAATTTCGAAAACAGACGTCGAACGCAATACGAAGGATATTTGCCGCGAACGTATATAGTTATTATACTCGAGCTCGAATTTTGTCGAAGTACACAACAACACGTACGATTTTGCTTCTAAGAGGTTCGTGTGTTATTGAAAATTATTTTTAACCTGCTTCATATCACGATCTTGTTCTCATTTTAGTGAACAAAAGGGAAGTGAAAATCAAGAAATTATACGCATCGATTAAACTTCTTTCATACGTACGTTTGTTGTTAAACCCTCGGCAATATCTTGCAATTTGAATGTGTGTGCATAACCATATATCCATCTTAAGAACATTTTACTTCATACTACCCGATTCATTTATAGTAACATTTAACAAACGATCTATTTCCTTCGGAATCAACTCTCTTAGTAATCTTATGATTTTTCTGGAAATACGAAGCATTGTCGCAGAAACAAATCGTGCAAAAAAACACGACTGCTCTTCAATAGAAACGTTTCGAAAGAATAAGATATCAGCGAGGAAAGTCGAAATATTCAAATGTTCAGAGTGTTCAAATTATTAAAATAATCCTCCTCCTAAAGTGCTAAAAGGGTTGAATTAGAGTACACGAGATATTCGTCGCCATAAGAAAGATATCAGTGAATCGGAAACGATCGAAAGAGCATAGCAGGAGTCAAACAAATTTCTGTACTCCGTGTGTAACAAAGAATGTAATAGAGACTTACTAGTTTAACGGTGTTCCCTGCTCGTTTGAGCGCATCGACGGCCGCCGCGTGCGGTACGTCGACAACGGAAACCTCGTTCACCTGGAGTATCGTGTCGTTGACGCGTAGACGACCGTCCGCTGACGCGGCACCGCCTGGTATGAGTTTCGTGATGTAAATGGCAGTGTCGTTGCCGAAGTGTGGATTGTCCGTGCCCCCGGCGATGCTGAAGCCAAGTCCAGCACCACCCCTCTCGAGTACGATCTCCTCGTACTCCCAGTCATCGTCACCGTTGACCTGTCATCAAATCATTTTCGTCCATGTTAATAAAATCACCGATGATTTAATGGTTGTCAACTCTGCGCGCTGATTATTTTATTTTTAAAGTCAAGAATCTTGAAACATGCTAGTAATATTACAATAAAGTACAGTAAACTCTAGTAATTATTATAATAAATTAGCATCGGATTCATATCGTATCAGTATATCATTAAATTAATAACAGTTTATTTTAATAGAAATTTCCACTTCTATGCATCTACATCGATTGGTAATAATTAACTCCGTTGCGTTGGCAACTGGTTCGCGGACCATAAAGAGTGACCGAACCGTATACAATATAAGCGTATAATTCGCTTTCTTTTTCCTTTTGAACTCGTCGGTATATCACTGGATAGAAATTATTAAACTCTATCATTTGTTTTACCTGGATTACATATAAATGTACTTAAAACTGAGAAAATGTTGCAATTTGGAACAAAGAATTCTCAAAACGTGAGTACCAGTTAAAAATCACAGTTGTTATATCAGTTCTATTTTAAAAGATTTCCAATTTGATTCAAGTTTACTAAAATAAATCATCACTAGGTTATCTATGATCCAGTGATGACTGACACTGAATTTTTTTTTTTTTTAACAAAGTAGCGATCAAGTTGGAAATGTACAGGCGTAAAAAAAGAAAAAAAAAAGGAATGATCGAAGTTTAAATGAGCGATGGAGAGATTGAAACGCAGAGAGAACAGCGTAACACAAAGGAAAGCAGTGATTACATCGGTAATCCAGCACGGGTCAGTTCCTAATTACATGAGGGACGAAGCTTCCCGCAGAGCAAAGGAGTTAACTGGTTAATTGATTTTGAGACCCGCAGGAGGAGTAGATTAGGCCACGGATCTGAATCGATTGTGGTGGATTATGGTAGTTATCGCGAGAATGCTGATATCGTTTAACAATGTTATAATCCTGTACGCGCCTCCACGCTTATCACGCAACAAGATTACCATAGAAATCTCCAACAACAGGGAAACGAACTTCCTTCCTTTTGAAACGAGCTTTTACACGACTTTCAAAACTCTCCGTATTATACTTCCTGCTCATAATAGGACTAGATTAAATCAAATTTCTCATTCAACCGTGTGGAAAGAAACACGAGTGTCATTATTCTCGAAGAAAACAGGAGGAGACTTTCAACAGTAACAATATTTCACAGAATTGGCAAATATTTCGCACGAATCGCTGTTTCGCATTGTAAAGCGGATAAAAATCTTGTCAGCTTTACAAATTTCTCGAGAAATATCGCAGATTTCGATCTGTTTATCAAAATGTTCAATTATTTCACTGTAAAAACCAAGATGCTACCGTTCAATCATTTCTACGAACGCATCGATGAGTCAGTTTCGAGGGAGATAATATAATTTGGAGCTGCGAATATCCGATTCACTTCATTTGGAATAGCTTGTACGTGATACGAGTAGTTTTTGAATCCACGAATTTGATTCGAACACGCGTTCAAAACCACATTCTTCGAATAGAGTCTACGATCTTGGAATCCGTGTTTTTTAATACATAACGTAAATACGCGTTTACTGCCCATACACTACACAAATACATATTTATTGTCTCATCTATCTTCGTTAAAATATTAGTAATAAAATTTATTATTTTAACATGTTAGTGTTTTAAATTTAGAATTTAAATTAAATTATATGAATTATAATAAATAATAATTTTAGATTTAAATTATATTTATTTTATTAATATTAATGGTAATATTAAGAGTTACTTTTTTTTACTTTATTTAAACGAAAAATTTTAAGTTATATAATATCTTAAATATCCAAATAAATCATGAAAATTTAAAAGTTTATTTCAACCTTTTAGTGATACATTGAAATTAATTTTTAAGAGAATATTTTACTTGAAATTAAATAAAATATTTTATTATAGACCTATATTTTTTATATCATCGATATTATGATTAATTTATCCATGAATTCATAATAATATTAATGTAATATATAGAATAATTTTTATATTATTTATTATAAGATTAAATGTTTGTCCAATTTTAATTATTAGACGAGTTTCAATAAATAATTATTCTATATTAGGAATGAACACGTTTAATTTCACAAATAATTTCATTTGCGTCGAAAATTCAAACAACTCTTACTTTCATGCTCTCTAAACAACTACAACACTTGAACCCTCTATCGGCTCTATTTCTGTGAACTATAAACTCACAAGACGAATCGGATCGATTGGTCGGAGAGAAAACCATAATCTACGGCTCTGGACCGGCTCCAATGGCTCCATTCAAGACAGAATTGGATCAACGTAACAGGGAGAAGCCTGCCGGGGCTGCAAGCACGACGCCGCGTTCCGAAATGCATTCCGCGCGTACGATCAGTATCGCGACGATCTCACGCGTGTGGCAATCACGAACTCTACGATAGATTTGCTGCACGCTGCTGCATCAGTACATATTGCCTACGGAATCGTGAATTAATCGCCGGACCGAATTACCATTCTACCGGAGACCGGTGCCGGACAGATGGAACGCCATAAGGCTCGTTACCGGGCTCCAACACCCAGTTACTCTCTCTGCGGCAACAGAGCCTCAGTCCAGGTGGCCGCGTTGATGTTACGATGCAATTACGTTAGGTGGACTGTCGCACGACTAATCGACGATTAGCAACTACTAGGTCCACCGGTGAATGCCACCGGCTAATTAATCCTAGTACGTTCGGCATTGGGAAGAAGATCGGTTCGCCTGACGCCACTGGCGATATTGGTCAACGTTCGTGTCAGAATGATAAGCGTGCAGGATAACATGGCGAAGACGGAGACAGGCAACGAGATACTGACTGTTTTTTTTTTTTTTTTTTTTTTTTTTTAATCACGCGGAAATTACCTTGGTACAATCGATTTTACATCATTATTAAGTACGTTTTACGCTGGAATTAACATAGTGGTGGCTCTCTATAAAAATGACTAATTTTTATAGATGTAAGACAGTTTTTATAGATGAATTTTTATAAATATATTAAATATAATACAATAATATAATAACATTACATAATATTAAATGTATTTAACATATAAATATATTAAAATTTTTATAGAAACGAATTTTTAAACAGTGTACTCTTAGAGATTCCCCGCAAAATGTATAAATTGAAGCTTGCGTGTTCCATTGTATTATGTTTTTCAATTTTTTTTTTTTATTTCAATGTCTCTAATGGATATTCTGTGCTCTGATTCTAGTTGTTGATACAATCATCGCGATTCACGGAAGCAATCGTTAAAGAAAGTCGAACATCTTTCTTGAAATTTCTGTTTGCAATTTCAACTTGCGTTGCCGTGAAACACGTCTTTAAATTAACAATCGTTCCCTAAATTATTACTGTCTCGTGAGTGAGGCTCAGTTAACGACGAGAAACTTTTAATAAACGACACATCGCGTGCAGTCTAATATACATAAAACATCGATTCACCATTTTATGCGGTCCGTTCACCACGCGGATAGTTGTCATCGTGTATATCGATCCAGTGTCGTTGGCAACATTTTCAAACACCGACAACTGCAACGACGACGCCTTGGGCAGAGCACGATACAAACTTCCGTTCACGTTCACCGCATTCACTCGAACTGTACCAACGATACAGCAGATTATACCGATGTTCTCGTATCACTGTTTTTCTTTTTTCCTTTTTTTTTTTTTTTTTATCGCACTACCACACACCGAAACGCTCCAACATTTCGTTCACTTCGACGCGAAAATGTTCAACGCGTGGCAACTGATTTTTCGCTCGGCGAAGGGAAGTCTGCGTCTCTTTCCGCCGCGGTGAAAATAATGCATAAATCACGCGGATTATTTATGACGGGGCTGCACGGCTACGTATTATCAAGTAATAATCAGTATCGGAGCGTTGCGTAATACCGTGGAAAATTCACGTTCGGAGCAGAGATTAATACGCTGCTGACGTTTGCATAAATCCTTCGCAGCTACCTTAAACGCGCGTTGATCCCGCTACCGGGATATATCTTCCCGCTCGAATATTCCAAAATTTCCCTTCCAGCTTGAAAATTGTGAATAACAATAGGCACGTGTTTCCGTTTCGTGTCACACGTTGACTGCCACGATTGTCACCAGCTAGACTGCTAGTTTCTATTTTCACAAATATTTTAGAATGACTGAAACGAGCGACGAAAGCAAAATGATCACTATAGTTTTATTACAGTTGGACTTGGAACTCGAAAATCTCTGGCAAAGGCGAAACTCTCTTTCATTCTTTCCCGCCTCACAACATGCTGTCTTTGTAACACGAATATTACTCGAATTTATTCGTTACGTGTCTAGAATATATTTCACTTTTGCAATTCAAATTCAGAAGATTACTTCTACCTTCGCATAAAAAATCAATTCAGGCAACAACTTTCCAACTGTTTACTCTTTTTTTTTTTGAATCTACTTTACTCTAATGATATTCGTATGCGGATGCAACGAATAATTTTTCATAAAATTATTGAACAAAATGAATTCCAACGTTCGAATTCTCGTTTACGCGAGAAAAAAAAAAAAAAACTGGACCTCTTTCCTTCCCTGAAATTCGATTCGAAGTTCAACATGATACGTGCAACGTGATATTTTCTGAAAACGAAACATTGCATTTCGAGGGGTGCGAGCAAATCGTGGCAGCGAGCGCATTAATTGAACATTCCAACAGCTTCACCTTGCGGCCACTAATTATATCCCAAACAACAGGTGCAAACGTTTGCATTTTAGCAACACGACGAAGTTCATCGAGAAATAGACTCCACGTGATTCTCCACCGCGTTACACAACTGGCAACTCGCGAACGAACGAATTCTCTCGCCGGGAGAGCTTTCGACGATCGAAACGCGGCTTCGAGTGACTTCCTCGAAGGCCGGAAAACGCGAAACTGCGACAGTTCCGTCGGTAGGAGCAAGAAGTAACGTTACACGGTCCCGTTCTCGTTCCCGCGGAGCGTCACACACGCTCGAAACTGGCGACCGTTTCGCCCGCGACTCGACTGGTGCTCGCTCGCTCGCGTTCGCGCCGCGCCAGTCATCGCTATTATAATATTAGACCAGTGGCCGGCTATTTCCAACCGACTGTGAAAATATACCATCGGCACGCGTGTTGGACGAAGAAGGGATACGGCCACGATAAAACAAGCATTTCGTGGTCAGTCACACGGCTCGCCAGCTCTAGCTATCGAGATTTACGATCCCGTCGATCGATCGTACGCGAACGAAAACTCAAACGGCGTGTCATGTGTCGGCTCTTTTTTCCACGGGACGTTCCTTTCCGATTTTTTTTTTTTTTTTTCTTTTTTTATACTCGCGTCAACGCGTTCGGCTCGCGAGTTTGGTTTTTCTCTTCTGCCAGAGCAAGCAAAGTATTTTATTAAATAATGTGAAAGATAGAGGCGCCAGTTTCATGGTAATTTGTTAATATTATGATGTTTGGTGATATAATAACATAATATTGATATTTCTATATTGACAATGCTTTCTTTAATTCTATGTAGAAGAGAATTATATATAACGCAATTAATATATGTAGAAGAGAAATATATATAACGCAAAATAACGCGTTTATTTTGCGTTCGTTGAAAATGAAAAATTTCTTCTATAATTATGTTCAACTGTAACTAAACTACTTAAATTTAGACAATGTCTAAATATTATAAAATTTACTTTGAATATATTTCGTGTATTATATATTCACAAATATCATGTGCCTATTAGTGCCTATGAAATTTTTCCAAGTGAAAGTAACCATCTATTTTTCACATTTCATATTCGATGTTTATAATGTTTGGTAATATAATAACATAATATTAATATTTCTATAGTGACAATGCTTTCTTTAATTCTATATAGAAGAGAATTTAACGCGTTTATTTCGCGTTCGTTGAAAATGAAAAATTTCCTCTATAATTATGTTCAACTGTAACAACTAAACTACTTAGATTTAGACAATGTCTAAATATTATAAAATTTACTTTGAATATGTTTCGTGTATTATATATTCACAAATATCATGTGCCTATTAGTGCCTATGAAATTTTTCCAAGTGAAAGTAACCATGTATTTTTCACATTTCATATTCGATGATAATTCCTTTTTGTAGAATCAATGGGGGCAAGCCGCGTAGATAATTCGGTAGAATTCGCGGAAGTTCGGGGTAGAATGGGCATCCATGCGCGTTACGTGAACACGCACGTTCAAAACCGACACGGTGGTCCCGGAATCTTGGCTCGAGAGACTCCAACCGGGACGAATCCGTGCCGTTCGTGTTTCGAATTAACATCGCGACACCAAACCCACGGCTATATTTGTTGGCCTTTGTCGGAACGCGCGGCTCGATGGAGAATTTACATGGGTAAAGATAGCCACATTTCGTGGAAAATGCTCGGGTGGTTTCAGGCCACGGGCGACCTTGAGATTAATTACCGACCCCCGACTAGACGAATCGATGCAAAACCACCCCACCACCTCCTCCTCCTCCTCCTCCGAGTCTCTCTATTTATTAGAATTTCCTCGAGCCGTTAATCTTGCATTTTTATTCGACCAGCCCGTGGAATCTACTCGATCGATATTTTATTTGCTCGCGACGAGTGTACGGCTGTTATTAAAAAAGTTTCGCCCTTCTCGGTTCATCTCGAGGAGTCGGGAGATGTTAAACCCTTGCGCTGGCAACTAATTCGCGGACCATAACGACTGACCGAGCAGTATACAACAATTTGTCGCTCTCTTCTTCTTTTGAACTCGTCGGTATGATGTCACTGGACAGAAATTATTAAAAAGAAATAAACTTATCATTTGTTTTGCCTGGATGACATTTAAATATACTTAGAACAGAGAAAATGCTGCAATTTTGGGAGAAAAAAATTGGAGAGGTTAAGGTGGGTTGAATTGCAATTTAAACGTTACGCATCGCCTGAAACGTTATTGTTGCCATTATCGAGGACTATTCCGAATTATTCGAACTAATCAGTTTCATCCAAAGTCCAATGGTGGCGCGTAAATTTTAGCACCCTAATCCTGACAACCGACGTTTAATTAACTCACGGAGATTCCTCTGCAGCGAGTGCCATCTTCTAGACGTAAAATATTCCCGAAATCATATCCCTCGCATCGTTCACCGGTGCTGGGGCAAGTTTATAGGCAGTTACATGGCGCGGATTCTATGATGTGATTCGACGGAGCGAGCGAGCATTAACGACGAATGAAATTACCGGGTGTATGCGACAGGAATGCCTTTGGCCCATAAAGCAGATTCGCTTAAAAAGGGGTTAGTTAGACGCGTTATCAAGAGCGAGTTAACGCGCAACCATCAACCTGTTTAAACGCCACGCTGTGTACAAACTGTGGGATTTTGTGGTATTTGAACAATATTTAAATATAACAATAGTTAAGCTTGTGAGATTTGAAAATATAGTAAGAACGATATTTGAAATATCTAGATTAGACAGTATCCATGGTTGTCTGGTAGCCGAGTAAGGAGAACAAGTCGATCAGTACACAGTCGAACAGTCTGGCCATCGGTGCATTTTCTACTTAAGGCACGTTCTCCATTTAAGAGACTGGTATCTACGCAATCTACTTACACGCGCACGTTCTTCACCTTTTTTAAAATTTGACAAGTCGAAAAACAAATTTAGTGAGAATTGATCCGTCAAAAATGACTGTAACATAATCAAGTCTGTAAATATTTGACAATATTGCGCCAGACTATGTATATTAAATTTATTAATTTAGACTATTGATTCAGACCTATCATACCTATAAAACTACTATCGCATTGAACATTTTTAAAAATATTTCTCCAAGATTCTCCTCGTCATCATTCTACGTCACAGCTTTGATCCCAACTCAATTGCGAAAAAAAAAAAAAAAAAAAAAGAAGAAGAAAAGAATCGATCGAGTTTAAACTTGGCAGAAAGAGATTACGAACGGAATACAACGTGAATGGAATTAATCATTGCGAGGTGTATTTATTTTTTTCCGCGATGCTCAGGCAACGAGCAGAGCCAGCGAATAAATTAATTTTCCAACAATAAGACGATCTCGTTATTATAATATCGCGGCGAAACGCAGAACTTGCCGGGCGCTGAGTGGAATATTAATTTCACGCGTCGGAATAAATTCTGGCGACGAGAAATTTGCTTTTAAACTTAATACTTCCTCCTGGCTGGCTCGGCCAAGGCGAGCATATATATTACATCCTAAAGTAACGTAAGTAACGCAAGTGCGCGCACGTAAGGTGCGTGCAAGAGGCGAGAAACCGGGTCGTGTTAAGCGGAATTAACGCGAGAGGTAACACGAACCGCTCGCGGAACACACGCACCCGCCTTTTGTCTTGCAAAATTAAAACGAAAAGACTCGTTTCCTCTTTTATTCTCCTCCGTGAGAGGGGGAGAGGGAACGACGCAATCCTGAGCGACTGTTCGCTCGGCTCTCAGCGTCAAAGAGCCAGAAATATTTCATATCCGCGAAAACGATAGGGAGAAGTAGCCGGCCGTGCATTTCTTTGTATTCTTGTCCTCCGAATCTCGTGCGTTCCTCTCGTCCTCGCGTTTATTTATTTCGCCGCTTTAATTAAAATGTGCATAACGAAACGCGGGGCTTTATGGTTGCCACGCGATGCTTGGTCTCCCGCGAGATTTCTCCTCTTGGAAAACTGACGTTCGGTCATTTGTATTCGTGATCTTCGTCGGCCAACTTCGAGACAAATCTATTCTATTTGTCGAAGCGTTTGTATTTCAAGAGACTAAATTTCGAATCTATAGTTTTCTTTTTCTTTCTTTTTTTTTTTTTTTTACAAACGTTAAGATACGTATGCACGTAGCTAACGAATTTTAGTAAATAGCATAGTAATATCAATCTTCAAATTTCTGTTGTTTCTCTGTAGAAAATGGACGAAATTTACATTTATTATAGATTGATCATAAAGAATCAATTTTATGACTCGAATGTTTATGCAAACTTGAGTTTGTATTATTGTAACTAGAAATGGAACCTAAATGAAAGTTTATTTCATTCTCTAAATATCATAATTGTAAGGTGTTTGAGTACTTTTTTAGCTTCGAAATTTAATACTCCAAAAATGTGCAAAATACATATCACACGCAAAGATATGCAAAACACCCAACAATAAAATATTATTATAATATTTATTTATTTATTTATTATTTAAAATTTAATACTTCAAACGGAACATTTTTATTATTTATCGGTATTATTTATATGTATACATTATATATATCTGTAAACTGTAAACTATGTATAAAAATTCTCACGAGTCTATTCACAAAAAAGAATTCCAACTAGAATTTAATAATCTCGGAAAAAGAAGCAACACGCATCTCACAAGTTGACACGAGTGATTCCGTAGCATCGGTATCTCGCGATAATATCGCGAATTTTCAAGATACAACGTTTATATAGAATGCTCTCGAATAATGATAAGGCCACGATTTCCAAGGGGAAATGCATACGTTATTGGGCCAAGATGCGTACGCACATCGCGTTGGATCAACATCGTTCCTATCTTGCAGATTTCTCTGTGATTTGCGACACGTCCTCAGCATCGTCTCCCTCTCGTGACAGATGCATACAGTATGACAGAAGCCATGCGTTTCCTGGTGGTTTACGAGAAACGGCAATACGTTTCAATTAAGCATAACGGAACGAATTTTTCAAAAAGTTGTTAAACGAAAATTCATAGTACATACAACACTCTACACGTGCACATCACCGAGTCCAAAATTTTAGGATTTTGCATGTGAAATAAATACATACGTGGACCTTTCAATATCAAAACTGATTTTCTTGTATCATTATATACAACAAATGAACATGTCGTTACACGCTATAGTAAAAAAAAGTGCGCGTGAATTGAAAGTTAAAAAAAAGAAAAAAGAAAAGAAAGCATATGTATCAGTAAGCAAAATGTAAAGTATTTCCAAATTTCTGCTACAAACTTTTTAAACAATATGTTACTTTCGAAACAGAAAGCTACCATATACGTTGATTAAATAAGTTATACTTGCGATGAGAGTAGCACAGGATTTTCAAATTATGACTACAAGACACTATTGCCTCTCGTGGGGCAAAATTTTATTCATTTATTTGTGTGTGTTCACAATTTGATCGATAAAAAACACGTACTATGCTACGTCATAAGCTTCACCTTGACTATTTTTCGTTTCCCTTCCCATTTTAAGAGACAGGATTCATAAATAAAACGTATAGAACCGCCAGCGAATTGTCGTTCGTCTCGAACGCAAACGGAACGCGCGTACGTATCGTTGCATCAATATTAAACATATCCACCGAGCGTAGATTTGCGGCACGCATCTCCATGAAGCAATCGGCTATCGCCCCTGCACTTGACACTCGGCGAGAGCCTCGCGCGATCAAGTAGTTCAAGTGGTGAATCGCCCTGTGAATCGTGTTGCTCGAATAATCGTTCTTCGTGTGGCGTGGATCACGTTTAGAGAATCGTACGCGTCCATGCAGTTGGAACGTCAACGCGAGAATCATTCGAACGTACCGACAACAAGTCGATTTATCGGTTAATTCCATCAAACAAAGTACACCGTTCGTTCTACTTTTCGAAATACGATGATGCTGTTGACGAGTAGGGTTGCAGACACGTTGTTCTCAAATGTGCCTTCTCTCGAGAGAAGAGAAACTAAGACTTAAGAGTCGTCGATTGTACATTTCGAAAAATGATTCCAGCCAGATAAAAGAGTATCAATCCAAACGACGTTCGTTATAGAATATGAATGGTGAGAGGCTTCTAATTATTGATTCGTATTGAAAAAACGGAACCTCGAATGCCTTGAGAGAAGATAAACTGTACTGGTGTGTTATAATTTCCAGAAAATAATCCCGGCAAGATAAAAGATCACGGGCTTCTATTTCTTAAACTAAACTAAAATTTTTTTAAAACCGTTCTCAAAGTTCGAAGTTATTATAAACAGTATTCTGCTTGTGCATGGATTAAAATAGTTATTATAAACAGTTCGAAGTTATTATAAATAGTATTCTGCTTGTGCATGGATTAAAATACGCTTAAAATGCAAATGAAAGGTCGAAACACACTTACTGGTACGCATAAAACCTTGTGTTATACCGTTCTATAACTAGTAATTGAAAGAATTGGCTTCACTCTGACTTCAGCACGTTCGCGTAATTGTCCGAAACGAATAACATTTTGGATCCCAGAGTTTCAAAGGATCCTTATTTCATAGGAGGAAAAAAAATTTTCATCGAAACATTAACTTGAAACGACGACGATCGTAAATTGACTTTCAGTTATAAAAACGCGGTTTTCAGCGGACAGTCTTTGCACGTCCAAATCAAAGTCCTCCTTTCTTCTCGACGAAATACCAGAAGAGGATCGTGCAATTCTTCACGAAACTGTCAGAAAAGAGTCGCGCAATGCGGACACACATACAAGGAAACAAGAGAACAATTTAACGCACAGAACGATCACGCGTACGATCGTTGTACTTTCCCATCATGCTGTCGCGAAATGCTACAATTTGCAACTGCGGAATAGACTCGAGGTCACTGTTTGTCGCGACGGTCGCGGCCGGCACCGAAATTAGCGCGATCCGCCGCGCGATCTCGTTTCGAAACTAGAGAGAGGCGCGAACCGATAAAACTTCATTTTCCCAATTTGGTAGAGCGATTTCGGTCCATTAATAGCGCGCGCCGGTCCGGCGAAAGGTCGCGCACGAAAATGTGCACCAACGTCCGGCAACGTGCCAGAGACTCGATTTCCTCCTCGAGACTCGATCTTCTCGAGTCTCGCTCCCGTGACAAATCGAGAAGTTGTCAAGCTCTGCCCGTGAATACGACTTCTGACGGGTAGCCCAAGGTGAGACGCGAGAAAACGCGAAACTACACCTGTCTAGAATGCTGCCAGCGACGGGATCGAATCGAACATGTACGAATGTTCGAATCAAGTTCGCGGGTTTTAACCAATTGCGCTGGCAACTGATTTCGCGGACCGTAACGAGCGACCAAACCGTACGCGATAATCCGTTGCTGTTCTTTCTGAACTCGTTGGTATGACATCACTGGATAGAAATTATCGAGAAGTAATAAATTTATTACTTGTGTTGCCTGGGTTGTACTTAGATATACTTAAAACTGAGAAAATATTGCAATTTTGGGACAAAAAATTCTCAACGTGCGTTAAATATTACAGTCGAGTATACTTGCTTGTACATACGTACAAGTCGAGTT
This sequence comes from Frieseomelitta varia, assembly GCF_011392965.1. Taxonomy (NCBI): domain Eukaryota; kingdom Metazoa; phylum Arthropoda; class Insecta; order Hymenoptera; family Apidae; genus Frieseomelitta; species Frieseomelitta varia. The sequence continues at coordinate 30,050 of NW_025110215.1, read as the reverse complement.
CGATTTGCACATTTTATTACACTTCACTGCGTACAACTCAATACAATTTATACGTCTCGTTGAGTATAGTACATTCTCTCGCGAGTCAAGTTCGAGTTTTACAATTCAGTTTCGAAAGTAAAAACGTTTCGATGAATACATATTCATTTTATGCAAGCTGATTTCGTATCCCAGAATGAATTAAAATTACAATACAAAATTACAATTTCGAAAATGTGCTCGTGAATAGTTCGATTTTATATAAAACTCGGAATTGAAAATTTCTGGAGCACGTCAAAAAGAATGTCTTGCAACATTCGAACCAAAAGATTACATTTCTTCTGGCTGTGAGGTTAATTTGCAGTGCACAGTCAAACTCACTTAAACAAAATCAAACGACAAATAGATGAACGAAGACCTTTCACTACGTTTCATTGTTAATCAGAATCCGAACTCGAGCAACGGTGTTTGAGAGCGTTTGTAAAGCGTTCAAGCTCAGTACAAACAAAGACATCGAACATTTGTGAGATACTTGATCCCATCTCTAGCAACTGTTCTAACAGGCACGAGCGCATTAGTAAAATTGGAGTAACTCCAACTACAAGGCGTAGGATCGCCACTGTGGACTTCAACGTTGAGTTTCGTTCTTCCTTCTCTCTCTTTCTGTATCTCTGCTTCTGTATTGCATCCCGCCCTTTTCCTTTCCTTACATTTGCGCTTTAACTGTCCAAAAAGTTACTACATAGCTTGGCTGGCAGCGAGAACGCCGACTAATTGCAGTTGTACCGAGGAAAAATCGCGTTATTCGACTACGAGTTTCGGTCTTACGCTTTTTCTGGACTCCTAATGGGGCCATCCGAAGCCTCTTAACGGTCCGACGTTGAAGTTTCACGGGATAAAGTCAAAATCGCGAGGTAAGAGATAGCTCGCTGTTAAGGAACTTTCGGCGTTAAATGCCAAGTTGGAATAAAATAGAATTAGTAGCGTAAATATAAATGAAAGCGAGAATCGCGGAGAAATGTAACATTTTCACGAATGGCATATCTATTTAAATGTCCCAGATAATTAAATAAAATAACGATAATTTGCTGGTCTGTTCGAGCCAAGTCATCGATCATAGATTACATTAGAGAATTTTGATAGAAGCAAAACGTTCAAGACAGCAGTTACACCGTGTCTCTGCTTATCAAATTATTTACAAATTACAGATTGGGTCTGCTTCGACTCACAGGTGTTCAGATATGATAGATATAGTAGCTCTCATTATGCGAGAAAGATTCGGGTGAACCGCAATAAAATCTTGCATTAAAATCTAGGAACCATCGTTAATAGAAAACAGAGATTTTCAACTCTCTGAACTAAAATTCCACTTATCAGAGGCTTCATTAATAGACAGTTGCTAACCACGTTAATTAACAACATATAAATATTCACAATACGGGAATATAAAAGATCAACAGGATTCCCTGTCGAATAAAAATTTTCCTCCTACAGGCAGAAGATTCCCTAGACTGCAATGTCTACTTCTCTCTGTATAAGATTAGCAGAACTCCATTCATACGTACACGATCGTTCGAAATTTAACTTCACACTTCCAGGGAGGATTTGTTCGAAGGCCGACTTAGAGAACGCACAATGAAAAAAAAAAAAAAAGAAAAAAGGAAAGAAATTGGAAAGTAAATATCGAGAATCGTCGATGTCGTTATTACCGGCCGAAGTTGGCACGCCGATATTGCAATCAGCCTGATGCGTCTCGGACAGCGAGATGGAACTTGCAAAAAGTTTACACGCCGCTTGGCAAACGTTCGTCTCTCTGGCTAACGTCGGAACAAAACGACGGGCCTGGCATAGCCGCATTAATATCCTAATGGCTATTCCGACGGATCTTTCGGGTAATCAGCGAGAAATTTTTTTTTTTTTTTCCTCTACCACCGAGTTACTCGTCGGGTATAGCTGTGTGTGTATGTATTTTGTTTCGCGGATGAAATTCACAAACGTATTCACGGCCGAAAAAAAAAAAAAAACGGCACGGAGGATTATGCTCGGCATTCTCGCGTCGACCGGAGCGATAAACATTCGCGAACAAGCGGGAAGATTGTTAAAATTTTTAGCTAACGACCGGCCGGAATAATCCCCCACTCTGCGAGATGTAACGTTACGTAAATGGTTTAGTAAATTCCCTTGCGAGGGCGCGCGTTTTAAAAAATTCGCTCTAATTAAAAAATTCCCCGGGCAAATGCGGCGGAAAATCAGAAGAATTTTTATGTAAGATGCAGAGTGCGCAGTGTGTTCAGTGTTATGGGACGGAGAAGACAGACGATTGTTAATTCTCCTGTGGATAAACGCGATTGATGTTCGCTTTGAATATGAGCGAGTCAAGACTGGAGGACAACGTTCCAATTCTAATTCAACTGTGACAAATCGTCATCGTACGACATATCAAATAATCATCATAAAATAAAGTAACAAGTAATATTACATATAATGTAGTAATACAGTTGATAAGTTATACAATAACGCAGTTTGTAAGTAAATATTGTGGAACAATAATTAAGTAGCAAATTAATGAACAATTTAATATTCGTGCATTAAATTTGTGCATTATCATACTTGAAACATCGTACAAAAAAATATTTCAACTTTCAGAGCCACGTTGGTCGAGTCGTTCAGTGATTTTTCAAAAAAAAAAAAAAAAAAAAAAAGATATTGAATATTCTTTCGATGTTACATTACGACACGATACGATGTAACGCACACGTAATTACGTTTATTTCGTTCACCCCGTAGCTACGTTCGCCTTTTTCTCTCTCGCCGTGCTAAATTTCGCGTTTAATTAGAAATGTGCGTGGAACGAGGAAATATGGAAATTTTGCATGAATAACAAGAGAGTTACGCTTCTTTGCGTTTCCCATTATCAGAAAATTAACGCGCGTTTCGATCTGTTTTCACCGAGGTAACAAACAACTATTATTACGCTTTGTTTGCACACCTGTTTTTGTACGTAAATACTTCGTAATTCGACGATTACTGCAATGCTTTTCGAATTGCGCGGAAATATTTCAGGATTCGGAGCAACGTTCAAAGACAACGGTTGCGAAATGCAATTACGCGGACCCGTTCGTAATCGGCGTGCATTCGAAACATTCGCCGATTTAAGCAAAATTGTATTACAAACCCGAATCGAAGTCACGCGACTTCGATTTGGCGGTTCGCCAACGCCTGTGTTCATCAACCGGTCGTTATTACGTGTAACACTGGTCCCGGGAACCGAGGGGTTTCAACGATCAATTAACTTTTAATCGCGTTAGCCGTCGTACGATCCAATTCGCCAACGCGACGTGGAAAACCGCGACTCCTCGGACGAGAAGTCGATTAGAAAAATTGGATCGTTGACACGTTGGCCTGTCAATCACCGACTCTTTCACTTTACCCACGAATGGTAAAGTTACTGTCTTATGAAGAGAGATTTAAAGTGCTTCCAACATTCCACAGGTAGGAGGGCATATTTTACGAAACGAAATTCAAAGATCTCTGTCCGCTGTTTTTCGCGTTCAAATAACGAAAAAATGTTTTTACTGCCTCGCCGTAATTTATCATGGATCATGGAAGAGAATTTAATGACCATGTGGAGAGAATATAATGAGCCCATTTTCGATGATATTTTTTCACATAGCGAAGAAGTATTTCTAGCATGAACAATTTGATAAATTCGTAGATTTATGAAAAATATTAAGTAACTGATTCGCAATTAGCCATTATGTTAGTTTCAGTTAATTAATATTAGTCTGTCTAACTAATAAATGATAATTTTAAGCTGTTCCGTGATAAAGATGAATTCAACTAAATAGCTAAGTAAATTTATATATATATTACAGATGTAGAACAGTGTATTTTCAAAGATTTAAATGTTTTTCCTTAACTTGTGTATTCTATTGTATTTTACAGTTTCTCTATTTTTTCCTTTTGCTCTAGTTTAGTTCTACTTTGCTCTACTTTAGTTCTTGATATGTAGTTCTAGTGTTAAATCACAAGATACAGTGTCCGAAAACTAAAGACGTTCGATTCGTGCACACTGCTGATCGAAATTCGTCGGATTTTCAGAAAAATTCTCTCCTCCCCCCTGGTGCGAGAATTCAATGAACCTCCGATCGAGTAGAGTTATTTACAGACCCCAGACTGTCGGATCACGGGGTTTCACGCGTGCTTTCGGATATCGTTGAAATTTATGTGGCACGTAACGTTGCGCCCATAGAACGCAGCTACCAAATGGTAAATCTCCGAGTTTCGCAAATTAAACGCACCTGTAGGTTCGCGGCACCCAGACCGGTTCGCGTCGTACACAATCGGCCGTAGCAGCAAATCTAGCGTTATAATAAATGCGATTTCAGCCGGTTCAAAGCGGAGGCCCGGAACGCGTGGAATTAACTCCCTGTAAATCATCGCTCAGCGCTCTGTAAATTCTAAATAAAGTTCAGCAACGTTCGGCGGTGATCGTAGACTCGAACGAGAGAGAACTCGTGAGCACTTGGATCATTTTTAAGATGCACTGTGCACCTTAGATATTCAAGCTTCAGATTAGACAAATAATGACTTTCAATCTAAGATTTGGAATGAGAGATTATAAATATGGAATATCCTCGAATTAACCTTCGAAATTCGGAGAACATCTTTTGTTCAAATTGTACGTATTCAGTTTAGAAATTATAGTTGGGTTGAAGTTAGAAGCATTCTGTTAGTCGAAGTTAGAATTTAATCATACTTAACGTAACACACAAGTATAATGTGCAATTGTTATATATATATTGTAGCGACCATTGTAATGAAGGAAAGTAATAATTTTGAATTGTTCAAATTTGTATGAGATTCTCCGAAGGATTTTGTAGAAATGCAATGCAAAACCAATCGTGTCTACGCTTCGAAAATTATTATGGATTAAACTGACAATAATCACATATAATGATATCATTATTTAAAGATTTATGTAATCGGACTGGCTCTTTTCGCTAAAAAAAAAAAAAAATTACCCATTTTCGATTCGTTCTGTCCAACGAAAGATTTCAATTTCTTTTCACAGATTTAAAACGAAGCTTACAGTTTGCTGATCAACGCGCGGAAACAAAGATGCGAACGAAGGATTTTCTTTTTTTTTTTTCAATTAAAAAACAAAAAGAGGAAAGAAGGATCGGCGTATTCCATGAGTTGTCTGATTAATTTCAATTAGACAAAATTTCCAGAGCGACTCGTTGCTCCCTGCATAAATAAAGATTAAGCCAACGACGACGACGACGCTTTGCGTTACCTTCGTCGCGCGAATCCGAGACTAATATATATTCATAGATCGACTAAGAAACGGGAGAAACTGAAAAGGATGAAGCGGTGGTAATTTGTCGAGAAAGGAACAAAAAAACTTCCACAAGAACGGAGACAGTTCTTCGTTCCTCGAGGAGACGAAAGAATATTAATCAAAGTGACATTCGTTGAGAGCTGCGTAACCGCGGACTGTGGTGACAGATTCTTATTTATTTGCAATTAAAACGAATCCTCGAGCAACGAAATTGGAAGAAGAGAAACTTTAAACCATCGATCGATCAATATTATAACTTCCAACTAACAAGTTTGTCATTCACGTCCCATATTCCAAGAGCAAGCTTCCAACAGCCCTTTGTCCCTGAAACTGTTACTCTGTTCGCTAACTTCGCCGATCACATCTAACTTCGTTCTAATCCTTTCTCCCTTCTCATCCTCTCACAATCAATTGTCCTAACGTGATCGTTTGCAACGGATGTAAAATCGCGATACAGAAACAACACGAATATACGTGTAAAAAGACAAAATTGATGTGAGAAATTTCTATTGTTATGAACTAATGCAGGATGGTACTTTTGAATTTAATTCTTTATAGTTTACAACAGAGACGGCTAACTGGCGGCCCAAGAGCCCTTGCCTCTACTTTCCTAGTCGCTAGCTTTATCCCATGCACATACAGGGGATAGCGCTGGCGATTAGGAGAGTAGGGGCAAAGGTCCACGGGCCGCCAGTTAGCCGACTTTGTTCTTCAATAATTTTCAAAGAGTAGACTAACAATTTTTGAAGGGGTGGCAATTTCTTCAAAACAGTAAAAACAGGTAAACTTCTTTTGGAGTTTTCTAAATTCGTTCTAAATAACGATTACAAAACTACTTTATTATTTCCTAGACAATTGTATGCTACGTATAAAGTAACTAGTCTGTATAATGCAGGGGATATATGGAATACTCGTTTGTTACATTTAAATATGCATTAATATGTATACGCAAAACATGAAATAGTAACGATCCTGCTACGATCCGATGAACGTGCGGTTTAAATAAGAGGTTCGTTAAAATCAAAATTGGACATTGGACCTGTTAGAACAGAATCAATATCGTCATAAAATTCTTTCAAGAGAACTCGTTCGTTTTTTCCTCCAAGATTTTCACTTCAAAGAAATCGAGAGCAGAAAATCCGACAAGGTTTTCCTTGCACATGGGAAATACACAAGCCGTAATGACATAAATACTAGTTGACGGTGTTCCAGTGTTTCTTTACGTTTGTAGAGAAAAGAAACTAAAAAACGTGAACGAACGAACAAATCCGTAAGCAAGTTTCGACACTTCGAAAGAGGTGAAATTATGTTGAAGCGTTTGTTCGCGTTTTTTGGCGTCAGAAAAGAAAGTCAGAGGGAACAAAAAGAAGATTAGAGAGAAGCAAAGAGGAGGTTGAAACATCGCGTACGTGTTGCGGATTAATTCAAGCGTTCCTGTAAAAAAGGAGTGTCGCACGTGTGCGCCTTGCGTTCTCGCGACTAGAAACATTTATTTGCGATTTGCAACGCGGTTATTATTCAATTTACATATTCCCGGCGACTGCGGGCAATTAATAGCAACTTAACCGAGAGCACGATCTCTGCACAGGCAGAGATATTTTTCCTGCGGCTTCTGCCTCGGATTATACATGTAAATTCTGGATGAAGAACATTCCCGTGGTTTGGCTGGAAATGAAATTTCGTTCAAAACCAGATTATTGCGGTAAGTTTTGCACGAAATCCATGAACTAGTTTCGGAATAATTAACTCAACTTCAACGTAATCGCGCCGGATTTTGGGCAACTGCGGCTCCTCTCGCCGACAGAGCAATAAAATCACCGTGAATATTCCATTGTTTTGATTATCATTGTCGTTCCATCCAGTGACACGTAACAGAGATGCAATTTCGCTATCAATCTTCTGACATTCTCAATTTAACATTGACTACCCTGTTAGTCTCCAAAGAATTACAACTTTAATACTAGATTCATTAGAAAAAGAAAAAAAAACCAACGATCGATTTATAATTTTCAGATATTTGAAGTTTTTATTACTGACAAAAGCTTGTGTTCTTCATTGCAAACTTTATTCCATTCCTTTCACTTCTCTGTTTCAAGTTTCATCGAAATTTCTAGCTCTAGCGTTGAAAGAATATTATATTCAAGTACGACGCTTCCTACAAAATTATATTTTAAGTGACTTTTTAGGTGAGTGATCCTAAGTCGTGTTGAATTCAACATTCTTCGTGTGATTCTTGACTCAATTACGATAATAAATCAGTAACGCGATATCAAAAATACAACTTGATGTGAACCGATTGTAGTTGTCAATTAAAGTTAATTCGTCGAGTAATAATTCCATAATAATTAAATTGCACTAAAGGAATACGAGGTGCTATATTAATTACAATGTTGTACACACATCGCGCGAGCGTAATATGAAATTCTTGTCGTGTGAAACCATCCTGAACATTTCAATGTCGATATTAAATTCCATAGTGAACGAGATTGTTCGCATTTTCAATCATTCGGTATACCTATCTAATTAACATTCAGCTTCTCTCAATTTGAGCTGTTAAAAACATATTTACAGCAATAGTCATTAGATACGGTGCACTGCACTTCCCTTTCGAAATAAATATTCCCAAATTCCGAATTGGAAAATCTTATTACTCTCACTTGACTGCACCATCATCATCATCATCCAACATTCAACTACCTATTCCCAATCTTCCGGGCAGATAGTTAATGAACTTGAGCGTAACCACCGAGTCACTAATCAAAGACCATCAAGAGGGTGTACGATTCCCTGAGAAACACGTTGAGCAGTTAATTCACGGAACATTACAACTTGCATCATGCTCCATGAACTACGTGATCTAGACTCTCGTTATAATTTCACAGAGCAGCTAAATTTCCCGTTCGTATTCGATGAATACAGAACACCGAGACAATCTTTAGACCTCTGCAACATCGGGCAACTAGAAATTTATGTCCGTATTTACAAAATTTACATGTGTATACTGTTGCTTTGCTGCGTCAATTACGAGAGTATGAATTATTTATGACGATTATTCGTTCTCTGGTATATTACTTTTTCACTTTTTAATTCAATTAAAATTTAATCTCAAATATATAAAAGTTCTTGAAAGTGAGATATATAATTTTAAAAAAGTTCTGAAATCATTCCGGAAAGGCATTATATTTTCTTAGAAAAATCAGACTAACACTCCGATTAATATTTTTATCTCTCACTAAGGTACTTTAACTTTTATTTCCTCTGAGACATATACGACCCATTCATTGTACAATCAATTAATCACTTTTATCTTCTTCTTTTCTCTGACTAAACGAAACTCTCCTTCCTCTCGCCGCTAAACAAATATTTAGTCACGCAATAAATATCACTAACAAACGATACAATTAAAATTTCACCAAAATACAGGGAAAGGAAATGAATAGACGGTGACTTTAATCGCCCAAAATTATCCAGTTTGCTTAAATCTCTGGGTGTGATCCAGCGTCGGTGGTGATTCTGCGCGTGAAAGATGGGTGTAAGCAGGGTTTGACAACCCTTTCTTAGACGGGTGAGAGAAAAGGCGATCGGAGAAGGAAAGAAATCCAAAAGAAAACCAGGCGAACGTGACCGGCATAATGCAGACTCGAATTCTTCCAAATCCTTAGCGATGCCACGCTGACGTGGACTACAACCGCGGAATAAATTTACAGTCGCTCGTGTTCGGTTAATACCGTCGCTTGTCTTATCTCGCTGGCAATTTCGCTGCTTTTCCAAGCGAATGCCGCGATAACCGGTTAATGTACAGTCAGTTCGGGAGAATTTCACCCGTAATTCGTTAAACTCTGCAACCTTGTAAACACCACCGGCTCAACAGAGCTTCGATCGTACCTCGTATTCAATTGCATTCTCCAATGAATATTAATAACGAACGAAGATGTCTTCGACGATTATCAATTCGACAATACATATCGATCAGATCAGATTAACTCACAAATAATATCGTTGGATCATGTATGACTACTGTTGTTACGCTTCCCACTACATATTTGACTTTAATAAAGTCTTTAGTAAAGTTTGAGTCTACCAAAGTCAAATATACAGTGAAAGCATAACAATAGTCATTTATCTATGAATTAAAGAGACACTTGATGTTACTATACTACTGCTTACTTATTTACTTACTTATTGAATCAAATTTGAATTTACTTCGTATTTTGCGTTCTTCGTACCAAATAAAGATTAGTAAAATTAATGAAGCTTAATCGTTGGAAATTCTAAAATTAATCACCAGCAATTGAATCTAAATCTAAACCTAAGAAAAGCCTTAGATACTCTGTATCTGTAACGTGCGAAGAATATTTTTAATTTAAACTTGGTTCTTCCGGATTTTGCGATACAGATGTAATCGTGACAGCCAAGAAAATCTTGAAGATTCGCCGTGATTTCCTAAAAGCCGCTCATATACTTTCGTCAGGTAATCCTCGTCGGAAGTTTACTGCGTTCGCGATTTTACGAACTGTCCTCTGAATTTGTTATATCAGCGAGAGTGTTCTCCATTCGTGGCGTTGCTCAACAAAGTGGATCAACAAAGCGATCAGCCAAAGACCTGCCTCTCTTTCGATTCAACGACTTGGAACTTCATTCCAGTTCGAACGAACCTGCTGCTACTCACTGTTTACGATCCTGCTCCATACTCGCGAAGCTGCGACACCGAGAGAGTTCATTTTCGTTCCAGCACGGAATTCGGGAGCAATTTGTGCAATGAGCCACCAGACTCGTGTCACACTTACGCGATGATATTATAAATTTTCGTCAGCGTTGTTACTCACGAATTACGATTTATTTCGTCGGTATTTCGTGGAACGTATACTATTTTCTAGGATAATGGCTCGAATGATCTGTTCGAGAACCCTGTTTCTATCATAAATAAAAAGGAAAAAGGTATAAACTCGCCTTTAACCCTTTGCACTCGGAAACTTTTGTCATTTTGTACCAATAAGTATCGTCATTTCAAATAAAATCATACAAAATTGGAAATAATCATTCAATTGGTACTTGACGCAAAATTCTGTTGATTATACGTATCTTTCTGACACGTGACTATCGCTTAAATTTGAAGCAATCATCAACGTACATTGCTAAAATAAGTACAATGTACAAGAGTCAATGATACACAGTTTCAATCCCTGGAAAAATAATATCCTCCGTCAGCTTTTCAACTTTCGTAAGAAGCAATAAGGAGTCTAGCTTATGTGAATTATTCCAATGAGTATCACTTGACCAAGGACTGTCTTCAAAAGTTCTTCTTACGTCGTTGTTATGGCTATATTATATATTACTATATAAATATTATATATTACGGTTTATATTATATTACACTACATAAATATTATATGTTACGGCTTATATTATATATTACTATATAAATATTATATATTATGGCTTATATTATATATTATTATATAAATATTATATCCTTACATCGCATCGTACAACACCAAATGTACACGGTCGTTGTAATTATCAGTAAATTATAAAAAGAAGAAGTCCGAGCTGTTGGCCAGATTTACGATCCTGCTCGAGTGCAAAGACTGTTACTATGCTGTCTCACAAACTAGCAATGTATCGAAAAAAAGTCAGACTAGTAAGATTTTCTGCTCGATTTGTCGTGTCGCTAGGGAAGCAACGCCATCGTTAGAGAATGAAGCATACACTGGCGTTCAGTTTAAATAACGCGAGCAATTTTTGGGAGCTGAGCGATCGCGTCAATCCCAATTTTCGCAACCGTGCCTACGGGCTTCTCGGCAAAGAGAATCTCCTCGTCGCTCGTAAATTGGAAAACGGACAGTCGGGACAATGCGAGCGCGCGCGAAACGTTGGAACGAAACGACGACGAGAGATAAAGAAGATTGGGAACCGCGACCAATTTTCAGGCAGGAAAACGCGAGACGATCGAGAATTAAAACTTAACACGGTCGGTGGGGTTTGAACAAACGGAAACCGCGGCGAAATTCGCTTGGGCAAATTAATCACCGGCGAGTCAACGATCGTGCGATATACGAACGAAAATGTAAATGGACGTGTTCGCGAAAGCTAGTGGAAAGTGAGGGTCGAATTGCCTCATTTTTCACGGCATAGGATAGAGAACGCGGAGGGAGAACAAAAATTGCCAGGCCACTTAAAAGGGAGAGGTGGCGCGGAACAAAGTCCTTTCAGGGTTTATCTTGCCCTTAAATGACCCGTTCGCCCTCCCCCTTGCCTCGAGCCAAGATAAATTGCCTGGAATTGTCACGCGCTTTTTAAAAGTCTGAACGAGCCCCGGGATACGGGGTGTTCGCGTTGAACCGCGAACACTTTCAAGTGCCATTTCACGCTATCGAAATGTGAATCAGTTAGCTGAGTTTCAAACAATTTTTTTAAAAATCTGTTGGCGCGAAATTGAGCGGAAGAAGGAGCACTTTCTATATGTTTCGTTCTGACAGTATTCAGGTCAGATGTCTCCCGATACTGTGTTTCTTCCTCTATTCCGAATCAGGAAATAAACTATTTACATTTTCACATTTAATTTTTTAGTTTCAAGTTACTTAAATTTATAATAACTGAGCTATTATTCTCCTTCTACATAATTGAATTTTTCTTGTGGCATACTACATATACATGACGTATAAAAATCAGAGAAAAAAGATGTAATATTTTTCATGGTTTACAGAGAAATGGCTCCGAAATTTCAATGAATTTCTTCCATTAGAATCATTTTTCTTTCAGCTCGTTTAAAAAATATTTATCATCGCAACGGCATGGTTTGTTACAATACTTCGTAGTCAGTTTTTTTTTTTTTTCTGAAAGACTATACGCATTTAATGTCTAATATCTACGTATCGCGTACAAAAAGTACAAATGCAAATTTCGTCCCGTTAGTAAAAAATTAAAATACTTCTTCGTCGCGTATCACAAGAATTACAAAATCTCGTTCCGTTCTCACGTAACATGATGCGTTCGCGTGTAAATTTACGTTTCTCGTAATTGAAGTATAGCTCCGAAAGATGTAACAGACGCTAGTACAAACGAAATATTCCCGAACATACGAGATCCTTTCACGAGGAACTTGTCTCTCATTAATCAGATACGCATAACGAACCTACGCCATCTATTATCTCCAAACTACGCGTGTATAATTCCAGATAAATTCATTTCAACGAAATTTAATCTCGCAACTGATCGATGTAATTCGAGGGGCGGTAAAACTCACTTTCACGCCGCGAACAATTCTATTTTCGAAAGCTGAAAATTGGCGGAGAGACGATCAAACCGCGTCCTTTCTGCCACGCAATTCGCCATCTGGCCGAATGGAGCCAACGCATTATTCGCCGGTCAAAGTTGATGCACCTGCGGGAATCCGCTCCATTTGCATGCGAGCGTGAGGTCCGGCCGATCTAATTCTAATACAAACATTTCCGGTTCGTTGACCGACGCGTGTCTTCCCATTAGTCGACGATTTCGCGAATGGATATAACGATCGCGATCGAATCTCGCCTCGCGGATTATTTAATATATCGGTCTGAGGGATCGTTTGGCCGATATCGGTAACGATACGCGGTAATTTTGGGTAAATATACGCGATTGTTTCGACATTAACTCGTAAACAATCAAAATACGATGAACCGCGTGCAAATGACGTTCTAAATTATTAATGCGGCGTAAGACAGCCTGACAGCGTGCGCAATAATTGTTTACGACACACGGACGGTATTTTAATGAAGATAAAACGATCCGCGGTGCGTTAATTGTTATCTTTCGGCGGGGGACGTTGCACGCGACCGGCAACATTCCGACGAACGGAAAAATGTAATTACACGTAATGCGTACCGCTGATGACTATTAATATTCATTCCGCGAATCCTCTAACCGTAACTGCGCATTTCGCGTACAAGGAGAAAAAAAGAAGCGAGCTAACGTCTATTAATAAAACAACTCTGGCCAACTCTTCCATTTTAATACCTATAATTAATTAACCCTGCTCTCAGCCACCAAAGAAAAAAATTATTCTGTGATCGTGTGTGCATTTTTAACTATAGTCCATTAAGTCCATATATGCATTCTTGATAAGACTTATGGCCAAGACTTCCATAAAGTTTCACGATTCTATTAAAGTGCAGTTGGACACTTTTCTGACACTGTCTTCTTGCTTTATTTATTTTATCGTTAGAAAAATACCAGACGACTTGTTTGTAACAACGACTGAAATCGAATAGTTACGATTCCTCTACAAATGAATGAAACGAAATTTCAGTTAAACGAAGAGTCAATTAAGATTTCGAGAGATCTGTTCAACAGATTTGCTACCCCAACGAAAAATATACGTTCCAATCGCGCACAATCGACGCGCTACAATTGCTAAATCTAAAGTGACATACGTTTCCTTTGATTTAACCAAGTTCAAACAGTCCGTAGGGTTGCAGGTCCGTTCAAAGGGCCGAGTTCGAGAGGCCGGAAAGCCGACTCCAGTGTGATCCACCAACGGCTAATCTCGACAATTTGCACGAACACCGAGGGACATGCACGGACACACGAACGCGCTCGCGTCATCCCGCGTGATTTATATGACACGTCCCCCGTTATAGTGCCGCTCAACCATAATGCAATTGCAGAGGCTGCAAGCGCAGGAAGTGACGTGAAGAGCAACACACCACGTGGGCAACCATCATGCGCGGTTCGCCAATGACCTCTTATTTCGGCGATGGCCACTACTACCCACTACACCACGTAGAAAAAAAGAAATGTACTCGAGAGTACACACTAGATGACACTAATTAAATGGAATTAGAAACTCGAGACACGAAAATATCTTGTTCAACAACGCGAGCTAAACTCGACTACAATCGAGTAGAAATATCGTAACGATAATAATAATCAGTCGATTACGACGTAACATCGTGTATATATAGGAACTACAGGCGCGGAGAGAGGAACAAGAGAGGCAAGCAGGAAATCTAATGGAATTAGGATCTCGATGAGGCGAGATAATGCGAAACGAAGGGGCGTTGTTTTCTCAGGGGAGGGATCGCGTACATACGCGTGGAATTTCGGATTGCGTTGCTAACTCGGCGAGCTGGGATGATACTACCAGAGGAACGATTCACGCGCGAACGAAAATTTCCCGATAAGACGGGTGTTTGTTACGTCAAAGTTTCGAAAATATGCACGAACGTGGCGTGAAACTATTCCACGGACAGGGACAATCTCAAAATACACCCACTCGGAAGTTTCAAAATTACGAGATTTGCTTCGTTAAAAAACGTTAACGCTAGAACCATCGACGATCGAAGCATAAAATTTCCATCCAAAGACACTGAAATAAAGAAAAAAGTAAATATTTATAATACAATGGACTATACAAGCTTTTATCTATATATTTTACGAAAAATTATTCAAATCTTTAAAAACGCGGTGTTTTACGTCTATAAAATATTTAACAGAAATTATAAATTGACCATTTTGACTACTTTGATAGTTCTAGGGTTAAATAAAATTATTAAGCAATTCTCTTTCTTCTTGAGAGAATAAAATCAAGGAATCTCGAGGCACAGACTGAAAGAAATTTTTGTATACTTTCTTTAACCTCTTGCGCTTGAATGACCCGAAATTGCGAATATTTTCTCAGTTCCAAGTATATTTAAATAAGACAAAATAGGCAAAACAAATAATAAATTTATTACTTCTCAATAATTTCTATCCAGTGATATCGTACCGACGAGTTCAAGAAGAAAGCGTCGAATTGTTGTACACGGTTTAGTCACTCGTTATGGTCCGCCATATCGAGTTGCCAGCCTCAAGAAGAGGTTAATCAGCACGTGTTCCAAGACTTTCCAGCGAGAATGTAAGTTTAACTGCTAATTACGAACTCGAAGTAAAGTAAAATTCTCTGTCGACGACGAAATCGATCCGATTCCCTGGAATCGCGAAAGCACGCGAAAGGGGAGGAACGACTCGGATTAGGAGACTGCATCCCAGAAAGTTACAAGAACCGAAGACCGGAGTCCACTCGATATGGCGAGTGAACACTCGCGTAACATCCGTACCTCTTTAAACCACCCTTTCCCGCCTACTCCACGCATCGCCTTCGTTGAATTTCAAATCGAGTGAAGCCCTTTCTCGGATCTTTTCATTGGAATGGCATTACCGCTGACGACATTGGCGGAGAGGTTGGTTGTCAAGCTCACTGAAAAGGCCTCGACGTCTGAGTGACATGGGAGCGACGGAGGTGATGGAAGCCGATAAGTGATAAACGCTGAGGGGAGGGAAACGAGGGGGAAATAAGCAAGGGAGAATGAACGAAGAAGAATCCAAGAGTCTACGACGAATTTGAGTTTCACTTGTAACTTTCGTGGAGCTTCGAAGGAAAGATTCAACAGAGATTCTTTTCTACAAAACCAACTCCGAAAATTGGCTGTATATTAAATTTTTACTATGCTTTCGGAAGGCAAAATCTACTTGCATTCAATTAAAAATACTCATCTTCCCAAATCTATTTATAATGATAACAGTAATCAACAATAAAATAAGGATGGTAGCATCTCGAAATAAATTTAAAGACTTTTTCTTTGCTCTCTCAATAGTGTAACAATCTGATCGCAGTGTTAGCGAAATATTGTTTGAATATGTTTCACGAGCCACTAGTTGGAAGCACGAGTAAAAAAAAAAGGTAAAAAAAAAAAAGCGAATCGTGTTCGGTTATAGAGGATCGGCTTGTGCAAGGATGGACATTCTCTCACGTGTTCACACATCTGTCTTGTCTACTTACATGTCTCGTGTCAGCCGCAAGAAGGGGCGTGTGTGCCTGCAACAATGAGTGCCCAGAAAATTAGACCGTGGAACCCCGTGGATGGAATTCTTGTTTGCTTTCTACGGAGTTTCATGCTTCAGCAAGGACTCCGGATCATTCGTCACCTGCGACATGCTATCATGCGATAACACGCGTCGGGAAAGGGAATCATGCAGCTAGAGAGCAAAAGTGAAACTATCTGAAGATCAGCAATCAAATCTAATAACGCATAGGCTTTCGAAAAAAAAAAAAAAAGAGAAGAGAACGAAAGAAACTCGCGTCTGCCGAAGCAGCTGAGAACAGAGAAAACGATTTTGTTTGTAACTTGAACAAAATTAAAAGCAATGTACGTAGTATCCTCCATCGTATTAAACTCTGGCTTAATTGATCAACGATGTGAATGGAATGTGAATTGAACAAAATATACATGTTTATTCCATCGTAAAACAAAAGTTTAAGAAAGGGACGTGAAACTAGTGAAATTATTTGTGACAAATTTTACTGTATTTCAAAAATACAGACGAACGAAAAAAAAAAAAGAAAGTAATTGCGTATTCCTGCAGAATACCAATCCGTTTCTCCATGTGAAATTATTTCTCTGTCGTGGATTTACCCGATGGCGTCGAGTTTACATGTGAAGGACCGTAGCGGAAAATTCCTCGAGGAAATTTAGCATGTTAACTCGAAAAGTTCGAAATCGAACGGCAGTCCTCTCGCTGTGTTCGAGTTCCGAGCGAGATACATTTCCACCGACTCTCGAAAAGTCGTTTGGCGAACCGACGTACCGTAAGCTTTCGTTTCAATATCGTGATTCGATCAGTTACACTTTGGTTTCAGTACTCAACCCTTTGTCGTCCTACGTCCAGTGTGTCTGGACAACGATTTTAGTCTAATCGGTTCAATGCCCAGTCTACATAGGCGATTTTGTTTCAGTAGATTCAATGTTCAGTCACCTGGATCGTAATTTCATTCGATCGTAGTTTCATCTATCTACTTTATTCCAATAGGTTTAAGTTGCATTAAGTTAATATTTTCGTATCGACTTTTATTATTTTTATTTAAAAAAAAAAACAACAAATATATATTTTTACTTCGCCTCAATCACTCCTCGTTCACTTTTCGATTCATCCTCGGATCGTATAATACGTCGGTTATGTACACACATTTTTACCGCACGCGGTATTCTCCACTCCGGTTGAGAAAAAGATTAATCGCGCCTGCTACGTGCAATATCGTTTAACAACGGCTACCGGATTGACAACGTCGATTCGTCAATGCTCACGGTCGAGCTAAAGGACCGCTTCAGGAAAGAACATTCATTTTCACTTTGAGAATTGCACGATCCAATTTTTCATTTCGACCGCCATTATACAAAGCATTCCCACTGATTGATGAATCCATCGCGAGTATCCCGCTCCCCGGCTCGTAGACAAGCGCGCGATCGCCCCACGCGACGAGGGGAAAGATTTCCATCAACGGAACGAGAAAAGATAAAACGAGGTTATGGGGC
Organism: Frieseomelitta varia; assembly: GCF_011392965.1. Taxonomy (NCBI): domain Eukaryota; kingdom Metazoa; phylum Arthropoda; class Insecta; order Hymenoptera; family Apidae; genus Frieseomelitta; species Frieseomelitta varia. The sequence goes on along the minus strand of NW_025110215.1, from coordinate 12,398 downwards.
TCGTTATCACTCGACAGGACGGAAAGGAACAAGGAGGGAGGAGGCCGCAGTTGCACCTACTCGACTCGGGATGATCGAAATGAATCACAGGCTCTTGTCTCATTTCCATCGTATTCTCCGAACCTCTATGCGTTCTTCTTATCTCTGTGTTGGTTTGTCCCTGTTTCTCTCTCTCTCTCTCTCTCTCTCGCTCGCTCGCTCTGCCGAACCAATTCCAATCGAAATTTATTGAAACTTGAATCAATTGGCGAAGCGTCTACGAGTCCTTCGGGTGCTGTTGCCAGGTCCGGTGAAACGTATTACGTTTGTGTCTCTACTCTCTGTGGGGACGTGTATTCGGTTTGAGCTTTCCATTATTAAAACATTTACGCAACGACCGACTCGAATCCGACAATCGACGTTCATCACAGTTAAAATGGTAATGACAAAATGAATCTCGACCAGGTGTGTTTGCAAACGGGAGACCAAAGCCGTGAATATTTCAGCACTTAAGATAGCCGCGAAATTATAGTCACCGTTTTCGTTGCTAACGGCGACTATAATCGTTAAACGCCTATAAAGACCTAACGCTCGCTGTATACGTACTGACTATAACCTCGTTATAACTTCGTGTTAATTCGCTTGTTATCTACATAGTCTAATTAAACTTCTGTTACCTACTTGAAAACTTCTCAATACCTACTTGAAAACTTCGCAATACTCCCGCTCTTTCTTCCGAGCTATGCAATAATTTTCACTGATGAATCCTTCGCAAAAATTATCGAATAAAGCGAATTTTAAATCATAGCTTGTGTAAGTCGAATTTTCTCTCTTACTCGAAAATTCGATAAATCCAGTAAAGTGAATTTTAAATCGTACCCAAGTCAAATTTTCGTTCGTGGAACCTCTCTTACTGGAAAATTCGATAAGACGATAATTCCACTCCTCGCGTATCAGTTTAACGCAACTCGAACAGTTCTCATTATGCAATAAAGCGTCAAACGTCTTACGTTCACCTCGCGGTGAAATGTAGCTTTTCGTGTCGTTATGGATTACGCCGCGCGTATCCATTGCAGCGAGACTGCAGCAGCGAGAGGGTTAATTAAACACGGCCGATGGGAAGTTTCACGAGAAGAATCGGCGAACCGTATCCGAGAATCGTAAGTACCGATCGATCGATCGATCGCCAGTCCGCTGCCTTTGTCGTCGTTTCGAATGGCCGCGTTCCGCGAAGAATTTGATGGTAACGATAAACAAGAACGCGGCGAAATAACAATAGCCCGAAGACAGCAGACAGGTAATTTCCGCCGTATTTCATATACTTCGTCTAACGTCTCGAGAACAATGGAAAACCTTCTTTCGATGGTGGGTGCAACCATCGAAAGCGAGAGGGAAGCGGTCTATCGTCGAACCTCCTCCATCCACGTTTCACCCTGCTTCGTCGCATTTCTCATCCCTTTCGGACAAGAACGACAAGCACGACTCCTCCGACTTCTCCATCGAGGGAATAATTGTGTGAGGGATGAAACGAGACGACCTTGGAGGCGGTGGAGGCGGCTGATCTTGAAAAAGAATCGGCGAAGGTAGGAGGTGAAAGTTCATTCAACAAGTATCAACACCGAGGGGGTAGAAGCCGCGATAATGCAATTGCTTTACGATGGAAACCCGACAGTTTGGTTATTCATGAATCCGCCAGACGGTATCAGAGTTTACGCCCACTGGAAACTTGCCGGAGCGCTTAGCCGATGGAATTTAATCGAGCGGACACCCCGTTGATAAAATAACCGAGCGCAGTGGATTCGATTTTTCTATAGAACGAGAGACAATTAAAGAATCCTCCGTGAAAAGTTCGGAGAGATTGAAAGATTTGGTCTTTCCAGTCGTTCTTGAAAGAGAAATTAAATTAAAGAGAAAACTGCATTTCGTGTAATCCTCAACTTTCAGGATCAGAGAAGTGAGCTTGAATAATTTCAATTGCAGAATATAAATATAAATATACTTTTACACTTGAGATATATATTAAAAAACATATTTCTAATTTTCCATAGCGCAAAACTGGCACTCACTGTCGTTGCAAATTTATGGCAGATTGAGTCTACACGACTTTCTACAAATACAATCTCCTCTCGCATGAATTTCGACAAATGAATAACCTTGCGACGCTGTAACTGTTTCCTTTGTCCAGATTTAAGTTTGATTTTTGACACTTACAGTGTTTCTTACAAATACTTTTCAGTCGCTCGTTGGATACAGGACAGCTTTGAAAGGGAATCACGAAGGAAAATGTATTCGAAGGAAAGCGTGTAACGGATATATGGTTGGAGAGAAGAAAGTCGATAACTAGGAGGATTTTACAACGAAAATCCCGTCGTTCTTGTTATTCATAGAGCTGCCAGGGAAAATATGAATTGATGCACTCTAACGCGCATAAGCGTGCTTACGTATAGAAAATATGCATACCCGCGGATAAAACTGAATATGGAAGATCTGTATTCATGCTGCGACACCGAGAAATATATGCTATTACCACCCCTTGCGCCAGACTCGTTGCCAGACTAATTGCACGTACACAAAGAATGATAAATTAAACGGTGAAATTGCATTTCGTGTTAACTGTTGTTTAGTTTCGATACAATTTTTTTCTCTCTTTTTCGATTTAACGTTGAAAGACGAGAAATTACGAGCTCGCAGACGTTAATTGAGATTCCTTAGTTACTTTAAAACTTGTATGCATTTTCATTATTTTCACTAAGAATTATTTTCCTATCGATCTCAGGAAAATTGTTGAAACTGTTTTATTTGTTACGAAATTTTTGCTTCGAAATTTTTCATTCGAGAATCAGTTTCTTTAAAGTCCGAACTCGATGATATTCATTAACTTTTTAACTACGGACGTCAATAGACGACGATGCGAAACTTTCGCGACGTTAGAGCGTCATTTAGATTTTAACTCAGGTGTAAGTGTCTCAGATATAAAAAACGCTTTTCGACACTCAGTTTGAAATTTCTATAATATAACTTATACTGCATATTTAGTCCAACATTAATCTTCATCTACCCCTCAGCTTTTCAATTTGTTCTTTAATGTCAATAGTCAAAAAAATTAATATAATGAATAAGTATTAAGTAGTAAGTAAACTCGTTCTATCGACAATAAATAAACTAAATTTCTATCCGATCTCTAGCGTAAGAGTTACACTATAATCCTACTTTCACACATCATTATTTAATTTCACGTCGACCAACCTCTTCTAATTTTGTTCAACGTCACTATCATTTATTTTCAAGTTTCTCCTTCATTTATTATCAGCTTCCACGTTTCAAAACTATAAGAATTTTCATGTATCTTCGAAGAGATGATACACTGAATGCATAATTTCCAAAGAACTTGAAGAAAAGTGTAATATGCGTCAAACACGTAATAAATATTATCTGCACATTTTGTCATCAGAAATGCCAAAAATACATGTATCATAGTCTCGGATAAATGTACTTACGTGCTGTAAAATAACGTAAAACGATCTCGACAAACATTTCAATTGAATTGTCGTGTTTCTCCGTTACTCTTTTAACTGAGAATCGAGCATTAAAGTTCAATCTCCATTTTCCCGAAGTGCCGGCGATGTTTTTCCAGTAAAAGCGCAGAAACAAGTGGAAAACAACACACCTCGGGGTTTTGGAAAAGTCAACGATTCAGTCGTCTGTTATTTTTGTCTCGCCTCAGACGATTTACACGATGATTCTCCATTGACTGTTCGAATATTTCTGCACGCAATTTCTCGTCGGCGCCCCGATGATATTCAATCTTCCGGTTTTCCCGTGGGAAAAGCGCGGCGTTCCAATCCGGAAATACAACGGTTCACACGCGTGCAGAAATAAAATAGAATGACCGCGAAACGACTATCGTTGTAACGGTTACTACTGTCTGTATTTAAAGTTATTTAAGACTGTGGATTTTTATGTACTTTACGAGAGAAATCTGGAAAAACACGTACACAGAATATGTATTTAAAGCATAATGTTTCCCGTAATATTTTTCTGATTGCCTGGTAAAAGAGTCACGGGTCAAATTTCGAAAATCATCAATTTTCAAAATGTACATCGTGTGAGTATACAATGTACATCAACTTTCGAGTACGAGATCTAGCACCTGATCTTACGTCGTAGTCAAAATTTAAATATTATATGTGCTCATCTAACAATTGGCCATCCAGCAGAAATTTAAGCGAGGTAAATTAATTTCCCAAATATTTCGGTTTCACTTTTTCTTCCAACTACCTTGGTGAGAATACAAATTTGCATAAACATTCGCAGTCTAAAAGCAAGCCGAGCTTCCTTCCCTTTGTTTCCCTTTCCATTTATTCCATTATCCCCTCGGAAAATTCGTTTATTACTTTTCAAAGCTAAAGTCTACAGTTCCCTCCCCCCTCCATCCCCCTTTCCCGAGGGGAAGAATGCCAATTACCACATTAATTCCACTTAATGCAATAATAATCAAGGTAATCGAATAATTTATCCCCTTTTTACGGAGGAAAAATTCGGTTTACCATGGATGGCAAGCCAACCTTCGATTTGTCTCCATTAGTTCGTCGGGGCGCAAACACGGGGGGAAAACGCTGCCGCGTCCGCACCGAAACGCGTCGTTGTCCAAAGACAAGAGCAAGAAAAAATGGCGAGCGACCAAGAAAAGACTTTCCCTCTGAAAACTCGTTCGGGAAAGCTTCTCTTCCATCCGACAGGCACAAAAACGGGGAGGCAAGAAAAATGTGACGAGGAGGATGAGAGGAGAGAGAGAGAGAGAGAGAGTAAAAAAGGCGGTGCAAGCCTGAATGGTAATTAATTACCAGAGACCGCTCGGCTGTCGCCGGAAGCTCTCGATTCGCGATGCGCGGTGGAATATGAAATTCAATTAGCTTCTACGTGAGCCCTCTTCCGAGTCCACGGAATTAGAAGCCTCCGTCCGCAAGCTTCTTTCACGATTTTCCGAAAACTTTTTCCCTACCACCACCACTACTGCCTCTGCCTTATTCCACACCCGAGAATTAACTAAAACTTCGTCGGATTTTTTCCTTTGCGCAATTAAGCTAATTTCTTGTTCAAATTTCATCTCGCGATGGTTGCCGGTGGCAATTTATTTGTGCGACAATCGAGACGCGTTCGTTATATTTATCCTCGGATTTATATTTATCTTAGCGTTCGTAACGGCGAATTACACAGCGAAGAGCATATTTGAACCCCGAGAACTATAAATTTCCATTCCCGTTAACGTTAAAGTATACGTACGAAAACTACGCATTACGGAGCAACATTTCCTGCAATAATTTACACAACAAAATTTTGCGACATTAATTTCAAACAATTCTCCAAAGTTGCGAGTATTTTTCACTTTTGTCTGTAATGTAAAAATGCTCGTTGAGTCAGTTTTGTGGTGAAACTATTGCAGACGATGTAACTAGTCAGTCCAGTATGTAAAGTATTTTACAGAATAATTAATCAGTCAGACATACAGTGTATTGTAACAAACAATTTTTCTCAATTAAATCGAAATCCTTTTTCATAAATTTGCACACACAGTGCAATGTAGAAAATTTAAATATAACGTAGAATTATACGGTGGATTGAAGAAATGACAAAAAAACGAAAGACGATAATAAATTATGATTGACGTGTTTCTTAATTACGATCGGTGGGACGAGATATTGCTAATGCGTTTCGATAAAACTAACCGAAGCCTCGAGAATATTATACGCTCATCAAGTCGTCTCTAGCTGAACCGTGTAATTTCCATTTTTCCGGTGCATATTTCTAATCTTCGTTCGAAAACCGGTCGAAAAGGAAGCAGAAGGAAATCAGAGTATCCGGAACCGCGCGTACTATCTTAGATAATGTTTATCTATCGCGCTTTAAACGCAGAGCGTGATAATTTCCCCTGCGAATTTGCAAAACTTGAAACCTTTTCATTTACCTGTGTCAAACGATACATGCAACACGTTGTATCTATATTATTAAACGAGTTTACAGAATTTGATAAATATTCGTATACACGTGCAAAGGTAGATGATTACCTTCACCGAGTTCGACTCGAAACGAAACATTCGACGCGATTAAAACTCGACGAAGAAATACCAAACGACGAGATCGTATTCGTCGAACGAGGAATTTCCCTCGGATCCGAGCTAATTTTCTTCGAACAAACGGGGCACAGTGAAGAAAACCAAACTACTAATCGTAGATTTCTTGAAATAGAAATAGAAATAGAAGTATCATGGATAATTAAAATCAATATAAATAATAATAATTTTACAACACGACAAGTTTGTTTTGGTTATTTGTACAAGAAGTATTCATCCATTCAAATCCATTCAAAATCTTTCAATGATTTTGAAACTTTTTTAGCTTTAATCATGCACGATCTCTCCGAATTCTTCAAATACGATTTCAGTTTAAATACGATTTCATTTCATATAAAATATCTTAAGAAATAAATAAACGATTAATGTGTTACAAATTAAAAATTTTTTTTTTTTGATTTTATGCTCGAGAAACTGTGAACGGAAACGCGAACAAACATAGAAAAACCGCAGCCGGTTTTCGTCGTTAATACGTTTCGAAGCGCATGCATCGCGACTAGCAAAGTCGTTTTCTTAGAAAATCGAATGACTCGGATTCGGCTACATTTACACATTTATGGAATATCGATTTCCGGCCTGTTCGACGAAGGAGACAGGCTGGAAGCTTTCGTATATTCACGCGGACGGGATTCGCCGAAGGCTAGATCGTCTCAAAGCCATTGAGAACCGTAGTCGCGAATTTCAATCGACGATACAAAAAGCTTCAATAATAGCAACGTTCGGAGTCGGGAAGCATTGTAGTCGAATTAATATCCAGAGTGAAATACAAATTAATCAATGTTCGAGCGGTTGGGCAAATTCCACTTGAAACGTCGATAAAAAGAGCAATTTGAAATAACGAATCATTTCCATTAATTTAATACCTCTATTTATATAAAAATTATCTCACTTTTGTGGACTACATGTCCAGATCAAACATTTCCCCGTTTGAATTAATTCATTGAAAGAAAGTAGTCGAATAATCGCGACGTAACGTGAATTTTACACGACACTATCAGAAACTAATATTTAAGAAATAATTTGCAAAGGCAGATGCAAACTAAAAAGTTGTTTTATTTGACAACGAAACAATTCGTTTGTTTGAAATAAACTAACGCAATATTATTTCAAGATAATATCGAATTAAATAAGACGATGTATTGCACCTGAATAATCTTAAATCTTTTCAAATAATATTTTATTCAAATACTGTCCAAGCTCGACAATATGGTAACCCATGTCTACAGTACTGATGATTACTCGTATAATAAATCACAAATTGTCAGCTATAAATCCCCTATAAAGAATAATTTTGAAAATTTCCTTCAACCATTTTTAGCAAGCGCAGTAAGAGCCGAAGTTATCGTTCGGTTCGATGGCCAGCAACTTGAACTGTCTAAGAATATCGTATCCGATTGCTTCGAGGGAGAAGCGTCTTCAATCCGTACTCTGAAAATTTACCTCTAAAATGTACGCCGCGCTACGCCGCGTTTCCTTATTTACATATACACGGTCTAAGAGAGATGTAAGCAAAATTGCTAGTGGGCTTTGCGGAAGATCCATCCCACCCCTGCCTCGGAGCATCGCGTAACATGTGCGCGTAGGCACAACTTGAAAACTCGGGAACAACTTCAGGTGGTGCGGGAATAAAATATGATTCATCCCTCGGAACGCAGAAAGGCACGGTAGGTAAATCCTTGCTGTAGATTTGAAAAATGTTTGGATATAATTCACCCGTTCTTTTTCCGCGACTTCCATCCCCGACGCGCGCCGCTGCAATTTTTTGTCCCACGCCAAGCTAACATTCTATCGCGCACTATCACGCAAATGTATAATTTAGAATTTCTCGCCGGCGCGAAAGTCTCGATTCAGTGGAAACTTTTGCGCGAAAAATACGTGGCTCCTGCGTTGAAAAAGAAAGAAAAAAAAACAACTTGCTTCCTCATTTTCTTCTCTACGAGAGATCTTTTTGCTTCAAATGGAATTTTCAACTCGCAGATGTGCAAAAATGAAGTGTATCGACTTTCAATGCGTTTCGCGGTTTTAAATTTTACGATCAAAATGACTTCTTAGCGAGCAATAGTAAGAGTTCCACGATGATCGAAATAAATCTGATTACTCGACTGCAAAGCCCTCCTCTGCATATTTGAATTCAGACTAAGGAGACCGAGACTTTGGTAAATTTATCAACAGAATATCGCGATAATTATATACTGTGTTTCTTCATTTAATTAAATTTTGCCACCAATCTTTAAAAAGACCGGAAACTACAGGATAAAATTAAGCACTTATTTTTTTAATAACCTTTTAAATATGATACAAATTTAAATTTAAATAATCGTCTAAAACACGGTGACACCACTCAACGGTTAATACAGTAATTAAAAAGGGACGCGTTGCCACGATGAGAAATTTAATCGCGCATTATTCATGTTGCCAGGCGACATAAAAGCCACGTCCGGATTTCGTCTTTGATACACTTTTCCACTTTTTCCATCCGTGGCGCGAGTCCGGCGAAAGTTCCAACTTCCAAATCCGATCGAAAGCTTGGCGGATGTCGGCACAACTGGCGCTGCGCGCTAAAGATTCGAGAACCTGTTCTGTAAAGTCGTTTCCACGAATTTATGAATTCTCGCGTTTCTCGATATCCGGGGGTAATCTCGCGTCCTTCCGCAAAACTTTCAAGAGCACGCTGCGAAAAGCGTGGAATTCCGCGTCGACGTGCATTGCGTTTATACGCAGGTAGGATATCGATCGATACGTATGAACGAACGCGTGACGATTTAATCAACAGCGTGCAACAATCGTACGAGACGATACGAATCGTGTTCGATAACGAATAGAGATAGGATTCCATTTATCTCCTATCTGCTGTTGCACCGAAATGCCTCGTAATCACGCGACGATGATGCCCGAAGATAAAGCACTCTATCGGTTCGTTCTTATCGCCCACGCGACGACAGCCACTGCCTCCGCAATAAACCAGGGGAGAGGATCTACCCTCCTTCTCGGAGAAGGAAAACTCGAGGAGAGTTCAAGACCGATCAAGATTGTTGTCAATTATCGGGTGTACGTTTCCCGTATCTCGGGGAGAAAGAGAGAGATAGAGAGAGAAAGAGAGTTAAATCGATTAGAGTCGAGTCCAAGGCCGAACGCTTCTTCGTAATTGAAAGGCGCCTTCAATCAACGATACCGGAAACCATCGATGAAGAAATCATCCCGCCGATGTTACACGTAGTTCGTTTCCATCGTCGGGTTGCCTCGTTTATACACAGAAACGATTCGCTTCTAATCTGTATCAGACGTACCAAGATTGAAAAAGCCTCTCTCGTTGCTTTTCATGGGTAAAACAACATTGAAAGAGTCCGACGCGGAGTTTGTTAAATTTAATCGAAAGAATTTTATTCGACCAGGTGACTAGCTCGAAGCGCCAGAGCGAAGAAAAACAACGGCACACTGCCGTAAATAACGGTAAAAACTGTACGAAAGTAACTACATACCTAGTTGTCAGCCAGAGAGTCGGTTCGGTAATAATTCTTCTGTTTCGATGCGCTACGGGCGATCGGTTTCCCTCTGTTGCCTCGTTTACTATTCAGGCAAACAGAGAGAAAAACAGGAGAGGGAGGGGAAAACCGAAGCAGACGGTATCGAGCTCGCATTTGCAAGTTAATTGCCAATCGTATGCTCCGTCGTTGCTCTTTAAATAATAACACACTGTTCCACGACCAAGCGGAACGAGAAAACCGAGATCTCGGGGAACAAGAGAGAAATTGCACGCGGTCGCTTTTCACCGGAAAGAACGGAAAGAACGCGATAGGAGGCTATCGTTGGTAGATTAATTAATTAATTGGTTAATTAATCTCGCCGATGGTAATTAGTTCTCCATCGACCGAAACGAAAAGCGTCCGTAAGAGAAAAGCCCGATACCCCCCCGATCTATTTGAACGCGAGAACGAAGAATGAAATATCAATCGTACACGCGTGGTTTAATCAAGTTAATTTTACCATGGCCAGTGCCATTTCATCGGATCAGTTCTTTTCATCTCCGTTCGATCGCGTAACAAACGGTTACCACAATCACCAGTACTTTCACAATATATACGTACGTACGTATAAAGTGAAACGCCGTTCGAAATCGGCTTTGATTCTCGAGCTTCGATTCTAAAGTCTCTTTCATCAAGCGCGTTCGTTCATCCACATTATCGCGACAACAGGGGAAATTCGAAAGGGTCAACTCGGGTACGAGTTTCAGCGAATCGTCGCGGTGAATGCCGATAAATATCCCAGTACAGAACAGCCGGTATCCCGGTGAAAACGACTCACGGTCCGCCAAACAGGTCCGCGCGAGATAAGTCGCCGGTTACAAGTGGATGGTTACGGAACAATGAATGCGGAAGGATGGTCAGAAAAGGTCAAAGCCTGGCTGGTATTGGCTTTCGAACCAGCCAGCAGCCTGGTCGGTGTCCGTCCGGTGAAATACGTCCTCGAATACGAACGGCCGTCCATTTGTCGCTTGTCCGTGTCTCCCCTGTGTTCCACCCCTGGCGCTGTTGGCCATCCGGACCAGCGCGCTTTCCCCGACGTAGTCTGCCCTACGAGCTGCTAGCTCTCCATTTCTCAGCTGGTCCAATTTAACGAAAATGCCTGCCATACACACCTACGAAACTCCTCAGGGAACTGGAATGACCTATTAGCATTTTTTTCTGTTTTTTTTTTGGGGGGGGGGAGGACTTTAGAGACGACCATTGATCAGTTTAATCGTTCTATGTCACAAACTAGAATTTTTCGAATGTTTCAAAAGGGTCACACGAGCGAAGGATCGACAGGGTTGGAGATTAAAACGTAGCTTTAGCTTCGTAGGAAATGTGTGAGCATTTTTATCAAGAAAGTGTGATCTTCTATATATAAGAGCAGCATGAAAACTTATTTGAAGTATACATTTTCTACTTCATTTATTCATCCCTTTGTGGTTTTGTGTGATTACGTTGCAAGGGTATAATTAAGAAATTATACTTTTCAGGTTTATTCGAACGAGATAAGACTTCCACTACGGAACTTACACGTGTAAAAATGTTACAATACTTGCTGCAATACTATACTGTCAACTATCTGTAGATCCTTTCTATTGCGCTCTATCGATTCGTACTTTGGTCTCTCGTCCAAAGTACCTTAGGATGACTTATATATGACTAATTCCTAACAACGTCAAGAGTGTGATTTATGTATTCGAAGAAACAAATACTTACTTTCAAAACATCTAACTAACAATCAGCATATCAGGAGATTAAAAATGATGCGAGTTTCTTTCCGTTTTCGCAAAGAGCCAACGTATTTTCACTCTTGTGCGAAGAATGGCTGGCGCAAACTGGGATCGGTAATATGTTAACGGTAGAACCGAGAGACTGGAGATGGACGGTTCGAAGAGTGAGTAGAGTGAGAGGAGCTTTCGATGCCGAACTGGAGGGTCCAACAAGCGCGGTGGCTTAGTGGCTGTTCCCCTCATCCCAGCCATTACTCATGGTCTTAGAGCTCCTTGCATTCGCGCTCCGGCTTGTCTACGCGACAGTAGAAAAATAACTTTCATCGGTATCGCAAGAAAGAAACGTCAAACTCGTTCGAGCGTCACTTTCGTGAACGATTCGACTGGATTTCAACTCTGAGAGCCTCGATAGCTCACCTCGGTCGCGGTGGGACATTGGTCAATGCTTATCTCGTGTCGCGAGGTCACGTGAAGAAAAAAGGGGATAGAATCAAGATCTCGTAGCTGGATAAACTTCGAAATTATCGATACGAATTAAGTTTAACAAAGAATCGTGAACAACGCACGAAGACACTGACGTAACGTTCCTGGGCGCGCGATAAATTGGATGGTTCCTTCGCAGACTCTATCTTAGTGCGATATAGTGACTTTTTCCCCTCTTTCTCTATCCCCGATAGTCTCGAAGCAGCCCTGGGAATCGTACCGTCACTTCGGACTAGGAACACTAACGATCCACCGGCTGTTGTCTAACGTGAAAAGCAACACGGCACCTCGCTTCCATTCCTCGTAGTACTTAATAAATGTAGTATCAGTAGATATAATAAATGTGGAAATGTTCGTTATTCATCAAATGTCAACGTGACACAAATTTTGGAACACTCCGCTCCAAAGCCTGTTTTGGGATGAAATAAGAATCTTTCCTAAGAAACAAAAATGTAATAACCCAGCACCTACTACATGAATGCAGAAAATACCGAAGCATAAGAAGTAAATATGGATTAAACCAAAACACCGCTCTAACCTGCCAGAAACAACAAAAAAAAACGTTA